>NW_024870681.1:15070000-15670000 GCF_019054845.1 Dipodomys spectabilis
TCTGAGTAGAGGCTGAAGGAAGGATGTGGTTGATACATCTCCTTTTCCCATTTGTTCTCCCAGAGGTGGGAAAAGATAGTCTATTTCAGTTTTTTTGCAAACTACGACCATATTAAAAAAATACCCAGTGTTTAACTCCTGCAGCCTGTAAGTCCATGTGACAATTAGGAGAAAAAGGAATTGACAATCTTTTCTCAAGACGGTAATAGAAAGCAATATTGAAAGCTAAGCATTTATTCATTCCTTCTCTTTTTTCATTTGAGTAATTCTTCACAGCAGTTCCTAATGACTTCTCAGACAGGCCTTGGAGATGCTGTGACTCACAAGGTCAAACAATAAAGCCCATGCAAAAATCTCCTGGAATTACTACTGTCCTGCTTTCTTCCTAAGTAAGAAGAGTTAAGATAATTAATACATTCAGCAAAAGAGACCAGAAAAGGTGCTGGCTCAAGTGGTAAAGTACTTGCTTTACAAGTGTAGGCCCTGAGTTCAAACCACAGTACCACCAAAAACAATTAGTAAAGTAGCAACAAAAGCATAAGCCAAGGAAGAAAGAAGAATGGAATCATGAACAAAATAATAAATGCAACCAGAAATCAATAAAATTGAAAAGAAAAAGTAGCATGGGAAAAGTAATAAAGTGGCCAGTTCACTGTAGAAAAGGTTAAGATAGCAATGTTATCTTAGCAATGTTAAGATGATATTAATGAAAAATTTGGAAAAAGCACTTGTAGAAATGGTAGGGGGATATAAAAACGTATTAAAATTTATTAAGAGTGTACATGTCACTCCTTGTGTGGTAGTGCATACTTGAGGGTGAGGCAGAGGATTGTGAGTTGAAGTCAAGCTTGAGGTATGTGTCAGGACCCTGTCTCAAAGAACAAATAAAAAAGAAATAACAACAGAAGCTTTGCAATCACAGATTACAATAATAAATTTAAGTATTGTTGAAGTTTCTAAATTTCAAGGAAACTATAAATTACCAAGTGTAAAAATACTTAGCTTAATAATAATAAACTTGGATCTCCATAGAAAAAAGAAAAAAAAAATGTTTGTAACAAAGCCTGGCCAGGCACTGGTAGATCACATTTGTAACCCTAGCTACCCAGGAGACTGAGATCTGAGGATCATGGTTCAAAGCTAGCCTGGGCAGGAAACACCATGAAACTCTTATCACCAATAAACCACCAGAAAAACTGGAAGGGGTACCTGTGGCTCAAGTGGTAGAGCACTTGCCTTGAGCTGAAAAGCTGAGGGACAATGTCAGGCCCAGAGTTCAAGCCCCATGACCGACCAAAAAAAAAAAAAAAAAAGCCCAACAACTTCTATCCTCTTTAAAAAGACTCTAAAAAGCTCTATAATTAGTTTGTTTAAACCAGTTTCCACAAAAATGGTTCCTTATATAATAAAATATACAAAATCTCTAGGAAAAAGGTTTCACCTTACTTATTTTGAGTAATGAATGAAATTTGTGAATGAATGAACAAAAATTTTAACCAAAGTTACCAGTAAATTAAATAAATTTGTTAAGATACCAATAAACTGTATCAGTAGATTAGAAGCAGAATCATTCGTGAAGAAATAAGGTTCATCATGAGATTGTAAGGATAAGCAAAAAATGTATTAAAATAGTTACAAAGCAAGCAAATGTTTGTCTGACTATGTGAATAGCGGTGACTATTCACAGTAAATTCCACATATACACTGATAAAATTTAATTATGAGCCTGGAAGACTTTCATATGAACTTGTTCAATGTACACGGTGTACATCTATGGAATTATCATAGTGATATGCCTGGTGTTTTTGATATATGCTAATAAATATAGTAAGGAATAAACCAAAAATAGAAAAAGGACACCTACCTATTATATGCGATGAATAAATGAGAGATATGCCCTCTTTTCAGAAGTCAGAGAAAAATGCCTGATATGACGAGTTTTCCTTATTATTGTTTTATGGAATTTGAAAAATCTTATTAAACAAAGAACTATAATAGAAGAAAATAAAACTATTAGAGAGAAAAATTTCAATTATTAGCAAATCTCAAGGAAAGCTAAAAGGCTAAAATCACCAGAAGCAAATTCAGAAGATAAGAACCAACACTATCTATCTATCTATCTATCTATCTATCTATCTATCTATCTATCTATCTATCTATCTATCTTGTTTCTATTGTCTCATCTAGCTACATTTATCTAACATCTACCTATATCATTAAACACATAATAATATGTGCACATAAATACCAAATGATGGGAAGGAAGAGGCGTGGTTATGGATAACAAAGGGAATGAGGTCCACAAAAATTTGTGACAGAATGTTTGCAGGTTGATGGATTGATTCTGCAGCACATGCAGTAAATGGTACAGGAACAGAGAGAACTGAGAATTTCACACTGTAAAGAAAAGTAAAAATGGAATAGAAAATCCCCAGGACCCAGTGCATAAGCATATAAACACATCAAGGATTAGACAGAGAGACTCACTGACAGAGGATCTAGCCAGGGTAGAGAAAAAGCTGTTGTGTGAACTCACACAGACAGAGGGATCATTTCCAAGAATATAAAGGGAAGAGGCCAGGCAAGGTTCTGATTTTGGCTTCAGGAGTGGCACTCTCTGATGTTTTGACTGGTGCCATTCGTTGGGATATCACATCTAAGTAAGTTCAATAGAAATGGGGAGGTGGAGAAGGCACATCTGATTGAAGACATCTCTTCCCAAAGAATTCAATGTGGAGGGAAAGAGAACTGATCCTCTCATAAAGGACTAGAAAAATCATTCTTACATACCAAGATGTGTACCTTTACTGTCATTGCCCAGTGAAATTTCTCAATGAGACAAACTTGTTTTCATTAAAATCATCACATTAAAAAAATCTAATTGGCTTCAATTAGCTGCCTGAGAGTAGCTAGGATGAGTTGGAAAAATGAAAATTACTCTGTCATATATTAGTATTGGCTTATAAGCTTTCAATATCTTTTGTGTTGATGAATAAACAAAGTGATCGAAGTAGGATTCCTAGAAGTCAGCCTAAAATAATACTAAAAAAGTTAACATGTCAAATCGGTAGAGAAAGTATTGCTTACTAACTGTCACCTCACTGTTTGTGGACTCGTGAATGGTGATTCATTTAAAGCAAAACAACAAGGTCAAATCAACACTGTGAAATCACACATTAAAACGTATTCCAGAGAGATTCACACTTTAACAGAAACATAATAAAACATAATGGCCTTCTAATCATGCTTTCAAAGGCTAACAGATTTGAAAATTGACTGGCATGTGGATGGTGTGAAAATTAAGCCTTTATTGTAGATCCCCAAAGGATAAATTCTGCATGGCCATGCATATTTTAACAGGAGAAAATAGTATCCTCAAACAATATATCTTAAATCCAAAATAAAGATTATGAGGTCTGGAATTGTGACTCAAGTGTTAGAGCACCTACTTAGCAAGCTCAAGGCTCTGAGTTCAAACTCAAGTATGGCTTGAAAGACTACAAAATAAATTATTGAGCAATATTTTGCAAACAAAAACTCTTGAATAAGCTGGGTGCCGGTGGCTCACACCTGTAATCCTAGCTACTCAGGAGGCTGAGATCTGAGGATCTCAGTTCAAAAGCCAGCCCAAGCAGGAAAGTTAGACTTTTATCTTCAATAAACTACTCAGAAAACCAGAAATAGCTCTGTGGCACAAGTGGTAGAGCTCTAGCCTTGAGCTGAATTGCTGAGGGAAGGTGCCCAGGCCCAGAGTTCAAGCACCTTTACCAACAAAAGCAAACAAACAAAAACAAAAAAACAACACCCAAAACTCTTGAATACACAGCAAAGTTGAGAAGAAAAACATCAAAAATTATGCTGAGACTGAGAACAACTCTGAAAAAGCTGAGTGAGAATGTGAGACCCTGAGTTCAAACTCTAGTAGTGGCACACACTAAAAACTCTCCTAGGAAAGAAAAGCCTAGGACCAGATGGATTCATGGTTAAATTCTCCCAGAACTATTAGAAACTAAGCTCAATGCTATTCAAAATATTTCCATACAATAGAAAAGAAACACTACTGTTATTATCCTGACAACAAAACCTAACAAAGACACAACAGAAAAATAAAAATGTGGGCAAATTTCTTCTGGTAAATATACACAAAAATTTTAATTAAATACTTGCAAACCAAGATCAAGAACACTAGATCCCATGATCAAATGAATTTGAGTCCAGGCATGCAAAGATGGATAAACATATGCAGAGCAATACATTGAATTCCCAAAATATCTGGTGGTATGGGTTAAATGGCAAAGTTTCTACTTAGCAAGCTTCAGCTCTTGAGCTCACATCCCAGAGCCACAAAAGAAAGAGAGAAAGAAAGAAGGAAGGAAGGAAAGGAGGAAGGAAGGAAGAGAGAGAAAGGAAGGAAGGAAGAGAGAAAGAAAGAAAAAGAAAGAAAGGAAGGAAGGAAGGAAGGAAGGAAAAGAAAGAAAGAAAGAAAACTACTGATAATAACATAAGTAGAATCAACAGAAAAAAAACAAACAGGTACAGCAATGCCCTTGAAGTAATATTCCTTTATAATTTAAATCCTGGAGAAATTAGAAATAGAAGGAGCACATATCCACATAATAAAGACCATATCCAGATGTGTAGGAAAATGGATGGAACTGGAGATTTTCGTGTCCAATGAAGTAAGCCAGACAGAGGTAGACAGACATGACATTCTATTTCTTATAATCAAAATCTAGAATTAAAGATACATTAAAGTAGAAGGGAGTCTGTTTGGAAAGGGAGACTAGCAGGAGGGAGATTTAGGGACAAGGGAGGTTAATGGGGAGTAAATATGATGGGAGTGTATTGCATATATGTATGAAAATATCACAATGAAACATTACTATTATTAATTATTATTATCTGTGCTAGTCCTGGGGTTTGAACTTAGGGCCTGGGTGCTGTCCTTGAGCTTTCTTGCTTAAGGCTAGTGTTCTACCATTTGACTAGACATCCACTTCTGGCTTTCTGGTGGTTAATTGAAGATAAGGATCTTAAGAACTTTCCTGCATGTTCTGGCTTTGAACCACGATTCTCAGATCTCAGCCTCCTGCATAGCTAGGATTACAGGCATGAGCCACTGGAGCCTGCTGCATTCCATTATTTCACACAATAAAAAATGTAAAAGCAATAGATAGATACTTTAAAAAACTTTAATTTCTTTAAGAAAATTTGTATTTCTCAAGTAATACTTTCAGGAAACTCAGTGTTTATTTGTTCTTTGTAGTTATTAATGTGAGGACATGATGCATATGTTTGTTTCTGGGTGCGACAAGGAGTATGTAGGAAAAAAATTTTGTTTTCTAAATAAAGTTTTCTGTTCCATTTAACCTCCAATCAGTGTTTCCAATGGTGTTTCTTTACCTTCTTGATGTACTGGTTATAGTTTTGTTGCGGGGTGGGGGGGGGGGGGGGGGGGCGGGGAGGGGGATTCCTGCAATACTAGAAAGAACTCCAAAATTTCATTTTTTTAAATATTACTTCTCAGAGAAGCCCCATATCCTCCCAGATTCTCTGGTTCTTGCCCTGTGAACCCATGGTCACCAATATGGTAGCCGTGAGTACTTGAATTGGGAACAGGCCAAATTGAGATGCACTTTGGGCAAAACTCAATTTTGAAGATTTAGTTCCAAAAGCCACATAAATATCTCAATAGTGATTTTTATCAACGGAGCCTAAGTTGAAATGATCCATATTTGAGGTATCGCTCTTCTGAAATGCTTGGGGCCACAAGTATCTTCGATTTCACTGTTTTCCCCCAAATTTTCCACTATTTGCATGTGCAACTGAGATATCTGGAGGACAAAACCCGTCTAAACATGAAATCCATTTAGTTTATATACATGAAATGAATTTTTATTTCATTACCCAAAGACAATTTTATCCAATGTTTGGCATGCCCATATATCTATAGTCCTTTGTCATATGTGGTCAGCTTTTAATCTCTTCTCGTATGGCATTATGGTGCTATAAATGTTAGATTTGGGGGCCTTTTAGGTCTTCAGCTCAGGGAAGCTCAATCTGTAATATTTTGGGTATACTGAGTTAAAGAAAAAAATCTTAAAATTAATTTCCCCAGCTTTTTTATTTTTATTTTTTAAAAACCTTTTTAGAGATGGGGCTCTTAGGGCTGGGAAGGTGGCTCAGTGGTAGAGCGCTTGCCTTGCATGCCTGAGGCCCTGGGTTCGATTCCTCAGCACCACATAAGCAAAAAGAAAAAAGCCGGAAGTGGCGCTGTGGTTCAAGTGGTAGAGCACTAGCCTTGAGCTGAAGAGCTGAGGGACAGCACCCAGGCCCAGAGTTCAGGCCCCACGAATGGACCCCCCCCCAAAAAAAGAGATGGGGCTCTTAGGAATTTAAAATTTCATGACTGTAATTTGCTTGTATTTGCAAAGTAAGCCACAACTGCTATACTGCCCTGCCCTAACTTTGGGTGGTCACTGCCCATTCATTAGCTCAGCTCCCTGATGGGGCTCACTTCCAGGTAATGATAATTGAGCATCACCACCCCGACTCCTACCTGCCTCTCCACCTCCCCCCCCCCCCCAGAAGCTTTCCTTCTCCTGTTTCAGGACTCAAACAGCCTGTGTACACCCTACTTTAAAAATAATTTCTGATGATCATTTTCTTTAAAATTTAAGAACAGAGAATATAAAGAAACCCATGAGATACTTGTTTTCAGTTGTCATCCTTCGAGATGTTTGTGAAGACTCATCTTGTACCACAAAAGCATGACCACAGTTGCAATGATGCAATGAAAATCAATCAAGAAGTCATCTTCCAGGCATCCGGGCTCCTAATACTTGTTGATGGAGACTTCACAACCATTGCATTTTCCCATTTGAGTTTTCAAAAAAAAAAAAAATGCTCTCTAGAGCTAGGCCAAAATTTCATAGACCAAAATGTTGTGAAAAAGACCTTTTATTGAACAGTGACTACCTCTGAAAATTACAGCAATTCACATAATGTCCCATGAAATGTCAGGAATGTATTATTTTAGTCACAACTCTACCTGTGTTCTAGGGTATAATGAATGAGAATGACCATTAAGAGTGGAAAGAAAAATAATTTGAAAATGGACAGGCCAATTTGAGTCACGGTATTAACCATGACTTCCTCATCTCCGAAGCCGCTTGTAGCTTTATGAGAAACTCATTGAAGAGGTCTGTTTTATAATGTTGAGTTTCTATTTTATTCCTGAGATTCTACAAAGCTGAAGTGACATTCTCTCTCTCTCCCCCCCCCCCCCCAGATATACTAACTGAAGTGGATACTTTAGGACATAGGAATTACTAGCTAGCCAAAAGAAGCTCTGTGAGACAAAGCTAGGCTTGAAGGATCTCTGCACAGATCCCCATAGCAAGAAGATCTTTTTTTTTTTTTCCAGTCATGGGCCTGAACTCTGGGCCTGAATGCTGTCCCTCAGCTCTTCAGCTCAACTCTAGGGCTCTACCACTTGAGCCACAGTGCCACTTCTGGCTTTTCTGCTTATGTGGTGCTGAGGAATCGGACCCAGGGCTTCATGCTTGCAAGGCAAGCGCTCTATCACTGAGCCACCTTCCCAGCCCAAGAAGATAATTTTGTAAAATATGGTGTTTATCAAGTGTGAGTGGCCTCGATCCTCACATGAATGCAGCAAGTTTAATTAGATCCTCTTTGAAAGGCTGTTTAGTCATTCGAAATACATTTTTAAAGGATTCTAGTGAAAAACATGAAAAGAAGAAGAAAAAAAAATCTTTTAACCATAATTTAGTAATTCACCAGTCTTGATTTTTTTTGGCTTTCCTTGCTGCCTAAGTGGTCATATATTTTATAAGCCTTGCTAATTTGCTGTTAAATTTTGCTATTTATATGATCCTAGATGATTTGTTGGACTTCACTGAACAGAACAGATTTTTATTATCAGCCCGGCTTTCAAAGAGGTGGGTTTTTTCACACCATCAAGGCCACTTTCTCAACTTATTGACAGCTTTATGAGTGTGGCTGGATAAAGAACAGTTTCCTGTATCCAAAAGCATTTTGCATTCCATGGGGCAAAAACTTAGACTTTTAATTAGGATATAAGAGCCTTCCTTTCTCTCCCAGCATTCCCTGGGGGCACAGAGCGGTAATACTTGCATTAAGATAGTTAATCGCTTTTCCAGACTTCAGCCCACAAAAATTAGGAAGGGTTTAGGGGCAAATGCTTATCTGGCTCCAAGCCAGCACAGGATGGCACTTCCATCTGCATTTTCTATATGAATACACTCAGTTTTGCCTTTCTCATTCATTGAAGTATTTAGCCTACTGCAAAGACTGTCAGTCAAATCCTTTTTAAAATCTTATTTGAACCCAGCCTGGGTATTTTTTTTTTTGTCACAAGGGAATGAAATATACCCAGGACTTCTTCCATCTGAGGTTGCTTTCTGTGTGGACCGCCAAGGCAAATTCCCTTCATTCTTTCATTCCTGGCCTGACCTCATAGCCCAGTATGTTTATAGTACTTTTCAGGTTTTATGTTTCAGTTAAATTTTTCTTTATTGTTCTAATCCTACCCAGTAAATTCTGTCTCTTTTCAACATGCTGTTAGGGCTTTGATAATGACAACAACAAGACATCAACTGGTAAATGGACGTTTGGGGGCTCTACGTGGTAGCCTGGTTGGTAGAATTGGCAAGCATCTGGATTTCTTTTCCCCCCCGGAGGAGGAAAAGCATGTGTCTACAGAATGTGCAGTTGTTTGGCTCTGGATCCTTGTTTAGGTTTTTTTGCAGAAATTTCCTGTTGATTGTTAGATTAAGTGGGCAACTGCAAATGGCATGGAAAGGCATAATCTTGCAGTGTCTTGCATGTATGGCATTAAGCTAACAAGACACACAAGACACCAGGATTGCCTGAGACCATATCCCCTAATTTTGGTAGCAGGCAGGACTTCGATATAAAGATAGTCTTTCAGGAATATTTTCCAAGTTCCTTATTCTTTGCTTATTTTATAATTGTCTTGAGAAGACTTATTTCTTTGCCCCAAAAGGAACAAAGGTAAAAGAAAAAAAAGCGGGAAAGAAACTTAAATGTATCAACAATGGCATGGATTAACATGTCTGCCAAATGTTGCCAGTATTGGTGGCTCAGACCTGTAATTCTAGCTATTTAGAGGCTGAGATCTAGAAGATCGAAGTTTGGGGGTCAGTACAGCAGAACAGTCTGAGGACTTCATCTCCAAAATCACCACAAAGAGCTGGACTGGAGGTATGGCTCAAATGGTACAGCCAAGGGAGTTAACCCAGTATAATGGCCTCCATTCAAACTTAAGTACTAGAAAAAAAATAGTTTGTCAAGTCTTCTGAGTTTGGGGCAGCAAAATAGAGGTCTATGACATGGAGCTCACATTTAAGGTCTAACTGCTTCTGAGTCCCTGTCTTGTTCTCACATTTTTCAAACTTCCATCTTATCTTCAATGAACACGCTCCCTCAACCCTCACATTCATCTGGAAGTATCTACAAACACATAGGCAGTTTATAAGTACCACCAAAACCAAAGGAATTCTGAATGTATTGCCCCATGAGCCATTTCCTTAGACAGTGCTGGCCACTTCATTGAAAAGGAGCAATTCTGATGAAGAACTTTGCCCTATCAATCATTTCTGTGTAGCTCTCTGAGAACTGATACTTGTAACACATTGTAACTAATGCTGACATTTGCTTTTTTTTAAATTTTTGTCAGTCGTTGGGCTTGAACACTGGGACTGGGCACTGTCCCTCAGCTCTTCAGCTCAAGGCTAGTGCTCTACCACTTGAGCCATAGCACTACTTCTGGTTTTCTGAGTGGTTTATTGGAGATAAGAGTTACATGGACTTTCCTGCCTGGGCTGACTTTTGAATTGTGATCTTCAGATCTCAGCCTCCTGAGTAGCTAGGATTATAGATGTGAGCCTTTAAAAAAAGCCTTTGCTTTTTTCTTTTCTTTTAAAATTAATTCCAGTATAATCAGCATAAAATAGTGTGTGTGTGTGTGTGTGTGTGTGTGTGTGTGTGTGTGTGTGTGCTGATACTAAGGCTTCAACTTAGTTGTTTTGCTCAAAGCTGATACTCTACCTCTTGAGGCACCATTCCACTTCCATGTTTTTCTTTTCTTTTCTTTCCTTTCCTTTTCTTTTCTTTTCGTGGTTTATTGGAGATAAAAATCTCATAGACCTTTTTTGACTGGGCTGGCTTTGAACCACAATCTTCAGCTCTCATCCTTTTAAGTAGTAGGATTATAGGCATGAGCCTCTTGTGCCTAGATAATAAATATTTTCTTTATGGGCTACTTTAACAGCATCTGTGCTGTTAGTTATGTTTAAAATCAATAGCATAATGAAATAGAATTTTAGTATTTTCCATTTCTTCCATCACAATCTTGGCAATCCCATTCACTTTATTTTTTTTCTTTTTAGTCTAGGCAATGACTCTGCTTGATTTACTTATAGCAATCTCAGGGGTTTCTTTTTCTGAAAAAAAATTTTCTTTTTTCACTTATGTTACTAACCCTGGTCCTGTGGAAGGCAAGTCCGTAAGACTCTTGTTAGCTCTACTCCCGATTAGCTGCCCTGACTTAGGAAAGTCATTTCACCTTGGTCTCAAATTCTTATTCATCTAGGGAAGTGACTTACATCAAATGTTCCCTATGGAACTTCCCAACCCCTGAACTTTGCAGTTTCCCCAAAGATAGCTTGCATACGTTGCATTTCTTGGTGCAGAAAAATAGAACTCAGGGAATGACAGCCATGTCTAAGCTAGAGCTTTGCCTTTTACCGTTTCCCAACAGTGCCTCAGAAGATTGTTGTAAATGATTAATGTACTCGGTATCCAGAATATAGGAAATGTCTAAGATTTTATCTGTGTACTTGCTCTTAGTTCTAGGCTTTTATGGTCTTCATAGTAAAGGTAAAGCAGGATTCAATTTTCTTCCTTCCTTTTCCCATTCTCCTACCCTTCTTCTGGTGACAGGATGGGCTGCATTCCCTCTTTCTTTTGTCCATAGCAATGCGTTCCCTCATGTACCGTGTTGTGACTGATTGTATCCCCAGTCATTCTCTTCAGTAGGGATCGTATGGCAGGGGAATTGTTGCTGCCCCCACAGCTGCGTGGACATGGTGCCCTAGGATGTACATCATATGCATGCATGTACGGCAGGTGGAATGCAGTAGGGCTCTTGTGCTTTAGCCTCATGCTCATTATTTTTTGTTTTGCTATATAGCTTAATGTTGGATGTACCAAAACATGTACAATCATTCTTTTTTTTCCTCTTCTAGATACCTTTACAGGTTAGTTATTGTTATGTAAAAACTTACTCTAACATTTAGAAGCCTCAAACAATATGTCCTTGGATGGTCACAACTTTTGTGGGTCAAGAAGTGGAGCATGACTTAGCTGACTGTTCCCTGACCAGGGTAGTACCATGAGGTGATAGTGACAAAGGCCAGATGATCTGGGCATGGTGGTCTCATCAGATGGCTTGTCATGCTCATGTTCATTGCCACCTGGGTCTCTTCATGGACTGTCTTGTGACACAGCAACTGTCTCACCTCAGTGAAATAGAAAGAGAGATCACCGCTTTTGCCATATTCTGTTTGTTAGAGGCGATTAGAGAGATCCACCACAGGGGAGGAGTTTACACGAAAGTGTTAATACCGAGGTGGGGACCATTGGCATCCATCCATCCCCCACCCCCAATGTGGTATACATTCCATCCTTCCTGACATCCTGAAAGGGTTACCTCCTTAGATCACTAACTCAAAGTCTAAGGCATCATTATCCAAAGAAAGCCCAGGTGTACATGAGGCTCCTTGGGGGGTAATATCTTAAGCTCTGATACTTGAGGGTAGTTAATCTTGCTCGGTAAACTTGTGAAATGAATGAGACAATTTGTCTGCTTCTCCTAGTATTTAGCCACATATGGTAGAATGAGGAAAGGATCGTCACTGTAGGGGTATTCCCACTTAAAAAGGGTGGGGAAGGGAATAGGAGCATGGAGGAATTACTGGTCCATAGAAATTCCAAAACTGAGCCAGGAAAATGTTCAAAGTGTTTTAATGAGTTCTTGGGGATCCTGGGGATCCTCTCTGTGGCTCTCAGCTTTACTTTCTTGTCTCTTGACTTTGAGTCACTTTCTCTCTCTCTCTCTCTCTCTCTCTCTCTCTCTCTCTCTCTCTCTCTTCCTCCCTTCCCTTTCCTCCCTCCTTCCCTCTCCCTCCCTCCCTCCCTCCCTCCCTTCCTTCCTTCCTTCCTTCCTTCTTTCCTTCCTTCCTTCTTTCCTTCCTTCCTTCCTTCCTTCCTTCCTTCCTTCCTTCCTTCCTTCCTTCCTTCCTTCCTTCCTTCCTTCCTTCCTTCCTTCTTTCCTTCCTTCCTTCCTTCCTTCTTTCCTTCCTTCCTTCCTTCCTTCCTTCCTTCTTTCCTTCCTTCCTTCCTTCCTTCCTTCCTTCCTTCCTTCCTTCCTTCTTTCCTTCCTTCCTTCCTTCCTTCTTTCCTCCCTCCCTCCCTTCCTTCCTTCCTTCCTTCCTTCCTTCCTTCCTTCCTTCCTTCCTTCTTTCCTTCCTTCCTTCCTTCCTTCCTTCCTTCTTTCCTCCCTCCATCCCTTCCTTCCTTCCTTCCTTCCTTCCTTCCTTCCTTCCTTCCTTCTTTCCTTCCTTCCTTCCTTCCTTCTTTCCTTCCTTCCTTCCTTCCTTCTTTCCTTCCTTCTTTCCTTCCTTCCTTCCTTCCTTCCTTCCTTCCTTCCTTCCAGGTTGCAGCTCTCTCTGCCTGCTTCCTAATAGAAGAAATCTGGGTTCCTAAGTGTCTCTTCTTTTATCAGTTTCCCTCTCTCTCTCTCTCTCTCTCTCTCTCTCTCTCTCTCTCTCTCTCTGTCTCTCTCTCTGTCTCTCTCTCTCTCTCTCTGTGTCTCGTCTTTCTCTCTGTGTGTATACTCTCTCTCTCTCTCATGTGTATAGTCTTTGTGTGTGTGTAGTTCCTCTCTCTCTCTCTCTCTGGCATAGTATCTAACTGGGGGAGTGAGAAGAGCTGTATAAGTACTGACTGCAGATGGATTTCCCCACTAGTCTGAGGAATGGCTGACAGAACACAACCATGAAATCATTCTATAGTGTGCTAAAGATTTGAGGTTCTGTTTTGAAGTTAAGGAAGTGTCTTATCCAAACTTACATTTGGAAATTATCACTCTGATAATAGCAGCAATTGACCTATGTTGTGTGGGGTCAGAGGAATATACCATTTGGGGTCTCTCTGTCTCTGTTGCAAATATTGAAGCTTGAACTCGGCCTCATGGTCTTGCTCAACCTTTTCCACTTTAGCACTCTACCACTTGAGCCATGTCTCCACTTCTGGCTTTTTGCTTTCTTATTTGGAGATAATAGTCTCTAGAATTTGTCTAACCTGGGCTGGCTCTGACCCACAATTCTCAGATACCACCTCCTGTGCAGCTAGTATTACAGGTGTGAGCCATGAGCAAGCACTTCCATTGTTTAGGAGCTATGTAAGAAATAAAAGTATGAACTTAAAAACACAAATTGAGATATGAAAGTGAGAACTGATTTAGAGGGAAAAAGAAACTACAACAAATTGTGAGCTTTAAAATGCCAAGGAACATCAAAAAAATTTTTAAAAGAACATTTTATGAACTTACTGCCGGCTGAATTTTGTGAACAATTCCTCAGGAATATGTGTAGACATGAAACCCTTTCTTTTGTTTATCTCTTCATATGATGATGGTTCCGTTAAATCATTTCCAGTGAACAGAATGGAAAGATAATTTCATTTGTCCTCAAGCGTGGTTAATGAAAAATTCATTAATTACTAGTAGTTAGAGTAGTTGCTTTGATCTTTGCTTTTCTGGCTTTGTTATGTAAAGTTTTAGGTTTGTTTGTTCCACTGGAGAGATCCTGCTACGAGGTTATTTCTCATACATTTTGAACGATGAGAGTGTGACACTTCACATCAAAGTTTCTCATCCAGTTACAGATGTAAGTGCTCTTTCAATTGGCCAGTCTAGTGACCAAGGGTGTGTCCATAGTGGGTCAGTGAATATACTGGAAATCTCATTCTTCACTCCAATCATGTACTATGTACAATGATGTTTCAATCAACCATGGATGACAAACACAATAGTGGTCTCCTGAGATTGTAATAGAAATGGGAAATTCCTGTCACCCAGTGACATTGCAGCCATCAGAATCCCATAGTGCATTGCAGCACTCTCTGATGATGATGGTGTAAGCGAACCTACTGGACAGCTACCCCTTTAAATACAGCAGAGAAAAACCATGCACAGCACATCACACTTGATAATGATAGCGAATGATTATGTTACTGGTTTGTGTATTTCCTATACCACACTTTACATCATTGTTTCAGAATGTATGTCCATGTACACCATGAAACCATGTGCTATTACTTCTGCAGCTGCCTCTCCCAGGTGATGTCCACTCCATCTCTCCATTGACTCCTTTATCTCTCCTGCTTGATGTAACTTTGTCTTTCTTCCTCATATCTGTCAGAGCATTGTGTTAAACTTAAGATATCCCACAGGCCAAGGTCCTCAGTGAGCTATAGTAGTATGTAAGTATGTATGTCATCATGCTCTATTCTAATTGCCCAGAATACCCATATGATGCGTCCCCCAGAATGCATTCCCATCATGAAGGGACATGTGACCTAGATGTGGAAAGGACTCAGAGAAACATTTGCATCCTACCAGGTGCTCACAACTATACTTCAGCTCTGAATCTTCCCAGTTTGACCCCCAGCACCACCTGACCCAAAGGGAAGTATGCAGAGGAGAAATTGAAGTAGGGGCAGTGTTCTTTACTGGATATAATTTCCTATCTCTGTCAGCATTACAAAGTTCATGTCTTAAAGGCAGCACCTATGGGAGAGGGCTCTTTGGGGGCTTCAGAAGAGTCTGATGCAAATAACAGACCATGGAACTGAAGCTCTATTAACCTCAGAGAAACCAAGGTGAAAAATAGAAGGCAGAATCATGCCTGGAGGCTCAGACACCACAGTAGGGCCATCACCCAAAGCATGTCAGTGGGATTGAAGAAAGGTCGCTATGATTTTTTTTTTGCATGTCTTTTAAATTTTTCTGACATTGTGTTTCCCAGGGTAGCTTGGAACTCACCCTCCACCTCCTCCTCCTCCTCCTCCTCCTCCTCCTCCTCCTCCTCCTCCTCCTCCTCCTCCTCCTCCTCCTCCTCCTCCTCCTCCTCCTCCTCCTCTTCTTCTTCTTCTTCTTCTTCTTCTTCTTCTTCTTCTTCTTCTTCTTCTTCTTCTTCTTCTTCCTCTTCCTCTTCCTCTTCCCCTCCTCCTCCTCCTCCTCCTCCTCCTCCTCCTCCTCCTCCTCCTCCTCCTCCTCCTCCTCCTCTTCCTCCTTCTCCTCTTCCTCTTCCTCCTCCTTTTCCTCTGCTTCCCAAATGCTGGGATTACAGGTGTTCACACTCATACTCTGGCTTTGATTTTTCTTTCTTTTTTTTGCGGGGGGGGTCCTGTTGTGGGGCCTGAACTCTGGGCGCTGTCCCTGAGCTAATCAGCTCAAGGCTAGCGCTCTACCACTTGAGCCACAGCACCACTTCTGGCTTTTTCTGCTTATATGGTGCTGAAGAATTGAACCCAGGGCCTCATGCATGCAAGGCAAGCGCTCTACCACTGAGCCACCTTCCCAGCCCTGGCTTTGATTTTTTCTGTATCTTCTTTAAAGAGGAATATAATCAATAGCAGTCAGATGGATGGTTTGTGTTTGAGGGGATTATGGGAGATGGGAAGGAAGGAACCAAGGATGAGTCACAGCTCTGTGGCTTGAATAACTGGAGGAGATGATGTCACTGAGGTTGGAAACACCACTAGGAGATGAAATAGCCGAATATGGTAGTCACCCCACCTCTGTGGTTTTGCATTCTGCAGCTTCACTTACTCACAGTTCAAACATAGGCTAAAAATATGAGATGGGAAATTTCAGAAAAGAAGTCTTTTATAAAGTTTGCATCACGGGCTATTCTAAAAAGCTTGGTGACATTTCATGTGGCATCTCTCTGTGTCCCCCTCAGAAAGAGCATCATCCCTTTGTCCAGCAACACCTTGCTGTCTCAGCTGTGCACCCAGTCATGACTTTGTAATCATCCTGACTGTCAGACCAATGCAACGTTTACATAGTGGCCTAGCACCATGTGACAGCCACTGTGTTCATCTCATCTTATTGCATAGTGTGGTAGCATTGCAAATCAGCACATGAAGATGAAGGATGAAGTATAGCAAAGGGGAAGGGTATATAAGTAACGTTAACTATAGTAAATCATTACAATCATTCTATCTTAATTTTTTTGTTAGGCTCTTACTCTATAATAAGTACTTTTCTTTGAGCTGGTACTGGTGCTTGAACTCATGGCCTGGGCACCATCCCTTATTTTTTTCACTAAAGGCTGGTGCTCTATCACTTGATCCATACCTCTACTTCTGTCTTTTTTTTTTAACTGGTTAATCTAAGATAAGTGTCTCATGGACTTTTATGCCCAGGGTGGCTTCAAATTGTGAACCTCAGATCTCAGCCTCCTGAGTGGCTAGGATTGCAGGCATGAGCCATGGAGCCCGGCCATAGGCACTTATAGATAGGAAAACTCATGATACGTACATAAGGCTTGGTGCTAACTATGATTTAGACATCCACAGATGATCTTGAAACATGTCCCTGGAGATCTGCTTTACAATTGAGCCTGAGAGGTCCATATGACAGATGAGCTGGCAGAGTGAGTGGGAGAAGCAACCTGGGCAAAATGGTTTGGGGAAGTTGCGGTGTCATCAGTGAGTAGAGTGTAAGAACTTGGCCCAGAGATTTGCCACTTTGCCCCAAAGGAGATCCACAGTGACCAAAAGTTTGACTTATGATCCTGGTTGTCCATTAAAGGCTTGTTCCAGACGTGTTAGGGACAGTTCCACACTCACTTTCCCACAACCTCTACCTAGCCCTCTCCCTAAACTTCATTCAGCAGGATGCATGGGGAATTGACTGAGTGTTAGTGGGACAATACTCCTAAGCTGCAATCAGGAACCAATCAGAGCATATTTTCACCTCTGTGTGTTCTCCTGGCATTGTTCTCTTTCATTCATTACGTATATATTTTAGAATTTTTATTTATTTATTTATTTAGGTGATAGTCTTTGTGCTTGAGCTCAGGGCCTAGGCTCTGTCTTTGAGCTTCGTTTTGCTCAAGGTTAGTGCTCTACCACTTGAGCCATAGCTTCCTTTCTGGCTTTTGTGTGTGTATGTGTGTTTGTTTTGTTTTTGATAGCTTAGTGAAAACTCACAGATTTTTTTCTGCACAGGCTTGTGGGGTTTTTGTTTGTTTGTTTGTTGGTCTTGGGGCTTGAACTCTGGGCCTGGGAACTGTCCCTGAGCTCTTCAGCTCAAGGCAAGCCCTCTACTGCTTGAGCCAAAGCACCACTTCCGGTTTTCTAGTGGTTTATTGGAGATAAGAGTCTCATGGACTTTCTAGCCCGGGCTGGCTTTGAACTGTGATCCTCAGATCTCAGCCTCCTGAGTAGCTAGGATTACAGACATGAGCTACCAGTGCCCAGCATCTTTACTCATATCTTTTAATAATACCTAGTCCCTATAATCATTTTAAACATTGTTATTTATTTTTTGTATGTAATGAAAATGAAGTCTTTCCAGGCCCATTCCTGTTGTTATATTGTCCCATATCTTTTCTTGCAATCTTTAACCTTTGGTTTTTAGTTCATGTGTTTGTTTTCATTTTGATCTAGTATTTCTTGGAAATGTATCACTAGAACAGTAGGAAATTTTGTGAGATCTCATAGTCAAGCCTGTTTCTCTGAAAAAGATTATGCTTGGTCCTGCCTGGAGATGTAAACTCCTGGGGTTACTTTAGATGAATAGTGTCTCAGTTTGCGTATTATTGATTCTTGCTTGTTTTAGAATATAGTCACAGAATGAGTCTAAGCCTCAAATTCATGTAAAATTAGCTGCCTAATTTGAAGGGAGGCTTTCTGTCTTCACTGAAAGATAAGGTAGTGAGAAGAAATTTGCCAGGCTGTCTTTCTTTGTGTGGGTGGTAGACTTCAGTTGGTTTTTTAAATTTTCGGATTCTGTGTTCCTTGAGGATTTTCAAACCCACACGAAGTTTTGTATCCAATTTGGTCAGGTATAAGAGACTTTTGTTAGGAAGGAGACACCTTGTTAGACTTAAACTTCCTTTCCCTGGTTAGTAGCTAAAAGTAAAGATTTGGGTAACGGTTATGCAGAATGGCCTCAGGGTAGTTAAGTGGTCTAAGACTTCACCTTGCACTGGGATTAGCTCTGTAATCAGCCTCCCAGGATTTCCCTTGTTTTCTTGCCAGCTCAAGCCCACAGGTAAAATGATCAGTGTTAGATATTTTGTTACTGGAGGGTTATTCAGATCATTGCTGGACCTGGAAATCAACCATGCTTTCCTTGTATAGCTTTCAGCCCTTAACACCATTTCCAATTGCTCTTTGTCACCCCTGTCAGTGACAAGAGAATGGTGTGCTTTTCCGTTATTCTCAAATCACCTAGTTTATCTAAAGACTCTAGCCTATTTGTGGAATCTGCTTCCTTCATAGGTATTTCTTGGAGACCTTGACTTCTTCTCCATTGTGGGCCAGTGCCTGCAGGCTTACATCCTGAGAACTCCCTTCTTTACTTGAAAGTGGCAACCTACTACTTCCCAACTCTAATTGTTTGCAATATTTTGTGGGTTTCTGCATTTTCATTCTTCCTTAAAGATGGTATTTTCAGCTGGGTGCCAGAAGCTCATGCCTGTAATCTTAGCTACTCAGGAGGCTGAGATCTGAGAATCACAATTCAAAGCACAGGCAGGAAAGGCAGTGAGACTCTTATCTCCAATTAACCACCTAAAACCAGGAGTTTATGGCTTAAAGTGGTAGAGCACTAGCCTTGAGCAGAAGAGCTCAAGGACAGCACCCAGGTCCTGAGTTTGAGCCTCACAATGGACAAATGGAGAAGAAGAAAAAAAAACATTTTCAATTATCATACATTTCTAAGGCAATTCATATCTAAAAAATCTATATTCTGTTCTGTAACTTGAATAATTAGTGGTTATAATAAAGAATTTTGAAAGGATTACTGGATTTTTTTTAATAGAACTCATCACTGCTTTCCTTACAAGAGAAAAAGTTGTGGACATTAAAAATCAATGACTTGTCCTAGGTGCATTAGAACATGGAGATCTCGGTCAGCCTCTTCTTACTTGGCTTTCCACCATCAGGGACACGAGTGGTATTTCTCATGATCTGCCAGAGGCTGAGTGTGAATCAGCGTGATGTGGACATCTCCAGGTGTGGGTTTAATCATGAGCGGTACTTCCTGGAACCCCACCAGATTCTCATAGTAAAGAGAAAGGAATAATCTGGCTACTTCAGCAAGGGAAGGATCAAAGTCAACATCTGAATATCCCCAAGTATTCTCTATAGAAAGGACAACTCTCTAAAAGAATACCTTTCCTACCTTTGAAGACAAAGATCATTTTCCCCATGCCAGCCCTATATGAATTTCCTGGTCTCACATGAGGCCCAGGTGAAGAAGGGAACGCTATGAAGCTTTTGTAAAAGTCACTGCCTAGGAGCACTTTCCCACAGAAAGACAGATTTAATAAGATTATCGAATGTTTCCACTCTCCTACCAGCATATCAGCAGTGCTGGGCTTAAAATAATACCTTAGAGCTGCAGGAGCTGCAAAGCTGTATTCAAGAAAGAGTTCTTAGGGAAGCCAGAAGTCAACAACCAGGGCAGACAAAAGTCAAGACAGACTTTAGGGAATCTGAAGCCTTTGACATCTATAGTCAACATTCAGCAGCCCTAACTCTGGCATAAACCAAGTAGCATTCAAGGATTTCATCTCAGTAGATACTATCTGGTACAACATCCTTAGCTTTCATCATAAAATTAACAGGCATGCTCAAGGGGGAAAAAAAAATCTAGCAACAATTAACCAATCAAACAAAAAACCCAAAGGGAAGATAGAAAGTCAGTACCAGAAACCAATGCCCAGGCATCATCCATGTGGAATTACCAGCCTAGGAGTTTAAACTGTGTTAGGAGCTCAAATGACATCAGTACACAGTATGCAAGAAAAAAAAATAAGTGAAATAAATGGATGAAAATCCTAAGAATCATTTAGAAATTCTGGAAATCAAAATGCAGCAACAGTAATGAACAAAGCCATTTATCGACTACTTATAGCAGAGAAAAGAGAGCTGGAAGAAATGTCAATATTAGCCTCTCAAATGAAATGCTGAGGAAAACAAGTAAAAAAAATTTAAAAGTATGATTTGAAATTATTTCATTGCTTCTACCTCCCCCCTTCCTTTTCCCCTTCTGGTCCTCCACCCTCTGTTACTGGGAATTACACAAGGGCCTCATACATACTGATAAGCCTTCCAGAACATGAGCTATGTCCCTAGCTGCAGAAAAAATAAGTATGTAGAATCAACCAAACTGGAATAACAGAAGAAGAAAGAAAGAAAAGGACAGGTAAAGATATTTGAAAGAGGGCTGGGAATGTGGCCTAGTGGTACAGTGCTTCCTAACATGAACGAAGTTCTGGGTTTGATTCCTCAGTACCACATAAACAGAAAAAGCCGGAAGTGGTGCTGTGGCTCAAGTGCTAGAGTACTTAGCCTTGAGCAAAAGTAACTCAGGGACAGTGCCCAGGCCCTGAGTTTAAGTCCCAGGACTGGTAAAAAAAAAAATAAAGAATGACTGAGAGTTTTTCCAAAATGAACAAATAGCCAAGAGCCTATATATCTTAGTAGTTCAAGGAGCAGCAAAGATAAATACACAAAATACCCAAATATCAAATTTAAACTACAGAAAACTAAAGACAAAAGAAAATCTAAAATGTAGTGCATGGGTATGTGAATTTATCTACAAATGATGAGGCAAGCAAACACGGAGAGATGGAGTGCCGTGTTTAAAATACCCAAGGAAAACTAAAAAAACTTACCTGTCAACCAAGAATCAACTAGCCTGCAATGATTATTCTTTAAAAGTTAAGGAGATATACAGACTTTCTCAGGTCAACAAGTGTGTCCTTATTGGGAATGATGAACAGAAAATGTTAAAAGGAGCAATTTACACAGAAAAAAATTCTGACCTGGATGTATATAATAAAAGGAACATCAGAAAAAAGACAAATGAAAGTTTAAAAAAACTCTGATCTTTTAAAAAATTGATCTAAAATTGCAACCTTGGAAGCAATGATACATTGTGCATTGATAGATAGCAAGTGAATAAGGAAAATGAGCAACACCACCCCCTGGAGGCAGAGGGAGCAACTACATGTAACCTCTCACAGGATCCTGAGCTATGGTAGAAGTGGTACAGAAAGCAGTGCACAGGGAACAATACTAAAATAGAGAAAGAAAATGGAGTGATATTGATGTTAATGAAAAATGTTGGTGTAAATGTAAATGAAGTTCTTGTTTTACACACAACCCAGCAATGCCAACGAATGTACTCAGTGTCTTTATTCATAATAGCTGGAAAAAAAATGGAAGCAAGCAACCAAGATGTCCTACAACCAGTGAAGAGTTACCTCCATACAAAATATTATTCAGTACACTCACTATTAAAAAAATGAGCCATGATCTCATGGAAAGGCATTTCGAGGAATCACAAATGCATGTCAAATTGTTTAAATAGGGATACAGGTGGACCTATTGCGACAATGAGATGTACAAGACATTATGTTGAAAAACAAACTTTGCAACTTTGGCACAGGGGGGGATGAGAGAGGGAGGAGATAGGAAGGGATGGCAAGGGGAAACAAAGGAGGAGGTAACAATGCTTGATAAGAAATGTATTCATGGGCTGGGAAGGTGGCTCAGTGGTAGAGTGCTTGCCTTGCATGCTTGAGGCCCTGAGTTCGACTCCTCAGCACCACATAAGCAAAAAGAAAAAAGCCGAAAGTGGTGCTGTGGCTCAAGTGGTAGAGCGCTAGCCTTGAGCTGAAGAGCTGAGGGAAAGCACCCAGGCCCAGAGTTCAGGCCCCAGGAGCAGACCCCCCCCCCCCGAAAAAAAAAAAAGAAATGTATTCATTACCTTGTCCATGTAATTGTAACCCCTCTGTATGGTATTGTCACAATAGAAAAAACAACAAATACATGTCATAAGTCACCAGATAAGGTTGCAGGGTGTGTGACTGCATTGGAAAATATAGACAGTAAACTATAGACTATAGACATAATAAAAAAGTTGGAGGTATACCTCTAGTCACAGCATATTTACATGATATTTGTGTATGGGAAGAGAAGGGAAGGATTGACTAGGTAAAAGAATAAAGAATTTGGGCTGGGAAGGTGGCTCAGTGGTAGAGCACTTGCCTTGCATGCTCGAGGCCCTGGGTTCGATTCCTCAGCACCACATAAGCAAAAAGAAAAAAGCCAGAAGTGGCGCTGTGGCTCAAGTGGTAGAGCGCTAGCCTTGAGCTGAAGAGCTGAGGGACAGCGCCCAGGCCCAGAGTTCAGGCCCCACGACCGGACACCCCCCAAAAAAAGAATAAAAAATTTTTAACCTAGTGAGAATATTAGAATATTGTGGTAAGGAATGAACCTTCAACATACACACATTAACAACTCCTATCTCAGTGAAGTTTATGAGAGAAACAGTGCTTATCTATATAAGGGAATGTGAGATGTGGATTTTATAATTGAAAGAGAAAGGAAATGCACAGAAGTACAGTATCTAGTTCTTAACGTCATTTCCAATCAGTGTATGAGTGAACAATTTTCTTTTACATTTGTACATGAACACTAGAATGGAGTGATTGAGTGACTGTGTGGCAGATAGGATAGAACTAGAATTCCTCCTGTGGCAGGGGTAATCTCCCAGATAAGAAAGAGGAGGAGAGGAATTAGTGCATTATTAAATTAAAGTTGGAGATATCAGTATGAATTCATGTTAGGCATAAACTTGGATATTTCTATGTAGAAACGTAGTTAGAGATGAGTGCATATAATTAGTATGTACACATACACGTACATACCCACACACCAAACACATTATACCCCTTTCTGGGTCTGTCAGCTCAGAGTGTCTGGGAGTGATTAACCGTAGAATACTGATGAGCAGACCTACCATTCATTTCTTGGTTTCTAATACTATTTCCAGTGAAAGAAGTAGAGCCAAAGAAGGAAGAGGTAAGGTGATGTTGGAATGTCTTGTGGTTATAGAAACAAGGATGTTGAGCTGAGCACTGGTGGCTCATGCCTGTAATCTTAGCTGCTCAGGAGGCTGAGATCTGAGGATTGAGGTTCCAAGACAGGCCCAGGCAGGAAAGTTCATGAGTTGTTTATGTCCAATTAACTGCCAGAAAACCAGAAGTGCAGCTGTGGCTCAAGGTGGTAGAGCTCTAGTCTTGACTAAATGAGCTCAGGAACAGCACCCAGGCCCCAAGTTCAAGCCCCATGATCAACAAAAAGAAAAAAGAAATAAGGATGTTCTCAGTTAACAATAATAGAAATAAAACCACAGTTAGTGCATATTAATGGGGTCATAGCAAATGTAAGGAGGAGCTAATTGAGAGAGCTCTTATGGCCAAAGATGGAACTATTTGAGCAACAAACTGAATTATGTTTAGAAACAACCAAAAGCCTAAACCAGAAACTTGAAAGTTCATATGGAGTATGAAGAAGTGATTGATTTGCATGGGCAAAGAGACAAAGCTCCCTTGGAAGCGTCTATGGAGTTCACACAAATACACTGTTTTCATAGAGATGGATATTTCGGATCCTTCTCCTTCAGTTCAGGCTGTGCAAGGAACAGTATGGGATAGTGGAAAAAAGCAATCTGACTCATATGACTTAGCCAAGTGATCAAGGCCAGCATCCCTAGTGATGAACCTGCTGACAGTACTCCCCTTTGCCTCGTATGATGAGCCTATTGTCTTACATCTCTAATCTCCATCTTCCTTGAGACTACATCCTTGGTCAAATCAAGGGAAAATTATACACAAATTAACAGATGGGCTATCTATAAGAGAGTTGACTAGTACTCCTTAAAACTCATCCATTAATTGGTATCCAGGGCAAAGGAGCAAGGTAAAGGAAGTAGAACCTAAGGAAATATTAACAAATACAAAACAGTAGCTTCTGACTAATTGTAACAAATAGACCATATTGGTATAAAATTGCACTCAATTGGTCATGGAGGAAATTGAATTTTTGTTTAAGGCAGTTTTCTCCATTACTATCTTCTGGTTTGTTCTGTTTATCTACCCATGTTTTAAAATATGTGGTGGATATTTAACAAGTACCTTCAGAACTTGAAGGTCAATATCTCCTATTAGCCAGTGGTCACGATGAGAAACCAGATTGTTGTTCCTTGGATGGAGATATTTTTTTCCTCTCTCTCTCTTCTGGAAACTTTCAGACTTTATTTATTTTGTTAAATCCATGCTGTTCTTAAGTTCTGTGACAATCTTTTAGATGTGGTCTTTAGTCATTTATCTTAATCAGCAATCGTCACATGATAGTTTTTATATTCTGTGGGATTTTATATATTTTTTTCATCTTGGTTTCTTTCATTATATATTTGTCAATTTTCTCTTGGTCCTCTAATTGCTCCCTTGTTGCTTCTTCCTTGTTGTTAACTGCCTAGAACTGACTCTGTCCTGTTTATTGCATTCTGCCCAACTCTGTCCTCATTTTGGTTCACTTTATAGGAGGGGTGCCCTATTTTTACCAACCGGGCATCCTATTCATACTTTATTTTGGAAATCATACTTTTTGTTTTCAAGGACTCATTCATACTCTGATTTTCACTTGTTACCATTTTTTTGCTGGGCTGGCTTTGAACTGTGATCTTCAAATCTCAGCTTCCCTTTATAAACAAAGAAGACTTCAAAAAGAAGAAACAGAGAAATTGTAAAATACAATGCTCCTTGATTTCAATCATCCTTACTTTCTGATTCATACACAGATGAGAAACCTATGAAGAGTTTCATTTTTGTATTTCTCAGACTCCTGGTAGAGCTATACCTGAAGAGTATCTAAAGGATTATTTTGTTTCTATACAGGAGGAGTCAAGGAGCAGAGTGACCTTAAAGTCTATCAGTTAGCTCAGCTTTCAAGTTGTGAGATTTCAATAAGTACTGAATTTTTCCATGCCCCAATCCTCTCATTTTAAAAATGCGTACACACATACTTACACAGACAGCTAACTAGCTAGTGTATACACACACACACACACACACACACACACACACACACACTACTGATAGTAGATAGATCGATAGGTAGATAGACAGACAGACAGATAGATCCATTCACTGGTAGGAATGTAGACAAATAGAGAGAGGAAAATAGGTAAATGCAGCCACAATATTCATGGAACCTAGAAACCTCAGAAGATGGGTGGAGTTGGGAGAGATAGAGAATGTTGGAAAGGAGTAACATTGATCTAGATGCATTGTATTCATTGTTAAATTGAAACCCCTTTATAGAACTACTTAAAGATAATACCAGATGAAAATAAACGAAGTAAGATGATATTGTGGGTTTGGCTTTCCATTACTACAATAGAAATGCCCAAGATCATCGGCTTATATAGGGAAAAGGTTTACTATGGTCCACAGTGGTGAAGATGGTCCTTGGTTGTTGGTTGGCCCCATGGTATATGGGCCTATGGGGAGACAGTATGTCATGATGAAACACAGGTGAAACCCTTTACCTTATGGCCTGGACACAGAACAGAAAGAAAAAAGAGACCAAAGTTCCTGCATCTCCTTCAAGGGCGATGTCTCCAATGACTGGGAGATGTCTCCTACCCAGTAGTGCTGGTGCGTAGAGACTGAACCCATACCAAAAGGGCCTTTGAGGGCCACAAACCATAGTAGAGGTATAAGGCTAGAATGAGAATACAGATGCAACTGTTCAGTTTAGTACAGTATGTTATTGGAGTAGGAATTGGTATAAACCCGGTTGAAGCTACGTGTACACCCAACCCACAGTTTATTTGATCGTAAGTGGCCAATTAATTGGATTGCCATTCACTTTCTGATATTCTAAGTGATAAAAGTTGCATAAAGGAAAAGAGAAAGGAATTCAGTTTTGGTAGGAAGAAAGATGAAGAGAAAATTCCTGATAGAATGAGGCAGATACAGAAGAAATGAGAAGCAGAGTCTATGTTAACTGACCACCATCTAGATGTGTTCAGCCTGTTTTGTCCAAGAAGCCCATTCTCTTGGTAATTGGCATTTATAAACAACAGTTTTTGCCATGTGAGAATGGTTGACCTTGGAACTGGACTTGGGAGGGTCTGGGCAGAAGGAGATACACCAGGTTTTGGAACAGTTGGATGAGAGGAAGAGCTATATTATAGGCATCTTGCTATTCAATCTGGGGCTCATTAATCATGTAATTATACAAACAGCCTTCCGAACAGAGAAATCAAAACAAATTAAATTTCCGAGTGAGGCATAAAAGACGATTTAGGACAAGCATAAATGAAACAATCCCACAGAATGTGAAGAAACACCATCAGAGCCGGGATAGAGAGTGGAATCTTGGGAACCAACGCATTTAACTCTCATACCCAAACCCAAAGAGTAATTCTGCACTTACGATTCAGGGGTGGCGGGAGTGGTTGTGGAGAAAATATAACAGACTCTATCTTTCCAGCCATTGTATTAATTTTCCAAGCTGTGTCTGTTGAGTGTGTGCTTTTCCCATTAGTTTGACCCACACAGGAGAGGAAAGCATGAGCTCCCCTTCTGGCATACATTTCGCCATTTACCAGGGTCAGTGTTTACATTAATAACACAGCAGCCTGTATGAGCTGCTCTTTCTGTTAACCTCACCCAGCTGCTAATGAGCGGGTTGCTTGCGGGTCAGAGGTGTGCTTGTGTTGTGCTTCTCAGCTAGCTGTTGTGTTATTGTAACAACTGGAAATGCCATATGCAGCAGCCGTACGGGTTGTGCTCAGAAGGCTGTTTGTATCATTACAGGCATTAGCCAGAGATGGAGGCCTGTCAGGTGACATTCAAGAGGCAATAATAACTTAATTTCCCTCACCACAAATTGGCTCTCTAATAAGGAATTTTCTTATATACCCTGGGTTTAGGGGATGCCTTGATAATCCCAGAAAATACATTTCAGTCTATTATTATTATTATTATCAGAGTCTGAGTAAGTACATTCATGGATGAGTCTGTTTTCTGCTCTAAAATCTTCCAAGAAGTGGCCTTCCTTCATCTTGTGCCTTAAGTATTTCCAAAGAAAAGAGACTATGTACATTCATGTATACAAACTTATGTATATTATATATATATATATATATATATATAAAATAAAGGACACATGTAGATTCTAAAGATATTTAAATATATGTGTATATACATATATGTACATGAATATATATACATATATTCATACATATGGATTCAGAGGGGACAAATTCAGTTGGCTTCAAATGGGGATTTCTGTCTTAAATGTGCCAGCAAAGATTATTGTCCACCCAGTGTCTTAGTATTGGACACAGTTGAAGATATGCTGCTTTATCCTAATCAGCTAGAGATTCATCTGGGAATTTGCCCAACAACAAGACTAACGGCCCTGTGCATGTGTTTGTGTTTTCCCTCAGATAAAAACATTCTCCATCAATCCACTACTGGTGAAAACGTTGTTTCTCACCCTCCTTCTTTGGTCATTAGAGAATATCTTTTGCTTCCTAGTGCTTTCTTAGCACTTTGGATAATCATGATGGCATTCTGGGCCTCGGCCATCATATATCATTCTTTGTTTCCATACTTGTGTCTCAGAATTGAGTGGGAGAATCTGGCAGCATCTCTTTCTTATCCATCTTGCTAATGTGGTTGGTGCTAACAACCAGCAGGGACTAAAAGTTAAGTTGATGAAGGCAGAGAAATGGATGGATGGAAGGATAATAGTCAGCAAGCAGGTAGAAAGATAGATGATAGGTAGAAATATATAAACAATTATAATCATTCTGTATTTAAAATTTGCTTAGAACTTAATTTACAATGGAATATATAAAAGAAAAAATTTATAGACTTGAGTATCTAACAATAAAAGCCTGTTTTTGTGCAATATGTATAGATAGATTTCACTCTTCATGTAAAAGATAGATGATACTTATATTTTAACATTCACCTTCATATATATTAATTTTATATTATGTGATATACAAATATAAGTAAATGAAATGCTAAAATATAAGTGAGTGAATATTAAAATATATATTATATGATATATAATGTAATATAATAATTATACCAACACATTACTGTATATAGAGCTATAATAGTTATATATCATATGATATTTATAGATTTATTAGTTTGGTATTGTTTGTTAAATGAGATGGTTTTAATGACATAAAAGACATGGGATGCTCTGAGATGTTAAAAGAAAGTCACAAAATATTATAAACTATAGATAAAACTTTCTATTAAAATAACCTCATGACAGATATTATTACTGACTTAAAGCCCAGAAGATAAGCATAAAAATAGTATTGAGGGTTTACAAATCGTCAGAGTGATTTTTATTTTGCTGACCTGTCTTCTGTAAGATGTTTTCAGTGCACACATAATACTTTTGCATTTAAGAAGAAAGGTCAGTAATGTGTAATTTTATTAATAATTTTGTTCAAAATTTTACAAGAAGCATCTCCAAATTCTCTGTAAAATTATGCCCAGGATATAAATAAACGTTGTAGAGAAGTGCTGATATGTGTACTTAATGTGTAGGCTTAAATTTATTCTTTTATTTTTATGTATATTTTGAGATAGGCCCTTTGTTGCATTTTGCAGTCTGGCCTTCAGTTGGTAACTCTGGCTTCTTGCAAGAACGTACCATCATGGCCACCTTAAGGCATCTTGCCTATGTTCATCAGAATTGACAGGTACAGCAAAAGATAGGGGCAGCAAATCAAGACTTCTCTAATTCAAAATGCTGGAGTTAGAGACAGGTGGAATGAAACACTGGCTTTATTTGTTTAGCTATAACTTGACTTTTGTGCCTTTTGGATGACAATCTTAGACCAGGCAGTGGAAGCAAAGTAACAACTAGCTAAAGCTCACAAGTGCAACATTCCTGGGAAATGGCCACTTGCATTGCTGACTCTCTTCTAAACCTTTCAGGTAACTTATCAGGGAGACTTAACACAGTAAGATGAAATCATTGTATCCATTTCACAGAAGACAGGTAGCCTCCAGTGAGACAATCTTCCCCTGTCACAACAGTTGAAGTGGAATTTAAAACCTGCCTGTGTAATTCTACAGATCGGGTTACAAGTGCCATTTAAATATATTTGCATGTGAGTAAACAGGCCTCCTGTGTTTCAGTGCTGTTGTTTTTTAGGGGCTCACTCTTGGAATTTATGTGTGAAGTCATCAGGAAAAGCTGTACCTAATGTAGTGGACATGGTTGGTGCTCCAGCCATGGTTCCATCTCATGGCTTGTGTTCCCTATCTTCAATCCTCCCAGGGCTGATGGTTATTTATGACTGACTTACATTAGTTTGCTCTCGCCAGGTCTAGTCCTTCAGTAAAAAGTAGCTCCTTTCTCAGGAGGTTGAATCCTCCCTCTTCATCCAGGAGGCACTCAGAGGCAAATGACTCACATGGCAGTGAGGGACTTCCTTTTGGTCTTTGGGGGGAACCAAAGTGTGATGGGACCTATGCCCCAGGACTCATGCGGGATCAGCTAGAAGATGGTTAAGATCAGGTAAGGTTGAACGCTTGCTCCCTTTCCCTTGGTTCCGCTTCCTCCTGACAACACCTCTTCAGCCAGTCACCTTCTTCCTCTCGCTCTCTGCTCGTAAGTGAAATACTTGGATATTTAAATACTTGGATGGAAGCATTTTATGATCCTTTAAACTTAAAAAAAAGGATTTTATTATCTTTAAGTAGTTGCACAAAAGGTTTTCAATTTAACATGTCAGTTTATGAGCACAATGCATCCAATGTTGCTTTAAACTTTTCCTTCCATCAGTCAGGCTGCACATATTTTTATAGGAGTCATCTATATTTCCTATACTGGAAACCATCTATAAAAAATACTGCTCGTATAAAATTCTATTCTAAATATTGAATCTTCCCATGTACTTTAATATCTATTGTGGCCGTTTTGCTTCCTTCAATTCCCGGCTACCTACCTGCAGCGTTCCTCCTCCCAGGAGATCTTAGAACTGGCCCATAAATGGATACTTCAAGACAAAGAATTGACTTACGCTATATACTAACTTACAGTAGGGAGGAAGTACTGGAGTAAAACTTGGGGACAATAGGAACAATGATTTCCCATGAGAAGAAATGAAGCTCAAATGTGGTAGAGTGTTCAACATCTCTTCCTGCCTTTGTAGAACCTCCTCCCATTTTTTTTTTTTAATTTTATTTTATTTTATTTGAGAACATACTGTACAGAGGGGTTACAATTACATGGGCAGGATAATGCATACATTTCTTACCAAGCATTGCAGCCTCCTCCTTTGTTTACCCTTCACCTCCCTTCCCAGCCTCCCCCCACCCTCCCACCCAATCATACCCCCCCCCCCCCCACATTGTAAAGCTGGTTTTGACATGACTTTTTGTACTTCTCATTGTTGCAACAGGTCCACCTGAATCCTTAAACGACTTGTTTGTCCCCATCTCCTCCACATGTTATACTGACATCAAATATAGTGAAAGCGGGGGTTACACTGTGGGGGAGGGACATACAAAGCAACAAAGAAATAATCTTATAAATGCGTTAGAAACACATGCATGAAAGAAACAAAAACATTAAAATACATATTTGAGGTTTCGTTTTCCTAACATCACATTATCTGACTTTTTCCGCTTGACTCATACCTATACTAGATATTGCAAATAAGGGAAACCATGGGACCTATGTTTCTTTGGGCCTGGCTTACTTCACTTAATATAATTTTTTCCAAGCCTTTCCATTTCCTAACAAATGGGGAAATGTCATTCTTTCTGATGGAGGCATAGAATTCCATTGTGTATATATACCACATCTTCTTGATCCATTCATCTACTGAGGGGCATCTGGGTTGGTTCCATGTCTTAGCTATGGTAAATAATGCTGCAATAAACATAGTTGTGCTGGTAGCTTTAGTGTGGCCTTGTTTGTGATCATTTGGGTAAATGCCCAAAAGTGGGATTGCTGGGTCATTGGGGAGCTCTATGTGGAGTCTTTTGAGGAACCTCCATACTGCTTTCCAAAGTGAACCTCCTCCCATTTCACAACAGCCTCTTCCATCCAAACACGTCGGGTTCTTTCTAAGCTCAAACCCTAATATAAGAAAATGATTTCTAGCTGGGTGCTGGTGGGTTCACCCCTGCAATCCTAGCTACTCAGAAAGCTGAGATCCAAAGATCACCCCTTGGAAGCCAGCCTGGACATGAAAGTCTGTGAGACTTTTGTCTCTAAATAACCTCTAAAAAGCCAGAAGTAAAGGGCTGGGAAGGTGGCTCAGTGGTAGAGTGCTTGCTTTGCATGCATGAGGCCCTGGGTTTGATTCTTCAGCATCACATAAACAGAAAAAGCGGGAACTGGTGCTGTGGCTCAAGTGGTAGAGTGCTAGTTTTGAGCTGAAGAGCTGAGGACAGTGCCCAGGCCCAAAGTTCAAGCCCCATGACTGGCAAAAAAAAAAAAAGAAAGAAAGAAAGAAAGAAAGAAAGAAAAAGAAAAAGCCAAAAGTAAAGCAATGGCTCAAGTGTTAAAGAGCTAGCCTTGAGCAAAAAAGTTCAGGAATAGTGCCCAGGACCTGTGTTTAAGCCTCAGGACTGGCACAAAAGGCTGCCAATGAACCAACCAACCAACCAAACAAACAAACAATAAATCAAACTGGGAAAATGATTTCTAAGATGTTTCTGCCACCTCTTCTGAATGTTGGCGCTTTGATAGGAAACAAGAACCTTTAAGAAGACTAGTCCTAAACTATGGTCCTTTAACTACAGTGTGTACCTAGCAACAAGGATGGTACACTTGACTCAGTGACATTGATTTAGGATACTAAAATCAAACCTTATAAATATCTTTCTCTGCCATATACAAGTCTGCCTTGTGAATAACCAGAGAAGTCAAGCAAGGACTGAGAATCACAGTGAAGGAGTTTTTACTGTTAGTTTTCGTGGGGACAAAGGCTCACCTTATTGTTATGATTTCATTGAAGGTGGGACTGTGTGTCCACCCTTGAACACAGCAAGCCCTCACTGGACATTCCATCCTCATTGCCTGTGAGTCTAGGGAACACACAGAACAACATAACCATTTACAGATGCTCCGGCAGCTTAATTCATCTGTGAACGTAAGTGCGCCATAGACTTCATTAAGTGGTTCATACTCCCACATCAAAGGGAGAGTTGAGTGCTGAACTTTAAAAACTGTGAAGCGCACACTGAAAATTTCAGAGTACAGGGGGTTTTAGATTTCCACTTTGGCTCCATTTTAACATCTTTGGGGAACACAGAGAGAATTTTGCTGATAGCATGGGTTTTGGAGTTAGGGAACACTGGATCTCAGTCTTCATTTAAACTCTTATAGCCTTAGACAAGTGTTTCCATCCCTTTGAGCCTTCTGTATATCTATGGTGCACACAGCTATCCGTGTCCATGTGCACATATTGCAACATGCTCACACACATGCAGACCGGCTTTGCCGAACCACTATAACTTACACACAACAACATTTGCAGATTCCTTGATGTACTTAATAGTTGTTTAAGGATTATCATGTTCTGAATGAGCATACCGCATAATTTTATACATACTAGTCTAGAAAGAAGACAGACAAGGTGGGTGTTGGTGGCTCATGCCTGTAATCCTAGCTACTCAGGAGGCTGAGATCTGAGGATCACCATTCAAAGCCAGCCCAGGCAAAAAAGTTCATGAGAGGCTTATCTTCAATAAGCTACTCAGAAAAATCTAGAAGTGGTACTGTGGCTCAAGTGGTAGAGTGCTAGCCTTGAACACAAAGAGGCTCAGAGATAGCACCCAAGCCCGAGGCAAATTCTTATTATTTTATTTTGACTTCCCTGTGGCTCATCATTATTAACTAAAAAATGGTGTTATCTTTCTTTTCAGTATCCTATTCTATTCTACTATCCTTTTCCAAAATTATGATCTTATATGACTTTGATCTCGTATGCGCAATGTGTTACTTGAAAAACTTAGGGTCTTGAATGTTTCTGTTATCTTACTTTCAAAAAGACATCATTTTAACCAGCTTACTTATTGATTATTTTAAACCATTATTTTGAGCCTTCTTTCTGTACGCATTCATTCATCTGACAGAGAGTTATTGAGTGCTAACTCCTAGGTGAAAAGGGTTAAATACGAGACAGACAGGCTAGGTTTGTGTGAACTCTTCTCTAACTCTCATGAAACTTTAATTGCTTGGGAGATTGTATCAGCTCCTTTATCCAGGGGCCACCTTAGCGTTTATGGTGGTGTGAAGGACCTAATGTCTGTCCAGAATGATGACCATTCAGAGTCAGGAGCCATGAGGGCATTCTGGGGCCCCAGCCTTGAGGAATTGCAGAGCCCTGAGAAACAAACCTGGAAAAAATGAGCAGTGGGCAGTTGTGCATAATTCTTAATGATTTCCACAGTGCCACCATGTGTCTGGCATTTTGCTTTACCGATGTTATTTTATTTAATCAGCATAACGTATAGGTCTTATTATAACTTGGAATTAGCACATCAAGCATCTACTTTTCATTCCAGCCAGGGCAAAGAAGCTCAGAAAACAGAAGCCTTCCCAGCAGGCAGCCACAGTGAGCAGCAGAGAATGTCCAAGGCAAAATACAGTTCCTGAGTCTGAAGTGTCGATTGTATTTCGAACAATTGCATATGGACTTCATTAGCCAGCTAAATGGTACCTATTTTAGCAGCCTGCCAGCTGGAGGGATTTCCAGTAGGAAATGTGAGAAGGGAATAAGTCCAGGAATCTCAGGTTCCCCAGGGCCTTCTGGAATTCATACAGATGAAGCAAGATAAGGTCAGCTCTGAATTCCCTTCCCTTCTTCCTGCACCCTGTGCATCGTTACCTCACAAATGAATAAGACCAGAGCACCTGTCTGTCCAGGGGCAGATCGAGGTTTGATCTGCTGTTTGTACATGGCTCTGGGCCTCGTAGGCTTGAGTTCCCTTTAGGGATGGTAGAGAGAAGCAAAAAGAACTCATTCAGCACCAGCTCTCTGTGGGAAACGTGCATCTCTTTGACAGGAGGGTTCTTTATTATATGCTTCCTGTTACATCTTTAGCACAGCTTTGTGTTGGCTTTTCCCATAGGTTAAATATAATGACGGGTAACCTAATCCTGAAGGTAACAGAATAATCTTAGAGGACACAAGGCCCTATTTAATTCTTGCCAAATGACAGAGTATACCCAGACTTTGAACAGGCCCCTGCAAAACTCCAGTAAGTTTTTGTGTCTTACTGAGCTTGGAGCCAGACTCTTCTCTTTCTATTCTTTTCCCCCACTCCCAGGCAGGATCTGATTTCACACCAATTGGTCTGTAAGAGGATAATAGTATCACGATTCAAGACAGGCAACCATGAAGAATTGTTTTATATGCTTCTGATATTCAAGAAGTTTCAGTGGCTTGGGCTGGGATCTCAGTTTCCAAGGAGAGTCAATTCTAGGGCAGAAGATGGTATGGCAAAGGAGACACACACACACACACACACACACACACACACACACATCAGAGACTTGGAATCAGATGCCCATGTAGTAGAAACATAGCTCTGTCTCTTACTAGCTATGATCTTAGCCAGTGTCTCAGCCTCAGTTGTCTAATTAGTCAAAATGATGTTGAAGACATACCCAATTTGTAAAGATTTTTTTTGCATGCACAGAATAAAGGAAATCTGTAGAATGATATTCAGAGTGAGGTAAGTGGGTTCATGTGAGGCCTCATTCTTAAGGTCATTTAAAAGTGTTGCCCAATTCATTCTTTCCCTGTCTGGGATAAAATGTCAAGCTGTCCTCAGCGCAACTCAAACATATGGTGTTTGATGTTAGGGATAGCAGACTAATGTTAACATGCCTGGAGATCTAGACTTTCTATCTAGAGTCCTCTCTCTCTCTCTCTCTCTCTCTCTCTCTCTCTCTCTCTCTCTCTCTCTCTCCCCCTCTGACTAATGTTAACATGCCTGGAGATCTAGACTTTCTATCTAGAGTCTCTCTCTCTCTCTCTCTCTCTCTCTCTCTCTCTCTCTCTCCTTCCCTCCCTCCCTCCCTCTCTTCTCTCTCTCTCCCTCTCCTCTTCTCTCTCTCTCCCTCTCTTCTCTCTCTCCCTCTCCACTCTCTCTCTCTTTCTCTCTATCATTATCTGTGACCTCACATTTACTGAGGGGCTGTGACATAGACATTGTTTTAGATCCTAAGGGTTGTGTAAGTAAGAACCAGGTTATCTTTGCTCTCACAGACTGCTAGACCAAGAGGAAGACAGGGACGACAGGGGGATGAGACATGTGTGTGTTGCACTGGATTCCTGGAGAAGGTTGGAGAACATTCTATCAGTTTTGGGGATGTCTGTGATGGGAGAGCCGTTAGAGAGAGAGAAAGAGAGGAAAGAGAGAGAGAGAGACAGAAACAGAGACAGAGAGACAGAGACAGAGAGATAGTATAACTCTTGCACTCAGCACTCAAGCTGTTCTGCAGGAAGAGAAGCAGGAGCAGAGAGCTGTAGATAGGAAGTACTGCTGGGAAAAATCAATGACCCTTCCTAGAATACAAGTTTATGGTGGCTGGGGCATGCTGTTCAAAGCAGGCCCGGGCAGAAGTCCCTAAGACTCTTACTTCCAATTAACCAGCAGAAAACTAGAGGTGGCACTGTGGCTCAAGTGGTAGAGAGCTGTCTGAGCTGAAGAGCTGAGGGACAATGCCTAGGCTCAGAGTTCAAGCCTCGTGACAAAAAAAAAAAAAAAAAAAAAGACTTCTAAATTGTATCTCCCACTAGGAATTAGTTCTATTTCTTGAGTAGTCTTAAAGAATTTATCTATTTTGGATAATTCTCAGCAACTTTCTCTATGCATCTTGCTCTTCTTTATTTCTCCTTTGGTGTGTGTGTGTGTGTGTATGTGTGTGTGTGTGTGTGTGTGTGTGTGTGTGTGTGTGTGTGTGTGTGTGTGTGACATACACATGTTTCTTAGAGCTTTATCTAGATTTCCTACCCTTGTTCCTTTCTGTGATTGTGTAGCCCATCTTAGTGAATGGAGCTTAGTCAGGATATCATTTGTGTATCTTCAGCAGCTGGTTTTATATCCAATGCAAAGACTAGTACAGGTTTAGCATTGTTAATCTGAAATGTTAATCGGAAGTGTTCCATATTGTGGCCTTTCTGAATGCCAACATGATACCACATGTGGAAAATTCCATGCCTGATCTCATGCAGTATGACACAGTCAAAATGTAGGTATACTAAAAATATTGCATGATATAACTTGGAAGTGGCAGCTCATGCCTGTAATTGTAGCTACTCTGGAGGCTGTGATCTGGAGGATTAAAGTATGAGGCCAGCATGGGTTGAAAAGTTCTCTCTAGTCCATCTCCAAAATAATGTGCAAAAAGCAGGCCCCATAGCATGGATCAAATGGGAGAGCACCAACCTAGCAAGAATGAGGCTCTGAGTTTAAATCCCAGTATTATATAACATGACCATCTTTCCTTGTGTATAAGGTATACATTAGACATAAATAGATTTGGCCCCCTCCTCAAAATATAACATGATGTATATACAAGTATTAAAAAATTTAAAATCTGAAATGCTTCTAGTCCCAGCTCTTCGACTAAAGGACTATATGTTTTTTTTTTGTTTTTGTTGTTGTGGGGCCTGAACTTTGGGCCTGGGCGCTGTCCCTCAGCTCTTTTAGCTCAAGGCTAGCGCTCTACCACTTGAGCCACAGCGCCACTTCCAGCTTTTATTCTTTTTTTTGCTTATGTGGTGCCGAGGAATCGAACCCAGGGCCTCATGCATGCAAGGCAAGCGCTCTACCACTGAGCCACCTTCCCAGCCCCAGGACTATATGTTTGATGAAGCCTAAAATATTCACTTTAAGAAAAAACAATGGGCCTATCTCAGACTAATCTGTTAAACTATTGATTGGATTCTTTATTTCAATTATCCTTTTTCCTAGTTATTCAATTTGTAGTTGGTTCTTTTTAATAGTTTTCAGTTTGCTAATGAAACTCCCCATCTTTGAATTTTTAAACCTGTCAGTCACAATGATTTAAAAAAAAATCGTGTCTGATTCACGGTCAGGCTTGGATCTCTAATTGCATTTTATCACCCTCTTCTTTTATTAGTGGACATTAGTTATACAAGGAGTTGTTCCATTTGGACAATCCATACAAGTATACAATGGATTCCAATCCATTCCCTCTCTACCACTCACCCTGATCATCCTTTTCCTCCCTTGGGTTTGACCACTTTGTAACTAGTCTATGGAGTGTCACTTGCCTTATGACACTGTAGAGAGATGTTTTGGCTTGTGTCCGGACAGACTTCCTTTGCTTTAGTTAGCCTGAACCATAGGTTCTAGCAGCTAACCCTAGTTTGTCTCCCACCCCCACTCCTTCCACAAGTTTAATCCAGTTAGGAGTTGAGCTCACTCAATTTTGTTTCTCAATCATTGTGAAGGCTAGGATGGGTTCTTGTTTTCCCATGTTTGGGGGTGGAGACTGGAAGTCACAACAAAATACAGAAATATTTACCATGGCTCTCCTTCCCTGGTAGACGTTGAACTCTGCCATCCATCCTGACCCACAGCCTGGAAGTTCTTCTTAGCTTTTGAATTTTGGGTTTATGCTTGACTTTCTTTTTTTTCATTATTTATTATATATACTAAGTTTATTATTTCAGACTAAGGGCAATCTCTATATAGAGAGAATATATAAACGAAATTGCTAATACTATTAAAGGCAGAGAGGAAATTTCACAGTTACATTGAAAATGAGACTAGATGAGTGTGTAGGAAGTTGTTTTGTATTTTCTGACACCGTTTCTTCTCATCCCAATGAAATGTTTAAGAACAGAAATAAATAGATAGCACTCAGGAGCTATAGCTCCAGTATAAAAACAACAACAAAAAACAACAACAACGAAGTGTTGGGAACATGTAATGTGCTACCAGTGGTCACTGTACAAGTGACCAGTATGGCTCTCTCTGGCACCCAACTTAGCTTAGCAGGAACCCCTACCGAAGCACCGTTAAATGGCCACTAAAAGCCATATGTCACTAGAGTATCAAATGCTTCTAACACCTAGTCAATGAGCTTGCTTGCTTTTTCTTTCCTTCCTTCCTTCCTTCCTTCCTTCCTTCCTTCCTTCCTTCCTTCCTTCCTTCCTTCCTTCCTTCCTTCTTTCTTTCTTGTTTTTTTTTTTTATTGTAAAAATACTGTACAGAGGAGTTACAGTTACATGAGCAAGGTAATAAGTACATTTCCTATCTTTTTCCCCTACCATCCCTTCCCTCCCAGCTCCACAACTACACTTCCCCCTACCCCCCGCCTAAATTGTAAAGTTCATTTTTCAACATAGTGTCTTGTACCTGTATCCCTACTGGGTCAACCTATATCCCTATTTAAACGTTTTGTTTTTTTCCTTCCCCTCCCCAAATTAGAGGAGTGTATATACAAGATGCAGGGCACCGGAATCAAATACAGTGAAAACAGGGGTTATACTGTGGGGGAGAAACATACAAAGCAACAAAAAAAAATCACATGACACATTATAAATATGTTAGAAATAATAGCAAGAAAGAAAAAAAACCACGGGTCCCTATCTTGGGTTCATTTCACTTAACATCTTATCTGGTCATATGTACATAGCTTTTGACCTTTTCTGCTTGTCCCAGACATATACTAGTTATTGCAAATAAGGGAAACCATGGGGCCTATGTTTCTTTGGGTCTGGCTTACTTCAGTTAATATAATTTTTTCCAAATCTTTCCATTTCTTAACAAATTGGCGATGCCATTCTTCTGATGGAGGCATAGAATTCCATTGTATGTGTGTGTGTGTGTGTGTGTCTGTGTCTGTGTCTGTGTCTGTGTGTATCACGTTTTCTTGATCCATTCATCTACTGAGGGGCATCTAGGTTGGTTCCATAGCTTACCTATGGTAAATAATGCTGCAATAAACATAGTTGTGATAGTAGCTTTAGTATGGTCTTGTTTGTGATCACTTGGGTAAATACCCAAAAGTGGGATTGCTGGGTCATAGAGGAGCTCTATGGGGAGTCTTTTGAGGAGCCTCTATCTGCTTTCCAAAGTAGTTGAACAAGTTTACACTCCCACCAACAATGAAGTAAGGTTCTCTTCTGTCCACATCCCCTCCAGCATCTGTTGTTATTAGAGTTCTTGATTATAGCCATTCTAACTGGGGTGAGGTGGTATCTCAATGTTGTTTAGATCTGCATTTCTTTTATGACTCGAGAGGTTGAGCATTTCTTCATGTGTCTATTGGCCATTCTTATTTCCTCTTCAGAGAAATTTCTCTTTAAGTCTTTTGCCCACTTATTTATTGAGCAGTTGTTTCTTTGAAGATTTGTTGTTGGGGGATTTAATTTTTTGAGTTCCAGGTATATTTTAGATATGAGACCCTTGTCCATTGTATGGCTAGTGAAGATCTTCTCCCAATCCGTGGGCTTTCTATTAATCTTGGTAGCTATGTCCTTTGCCATGTGGAAGCTCTACAGCTTCATGCAATCCCATTTGTCCGACCTTCCTTTGATTTGTTGTTTTTGGGTCTCTATTAAGAAATTTTCAGCCTATGCCAAGGAGACCTAGGGTTTCTCCTATTCCATCCTGTAATGTTTTCAGAGTGTCTGCATTGACTCCGAGGCCTTTGACCCATTTGGAGTTGATTCTGGTGCAGGATGATATATAAGGATCTAGCTTTAGTTTTCTACAGGTGATTAACTAATTTTGCCACCACCGTTTACTGAAGAGGCTGTCTTTCTTACATTCTGTTTTTTTTTTTTTTAGCTCCTTTATTGAAGATTAGATGGCTATAGGTCTGTGGTTTCATTTCTGGGTTTTCAATTCTATTCCATTGGTCTTCAGGTCTGTTCTTGTTCCAGTACCAAGCTGTTTTGATTACTATGGCTTTGTAGTAGAGTTTGAAATTTGGCATTGATATTCCTCCTGCACTGTTCTTTCTGTTAAGGATTGTTTTTGCTATTTGGGGTCTTTTATTGTTCCATATGAATTTTTGGATTACTTCTTCTATTTCATTGAAGAATGAGGTTGGAATATTGATATATATGCATTAAATTTGTAGAAAGCCTTGGGAAGTATTGCCATTTTCACGATGTTGGTCCTTCCAATCCAGGAGCATGGGAGGTTTTTCTACTTCCTAAGTTCTGCTTTGATTTCCTTTTTCAGGTTTTTAAAGTTTTCATCGTAGAGGTCCTTCACTTCTTTAGTTAATTCCTAGGTATTTTATTTTTTGAGGGGCTATATTACAAAAGGAGTTGCTTTCCTGATTTCAACCGCACTGTATGTTGGCATACAGAAAAGCCATTGATTTTTTAAAATAAGTTTATTTAAAATAAGTACTGTACAGAGGGGTTACAGTTACATGAGCAAGGTAATGAGTACATTTCTTATCAAGCATTGTTGCCTCCTCCTCTGTTTTCCCCCTACCACCCCTTCCCTCCCACCTCCTCAACTACACTCAACTACCCCTCCCCACCACCTAAATTGTAAAGTTTGTTTTTCAACATAGCCATTGATTTTTGAGGGTTAATTTTATACCCTGCTACTTTGCCAAAGTTTTGAATCAGCTTGAGTAATTTGGGAGTGGAGTCCGTGGGATTCTTTAAATACAAGATCATGTCATCTGCAAAGAGAGAAAGTTTTACTTTCTCTTTCCCTATTTGGATTCCCTTTATGTTTGCATCTTGTCTTATTGCTGTAGCTCGGTTATGCCTGACTTTCTACCCATCATTTATCATCCTTATTTAAATCAGCAAAAGAAAAGTGTGGCTAATGATTCGCCTTGTCACTGCTCCCTCCTCTTTGCTCACGTATCCAGGTATTTTCAGAGTTCTCTGGTGACTTCAGATTTCTTTCTATCCTCTTGGACTTTTGTATTTGTCATTAGAAGGAGGACTGGTCTCCAACTAGATACTCTGTTAAGACAGGAAGTGGAATTATGGATTACTGGTAATCCATAGCAAGGCATAAAAATTTAGGACCAACTCAGAATGTATGACCATTGATCGTACCGAGTATTGAACTAAGGACTTTATTTTTGCCACTTGAGCCATGTTCTAGTCCTTTCATTTTTAATTATTTTTTTTTCAGATAGGTTCTCATGCTTTTTCCCAAGCCAAGCTCAGACAATGATCTTTGACCCTCTGTTTCTCAGTAACTGAGACCACAACCATCTACCATGATATGCAGATTGTTTCTTTTTTTTTTTTTTTTTAAATTTTATTTAATTTTATTTGAGAACATACTGTACAGAGGGGTTACAATTACATGGGCAGAAAAATGCATACATTTCTTACCAAGCATTGCAACCTCCTCCTTTGTTTACCCTTCACCTCCCTTCCCAGCCTCCCCCCCCACCCCCCCCCACCCAATCATACCCCCCCTCCCCCCCCACCGACATTGTAAAGCTGGTTTTGACATGACATTTTGTACTTCTCATTGTTGCAACAGGTCCACCTGAATCCTTAAACGACTTGTTTGTCCCCGTCTCCTCCACATGTTATACTGACATCAAATATAGCGAAAGCAGGGGTTATACTGTGGGAGAGGGACATACAAAGCAACAAAGAAATAATCTTATAAATGCGTTAGAAACACATGCATGAAAGAAACAAAAACATTGAAATACATATTTGAGGGTTCGTTTTCCTAACATCACATTCTCTGACTTTTTCCGCTTGACTCATACCTATACTAGATATTGCAAATAAGGGAAAAAATGGGACCTATGTTTCTTTGGGCCTGGCTTACTTCACTTAATATAATTTTTGCAGATTGTTTCTTGAGATAGAGTCTTGCTAACTTTTTAATCCAGGCTGGCTTTGAACCATGATCATCCTATCTCAATCTCCCAAGCAGATAAATCTTCTAAGCTTAAGCAGAAGTACATATATTTAGTAGTTTGTTGAATTTCCTAGGGAGCCAGGATGTTTAGAGAAAGTATATGACTTCAGAGTACAGGCAGAAAGTTCTACTACTGTTGCCCTGAAGAACTGAACTCCTCTGCTATTATGCCTGGTTATGTGGTTGACTTTTTTTTTTTTTTTGCCAGTCATGGGGCTTGAACTCTGGGCCTGGACACTGTCCCTGAGCTCTTCAGCTCAAGGTGAGTGTTCTACCATTTGAGCCACAATGCCACTTCTGGTTTTCTAGTGGTTAACTGGAGATAAATGTCTCATGGACTTTCCTGCCTGGGCTGGCTTTAAACGGTGATCTTCAGCTCTCAGCTTCCTGAGTACCTGGGATTACAGGTGTTAGCCACCAGCACCTGGAGATTTTTGGCTTTTTACCATCACTTCCTTCTGTATTTGAATCGCTTGTGGGTGAATATTACATATCTGATGTCAGCACCCTGAGTGTGGAGATGCAAATTTTCTGGTTCTACCTTAGGACGAAGGTATTTCTTTTATTCTGGGGAATGAGCATACCTACCTGGTGTGTCCAAAGATGTCAGAAGACCTCATGCCAAATGCCCACTATGGCCCACAGACAACAAGGAAAGGTATTCTTCTTAAATTAATTCAGTTTTTCTCCATAGCAAAGAAAGTAGGATCAACTGTCCTTCCCACAGCTCAGAAGGTTATTGGCACGCTAGGTGGGAGTCATTTATCTGCTAGTTCATTCATTATTTTCCTTTTTAGTCATTTATAATTAATTGTCAAATTCACCTCCTTTTATGTGTCATAGGGTAAACAATAAATAATAAAGACAGATCATAAAGCTGTAGTAGATAGGGTATGGGCTCACTTCCTCCACTCTTACTCTATAATACTTTTCCCCTATGTAAAAACCTTCAACTCTCAGCATTATTTCCTGGTTGAGTGACCCACATTTTCCAAACTAACAGGAAATTAGCCTCATCAGTTCTGACTATTAGAAGTGTCCACAAATTTGCCTTCGCTTGCGTTAGTGTGGAATTACGATGAGGATACAGCTCTGCAGTAGGCTGTGTCTGGGAAGGCTTGGAGCATCACATAGAGAAAGGCTGAGGTGATGAGCTGATTTGTTGTTGTTGTTGTCATTCAGCTCCAGGATCAGACTCTGTATTTGCTTGTTGGCTCCTTCATCCCGAATTACAGCCTTTTTCATCGCTTATGAAATTTCTAAGGCGGCTTGCACAGTTCTATTTGACTAGAAACACCCAGATCGCATGATTATATCTCATGCATTAGGTTGTCTGTGTATGTGAGTTCTCACTATGACTGGGAAAAAGAGACTAATGACATACAGAATAGCCAAAATGTAACAAAGGTTTTAAGAAACGTTGGTCAGCCACGTGGGACTGCCCACTAGAGATGCATTTTGTAGACTCAAAAAAAAAGTGTTAACTACTAGGAGTCAGCATGGATTTACATGAAATCCAAATCGTTTCCTCTATAGCTAGGACACTCAAATAGTAAATTATGTGCTCAATCCTGCAGGAAAACCTAAAGGAGCTAATTTAGGGAAAAGCTAAGTGACTATAGTTTCTTTTTTTAATGTCAGAAAAATTTAAATAGAGGAAATACTATGACTTAAAATACAAAATTTTGGAAAAACAGTTGCTAATAAGGGATCTGTATTAAATCTTATAGAAGAGGACAGATAACCACAATTCTCAGAAGCATGGCAAACACATCCTAGGGTGAAGGAGTTTAGAGAGAAGATATGACAGAACAAGTTTGCCTAGAAGCCAGCTAAGGGTGAACACATGATCTTAGTGATGAAAGCTACAGATAAGCCTGGGCTAGAGATAGACGCTGGATTCCTTTCCTAGAGAACCAAAACTCTGACTGTCAAGTCTGAGCAGTGCTTGATGCTAGGAGGTTAGGAAAAACCCAGTAGAGATTCTTTCAGACTTGTTCAAAGTGAGAAATAACAAAACTGTCTCTGACTTATCTCAGTCTAATGTAAGACTTAGCCAGAATGTTGAGCACTGCTGATACATCAGTTAATAACTAGTGAAAAGGAAGAAAAATGTGAATAGTAAATAGAGTTTACAGGAAAAGTGAAATAACAGAGAACTGTCTGATAAAGAAGTTTCAAGGGATTCAAAGAGGAAAGAAAAAGTCAGTTGTCTTTGCTTGCAGATCATATGATACTAAGCTTGCAAGACCCTAATAATTGCACCAAACAACTCTTATACTGGATCAACTATTTTGGCAATACGTCAGGATATAAAATCAACATATAAAAATGAGTAGCTTTTCTATATAACAATAATGAACAGTCTAAAATAGACACAAGGAAAACAAGTCCATTCACAGTAGCCTCAGGTGGACAAAAAGAAAAAGAAGAAAAAAAGTGACAGAAAAAAGAAACCTGGGCATACATTTAAACAAAAGAGTGAAAGACTCCTACAGTGAAGAGTATAAAACCCTGAAGAAAAACATTAAAGGTGACAGCAGTAGGTAGAAAGACCTCCCATAGACTGCTGCCAAAAGCAATATGCTGATTCAATATAATACCCATCAAAATCTTAATGATATTCTTTGAATATCTTAAAATTCATATGGAAGCATAAGATATTCCAAATAGAAGAAGCAATTCTGAGCAAAAAGAGCAATTCTGAAGGTAACAAAATACTAGACTTCAAATTATTCTACAAAGTCAGAGTAACAGAAACAGCATGTTATGGGCATAGAAACAGACATAAAGACCCATGGAACAGAAAAGAGGATCCAGAGATAAAACCACACAACTGCTATCTGAGCTTTGACAGTGGAGCCAAATCCTTACACTGGAGAAAAGACAGCTTCTTCAACAAACATTGCTGGGGAAACTAGTCATTTATATGCAAGACAATGAAACAAGACCCTTATCTCTCATCCTGTACAAAAATGAACTCCAATCGGATCAAAGATGTTAAGAAAAAAACATCTAACTTTGAGGTTACCAGCGGAAAACTCTGGAACATAGAGGCAAAGTTAATTATCTTCTGAATAGAATCTCAAGTGACCAGAAAAATAAGAGCAAGAATTGGCATGTGGAACTGCATCAAATTTAAAATGTTCTATGCATCAAAAGAAACAACTACCACAATTAAGAGACAACCACAGAATGGGTGAAACATCTTCTCCAGATAATCAGCAGAAGATTATAGGTGACCCAAGCCCAATTCTACTAACAGCATTATACTCTCACTTGAATTTGTGACAGGAGACAGGCAGAGGCCAAGGAGTAAAAATCAGTGTAGCCTCAAGCAATAGGACTCAAGATCCTTATCCTACCTGCTGTGAAATCACCTCTTCCTTGTATCCAACCCAAGGGCTCCCACTTGCCTCTCTGCAGTGAATTTGATTCTCAAGGATGTAGTTAAAAGTCATCATTGTGAATCACCAACCAACCACCTCTTGCTTCCCTTTCTTCTCTTTTCCCAAAGATCACAGAATGCAAAGAATGTTCAGTTTGAGACACAGGAAAATCAGGGAAACATTTGTACCTCATTAGACTTTAGGGAGAAGAGATATCATATAGCTTCTTGTGCTAGCTATCAGATTAGCAAAGCCTGGTTCCTGTGGCCCATCTGGCCTCTGTTTAAGGATTCCTAAGTATAGTTTTGTGCATGCATATGCAGTGGTGAGCATGAATGTGGGTGCATGGGTGAACATGGATATGTGTGCAAGTGTGTATGTGTGTGTGTGTGTGTGTGTGTGTGTGTGTGTGTGCATGTGCATGGGTGTGGTTGTCAAGGGAGATCACAAGAAGGGGTGCATTATTGTTACATTCCTCCTAACCAGCACTAAGTCAAGAGAGCTATTTCCCTATGAAGGGATGCTTGAACATCCATCTTGAATATGACAAGGCCTTCCAAGTAACAGTTTAAGGAAATAATGGTTCACTGAGTGACCATAAAGGTACATCAAGCAATCCTATGTTTGAGACAAAGACACTGCTCACAACTAACCCCAACCAAGAAGCCACATAGAGAACTAGAAATCTGGAAGTGGATTTCCTTTGGGGATAATTAAGCTGTAAAATACCATGAATATCGTATCCCCTCAATGAGAAAGGTTAGAGAAATAACAAATTAAGTTTACTTCTTTAAGAGGGCTCAGTAACATTTCCAGAAACTGTGTTGCAGCTGTACTATTAAAGAGGTGATGGGTATTAAGTAACCTGTTTGCTGGCTCCTGAAATACTTTTAAGACTTCAGATTCAATGAACATTTATCAATGTTCATGCTTCCCTCCTCCCTTGCCCCGTCATTGAATTCCCAGGCTCATGTAATCTAATTTATACCTCACCATATTTCTTTGAAATAAATACTTATACCAATTTAGGTAACCAAGTGTCAGTAGGTTTAAGTCTTCTGCTACAGCTGATATAGCTACTAAGTCAGCGAGCCAAAGTTCAAAGGAGGTATAGTTCCAAGTAAGTTAATGAATCCTTTGATAAGTCAGGGAAAACAAGAGGGAAGGGAGTGCGGTTCTGTAATTTATTCTAAGGGAAATTAGTTCAATTACCCTTAGTACTTAGGTAGCACACACCACACACACACACACACACACACACACACACACACACACACACACAAGAAACAGTAAAATCACTATGAGCAAAACACGGACCAGGTATTTCTTTTCTAAATGGGTTTGTTCTGCCTAGGAATATCTTCTCTTCTTTGTCTCTCATGGATAAAATCAATCAGAAATCCAAGGGTAAGGGAGCATGAAATGTGCCCACTACCTTGGTTCAGAGCAGTATGGCATTAATGTGGTTAACAGTCAGGCTGCTGAAGAGCCTGCCAAACTGTTACAAATGGGTTGGGGCAAAGCTTCACTTCATTCTTGAGGTGGTATTCTCAGAAATGGAGCCTTGGAATTACTGGATCAAGGAATAAGCTAGTTGGGCTGCCTTACATGAACTTAATAAGCACTGCCAGAGCCCCCTTTTGCACAGAACAGCATTTATACCCACATGTGATGTCCTGAGCTCCGAAATGGACACTCAAAAATGAATCTTCAAGCTAGGTGCTAGTGGCTCACACCTATAATCCTAGCTACTCAGAAGGCTGAGATCTGAGGGTCACCATTGGAATCCAGGCAAAGGCAGGAAAGTCCATGAGACCCTTATCTCCCAGAAACTACTCAGGAAAATCTGGAAGTAGTGCTCTGGCCCAAGTGGCAGAAGGCTAATCTTAAGCACAGAGAGGCTCAGGAACAGCATCCAGGTTGTGAGTTGAAGTCCCAGGACTGGCAACCAAAAGGAATCTTCAATTCCATAGGACAAATAATGTTTTTATCCTAGGTTGCCTTGTTTTCTCTCTAAAGTTTATTTGAGAGAGAGCTCTACTAGGTAAGTCAGTAAACATTTAAGGTGGCTGGTGTTTCGATCTACAGTGGCTGTGAGGCTGCAGGTGACATTCAAGGGGAGAAGGTCATTTTCGGATGGGTGAACTGGAGGTGACTCCAGACATTCCGAGTGAAGACAAGAGTGCAGAGGCAAGTGTGACTGCAGAGCTCACCAATGGTGCCATGGTCACACAGTGGCGATGGAATCTTTGTGTTGTATGTGAGCCTGGGGCTGCACCACCCTTATAGAATTAGATTTAAAACCAAACCCTAAGGAATCATCACACTTAATGTCAGGGTGTGCATGGATGCTAAGTCTGCTGGATGTTTCAGGAGAGAATAAGAATTACCAGAATAATGTGGTATCTTAACTTCATGTTGCTATCATAAAATTCTCCCAAAGTAGGTGACTTACAAGGAACAGAAGTTTGTTTAGCTCATGGCTAAATAAAGGAAGTCTAAGAGCATGAGGCTTAGACATGAAGCAGCACTAGCTTGGGTCTCCTTGTTCTGGTCACTAACACCGATTCTGGGCATTATCCTCTCATCCTCATCGAATTACCTCCCAAGGTCTTCAGTTCCAAGATCATTAGCATCTGAACCTGGGAATTAAGTTTGAAACACATGAACGTTTGAGAGGTACATCCAAATCATAGATCATGGTATCATGAAATTTAAAAGTTCCTCAAAGAGAGTGGTCTACTGGGTATGGTGGTGTATCATTGTAATCCCAGCACTCAGGAGAGGAGTTAGACAAGTCTGAGACAAGCCTGGGCTACAAAGCAATGCCATGTCTTAAGAAAAGAAAAAAAAAGAGAGAAAAGAAAAGGAGGGAGGAGGAAGGGAGGAAGGGAGGAAGGGAGTAAGGTAGGGAGGGGAAGAAGGGAGGGGAAAAAGGGAGGGAGAGGAAGGGAGGGAGGGAGGGAGGAAGGAAGGAAGAAAGGAAGGAGGGAGACAGGGAGGGAAGGAGACAGGGAGGGAAGGAGGGAGGAAAAAAGGAAGGAAGGAAGGAAGGAAGGAAGGAAGGAAGGAAGGAAGGAAGGAAGAAGGGAGGGAGGGAGAAAAGGAAGGAAAGAAGGAAAATGTGGTTAATAACATCTAAGATTTCTGACAACTCCAGAATTCTGAGCTCTGATGGATAATATTGGTTTACCCAAGATTTCTGAGTTGCTGGTAGAGTGAGCAAGAAAGACTCTTCCCATCCCTTTGTAGGCATCATTCACTGTCAGTCCAGTTCCACCAGCTTGGAGAGTTTTAAAAATTTCAGGCATTCTGTGCTTCTACTCTATGTGTCTCGGCTCTCATGTTTAGTATGGCACCAAGTGTTCACATTTCTGAATATGTAGTTGCTACTATCTAGGAGCTTATCTTCCTCTTTTTTTGGGGGGGGGAGTCCGGTCATGGGGCCTGAACTCTGGGCCTGGGCGCTGTCCCTCAGCTCTTCAGCTCAAGGCTAGAGCTCTACCACTTAAGCCACAGCACTACTTCGGCTTTTTTCTTTTTACTTATGTGGTGCTGAGGAATTGAACCCAGGGCCGCAGGCATGCAAGGCAAGGGCTCTACCACTGAGCCACCTTCCCAGCCCTTCCTGTTTTTCCCTTTCCATCAAATGAAGAATTATAAAGTGAAGAAAATGGGAGAAGAGAAAAAAGTTTATTTGAAAGCGAGGGCGATGCACCAGAGAAGGTGTGGAACTATTATAGGTGACACAGGGGAGTGGCACCTGTCCCCTATACAAGTCTGCTTCAACCCAAATGTTCCAGGATCTCCAGGAAGAGGAGGGGTGTCAATTCCACCACATTGCCATCTCTCCCTATTTGTCTAATCTCTCCTATTGCATCATAGTTATTTTAGCTACCTTACACTTTTTACCTTACAATTTTTAAAAACTGGAAATCTTAAGAAACGTTTGTTGGGTAAGGAGTATAGGCATGATACACTCTTCTGTGAAATATAAATATGATGTAAGGGGGAGAAAATTGCAAAGCTCCTAGTTTATATCAGGACAATAGTGTCATTATAATGGTAACTTTTTCTTTTGTCCTAGATGTCCTACCAAAGAGGGAAAAAAACAATCCCTCGAAAATATCTATTGCTTTTGATTTTTTAAAGCTCTCTCTCTCTCTCTCTCTCTCTCTCTCTCTCTCTCACACACACACACACACACACACACACACACACAAAACTGTCCCACTGGAATCAACAATCTGTTGATTAAAAACCTTGTTACTTGATAAATTCAAGTAACTGATTTTTAGAAACCCAATCATTCTGATGTTACTAGCTGCTGGGAAAGAGACAAAAGCTGTGGGTAATTATTAACAACTTTATAAAGCTGACTTAGTCTCTGAGGGAACCCCCAAAGCCTCCCCCCCCCCACTAGCTAGCACATTTCTAGGTGGGAGAATGGCTGTTTTAAGATGCTAAGGTTTCAGTCACAGATTCTCTCTTGTTTATTTTTTCTTTTCTTTTTTTTTTTTTAACAGCCATTGTGATGGAACATCTGTGTACAAAGGGAAATACTTCTTGGCTTGCAGGCAGCCAATAGCATCCTTGCTTTCCAGTTGTTTCAAGATGGCTGATTCGCAGCTGCTCATAAAGAGCAGGAAAGGGATCAGAAATGCCTTGTAAAACTGGACAACCTGGTACAGACATATTTCAGTTCAAATCTCTGCCTCCTCTCCTGAATTCTCTCTTGAACTCCAGAACTCCATTTCCAACTGCCAAAGGCATTCGTGTTCCCCACATTACACAAGGCCATGGTCATGGTGTAGGAAACACTATTGAAAGCTGGGGACCAGAGACTGAAATTTTGAATTGAAAACCAGTCCTCCATCCGTCCCTGGGGTTATGTCCAGGGAGCGAAAGGGACATAATTAAGGCATCCAATTAGGTTGGCATTTATCAATGAAAGTTCTGACTTCTAAGTAAAGCGAAGCAGTGTGTTATATAATCCACCCGGCAAGGGCATGTTGAAATCATTAGCTTCTAACAGGAGTCTCTCTGGTTGAACAAGGTCTAAGGGCAGGACACAAAGATCATTTTCCCCCGAAATCTGCCTATGTCATTAGCCTTTCCATGGGCGATATAACTCCTTCCCTCCACATAGCATGAGTCCCATGGCTATCAATATAGAGCACACCATTTCCATTATGGTTATAAATTATGTGCCAGGTCCCCAGAGGCCCTTGTCCCAAGGTACAGATACTTACTAAAGATGAGCTATTATATGACAGCACAGGGAAAATGAGCTTTAGGAAGTAAAACCAACACCGCCCCCACTTTTTTATAGACCACTAATCCATCCAGCATGTGTACTATGGGTAATTTCTACAAAGTAGAGCCCAGAGTTCACATGGATTATCCTTGAACTTAAAACAAACAAACACACACACGTGCACACTCACATTCACATACATACATGCGTATATGCCCCCTTCATATACTCCTCCTCAAATAAACAAGAGTATGGTATTGCTATAGTAACCTCATTTTTATTCATTTTTGTATGGCTTTCTATGCCTTTACTAAATTTTCCAATTGATTTTCTGAATTGTATCGCACCACTGAGTGAGTGCTCCCCTATCCTTTCGGTTCTGAAATGCAGCAAGCTAAAAGGCGATTCTTCTGGTTGAATCATAAAGACACTGTGCATGGAATTGCTTTGTCATGTATATGCATTGTGTGTGTTTGTATGTATGTATGTACATGTATGAATATATATGCAGGTCTAAAAATGGAGAATGCTTTTTCAGAAACTTGATTGAAATTTCATTAAGTTACCACCAAATGGGAAAAAAAAGAGAAAGTCTTAGTATCACATACTTTGACCTAATAGCTAACTGAGCTCTGCAATTTTATATGAATATCAACTTTAAAGTACTTATTCTAACAAGTAATGTATTATCAATCATTGTCTCAAAATTATTTTATGTGAATGTAATTATAAATTCAGCTCATATATAAAAATCCATTTCCTTTCTAATTCCAAACTAACTTTTTTAATGATGATTAGTTTCTTATGTCACGTGAAGAAGCAGCATGCCATGTCTCAAGGAACTGAGAGAATATATTGTTTTCTAACCTGTCCTACAAGCAAAACTTAAAACAAAAGTGTCCTTTCATTTGAAAAGGAACAAACCTCCAAATAGCATTGAAGAAATGAAGAGCAACACAAATGGTAGCACAAATAGTTTAACATACCAGATTGTGTAAATATACATTTTAGTTTTTGTCTTAACTTGATTACTTAGTTAAGATCACTTAAACCAATAATCATGACACAGTAATGTTGACTTTACAACACATATATACATTCAATATTTAGGACAATAGTAGCACAAAAGAGGGAGAGGGAATGGGGTTATCTTGTGGTTAAGATTCTGCACTGTACCCCAAGGAAGTCAGTACTAATTAAAAGTGGTTTGTAATAAACCAGGACACAGCATTTGTTGTATACACTCTTTGGAAAGTTCATTTGTTTTGGTTAGTGTTTAAATATTTTGAAGTGTTGTTACTGATAAGCTTTTGTTTTAAGTACCTTTCTATAAGGTTATATTTTTACTTTAAGTGTGTTGAGTTTTTTTTTTTTTTTTTTTTTTTTTTTTTTTGAGCTGGAGGGACTATAACTCTCTGATAGCTGCTAGACATTCTCTGGGACCCTGGCTGTCTTGGGCAAAAGACTGTCAGATAGTGGACGTCTCTAAAGCCAGCACCCAAAGCCTAACTCCAGCCCCAGAAGGACCTGCCTTGGCAAACAACTGGCACCAGACTTCAGTCCAAAAGGCTGACCTATGAATGGAGCAAATACAATCCTTCATTTGCATAAAGGATTATACCATGATTGGTACAAACATGAGGGACTGCTGATTGGTACAGACAATCTCTGCCTTTCTCCCCTCTGGCTATATAAACTGCTTAACTTACTTGATAAGCAGTTGGGAGATACCGTGCCTTGCTGCCAGCTACAGGTCCCAATGAAGGTTTTCTCCACAATAGTCTTGCCTACATTTCCTGATCTACTAAAATAAAGAAGAGGAAGTAGTAGAGGTGGCAGGGAGGAAAGGGGTTAGAGAAGAAGCTGTTCTGGCAACAAGGCAGAGTACAAGGCCTGGAGCATAGAAATTTGGGCCCAAAGCATAGATAATTGGGCTCAAAGATACTACTGTGTCTTACCTGTCAGGAGCCTCAGATCTGAACCATGCATGTCCTGCTGCTCTACCTGTCAAAGGCACAAGGCTGACTTCTACTGTCCCCTCCCCATGACTGTACCATCTACTCAAAGAAAAACTGGAGGAGCATTTCCTCCCCTACACACAGTTTTTACCTGGGTAGAGCAAAACAAGCCCCAGCCAAAAGTGTCTCATAACATTTTGGCCAAATGGATTTCTATAGAACATTCTACTTAATCAAGTCAGAATGTGCTTCTCAATTCTTCTTAAGTGCAAATGATACATTCTTAAGGACTGATCAAATACTTGTATTTTTTAAGTCATCCATAAATTTAGAAGCATTTAATAATAAAACTATGGTCTTGGATGATAATGGCATTAAGCAATGATGGAAGAAAAAACAATGGACAATAAACCAGAAAACCCTCAGAGATTTTAAAAATAACTCATCCCTAAGGAAGAATTTTCAATGGAAATTAGAAAGTATTTTGAACTGAGTGAAAATGAAAGCACAATATATCAAAACATACAGGATGCAACTAGAATAAAAATAGAGATTTATAGAATAAATAGAATAAAAATAGAGATTTATTTATTAGCAGAGAAGAAGTTTCTCAAATCAACAAAATCAGAAACAAAGGAGAAAGTACTCGTGATCTTATCTACTCTAGAGATGGAGAGAAGACATCTGGACTCAAGTTAGCTGAAGTGAGTTAACCAGACACTATTCCATTAAAAAAAATAAAAACCTGGGTTTGGTGGCGCATGCCTATAATCTTAGCTACATGGGAGGCAGTGGTAAGAAAACAATGTCCAAGATCAGACCAAACAAAAGTGCCAGATTTTTTTGTGAAAGATCAAAAGGGATGGAGATCCATTCCAAGTGGTCAAGTTCTTGTCTAATAAGCACAAGACCTTAGTTCAATCCTCAGTTATGACAGGGGTGGGGGAGGAGCAAGAAAATACTGAAAATTAGAGCTAATGTTAATGAAATCAGTAACAACTTAACAGAAATGAAAAGATCACAAAGTAGTACTATGACTAACTGTGTGCTAAGCAAAAAAAAACCAAAAAACAAAAAGCAAGAGAGAGAGAAGAGGGAGAGAAGAGGACCTCTTATAGACTTTGTATATGTTGGAAATTTTCAAAGCATAATTTAAGAAATCAGTAAAATTATAGTAGCCGTTTAAGACTGAAACCAAACATGGTAGCTATATTTTAAGTGTCGGAGTCCAGAAGAAGTAGAGATTTTTATACCTTTTACCTGAGAGTTGATGGGTAGTTTTCAGTCCTGTCTATTGGCATGTGCAGTGAGTTGGCACATAGCTTCCTAGTTTACTCTAGGAAGCCAACGTTTTTTTGCATTTATTGAATAAATGAAAGACAATGTGAAAAGGAAGTGGAGGGAGAGAAATGTGCATTTGAATATCATTATATTAACATGGCAATTTTGTGGTGCAAAAGGAAGCTGAACAAATCTAGAAATTCTTCAGATAACCCATCCTCATAGCCAGGGTTTATAAATCTGAGGCTCCCCTCTGCCAAAACAAGCTATAACAATCAGGAAGAAGTTCCAGCCAAAGGAACGACTTGATGACAAGAAGGAGGAGAGGAAAACGTTGGCACCGTTAAGAGTACTTTGCGGATATAGAATTCAGGCCAATCTTGAGTTAGCACTCACACAGTTTCACATCACATTGGCCCACAATTATGTTATTGAGCTTCTTAATTCAGTCTCCCACCTCGGTTTCTATTGCAACCCTTAGCATGATTCACCCAAGAGGAGATTTGTTTATTGACTGATCTCCTTTCATAAACCAAAGGGCCATTGGCTCTAAAAATTTCTTCTTTGGCTTTCTGCTACTATAACATAAGTATAACATAAGCTCACAAACCTGTAACCCAAGTTGGGGGACTTGAACTGGAGGGGTGCTGTCCCTGAGCTTTTCTCCTCAAGGCTAATAGCACTCTACATCTCTGAGCCACAGCTCCACTTCTGGTTTTCTGGTGGGTAATTGGAGATAAGAGTCTCATAAACTTTCCTACCCAGCCTGGCTTTGAACTGTGAACTGCAGATCTCAGCTTCCTGAGTAGATAGGACAATAATGCATGAGTTAGCAGCACCCAACAAGATGCAGCTTTTAAAGGATCAAAAGAGGAGGCCCTCCATTTAAAATCTCAAAATGAGGGAAAATATGGTTGAAGTATATTACATTTATATATGAAAACCAAAAAATGAAATTGGGAAAATGAACTTTTGTCAGAGTGGCACTGAGTAGGGAGGGATGAAGGTGGTAATGTTGGTAGGAATTCATTTTATGTATGTATGTGTGTATGTGTGTAAATGCCATAACAAAGCTCCCTTGAACAACTTATATGTCCTATTAAAATGTTTAAAATATGAATAAAATCACAGAAGGAGAAGGATATAAGTGAATGACATAAATTAATTGTGCCTTTGGTACATTTATGACATGGACTAAACAAAATTTCATAGCATTCAGTACTGCATTTTCTTCACAAAAATTTATGTTCTGAGACACCTTGAATGCAATTTCTTTTCTTTGCTTTTTTTTTTTTCATTCAGGAAAAGAAACAAAGCCCCTGGTATTGATTTCTGCCAAGCATTCAAAATGAAGTGTTTTCTGAAATGTTACAAAAAATGAGTTCCAATATAAACTTGTTATTACAATAAATAATTTATTTTCTTAAAATAATCCTTTCACCTCCATGATCTCATCCCACTTTACAACCTTGCATGTGACAGGATATTATGTAATGAGACCATGGCGCTTAGATTAGAAAGGACATTTCAGGCAGAAATGGAAGTTGGTGATAAACAAAGCTGGCTGGTTTCGCTTGGGGATGGCGCAGTATAGGAAAATGTAAACACACTGTAAACTGAGCCTAGGTAAATGGATGGAAGTTCTCTATAAAACAGACAAAGATATGCACCTTCTCCCATACAGAGTGAAGCCCTCTGTTTTCTGATGGCTCTTAATATGCCCAGAATTATCAGCACCACTCCGCTTTTAATGACAAGACTTAGTCACCTGGCTTCTGTGTAATGAGCTGAGCACCTTTTTGGAGTTTTAGCTTGCTGCTGTCTCAACCCCGGAGAAAATACCAATCCCAAATGAAACCTAAGAAGAAGGAAGAGAAGAAAGGAGATCTTAACTCTGGATGATTCATAAACGTATCTGGGAGTTGCGAGGGGAGTTGGCAGGGGAGGTTGGCAGAGGTCATTTGGGTCAAAGCTGGGAGTGAATCCCTTAGAAGAATTCTGCTGGCTGGCTGCAAATGCAAAGCTTTAAGCCTTCCATCAGTAGCACCTGGTCTGCCTCTGATGGATGAGCAGAAATAATTAAAGGTGTCAGACTTTTCTGGAAGAAATCCAGGGGACAAAATTCTCTGGGGGTGAGTACAAAGTGAACAGGGCTTAGGAGCACATTTCCTTGCTCTCACTCTCTGTCTCCCCTCTGTGTCTCCCTAGGAACAAGCAATCATTCACGAATCACTCGTCATGGCAGGAACTGCGTCTGGGCTGAGAGCCTAGGGAGCAGAAGGCCATTTTGCCTATGGCTCTCTGCCCTCCATTTATGGTCTTTCCACACTTCAATGGCGCATTTTCTCCCAAAGAACACATATACATGCAAGCTAGGGGAAGGGGTGAGTGCAGGTAGGTAGACCACGTTTGAACCAGACTAGCTTATACCTGAAATAGAAGGTGAGAAATCTTTTCTAAGCAGAGCCAGCTAGTGTTTTTTTTTTTTTTTTTAATCCTAGAGATGGGCATGCTCTGGTATCTGTAGGAATTTTGTCCTTTTATGGAAAGTCATGCAAGGTCATGGTCAGAAATCAATTTTCTGGGTAAATAGAAGAGACACACTGTTTAGCAAGTAGGTTTTCTCACAGTTCTTCCACGAAGAGTTCAGACTCTTCCCTAAATAAATTCTGGAAGAATATTGGAATAATATTGAATTGAAGTGGTACTACATTTTCATCTTGACCAGAATACCTGTATCTTTTCCTCCTTCCCTCAATCCAGAAAGAAGAGAATTCAAGGAAGGAAACAGCATGAAAAAAGCAAGAAAACATACAAATAAAAAAAGCAATTCTGTTGGGAACTGAGAAAAGGATTCCATGAGGAGGACTTGAGAATGTTCTGGAATTGGAGAATCTCTCTTCACATGAAGGAACCAAACCAGAGGCAGGGAAAGAGGTATGCCAGGAAGACTTAAAAACTAGATTCATTCAACTTCAGAAGGAGAGGGAGCTAGAAACTCTTTTATTTTACATAATGCTTGGATGGATGCTTTCGATTAGTAGAAATTCTCCTATTTTGTTTTGTTTCCTAAAACTTCTAGAAGTCGTCTAATAGTAGAGGAGAGAATGGGGAACTACTCTTTTTTTTTGGGGGGGTGGGTCCGGTCGTGGGGCCTGAACTCTGGGCTTCAGCGCTGTCCTTCAGCTCTTCAGCTCAAGGCTAGCACACTACCATTTGAGCCACAGCCCCACTTCCAGCTTTTTCTGCTTATTTGGTGCTGAGGAATCGAACCCAGGGCCTCATGCATGCAAGGCAAGCGCTCTACCACTGAGCCACCTTCCCAGCCCCAAGGGGGAACTACTCTTGAGGTGCAGAAGAAGAATGGACCCTGTACCTGAAAAGCTCTTCTCAATTTACTTCCTTTTTCCCATTATTTTTAATCTAATGTATTAATATTTAATATATTTAATATTTTAAATATTAGAATATATTTAATGTTTTATCTTATGTTCTTTCTAAAGTGAAAAACAAAAATTGTGCATATTCATGATGTATATCAACCAGCTTGATATAGGAACACAAACTCATTAACATATGTATTATTTTATACTTTATTGGGGAGAGGACACTAAACATCTCCTCTCAACAAATTTGAAATATGCTACATATTGCCATTAATGTTCTCATTCTAGTTATCATAACTTGCTGTGGGATGGATTTTATGTGTCCCCTGATGATCTATATGCTAAAGGCTTGATTCTGGGCATCAGTGCTATTGAGAGGTGGGGCCAAATGGGAGGAGGTTAGATCATTGGAAGCATGCCTTCAAAGGAGATACTTGGACCTCAGCTCCTCCCTTTTTCTCTTGTTGCTTCTCAGCCACCGTGAGGTGGTCAGGTGTCACAGGTTGGTCACCACATCCTACACAACAGAGCTAAGTGATTATAGACTGAAACCTCTGAAAATTTGTGTCAAAACACATCTTCCTCTCTCATAAATGGACTTTCTCATGCACTTTGTCATAACAGCAGAAAGCTAACACAATGGAGTACAAATGTGCCTCTTGAATTTGTTCTTCTTGTCGAATAGAAAACTAACATCCTCTGATCAACATCTCAAAAACATATTTTAATCTGGGCTACCAGTGACTCACAGCTGTAATCCTAGCTACTCAAGAAGCTGAGTTCTGAGAGACACAGTTAGAAACCAATTAACTATCAAAAATATCAGAAGTAGGGCTGTGGTTCAAGTGGTAGAGTGCTAGTCTTGAGCAATAAAGCTCAGGGACAGTGCCCAAGTCCAGAGTTAAAAAAACCAGGACCAGCACACACACACACACACACACACACACACACACACACACACACACACACACACACACACACACAGACTGCACACTACACTAATTGTGCCTATATATGTGGGCAGTAGCAAATCTAAAGTGATATATATTTCACTCATGTATTTCTTTTTGAAACTATTGCTGACCTCTGAATCCTGTCTTCACAGACACCTGCCCTGACCTCCCTGACTTGGAGAAACCCACCCTTTACAAGCCTCTGGGGACCACAACCTTTACCACTCTCCCCCCTGTGACACACGATTCATGTCTGCACCCTCCTGAGATGAATGGCTCTGTGAAATGGATCATGTTCATCATCAGGTTCTCCAGCACCTAATGTATTTCTTATTCCTTTAGGCAACTGGAAACATATTGGCATAAATAAATCATTTGCTCCCATCTCTCTCAACCCCATCCCTACTCTCAATTTTCTTAATTCCATAGGACATGCATTAGATATTATGCTGCCTTCTCCCCCTCCTTCCCCTCTCCATTTCTCTACTCCTTAAATATAGGAATTTGAAGTTGTTCTTTAGCTGGAGAGTATGGCAAAATAATGACAGATAAACCTTAATAGAAATAAAAGTACAATCCAACACGTAGCTTACGTGGATCTGGGGCTTTTAATTAATTACAGAGAAATGCTAGGCATCACTGTAACGCTGAGATTACATGTAGCACTGCACTGTTCAGAAGGAAGTGGGCGGCATCTTCTTATTGAACTATGGATTTGTCAGAAGAAATATGTATATTCCTGATTATGTAAGTGACCTTCACAAAAGTGATTCCAAAGGACTTTAACTATGTGGAAAGAGGCTTTGAACCTTCTGTATGCAGCAAAGTGGAAGGAAACAAGAATGTTTTATGTGAAGAACAGGGGACACTTGGCATCAGTCTTTGAATACTAGAAGTTGTTGTACTGATGAGAAACACGGATGTCCCTGTCTTATTCCAGATGGTAAAGTGAGGGCCTGCGAATATCAATCACACAACGTACACTGTCAGATCAGTAGAAAGAACTTCTGAATTAAAATCCCCTAGGGGATTGATTGATTGATTGATTGATGTCATCCAATCACACCATCACACTTCTTGTAATGATATTTCAGTCACCCGGACCATGTCATTGATTGGCACCCCATATTGAAGGCCTCCTGACATCATTTTCATCAGCGTGTATGCTAAAGTGAAATTGCCCAGTGGCACCTTTTCCAAATATGTCTCTCTTGTTAAATGGTGCATGGCTGTAATTGGCTTCTTTTTGTTCACAGGTGTATAAGCAGAGACTGGTTCTACAAAGGTTTCCTCAGGCTTGGTTACATAATGTTTCAGTGCGTGAGCCCAGTTCAATGTAAAACTGCAGGGTTCCTGCCAGGGGTAGGGAAGTGTTGGGTTTCAAGGTCCATCCCAGGATATGTGCCGATCCTGTCATGGAACCCTCTGGGTTGGGTACAGCCTGAACTAGCACCGCTTGCGTGCATCTGGCCCCAGCTCTGCCTTGGGAGCAGAGGGGTTATGGCAAAAGGAAATGCGGTATGGATGGCACTTAGTGAAGAATGATTATTGATGGTAGAGGGAAAAAGAAGGAGTTATGGCAGGGCCTGGGGACAGGAAGTTAATATACTGGTACTGCAAATACATCCTTGGCAGGCAGAGGATCACGGGAAGTGAGACCAAACCGTACCAAAGTTCAAATTCTCCAGAGCCTGATTCCTGGTTCTTCTATTCGACTTCACTCACAAAACACCAAACTCAAAGATAAAATTATGAAGTACACCAGTTTGTTTGCCCTGACGATGCTAGAAGGCATCTTTCTGAACTTGGGTTCAGTGTGCCTGCACAACCTCCAGCCTAATGGTTTGAGGTAGACGTTTCTTTCAGAGAAGGTGGCCTATTATTTAGAAGCAGCTCAGAGTCCAGGGGACAAGGATGACAATGAGTGGACCAGACCAGCTGCAACCATTTCCAGAAGAACAGGTGATCAGTCACTTGAGGAGGAGGGATGGAGACCCTGCTGTGTGAAGGATGAGATGGGTTCAGTCAGCACACAGGGATGTCTGGGAGAGAATGATCCTTCACAGCCTAGTGGCAGGATCATGTGACCTGTCACCTGATCCTGACCTTCCACCTCCTCTCTAGTTTCAGTGACAAGGGCTGGCAGTTGTGGGATCTTTTCATCCCCACGAACACATAAGCATACACATTTTTCTTTATGCCCCCAAGGAAAGCCATTGTGTCTGGCTACTTGCTTCTCTGTGGTTGCTCAGGTATTTCCCCTGTGGTTATTGAAGACTTAGTTGATGCATAGCTTCCTGGGAATATTTTACAGAAAAAAAAAGCATGTGGGATCTCATTCTCTGAATTCAAGCTACAATAATTTACACTCAGAGATCTTAAAAAGGCGACTAACATGACCTCGTTTGGATTGTTGTAATAGAGAACAATCAGGCTCTATCCAAACTCCCTCTCTCCTATCATGATACCCAGATATTTGTTTTCTATTTATTCGTAAAATACTTCCATGCTATTTCATATGGAACAGCTTTTGAAGATTCCTGTGAGCCACAGCTGGGAAATTCCTGCTTTGAAGTGCCCATTTACTCATCTTTTGCCAGTGGCAGGCTCTTTATGCACAGACATTTTACGCGTCTCACAGTTACTCCAAATTCTATTTCATTTGACATAGAGTCAATTTATCATACTGCACACATTCCCTCTTTTTATTTCCCTGTTCCTCTCACTTTGGCATTATGTTAAGTTCATCAGAGAACATTTCCCCCTCTTTTGAGCTGTACTGAGGAGTCTAGAAAGATACCAACAAAACCACCGCTTCTGAATGCTCAAACCTTCAGTTTTCTGACAGAATCTGTGAGGACCAGCATGTATCAGTGATTTCTGATAGATGTTGAAGGTTAGGCTGGGTACAGGTGGCTCAAACCTGTAATTCTAGCTACTCAGGAGGCTGAGATCCAGAGGATCAAAGTTCAAAGCCAGCCTGGGCATCAAAGTCCTTGAGATTCTATCTCCAATTAATCAGCTAAAAGCTGGGTTGGATGCATAGTTCAAGTGGTAGAGTGCCAGTCAAGCAGGCAAAACTAAGTAAGTGGGAGGTCTTGAGTTCAAATTTCAGTATTATTAAAAAAAAAAGAGGTTGAAACTTAGAAATTTGCCAACGAGTAAGTTCAGCTACATTCATATAAATAAAAAAAGGGTGGTCCATTGAAAATATCAGACTATTTTGAATCAAAGAGCTGTTATAGTCAGTCTGCATGTCTTCTAGGCTTCCAGAATGGCCCAATTTAGCACCAGAGGAAGTTTTATAGGCATGGGATGAACAAAGGTAAGACTACCTTCTAGAACTAACAACACAAAAGAGCTTTTTCTGTTCTAAATTCAGTTTTAGCTGAATATTACAATCGTTGAGTGAATCAAGAGAGAATTCAGGGAAGTCTAGAGAGTTGACATCTTGATTGGTCTGCTAGCAGACACAATGTAACTCAGCAGAAATTGCCTCCATACTCCCAGACTCATGGCTACAAAAGATCCAAATAGCACCTAAGCTTATATAAATCTTCAGACATAATCACTTCTTTGCCTCTGTGCAAGCCAAATACTCCTCTTGGGTATTTCTTTTCATTTCAGAAAACTTCTTATAAGAACTATTAATAAGCTTTAATAAATGTCACAGCATATAATCAACCTTCATAAATCTTCTATTCATGTTTTAAAATACAATATAATACTAACTTATTGTCCATACCAGTCAGTGTATTAAAGAACATAATACTGCAGATGAGTGGTCGTGGCTCATGCTTGTAATCCTAACTACTGGGGGCCTGAGGCAGGGAAATGAGTGCTCCTAAAGGTCAGCCCAGGTAGCAAAATCCACAAGACTTGATCTCAGAAATAATCCTAAAAGACAGGACTGGAGCCAGACTCAAGTGGAAGAGCATCTGCCTAGCAAACTCAAGGCCTTGAGTTCAAATCTCAGTACCACCTAAACTGAAAAGTAATATTCCTTAAATTAATATTCTTATGTTAACCTATTTTTTCGAATTAATCTATCAGTCTATGAAGATATAAAGCTTCTCATTAGAAAGGTGCTTTTATTAAAGTCCCACTTCCTTTCTATTGAGTGTGGTTATAACTTGGCATCTAAATTTTCCCAACTTATACCTTCAGTCTAGGTAACATTTGCTTTTGTTTCCTATTGTGCTAGACATCATGGAAAAGCAACTCCATACCTGAGGTTATCAGCACTAGCAATACTTCTTTTTGTTTGTTTAGGAATACTGGGGTTTGAACTCAGGGACTTGTATGTGCTCAGCTTGCTTGCTTGCTGGCTTGCCTGGTGCTCTACCACACCTCCAGCTTGGCTTTTTACTGGTCATTTTGGGAATGAAATCTCATGGACTTTTCTTCCCAGACTGACTTCAAACCATGATGATTCTTCTTATCTCAGCTTTCAAAGTTGCTGGGATTACAAGGAGGAGCTATTGGTGGCAGGTGCTATAATTGTTTTAGGTTTGTGATAAGACGGGGGATAAAAGTACTCAAACTATGAGATCCAGGGATGAAAATAATTCTTTGTGTCAAGTAAAAGCAGCAAGCAAACCTAAATTTGGGTATGAAAATGTGTTAGAACTCAGTGGGGAGCTAGTATTTTCTTTTGTGAATCAGCAGTCATGCATTTAGTTTGTAGATGAAACACATGGGCAGTTTAAAAGTTAGGTGTATAGGTTAAGCAAGCATCCTCTACTGGTACTCTGTGAATATACAATTCTAAATTTCCTATTTGTTTGATGGGAAAATCCTCCGATTCTTCACTAGAACCAAAGACAAATTTGCTAGTTAAGTCTGAGTCACCGTATTTGGGACAGGTGTCACACAGTATTGTCCCCAGAGTTGTCCTTCAAGTGGAACAGGATCCTTCCATCAGGTGATGGTATTTTAACCTTCTACTATGACACATAGGTAACTCTGACTCCCATGAATAGGTTTTCCTTGAATGGAAATACCTTAAAAATTCCCCTCCATCTTTTTAATATTATATTCCCACTTTAGACCTGTTATTCCTCAGAATTACCCTAATTTGTCTTTTCCAATGCTGAATTTTTTTTCCCTTCCCAAAGGTAATGTTTCTCTCAGCAGAACATCTGGGAGCAGAAAGCCAACACCTCTGTCCAGAGGGAATGATCTAAACTGGGAAAGAAATGAAGCCTGAGCAATTGCATCTCAGATACAATCAGATCTGGAGAGAGCGTGGAGGGTGGAATTGAAAAACTGTCGGGCAATATCTCAAACTTACTGTCCTTGTTTACACACTTAAATGAAGGTCTGGTTGATGCAATACCAGCCATGCATGTGGCCAAGTGGATCTCAGCTCCATGCAGAACTTGGAGATGTGAGCTCTCCCTGGGGCGCGCTATCTGTTACGGTAAGAAGGCTTCCCTCAGCCATCTGGTTCCTATAAGTGTGTTTATTTGCTTGCCCTCTTGGAGTAGGGCCTTGGCTCAGGAGCCTCCTGTCACATCAGGAAAGTCAAGGTCATCATCAGCCTCTTCCAGTACGGCTGATGAAAGTCACACTGTTTAGTTTCTTCATTGCGTAAATCCAGACCTGCAGGCCTCACTAAATATTTATTCAGTGACTCATGCCCCTGAAGTCAACTATCATCAAAGCACAGTTCCCATTTCTCCAACATCTAAAGGTAAAACTGTGACTACTTTTTAAGGTAATGCATACTCATAGATGATCACAATAACTAGTTTAAAAGTGAAATTTTATCAGTATCTACCAGAAGGATGCTAAGGAGTGGTACTATCCCACATGGACATAGCACTGGCCTTTTGGGAAAGTAATACAAACAAACAAAAAAAAAACCCCAAACTTGGGATCCAGTGATTACCTGTGTAAATTTAACTTCCAGAAATAAATCACCTGAGCACCAAGGATATATGGCAGGACAGCATGAGGCACTGTGGTTTGTTTCCCTAAAGATTGACATCCGGTGAGTAACTAAAGGTCATAGACTTCTGCTGACACAAGCCGAGGTTGGCATCTCATTACAGAGACATCTTGCTGGCATTGTAGCTTGGGAGGAGAGGAGAGAAGTGGAACATGGACTCCCAAGTTTTAAAGTGATGAAGAGAAGTCAGGCCTAGAGAGATAAAGGATGCATACTTTCCCTCCTATGTCAGTTCTGCCTAGAGATTGGATTTCAGACACGTTCTGTGTAGTTGTAGTAAAATCTACTCTTCGCAGGGATGTGTAATGATGTTTTCTAGGTTCATGACCTTCCCTTTCTTCCTCCCGACCCCAAATTCAGGAAAAAAGGAAAAGACAAGAATCTGCCTTCCCAGAAGTTGGGTTGCTAGACATTTGTCACCACACCTGGCTCATGACCTAATTTCAAATCATAAATATGCACAGCACAGAGTCAGACCAAGTGGTCCTATAGGTTTATTTTCTTTCAGATCTCCTATTTTGACTTCCCCAGCAGTGATGGAACAAGATCACCAAATCCTAGGGGGAGGAGAAGCTGAGAAGCTGACCTGTCTAATTTCCCAGTTTGACTTGGCCAGGCACTCCCTGGAGAGCTAATCCATTTTGTCTGATTTCTTTATCTTTACCATGATAACCACTAAAGTGCTCTCTGCAGGCAGCCTCAGTAACCCCAGCATGGACAGGCTGCATAGTCACTTGTCATTTTTTCCTTTCCCAGCTGGATATAAACATTTTATGACATATGGGTCTCCAGCTAGGCAGCAGGAAGGTAGATGTCTATTTTCAAACCCATTTTCTGAGTCCTGGTTCTTCTGAGTTTCCAGGAGCTGCTACCGTCACAGCATCAGTAGAAAGTGCTCCTCCTGTGTGCCCCTCTTCCTGTCAGTCCCCCTTCCTCAGCTCAGGCAAGTACATGAGTTGGTATGGGACAGTCATTTAAGACATCCATTGATTATGATGAAGTTAGAAAGATGCCCGACTTACTGCCAAGCATTGCATTTTTATGATGTCTTGACTACTGCCTAACATAGATCCACTCTTTTTGTTTCTTGTCACAGGGCCTTAAGCTTGTTCAGCTATATTACTCACCTCTGGTCCTCTACCACTTGCCCAGCCTTTTTTGTTGGTTAATTAGAGATGGAGTCTCGGAGTCTCAAAGACTTTTCATCTCAGGCTAGTCCTCAGATCTCAGTCCCCTGAGATGATAGGCAAGAACCACCAGCACTGGGCCTCACATGGGAACGCTGTTATGTAATTGGGCATCTTAAGGCATCTTCTGCTGTGGTGTTACTCACTGAGGGTTTTCGGTCTGGCCTATGAATTAGAATCCCCTCAAGATACTTTACAAAACCCGGTTTGTGGCTCTTGCCCAAAATGGATTCAATCCGAGCCTTGTACAATGGGATCACTAACGTTTCCAAAGCTATTCATCAGGCTCTAATGTCCAGCCAAGTTTGAGAAATTGCTGCTTTAAATATTTCTCATATCCCCTTTCTTATCTTTTCTCAGACTCTTGATGTCTTCTCGTCAAGGTTCCCAAGGAAACCAACATTTTCTCTTGTTTCCTTAAGAGCAATTCAGGTCTTTTATATACGTACGTATGGTCTTACACTAACTCATTCATGCTGTGCCCATGGGTCTTCCTTTTTTTTTTTTTTTTCTCCCCCAGGTGGGGAGGGGCAAAAATAGGCCCAAACAAAAGAACTATTTACCCCAAAGATGAATTATGTCACTGGTAGAGAGAGCAGACACAGCTGCAGTCAGGTTTTGTTTAAATAGTCATTCCCCCCGCTCTCCCCCTTCACAGTACACATGGAAAAAGTTCGTGGAGTCCCTTAAAAATACAGGGCTCTGCACATCGCAAAGGCCTTCTCTGTTTGTACAGTGCCCAACTTTGCCTCCTGGAGCGATCAGAATGTCCTGCTGCCCACGTGCTGTGAGCTCCAGGAGAGCTGTCTTCACCCCCAACACACAAAACCAGACCCTCCGGTAGGAAACCCTGGTGCCTTGGGCTGGATAAAATGAGCTGTTAAATCTCTTTGATCTTTAATTCCTGTGAGTGTGATTCCTCAGCAGGTGTGAGAGGAGATCCTGGAGTGAGCTGACCCCCAGGTGTGAACCGAACACTGCTCACCTCTCTGCTTCACACATGCTCTCTGCCTGAGTGTTCGGTCATGGTTTAATGGGCATCTTTATGGCAGACCAGACAAGAACAGATGCCAATGAGAAACTACGCTTTTCTATAATTTCCTCAACCCCAAGCTTGTTCCATCACCGGCCATTTGCTATTCCAGAATGAACAATATGCTCACTGTCCGTATCCAGGTGTTTTGGAGGGCCCCTGGAGATACCAGGAAAAGCCTACAGTTGTGTTCTTGGAAGTCTAATGACTACAGCAGCTAGGAGTCTCCAAGACCCAAGATTCGTTTGGTCAATAGGACAGCTCGTGCTGTCTACATTGGCAATCTAGATAGTCTTCCTAAGTGAAGAAAAAAGATGGCAGGTATTTTTGTTTGTTTGTTTGTTGTCTGAACCATTAGTTCCCTGCTGTGGTAACATAGTATTGCCTTAGGGTACTCAACTGTTGGGTGTGTCTGTCATAATGACGTTTTGGGGATAGTATGTGCGAATTACGTACTTTCTTCAGAGCTGTGAGGAGATTCACGATTCTATCTATTTAAAAGAATCTGTCATCTATATTCTAACATGTCAGGTTCAAGGGCAGAAAGTTACAGTGTATGCTTAGAAGGTCTTCAGTATAGAATACTCAGTGTAGAGTCTGTGTATCCTCATGGGCCATTCATTCAGTCAGTCAGATGTGGAGATGAGAAAAGTGAATTGTGGGATAAAGAGCAGAGTGATATACAAGTAAGTTCAACAAGCCTCACTGACATTTATGCCAGTGATCACCGTAATGCTTTGAGCCTTTTCCTTGCTTGGGTTAAGGGTTTTTCCCTCTAGGAACTAGATTCAGTGTCTTCTCCCTTCAATAGTCAATTAACTACTATTCTTTGTTCATATACTTGGCTGTGAGTTTGGCACATGCATGATTCCCGAACAAAATTTCCACTGAGTTTAACTCATTTCTAGGGAAATCTTCCCCAGCCTAACCTGTTCAGGCAAAGGAAAAGGGCTTTGTGTTATGAAGACTAGGTATTGCTTGATGGGGCAGACAAGGAACACATATGAGGCTGGGCACAGTAGCTCAGGCCTGAATTCTCAGCTACTTGGGAGGTGGATATGGGGAACCTTACAGTCTGACACTAGAGTAGGCATAAAGTTACTGAGATCCAACTATCTTCACCAATGAGCTGGGCAAGATACATGTATGTACTATTCCACATGTGTGTATTATTCCAGCTTTGCAGAAGACATAGACAGGAAGAGTTCACAGTCTGAGGCTGTTCCTGGGGTAGGGGAAGACCTTACTTGAAAAATCACCTAAAGGATAAAGGGCTGGAGGCATGGATCAATTAGTAGACTGCCTGTCAAGCAAGTGGAAGGCCCAGTACAGCTCCGCCCTCCCCCCACAAAAACAACACACACACAGCAGAGAGTGAGAAGGTTTACCACTTACACCAGGTATTTCTCCCCTCATCTTTTTTCATTCCATCCATGGTAAATCTTTTGCATTTCCCCTTCTAACAGAGGAGAAGAAAGTGAGATTGCTGTGGTAATGCACCAAGCAAGGCACTAAGAAAAATATAATCTCCCCAGCCCATCCTGGCTCTCCAATGACAGCACCATGTCACGTGATGATGGGCACAAGCCCAGCCATGCAAGGATTGTCTACTGGTAGCATGGCAGCTGTTCATGGCAGCAAAGCCTCACATCTTCTTGTCCCAACTGTAATAGGATGTACTCTTGGGCCTGTCTTCAGTCTTTGAAACAATCAAGCCTTGCCTCCTGTAACTCAACTCCGTCGCTTCATGATGCCATTCTCTTCTCAGCCTTCTCATTTGTCTCCTATAGTCATTCTGTGTCCCCTGTTTCTAACTGGGGAAGGCCCGCCTTCTGCTCATTGCTCCATGATTTCTCTCAGCAAGCCCATGGCTTCCCTGCCCCCTCCACACACTCCCCATCCCATCTGTCTGTTTAATCTCAGAGTCTGAGGCTTCTAACTTGAGCTTCATTGCCTTTTCTCTCCAGGTTCTTCATTTTTCTGCTTCTTCAGTACCTGGGCTTCCGTCACACAAAGGGTTTAAACACCCCAGGTTCTCCATGGGATTTGAGTTGACCGCATCATGAAAGCCGATGTGACAATTTGCATGCAATCATTGCTTCTACCTCTGGGGTTGAAGCAAATGGCCAGGAAATGACAGATGTGAATTGTGAGAGAATACCCACACTTTCCTCCTCTAAGCAACATCAGGAATGTGCTTGTGTTTCAGGAGTCCTGGGTCTTGAAGCTAAATCAGCAACTGGCTGGTTCAAAAAATGACCACAGGGGGGCTGGGAAGGTGACTCAGTGGTAGAGCGCTTGCCTTGCATGCCTGAGGCCCTGGGTTCGATTCCTCAGCACCACATAAGCAAAAAGAAAAAAAGCCGGAAGTGGTGCTGTGGCTCAAGTGGTAGAGCGCTAGCCTTGAGCTGAAGAGCTGAGGGACAGTGCCCAAGCCCAGAGTTCAGGCCCCACACCGGACCCCCCCCCCAAAAAAAAAAAAATGACCACAGGTTTCTAGCAACACACATGGCACACAACACACACCTTCATCGGTCTCATTTTCACCTCCCAAATCTTTTTTGTAAAAGGTTTATTTTATGGTAAAGATGCTGTACAGAGGGGCTACAGTTACATGAGGAAGGCAATGAGTACATGTCTTGTCGAGCATTGTTACCCCTTCCCTTGTTGTTCTCCCATTACCCCTTCCTTCCCCACCTCCCTCACTTCTCCTCCCTACCCCAGCCCAAAGTCACCTTCCAAATTTTATATAGAATTCATATGTGGTGGAGTCTAACCCAGAGCCATGAAAGAAAGAAGACAGCTAGGTCATTTTGAGGCAGAGGAATACCACTCGACTAAGTGCTATTACTGTCCTCACACGGTGCTTCCCACCTTAGCACTAAGTTGAGCTTTGGGTGTTATCTTTGGGTCATGATAGCAAGGTTGCAGTGTTCTCACCTACCATAGAGAGGATAATAATAAAGGGCCTTCATACAAACAGACACACATTAAGCCAGCTGCCAGTGGTAGCTCATGCTTGTTATCCTAGCTACTCAAGAGGCTGAGATTTGAAGATAGTGGTCCAAAGCCATCCAGGACAGGAAAGTCTGTGAGATTCTTATCTCCAATTAGCTATCAGAAAACTGGAAGTGGTGCTGTAGCTCAAAGTGGAAGGGTGTTAGCCTTGAGCAAAAAGAAAACCCTTCAGGGACAGCACCCTGTCCTTCAGTTCAAACCCCACAACTGACAGAGAGATACACATCATGTACGCGTTTTTATGCAGGAATTTCTGTGTATGTGTGCATCTGTAAGTTTATATGTGAGTAGCTTCATCTCATGGAAGTAGATAAAGATAAAACGATCTTACGGGTAGATATCATAACAAGAGGGGGCCAAAAACGCTAGAATTATTAATCCCTCCTAGGCACACCGTCATCTGAAAATTGCCTGTAATTTTCAAAGCAACCCAAAGAGGTAGGAGTCCTGCCTGAGCCTCCTTATATCCATTTCATCGAAAAATCTAAAATTTTTGTGGTACTAACCTTAAATAGTTTTATTATTTTTTTTCTAATTACCTTGCTTACCACATTCTCTATTCTGGGCAACAGAGATGATGTTTAATGATGTCTGTTTGATTCTCTGGCTTTTTAGATCCTTTTAGGTTTTTTTCCTTTTTCTTGAAATGTCTTATTTGGGTTCTTAAGGTTCAGTCCTGTTTATTCAGAGCCTCCCATCTCATGCTTAATACCCTCTGCCTGGGTGGCCGGGCCTGTGGCTACAGTGGCTTTGGGAGACGTGGACTGGGTGGTCTGCCCTAACACAGCTCCCCTTTCCCTTCCCTTCCCCTGCCCTCTTTTTTCCTCCCAAGTTGTGGTTGGAAAGGGAGAGAAAAGACAGAAGTATGTACTGAATGAATACTCTTACTGAAGTCACAGGCCTTGTCTTGGGAAAGTGTGGATGCTGTTTTAACCCATTTCTATGGATTCTGCATTTATGAGTGGGTGGCTCCAATTGGCCTACTGGACAAAGGAGTCACTGGAAGCCAACTCTCTTAGGTATTTATGGCCCTTTGTATGATTGTGCTGGTGTGTGCACTCTTAGTCCTGGTGTTAGATGACCCTCATAGCCTTAATGCAAGTCTCTTCTCTCCTCCATAAGAGAGTCTGTGTCAATAGGAGTCCATATTGCAGACTTTATTGGATGTGAGAACATAGAAAGCTAAATAATCCCCAAGGTAAAGGTAGTAGGGTATTAGGCTGCAGGAGGTGATTATGTCATGAAGATGGTGTTGAGCAAGTGAGTCCCTCACCTTCTTCCCTCCTACATGTGGTGAACACACAGAATCATCAATAAGGTCCTCACTGGATACTAATGTGCCAGCACTTGACATTGGACTTCTCAGCTTTCAGAACCATAAGAAATATTTTTCAGCTCTTAATGAGCTGCCTGCTCTATGGCATTCTGTTACAGCATCCAGAACAGACCTGCACCAGGCTTAGTCATAAATAATTATTATCATATTATATGGCATGTGTGTCATTTTGGAAGAAGTTACCAGCATCGTGTCCAACTATCCACCCTGACACTTTGCTCCCCCAGTAGGGAGAGGGGAAGGGATGTGAGGTAGGAGGGGCTGTGGGCATTTCCAGTATCACCCACCCCATGCATGGTGGAGCTCACTGACTCATTCAGCAAATAGTATGAAAACCTGAACATGTGGTCTGTCTGTTTTGATTTGAGGTATGGATATTTTTATACATATTAATCTCCTGTGTGTGTATCTGGAGAGGGAGAAAAAACTCGACCATGTCAGTGTATTACAAAATGTAGTTTGGGGTTTTCTATGGCTGGCATCAACTTTATTCTGTAGAGTGCTGATGAGGAGCAGAGGGTAATAGTTAAGCTTCCCCAAACTTTGGTATTAGACTTCCCAGAGGCAATGCTCAATTAATGAGAACCTTACAGTATCATCCCAGCCACTTCTGTTCATATACAGGGGGAGACTAGTATGACCTTCAGGGTCATGTGCTGGCCTCATAGTTGGTTGATCCATTCTGGTGATGAGTATTGACTATGCAAGGCTGCTGGATCTGGATTCCATCTTTTATTTCTCCATCTTTTACTACTCTAAATAGGAATTCTCTTCTACTTCTGGTAACCATTTCCCAACATTTAGTATCTCGAATCCCCTGGCATTTGGCCTTCTATCACAGAGATACAGAATCTTCTTGATTTCTTACATGCCCTTTGAATGGCATGGGTCAGAGTCACCAGAGTTTGTTAACCTGCATTCATTTGTCTAATCCTCTTCATTTGTGGATGCTACGGTAATAGGAGGAGGGAGGGCTCTGCTAAGCACAGCTGGGAAAACAGTGTCCTCATCTCCAGCTTCCCCAAGATGATACAGAGGGGAAGCAGAATCTCCACAGGGCTTTTCCTTAATGCCTTGGCTCTGAGAATGTGGGGGAAGTTTATATCTGGTCCTCCTCACTCTTCCTAAGTTTCTGTGCTCTTTCCATACTTCCCTGAGGTGGAAGTAACCAGTATTCCTAGTTCTGGTCAAATGCAACCTCCTTCTCTCCTCTTATTAATTAATTAATTAAACCCATAGTTGAATTTCTTCCTCAATTATACATGGTGGCACTGGAAGAGAAGCCAGCTTACTGACCCAAGTGAAGGACCAAATTGAGATTTTTTTTTTCAAAAACATTTTTTTTTTCATTGTAACGAACTTTTCCTATATCATCCCACTGTAGGATTTATACATGTTAAAGAAAACACCAGAGAGTATAATGAAAAAGATTCTGCAAGGAAAAGCAACTCTAGTCTCCTGTAAATTCTGTTGTTGAAACATGTCAGCCACCTCTGAAGAGGATCTAATGCACTGGGTAATGAAGCATTTGAGTTATTCGTGCTGTCTTTTTCCAGACATACAAACACACAGTGGCTTATACATTCCGACAGCAGAAGTCTGTCCTGAGGCGCTTTCAGTCTATCTTGAATCTATCTTTTTGAAACAGGGGGTTCAGTGGGAATTCACAGCAAGGATGATTCCTTAGCGTCAAGTAGGAATTCAAAGTCTATCTTTATGATGCTGTCTAGGGTTGGGGTTTGCTTTTTCTGCTAAGTAAAGAATTAAAGGGCAATGAAAAGTACTAAACGCAGACAGAACAAGTCTATTTAAAAGCAAAAGTAACAGCAAAAATAATTAATAAAACAGCCAGGAATCCTGCAGCTGAGCATCTTCAGTCTCTCTGTCTCTATCTCTACTCACTATAGATAGGGTCCCCAGCCTCCTCCACTTTAGGGCCTACTTCAGGTCTTATTGGTCCAAGGGCAGACAGGTGCTGCATGGACTCTTTTGATTGGTTCCTTGATCTCAGCTGGGTCATCCCCTCCACTGAGGTATGCGTGGTTTGCTGGGTGGTTCCCCTTGTGCCTTCTTTCTGACTCATCTCCTCCCCATCCCTTTGTTGAGACTGGTTTTGGTCGCCATCTTTTACCTAGCTGGGGAAGCCTAACTTTCCTTCAATGAGGTAGTAAATGTTTAAGGCAATGCATAGGGCTTTTTCAATGTTTGAGGTAACTTTTTATTAGTTTTGCATGTTAGTTCCATGATACATTAGCTAAGATTATAGATCCAAACGGGGAGACAGAAAAATCCCTTGTTAAAAATATGCCCTTACAAAATTGGTTAACTACTTGTAGAAAACTAAAGCTAGATCCTTATATATCACCTTGCACCAGAATCAACTCCAAATGGATCAAAGACCTCAGAGTCAAAGCAGACAGTCAGAAAACATTACAGGATGGAATAGGAGAAACCCTAGGCCTCCTTGGTACAGGCTGAAATTTTCTTAATAGAGACCCAGAAACACAACAAATCAAAGAAAGGTTGGACAAATGGGATTGAATGAAATTGCAGAGCTTCTGCATGACAAAGGACATAGCTTGCAAGATCAATGGAAAGTCCACGGATTGGGAGAAGATCTTCACTAGTCATACAACAGACAAGGGTCCATGTCTAAAATATACCTGGAACTCAAAAAATTAAATCCCCCAACAACAAATCCTCAAAGAAACAACTGCCCAATAAATTAGTGGGCTAAAGACTTAAAGAGAAACTTCTCTGAAGAGGAAAGAAGGATGGCCAATAGACACATGAAGAAATGCTCAACCTCTCTAGCCAGAAATGCAAATCAAAACAATATTGAGATGCCACCTTACCCCAGTTAGAAGGGCTAAAATCAAGAACTCTAATAACAACAGATGCTGGAGGGGATGTGGACAGAAGGGAACCTTACTGTACTGTTGGTGGGAGTGTAAACTTGTTCAACCACTTTGGAAAGCAGTATGGAGGTTTCTCAAAAGACTCCACATAGAGCTCCCCTATGACCCAGCAATCCCACTTTTGGGCATTTACCCAAATGATCACAAACAAGACCACACTAAAGCTACCAGCACAACTATGTTTATTGCAGCATTATTTACCATAGCCAAGATATGGAACCAACCCAGAGGCTCTTCAGTAGATGAATGGATCAAGAAAATGTGATATATATATGCACAATGGAATTCTATGCCTCCATCAGAAAGAATGACATTGCCCCATTTGTTAGGAAATGGAAAGACTTGGAAAAAACTATATTAAGTGAAGTAAGGCAGGCACAAAGAAACATAGGTCCCATGGTTTCCCTTATTTGCAATAACTAGATAAGTCTGAGTCAAGCAGAAAAGGTCAGATAAGTTGATGTTAGGGGAATGAACCCCAAGATAAGTATTCAAATGTTTTTTTTCCTTTCATGCAATTGTTTCTATCAAATTTATATGATGATTTCTATGTTGCTTTGTATGTCCCTTCCCCACAGTATAACCCATACTTTCACTGTTTTTGATGTAGGTATAATTTGTGGAGGGGAAGGGAAAAAACAAATTTTTTTTTTTTTAATTTAATTTTATTTTATTTGAGAACATACTGTACAGAGGGGTTACAATTACATGGGCAGGATAATGCATACATTTCTTACCAAGCATTGCAGCCTCCTCCTTTGTTTACCCTTCACCTCCCTTCCCAGCCTCCCCCCTCCCCCCCCACCCAATCATACCCCCCCTCCCCCCCCACCAACATTGTAAAGCTGGTTTTGACATGACATTTTGTACTTCTCATTGTTGCAACAGGTCCACCTGAATCCTTAAACGACTTGTTTGTCCCCGTCTCCTCCACATGTTATACTGACATCAAATATAGTGAAAGCGGGGGTTACACTGTGGGGGAGGGACATACAAAGCAACAAAGAAATAATCTTATAAATGCATTAGAAACACATGCATGAAAGAAACAAAAACATTAAAATACATATTTTAGGGTTTGTTTTCCTAACATCACATTCTCTGACTTTTTCCGCTTGACTCATACCTATACTAGATATTGCAAATAAGGGAAACCATGGGACCTATGTTTCTTTGGGCCTGGCTTACTTCACTTAATATAATTTTTTCCAAGCCTTTCCATTTCCTAACAAATGGGGAAATGTCATTCTTTCTGATGGAGGCATAGAATTCCATTGTGTATATATACCACATCTTCTTGATCCATTCATCTACTGAGGGGCATCTGGGTTGGTTCCATATCTTAGCTATGGTAAATAATGCTGCAATAAACATAGTTGTGCTGGTAGCTTTAGTGTGGCCTTGTCTGTGATCATTTGGGTAAATGCCCAAAAGTGGGATTGCTGAAAAACAAATTGTTTAACTAGGGATACAGTGGACCCATTGCAACAATGAGATGTACAAGTCCTTATGTCGAAAAACGAACTTAACAACTTTGGTGGGGGTGGGGGAAGGATTGGGTAGGAGGGAGGAGTATGGGAAGGGATGGGAAGGGGAAACAATGAGGAGGCAACAATGCTTGATAAGAAATGTACTTGTTATCTTGCCCATGTAATTTTAACTCCTCTGTATGGTATTCTCACAATAAAAAATAAAATTAAATTAAAATATTGTAATAAAAATGCCCTTATTGCTGGCTCACAGCTGTAATCGTAGCTACTCAGGAGGCTGAGATCTGAGAATTGCAGTTGGAAGCCAGCATGGGCAAGAAAATCCATGGGGCTCTTCTCTCCAATAAACTACCAAAAATCTGTAAGTAGAGCTGTGGTTCAAGTGGTAGAGGCTAGCCTTGAACACTAAAGCTCAGCAACAGCACCCAGGCCCTGAGTTCAAGCCCCAGGTCTGGCATAAACATGTACATGTGCACATACACACACACATACACACACTGACAAATATATACTATTCCCATGGAGACACAATTAGATGAGAAAACCAAAAAGGACCCAAAATGAATAAACTCTCTAAACTATTTCCTTTGTGAATGGATATTTTTATAACCACTACCTAAAAAGTTGTCATTTGCTTATAGCCGGTAGGAGTTTAATTCATTTTAAAGGGCAAGTTTATAAGTATGACATTTAAATTATATTTAAAGTCTTTACACTTAAAGTATTTCATTTAAATTCTTCTTTAAAATAAATGCTCTTGTTTAGCATTATTATATATTTAATATCATTTCCCACAAGCTACCATAGTCCCTGTCCTCAAAGAGTTTCTGAACTTAGAAAAAGATACCTTTCCATTAAGATAATCAACCAAAGAAGTAGATGAAACACATACTTATACATCTAAGGCTGGCTTCTGTAGTTTGTGGGATCTGGTCGGTAAGGGTCCACAAAAGATTTAATGAGAGGAAGCCTCGATTGAGTGAAGTTATTTTGGATGGCTCTTTCAATATTAGTGATAAAATTGAAAGAAGGATACTGAGTCTACTTGGTGCCATCTTGGCCACGTGGTGGACGATAGGGAATTGGATTTAACTGGTGCCATCTTGTCTTTATGGTGGAGGAAGGTGAAGTTCCTCTTCTCATCCCCCTGCCCCCTCCCCCCAAGGCGATAGGGGAGCCTGAATTCCTAGAGTCCCTAGAGGCAGGGACAGGGACGCGGACAATAGTTTACTGAACCTGCTAATCTTGGGCCTTGAACTCTCAAGCTTCCTGTGACCCTGTCCCCTGCTTCTGCTCCTGTTTAGACCCAGACCAGCTCAGGTGCCATTACATCATGCCTCATGTCTTCTGACTCTCCTCTGGTCACCATGGGGTTGATCTGGTTTGTTGGTATAGTTTTTCTGCTTGCTTTCCTAGCCTACTCTCACGGCTCAGTTTTCTGACAGTGTTAAGTGTATTCAAAGGTCTGTAGGTCTTTGAGACAGGAGTCCACTTGTGGTCACCAGCTCTCCAATGAAGATGCCCAATTTGACCTCTCAAAATGTGGTGTCTCTGTTTCTCACCGATCATATTCCTACTCAAACTACCTACTCAAGATGACTGGGCATAAAACTGATGTCCTGTGGTAATACCTGGAAAGTGAGGAGGATTTGAGTTCCACACTAGATTTACACAGAAGAGGAAGTTTCAACAAATTGCTGGACTTTACTCACAATGGACAACAGCCATATGCCAGTATAGAGAAGCCTGAAGGTTGAAAACAATGTCTATTGTAGTTTCATTATGCTCCAAATACATTTCACTGCCATTTTCTTCCACTTCTAAACAGATCATGTTAAGCCTTGTCATAGTTACGAGGAGTTTTCATGCTAATTTTTTTTTTGCTGTGAAATTGTATTCTGCTCTAGGTACTACCAACTCGAATCAAGAGCAAACTGGTTTAAAGAAACAGACATTTAATTGTATGCACTTCTCACCAAGATGCTTGGCTACCTGGGGGAAAAGATTGGCAGGCTCTCAGGAAAGCAAAGGGTTGTGTTGGGAAGAATTTCAAAGGCAGAACATCTTGTCTTGGGAGGCAGGGAGCATCTGGGAGACAGAGAAAAGAAGTATTTTTAAAAAGATGAAAGCAACTGTGCAAGACAGCACAGAAGGAAATATGAGAGGAAGAAACTTGACTTAGTAGAGCAGAGTTTAGGTGGAATATGAGCTATTCAAGAACTCATCCATCTCTTTGCAATGATGTTGAAGCTGAGTTAAAATCTATGGTTAAAGGCATGGTTTCAGGATTGGAGAGAGAGATTTGTATTCTAGGTTCTGAGATAGATTGAATACCAACAAATACCCACCCCCAAAACATTTATATGTGAATCCTCAGAACCAGTGAAAGGCATCTTAGATAGCTAACTAAAGGAACTTGGCAGGTGTAAGTTGAGGATCTTGCATTGAGATTATTCTGCTTCACCACAGTGGGCCTGATGTCATTGCTGGGGTCCTCAGAACAATGTTAATGCAATTTGTGTGTGTGTGTGTGTGTGTGTGTGTGTGTGTGTGTGTGTGTGTTTGGTCACTAAGTTTAAAGAAATTTGTTTCAACAGTGCCAGGAAATGAATTGGAAGACCTAGTTAATTCTGGAAGGAGAAGACCGATTTCCTGTCACTAAAACATGTTCTTTTCCAGCATTTAGAGACTCACTCAGTTCTGCTTCAATCATCTTTCACAATAATGGGGAGGCCTGTGATTTCAATGAGGTCACTGAGAAACTAAGTTCTATACAGAGATGCCACAGGACCCAGAAACACCTCATGGTTTCTCTTTTGTCTTTATGCAGGAAAAAAAAAAAACCCTAGTGAGCTTTGCTTGTTGTGGTCTTGGACATATAAGAAACATTTAAAATCTACCTATAGTTCTCCCTTGCCTCCCCATAAAAAAAACCATCATGTTTTAAAATCTTTATGAAAATATTAGAGAACATTTTTGCCAGGTATGTGTGTGTATGTGTGTGTATATGAAACATGTGTATCCATTGACCCTTTTGCATTTGTACAAAGAAAGATTTTAAGTTCTCAGGCTAGAGTTGGAGGGACACTAAAATAGAAACATAAAAGTATAAGGAGTGAATGTTTCCCAAACAACCAATCAGGCTATGAATTCAGTGGGGGTAAAAAGAAGTAAGGTAGTGTGGAAATAAAGAACTGATTGCATGTTTAATTGTTTGCATTTCCAACTGTGGCAATCACCTAGACCTGCACTTGTAATATCGTACCTCACTTTTCCCCTCCCCTATGAGGGTTAACATCTCAGCACTAAGCGACATCTTGCACCTATTATCTGTTCTGGCTGACAGTAAAAAGTTAATGGCATCATCTCCTCTCAGGCCCCCTAATCGCGGGCACATCATTGTTGCAGAACACCTGAAAATGTGTCAGGGTGCGTCTCCCCAAGCACCTGAGGAGGAGGGGTGGAGGGTCAAGAATAATTGCTATGTCGCTGCCACGTGATTTATTGCAAAGAGTAATTATGTCTCCAGGGCACCATCTGGAGACCCAATTTGTGCTCTTTATGAACAAAAATTAAAGTCAACATGTGCCTTCTTCTGAACTCAACCAACTTCCACACTAGACCTCTCACACCTAGAGAATAGCACCTGATATTTGATCTCTTGCCACATGATTCCAGCACTAGCTGCTTTCATTTTCAGGGCCTTAGATGTACACAGCCACTCACATTGTAGAGACAAAGGTTTTCTCTTCTGAGGCTGTGTTCTTCAAAGGGTTAAACGTGTAGAATGTTCAGCCTTACTCCCCAAACTCACAGTATAATAAAATCACCTTAAATTTGTTTCTGATATTGTTGTACTCGCCACTAGCCAAAAGAACATTACATTTATTGGCATCTGAATTCTTTTGTAATTATACATTGGCTAATGATTGTCTCCCAAATATTTGCCTAAGAGCAAGTTAGTACTAAGTGATGAAGATTGTTTCATAAAATATTGCTCCATTTCGAATAAATTTTGAATCTGTTCTAGGAACCCACCTTTCAAACTATGTTACTGGGCTGAGTTGATTTAAGAAATACTTATTTCTTTCAATTAAGACCTAGAGCATTAATCAAATGTTTGACACTATAAATGTTTCCAATTAACATCTAGCTTAAAACCACATGTGCTCTGAGAGAAATTCAAAAGATCTATCTGTATAGGTGACCTCCGAGAAACCATTAACACATGGCCGAAGACAGCAAGGAACATTCTCCATTTGTAGGGCTAAGATAAAGAACCAGGCCATGATGGATTATTCCTTCAGACATCCCTCTCAGATGCACAACTCCTAAGCCAGAAGTGAAGTATTTCTCAATGATTCAAAAAGAAAATTAAATATATATATTCATGTATTATATATATGGAGAGAGGGAGGATGAAAGGAAAAAGGGAGGGAGAGCAAGAGAGTATGGGAGAAGAGTAGGAGGAAAGATGAGAGGAGAGGAGACAGAGAGGGGGAAAGGGAGAGAGAGAGAGATGGAAGAGGGAGAAGGAGAAAGATGAGAGAGAGAGAATTAAGGAAGGGGAAAAGAGACAGACAAGGAGAGATTACAAGCAGTCCTATCTGCAGCAAAGTTGAATCCCTTCAAACTAAGAGAAAACATTCAAGTAGTCTTTTTCTCTTTTTTTTTTCTGCAGAGATTTTTTTTTTTTAATTTTATTTTATTTTATTTGAGAACATACTGTACAGAGGGGTTACAATTACATGGGCAGAATAATGCATACATTTCTTACCGAGCATTGCATCCTCCTCCTTTGTTTACCCTTCACCTCCCTTCCCAGCCTCCCCCCTCCCTCCCACCCAATCATACCCCCCCTCCTCCCCCCCCCCACCGACATTGTAAAGCTGGTTTTGACATGACATTTTGTACTTCTCATTGTTGCAACAGGTCCACCTGAATCCTTAAACGACTTGTTTGTCCCCGTCTCCTCCACATGTTATACTGACATCAAATATAGTGAAAGCAGGGGTTACACTGTGGGGGAGGGACATACAAAGCAACAAAGAAATAATCTTATAAATGCATTAGAAACACATGCATGAAAGAAACAAAAACATTAAAATACATATTTGAGGTTTTGTTTTCCTAACATCACATTATCTGACTTTTTCCGCTTGACTCATACCTATACTAGATATTGCAAATAAGGGAAACCATGGGACCTATGTTTCTTTGGGCCTGGCTTGCTTCACTTAATATAATTTTTTCCAAGCCTTTCCATTTCCTAACAAATGGGGAAATGTCATTCTTTCTGATGGAGGCATAGAATTCCATTGTGTATATATACCACATCTTCTTGATCCATTCATCTACTGAGGGGCATCTGGGTTGGTTCCATGTCTTAGCTATGGTAAATAATGCTGCAATAAACATAGTTGTGCTGGTAGCTTTAGTGTGGCCTTGTTTGTGATCATTTGGGTAAATGCCCAAAAGTGGGATTGCTGGGTCGTTGGGGAGCTCTATGTGGAGTCTTTTGAGGAACCTCCATACTGCTTTCCAAAGTGGTTGAACAAGTTTACATTCCCACCAACAATGAAGTAAGGTTCCTTTCTGTCCACATCCCCTCCAGCATCTGTTGTTGTTAGAGTTCTTGATTTTTGCTGTTCTAACTGGAGTGAGGTGATATCTCAATGTTGTTTTGATTTGCATTTCTTTTATGGCTAGGGATGTTGAACATTTCTTCATGTGTCTATTGGCCATCCTTCTTTCTTCTTCAGAGAAGCTTCTCTTTAAGTCTTTCGCCCACTTACTTATTGGGCAGTTGTTTCTTTGAGGATTTGTTGTTGGGTGGTTTAATTTTTTGAGTTCCAAGTATATTTTAGATATGAGACCCTTGTCCGTTGTATGGCTAGTAAAGATCTTCTCCCAGTCCGTGGGCTTTCTATTGATCTTGCTAGCTATGTCATTTGCCCTGCAGAAGCTCTGCAACCTTATACAATCCCATTTGTCCAGCCTTTCTTTGATTTGTTGTGTTTCCGGGTCTCTATTCAGAAAATTTCGGCCTGAGCCAAGGAGACCCAGGGTTTCTCCTATTCCATCCTGTAATGTTTTCAGAGTGTCTGCTTTGAGTTCAAGGTCTTTGATCCATTTGGAGTTGATTCTGGTGCAGGGTGATATATAAGGATCTAGCTTTAGTTTTCTACATGTAGTTAACCAGTTTTCTGCAGAGATTTTAAACTCGAAGACCACCAGGACCCAAGCAGGTAGCATCAATGAATGAAATGGAAATGCCATGTGGAGTAGAAACCTCAACAAAGCCAAAGGCATGTTACTTGTCTAAAAGGGAGATTTCCCACCCAACTCCAGCCAGTCATTACCTTTGGCAAATAGACGTCTAGTTGGAACCAAACATCCTGACATTCTGAGGGAAGCCAGAAGGGAAAGTTTTCATAGGAATTCATGAATTTTAAAAAGGTGGCAGTTCATTCCGTAGAAAGCAATAACACAATAAACACAGACTTCATTGCCAGCTTCTGACCTTTGTGTTCTACTGACTGGATGGCACCCAGAGCTGGCCTGAGGTGGTTTGAGATAGTAAAGTAATATGTCAGCATATCGCAGCCTTGGGATGCATGCTTTGTCTTGCTTATAGGTGATTCTACCAGTTCTTGGCAGAGGGAGAGAGACAGGGAAGGGAGAGAGGGCTGAGAGAAAAATATACCTCCCAAATAATTTCTCAACGGGTTGGTTAAACTTTGCTAAATGATGCCAGGTGTGCTATGCAGGGGGTCATCATGGCCATAAGGAAAATGGTAACATTAAGACAAGCCCATTTGCTCAGTGTCCCAATGAAGCTCAGTCTCTGTCTCCTGTCTCTCAGCAACTCATGGACAGCTGGGGCTGTCAATTGAACACCGATGAATGGCCGCTGGCAGCCACCTTGGGGCAGTGTGCTGGCCCTACACAGACTCATATTTCTCTCTGTCTCTTCTTTACCTTCCAATTTCTTTCCAAAAGAGAAGAAGGAGATATCCATAATAAGATAATGGTTTACACAGAGCAAAATAATTGAACTTCCAAAACAATTTCAAGACCCACGCAGTTGTTACATTCATAGTTTTGCAATTTTTTCCCCCAATTGTTTTTTTTTTTTTTTTCTACAGAAAGCAAACACTGGGTCTGTCTGCTTTTGCTGGAGATTGATCAGTTTTTCAGTCTATATGTTCAGTGCTTTAGGACAAGAATAGAGGGGCTGGGAAGGTGGCTCAGTGGTAGAGTGCTTGCCTTGCATGCCTGAGGCCCTGGGTTCGATTCCTCAGCACCACATAAACAAAAAGAAAAAAGCCAGAAGTGACACTGTGGCTCAAGTGGTAGAGTGCTAGCCTTGAGCTGAAGAGCTGAGGAAGAGCGCCCAGGCCCAGAGTTCAGGCCCCACAACCGGACCCAAGAAAAAAAAAAGAAAGAAAAATAACAAGAATAGATGGTAATTTTAGCTCAAAATGAGATTGCTCAGTTCATAATGAAAGAAGACCTGCATTTGCAAATGTCTCTCTGTTTCTGTCTCTGTCTCTCTCTTTCTCTCTCCATCCCTCTGTCTCCATCTCTTAGCTCTATCCTTATGCTGTCCACACTCTACTATATTTCAAGAGTTCTAGATTAATATTCTGCCAGCTTCAATTTCAGTAGAAAACACATCATTTTTTATTGTTGTGGGAGTCTCAGAACTGAGCCAGAGAAGGCATAATATTTTTATTATCTTTTTGACTGCACAGTACATATTTATGGAATATGCAGTTAACAATTCCATCTCATGATTATTGTCTTCTGTTTGGAGCCTTCAAGCTCCTCATTTCTTGTTCTTCACAAGATATAAACTAGGTATTGTGAGCCATAGTCACCCCTTTGTGTCGAGAAATCGGGATTTATCCTTTTTAATATCCGCCATCCAATCCCCCGCCTTTCTTTACTTCCCCATTCCCAGCTTCTAAAACTCACAATCACATTCTAAACTTAGATCAAAATTTTCAGCTTGTACCTATGAAAAAGAGTGCATAGTATTTATTGTTTATGTCTGACTTAACATAATGTGCCTTTGTTCTGTGTACTTTGCTGCAAATGATAGGACATCACTCCTTCTATGGCTGAATAATATACCATTATGTGTACATACCACATTTGTGTGTGTGTATGTATGTGTGTTGGTACTTGGCTTGAACTTAAGGCCTGTGGTTACCATCAGCTTTTTGCTCACAGTGTATACTCTGCCATTTGAGCCACAGCTCCATTCTGGCATTTTGTTTGTTAATTGGAGACAGACTCCCAGACTATTCTGCCTGGGCTGGCTTTGAACTTAGAGTCTCGGATCTCAGCCTCCCTGGTAATTAGGAGCCACTGGTACTGATTTTTATACAACGCTTTCATTATATACCCATCTGTTGATGGGCAACAAGGTTGATTTCATACTGTTACTGTCATATTCTATGACATAAAATCTATGTTGTCTTAGAGTTTCTAGTTCCTTGGAAAACACATTAAAGGCTCTTACACACACACACACACACACACACACACACACACACACACACACACACACACACATCACATCAGTTTTCCTACTCAGTGACCCCAGTACATTTCCAGGTGGTCTCCCTGTAATGTGGTGTGCCTTCTTCCTCATGTAAATAACTTCCACAATATTGACAGTGGTGGGGGAAGGAGTTATATCAAACTTCAAGTGGGCAAAGGCTAAAGGCTTAGAGTAAGAAGATACTATGGAAATTTCTATTGGGATTTTGGATGCTAAGGGGACTGCCTCTGTAGCAGCTGAATTTAAAGGTTGCTCCTTGTTCTATTTAGAGATAGTTATGGCAGCTGTATTTTCCCAATGGCTCTTTTCCAGTCTGATAAAGAGCAGTTCTGATGTCTTTCTGCATCTTCTTTAATTCAAATGCTTTCCCTTTGAAACAATTTGTATACCAATTGTAGGGGTTTACATGGTTTGCCAACGGTCTAATTTTTCTGGAGTTTTAGGTCTTTCAAGTCCATGTTCAGCTCGTTTTGAGTTAATTTTTATAAGTGGTGGGAGACAGAGGTACAGCTTCACTTTTTTGCATGTGACTGCTCAGTTTTCTCAAGGAGATTTGTTTAAATTTGACTTTCCCCAGTCAAATTACCTTAGTACTATTGTTGAAAATCAACCACGAACCGTTGGGTGTACTTCCAGACTCTCAGTTCCATGCCATTGAGCTACTGGTCAGCCTTTGTGTCAGTTCTACTCGTACAGCCTTAATTACTGTGGCTTTGGAATCAGCCTTGATGGTATTCAGAACTTGATACTACCCCAAAATATGTCACCTTGACCTCTGGGAAACAGAGGTGGGGGTCATCATTTTCTCTTTCCCACTTTCCTTCCCTGAAGAACTTTCGGATCTGTCTTTGAGCAAGTTGTAAGGTTCTTATTTGACAGATGTAAATATGATCAGTTGAATTACTATTTGGTCACTTGAGGCTTATCATTATTCTAGATGACTTTTTGACAAATAAACTTCTATGACTTATGGATTTACATAACCTAAATCTCACCCACTTAAACCACACAATTCAGCAGGTAGCATAGTTAATATATTACAGAACTCTGTCCATTACCCCGCCCCATGCACCAGCTTTAACCACTACCAATCCACTTTCTACTTGTCTAGATTTGTTTGGTTTCTTAGGACTGGATGCTTAGGTGGAATGGCTTACTGACAAACCACTGATCAGCCAGAGGTTGTATGAAGTGAATGTCTGTGGTCCTGCCTCCTTGTGTCATGTTGAAATTTCAACCTAATTAAAAAAAATGGGACTCTAGGGAGATAATTGGGATAGATGAGATCATAAGAATGGTGTTAGAAGATTGGATGCCAGGGAGGAGCATTCTCTCTCTCTCTCTCTCTCTCTCTCTCTCTCTCTCTCTCTCTCTCTCTCTCTCTCTCCCTCCCTCAACTATGTATCATTGTGGAAAAAAGGATTTTTGTTATTTTTTTCCTACAGGCATATTGTCAAATGTTTATTGGTGGATCATAGACATTAGTAGCCAATATTCTTTTTTTATTGTGAAAATACCATACAGAGGGGTTACAATTACACGGGCAAGGTAATAAGTACATTTCTTATCAAGCATTGTTGCCTCCTCCTTTGTTTCCCCTTCCTATCCCTTCCCATCTTCCTCCCTGCTCTCCCCCCACCCCCCAACTAAAGTTGTAAAGTTCGTTTTTCAACATAACAACTTGTACATCTCATTGTTGCAATGGGTCCACCAGTATCCCTAGTTAAACGATTTGTTTTTCCCCTTCCCCTCCACAAATTATACCAACATCAAATACAGTGAAAACAGGGGTTATACCATAGGGGAGGGACATAGGAAGCAACAAAGAAATCATTTTATAAATATGTTAGAAACAATTGCAAGAAAGAAAAACACATTTGAATCCTTATCATTTCAATGTGGAAAGATCTACACAAAAATATTGATATGTCTGGGCAGCAAACATCCTAGCTTATTTGAATTTTCTCCTATTTGTCATATATATTTTCAAATATTTCTATAGCAAACACGTGTAGTAAAAATCTCTACACGTCATTCTAATTACACAGTAAGCTTAAGGTGTTTTTTTGTTGTTGTTTGGGAAAAAACAACAACAACCAGGCAAGAGTTATTTTTTTCCCAGAAAGAAATCTAAGAGCTTTCTTTCTAAATTTCCTTCTGCTGAGTTGTTTCACACAGCAGACTTCAGTCTCTGAAGGGTGCAAACATTGAGAAGGATCTTTCACACCTTCATGATCAGAAATGCTCTCTCAAAGACTTTTCTTAGTCTCTCCTCACCGAGGTCAAGCACATTCTTCCATCTTCTGGTTAAGCAGTACCATTTCTCAGACAGGAGTACCTAAGCGTGCTTCACAGAAGATAGATGCACTTCCATGGAAACTTGGATGGATTTTTTCAGAGAAAATGTAGCTCTAATTCTGTAGCTAGAGGCACTTTAGTGTGTCTGGATACTGTTCTTTCTTTCTTTCTTTTTTGTTGGTTGTAGGGTTTGAACACTGGGCACTGTCCCTGAGCTCTTCAGCTTAAGGTAAGTGCTTTACACTTGAGCCGCAGCACCATTTCTGGCTTTCTGTTTTTCTGGTTTTCATTGGAAATAAGAGTCTCATGGACTTTCCTGCCAAGGCTGGCTTTGAACTGCAATCCTCAGATCTCAGCCTCCTGAGTAGCTAGGATTACAGGCTTGAGTCACTGGCAATCGGCAGGTACTTTTCTTGTTGCTATGGTGAAGTACCTGGCCTAAGCAACTTCAAGAAGAGATGCTGTACTTTAACTGACAGGTTCAGAGGATTCATTCCCTGGTCACATGGTTGTATGTCCTTGGGAAGAACATCATGGTGGCAGGCATGAGTGTTGTAGGAGCCTTTTACCTTGTGGTGGACAGGAAGAAGAGAGAAAGATATCTATTGAGTTGGGTTACAAGATTGGAGGCTGAGTAGTCCAACAATGGCCATCTGTAAAGTGGAGATCAGAGACTTCAGGAGCTGCTCATTATATGAAGATGGAAGCCTCAGGACAAAGGGACCAATGATACAGCTCCTTGCTATGGCTGAAACCCTGGGAAATCCCTGAAGAGATGCTGATATAATCCACCTTGAAAGACTGATGCTACAGTCTGATATCCACAGGTAACAGCAACAGCAATAGAGGCACTTGCTCAGGAAGAGTGGAGCTTACATGTGTTGATTGGTTTTCTCTTCTTCCACTTTTATTCTGTCAGGAACCTCAGTCTACTTCCTACACTTAAGGAAGGCCCTTCCCCCTCAGCTACGGTCCTGTGTGCCAATTATCCCAAGAAAAGCCAGCACACACACACACACACACACACACACACACACACACACACACACTCAGGGATGTGCCTTATTATCCTGCACATCTCTCCATCCAATGAAATTGACAGTCATGATGAACTATCGTGGTAGATACTTCACACTGAGTTATGACTGTAAAAAAAAGTAATTATAAGAAGGTAGAATGAAAGTTGCCTGCGGAACTCTCTGACTGCCCTTTGGTGGTCTTGCTTACGGCCATATTTTTGATGACCAGCAAAGTTTCTAACATATAATTGGGACACCATAAATATTTTTAGGTTAGTAGCCTACATTTATCATAATTAAATACATAAGGACTAAATACCGACTGTGTGTCAAGGATATACCTATAATCCTATTTACCCAGGAGGCTGAGATCTGAGGATTATGGCTTGAAGCCAGATGGGTGAGCAAAGTCTATGAGACTCTTATCTCCAATGAATCACCAAAAAAGCCAGAAGTGGAGCTATAGCTCAAATGGTAGAGCATTAGGCTTGAGCAAAAAAGCTCAAGGACAATGCCCTGAGTTTAAGTCCTAGGACTCTCTCTCTCTCTCTCTCTCTCTCTCTCTCTCTCTCTCTCTCTCTCTCTCTCACACACACACACACACACACACACACACACATTTTAATAGAAAGGAGGGAGTACAGAAAGATGAGGTGGAAAGGAGGAAAGGTGGAGAATAATTCGAGAAAAATACTAGAAATAAGAGGCCAAAATGTTAAATGACAGTTAAGTAAATATATGGTGGCAGAAGAAGAAATTGTTCCTCCTGTAAGAGATAGTGAAAATTTAGCCAGAGATAGTCTTCATGTATTCTTTGATTTATTTATTGTTTTATTTAATTCTTTTCTCTCAATGTCTTCTTCCCTTCTTCCATTCCTCTATCTGGATTCAACTATATCTCTTTCCTCTCTCCCTAACCTCTTTATTCTTTTTTCTCTCTCCCTCTTCTCTTTTTTATCTCTCCCTCTTCTCTCTGTTTCCCTCCCTCCTTCTTTCCATCCATTCTTTCTTCCCTTTTTTCTTTTCAAATGACTTAGTCTATCTCATGCAAGACACAAGAAAAATACTGCACTTCCTGTTATTGTATCTATTTTCTGCAAAGATTTTGGAAAAAATTATGTCACAATAAGTACTGATATATTTTTGCATAGAATAAAAGAATCAGAGAAACTTTCATTTTATAATGTGTCAACAGTGTCATATTTGCTTTGGGTGAGCCTAAGTCTATGTCCAACTTTGAGGCACCAATGTCAGATGGCTCAGTGATTAAAGAGTTGGATAATTCATTTTGAGAATTGCTTTCCTTGAAGAAAAACATGCCTGTCTAATACACAAAAAACAAAGCTTGGAAGGATGGCTTTATGTTGCCCCAAAGAATCAAGATTATAGAGATATCTCTATGAGCTATTCTTAACAGACTGAAGTCAGAAGATAAATATCATCTAAGTACAATAATAAATCATCCACTCAAAGAAAAGATGAAAAAAGCAAAGCTTCCGAGCAGTTCACAAGGCAAGGGAGTATTATATGCATAATATGGACCCTACAAAAATGGAAAGGTTGAAGTGCTGAAGAAAGATTTTCATGTTGTAGCCTGCATTCATAGACGTGGAAAGACAGTGTGTATTCCTTCTACATCTTAGCGTATTATATTAATCACTGAACACCCTATTTTAAGAAAGCTATGGGCAAATTAGAACATGCTCACAGGCAAGATGACGGATCAAGGACAAAGACTCTAGGCTATGCTATTTGAGGGTAATGGAGCATACTATAATCTTTATCATAGCAGTGACCAACTACATGGCTTTTTTCTAATACCACTGTGCTAGATCACTGCTAATCTTTCCCTACTATACACCTGTCCCATGCACTGGGGCACTGTTTTTATACACAGTTGCCCAGGGACCCAGGCAGATGCAGGCTCTGCCATTTTCCTCTTGCAGCACAGGGTACTCTAGCCCCACCATCACCCTGGCAAGGTAAGGGGTGGGTGGAAGATGCATGCTTATTTTGGCTTGAACGTTGGGTGAAAAGATCATGCTTATGCTGCCTTGAATTTTTCTGCTGGCCAGTGACACAGGACCCAGGATACAGGGAGGGGATGGGTGAACAGGAGCAAGCACAGCCCACCTCATCGTTTGTCACATCGCTTGTTTGACTTTACATTGTTTTATTTTCCACTACCAAGATACTATCTGGGAAATCACAGGTTTGGACTTCTGTTTTCTTTAGTAACTGTTCAAATAAATGGCTTTCGGAATTACAGAATTTTGCGCACACTGTCTAAAATCATTTCACAGTCTCTTTGAGGGAAGGGTGGACTGCAGTCCACTGGGGGAGGGACCCCACGCAGAGGTTGTGAAATACTATAGGGCTCCTGAGTGAACAGTCAGGATGGAGTTGCAGAAGAAAAATATGCTAATGATGTCTCCAGAGGAGGGCAATGATTCTAACCTGGCAATAGGAGTCAAGAGGGGAATGCCTGAGCATGAAGCCACAGGAGCTTGAGACTAACGTCAAAGAAAGGGAACATACAGGTGAGATGTAAAGTTGAGGCTTTTCGACATCCAATTTTTTTTTCAGTGATCGATATTACTCATTTCCATTCTGTGTGTTAGACATGTATTAATATCCCCACGTTAGAGATGAGAAATCTGAAGTATCTTGAGAGGAAGATTCTGTGCCAGGTAACAGGGCTAAAATGATACTTGGGGCTTTACTTGAAAACGATTTCTGGTTTGCAGCAGGTTTTAGGATCTTTCGTTATTTTCCACATGATCTCACCATTCACTGTCTTTTTTTTTTTTTTTAATAGGAAAGCTACCAGCAACATTATGTGACAACGTTGTCAGATTTGGAGTAGTTATTAGACGATAATGCACAAGGGTGGTGGGTAGAGTAGAGGAGTCCCTATTTAATTGAAGACTGCTAGGGAGATTTTCCTGAGTGGCACTTCTATTTTACTTTTTTACCTACATATTTTCTTTCTCTTTCATTTTTTTAACGCCGCTCCCCACCCCCAAACACCACCCTGCCTGAGCCTGAAGGCCAGAATCAACAGGATCAAAAATCAAACAAAAAATTCTGAGCTTCCCAGTGGACACGCATAGGGGATTTGAGAATGTCAGCTGTATAAATATGATGCCATCTTTAGACAAACTGTCTGGGAGGATGGGCTCTGGGTGGAACCGATCCCCCCTTCCCCACAAATGTCACACAGCCCCCGTTCCTAGCCAAGTTTATTATCTGACAGATATGGAGCACAAATATTGACTTTTGCTATTTTTACTGTAACTGCAGCCATAAACATTGATTACCGCAGGAGGAGGCAGGCTGAGAAGAAAGCAGCAGTGTCCTCTCAGCCCAAGAGAGCTTTAGTGTTTCCCTCAGGCCAGCCCAGCAAGGCATACCCTGTGAATAAGCTCCTAATGGAATGACTCCATACAGAAATAGCAAATGATGATGTGAAAGATCTCAAGGGGTTGAAGGAATAAACAATACCAAAAACCAAACAAAAAATAAAAACCTGTTTAGGCTCTCAGTTGCCTCTGCTCTTTTAGCCCAAGAAAATCTTGAATAGAGAACAGCAGCCTAAGAGACTTTAGAAGCTCCTGCCATCCCATCCATGGTATGCTCCCTGACCTATTCTCATGGCAACACACAGTAATTTATAACTATCTTCTCCAATTTCTTCCACGCTATATCTCAATAGGATTACCTTGGAAAGGGAGATAATCAATTCATCAATGCAGAGTGCGCCGTGAGTCCATCGTAGGAACCAAAGGGATGTCCCTTTTGATGACAATCTGTTCATTTGGCAAATGTGAGAAAGCAAGAGAAAATTTCCAATCTAGTGGGTTTTGTTGTTTTTCATACAGTTTTACAGGTGAGTCATCAGCGTAATATACGTCGGGTTTCCTATTTGATTGGACCTAGTGTGTTAGGCAGAGCTCCCAAGACCAGAAAGATCACAGGGTGCATTATGGATCTCAACAGGATGATAGAAGGATGTATAGCCAGCAAGCTGAGTGTCTTTAGGATGACTGGTTTTCACATGCCAGAACAGGACTCAGTTCATCTGAGCTCAGCATCCCAGCACAGTGTGCAAAGTCTTCAATAAGTTCAATGCAGGACAGTCTTCATCTCAGTGATTTCTTGCCAGTATCTAATACTAATGCAGTTGAGCTCAGAGCAAGTGGATCTGCACTGTCTTCAGGGATTCAGGGAGTAGAAAGGACATCAGCAGAGACACTCTTAAGGGGGAAAATTGGGACAATAAGGCTGGGTATTAGTAGCTCATGCCTGTAATCATACTTGCTTAGAAATCTAAGATCAAGATGATTGCATTTCAGGGCTAGCTTAGACAATACGTTCCTCAGGTACTCGTTGCAACAGAAAAACTTGGAAGTGGTGATATGTACCCATCATCTTAATGACTGTAGGAATTCTAAAATAGAAGGATCATAGTCTGGGGTAAGCCAGGCCAAAGCAAGACCATTTCTCAAAAATAGCTAAAGCAAAAAGGGGTGAAAAGAAGGTTCAAGTGGTAGAGCACCTGTCTAGCAAGTTGAAATCTCTGACTTCAATGCCACCAAACCCCTCAAAACACAGATATTGTTTAAATAGATGAAGAACAAAACAAGCAATGGCTGTATATGGCCTGGAAGGGGAGAAATGACCTGTGTTGATGGGAGATGTATGTACTATGACATTTTTTTTTCAGAGCTGAGGATCTAACTCAGGCCATTGCATTTTCCAGACAAGTGTTCCTCCACTGAGCTAACGCCCCAACCCCTACAATGCATATTCTAATGGCAGGTTAACTCTTCTTTTCCTTTGGAGGCTGGTTATCAGGATACTTAATGAAAAGAGTACAATGGCAATGAGATTATGCCACCCAGAATTATAGTGTCTGCCTATTAAAGAGCCATTCCTTAGTTGGTGAAATACACCTTAGGATGGGTTTCTATTCATAGAAAGTGGGGTGAATCTTACGGAAATTTCACACAAAGGAAAAAGCTTGGTTTCTAGGGTCAAGTAGAAATGAAGGTCATTCCATGCTCATACATACACCTTGTGTGATTTCATAAGTTGTGTGTGTGTGTGTGTGTGTGTGTGTGTGTGTGTGTTTTGAAGTCCTGTTTTCATTTTCTGTTAAAGAAAATGCTAATTGTATGGGCATTGCTGTGTTGGAGCTAATACGTTATGGTACTTGGTCTTTAAGTTTGCTTCTTCTCTTTATGTCCATACCTACGTCATTTAAGACATGTCAATCCATAAAATATAGACTGAAGTTCATAAAGACACCCATAAAAGTGGCATGGAACTGAGCTGAAGTGCAAGAACATTTAGTGAGGCCATGAATAACATGTTCTAGAATTGGCTGCCACATCATTTTTGTTGAGAATCCTGTAGGTGTACCCTTATTTGTGGAAAGTTCCCACAAAACACTACTATAACTGTCTACCTTTGCTATGTTCCTTGGTTACAGAATGTTTTTCTCTTCAGTTTTGGAGAAAACACCATAGGTGGAGCTATTCTTACCCCTAGTTGTAAAGCCGTTCATAATGGAGTGTTTTCCAATTCACACTTATTAAGGATCTGCTTTACCTTTACTTTTGGTGACATGACTTTGTGCTCTGTTCACCATTCCAATTTTCATTTGAAGGGATGCAGAGTCTCAGTTTGCCTTCTGAAATTATATGATACCGTTCATCATCCTACTCATACATCTTGGGTCTCCTCTTATAGTTATGAAGTCCCTTAAACTACAACACCCAAGGCTCCATTCCCTGGTATAATTTTCTCCTTTCTCCTAACCATATCCACCAAGGTGTCTCAATTTGGACAATTATTATTAGGTAGCAATCGATTTTTTTATTTTTCTTTTTGCTGGTGCCAGGGTTTAAATCAGGGCCTTGTGTTGGTTCAGTTTGTTTGCTCACAGCTGAGGTGCTCTACCACTTGAGCCACACCTCCTGCTTGCCTTTTTATTGATTAATTGGAGATGGATTCTTGAGGACTTTTCTACCAGGACTGGATTCAAATTGTGATCCTCCAGACCTCCAGCCTCCCAAGTAGCTAGGATTACTGGTGTGAGCCACTGGCGCCTGGACAAACATATAATTATTGTTCTCACACATGTACATTATTTAAACATTCATCTGTACCAAGAAACATACCAGAAACAATGGGTTATTTTTGTGAACCTGTGGGATAAGGTTGATCTCAAGCATTTAGTTTTAGTAATAAACACATTTGCTTCCAATATTCAGTCCTGCTCTTGCCTAAACTCCATAAAGCAAATGCCTTCATTTAATCATGGCAAATAACAAGACTGCTGAAATTCAAACATCTAGGGGCCAGGGTAAGGTGACAGCTCAGCCCTAATAGGGATAATGCTGGTGAGTGCAATCCCATGGAATGTACGGATACATTACATTTGTGGGCTTAAATATACTCAACTTTATAGATTAGAAAACTATTTGTATTATCTTGCTCCATCCCAGAAGAATAAACGGCACCACTTACATCATGAATTATATTCCCAGGATCAGGGTAGGAGAATAAACCCTTGTAGGATGCCTTGACTTAGATGGTTATGGCTTAACACGAATACAGAGCTATTTAAATATTCTGAGGAGAAACACTACATTTGAACTTGCAGTATGTTGCTTTGCTTTGAAGCTCTACTCATTGAATAACCTTGACCGAGTTAAAGCTCTTTCAGCTTTGGTTTATGTGTCTATGATTAGCCATCCACACTGCATAACGTAGATAAGATTAAGTAAGATTATGTCTGAGGAAGGCCTTCCAAAATAAATGTGTAACCAACCTATGAAGTCAATTCCTCTGTTACCTAGTTAGCTTCCCACCACTTTTAGTAAATATCAAAACATTTCATCACATTTTCGTGTGTGTGTGTGTGTGTGTGTGTGTGTGTGTATGTGTGTTTTGGTCATGGGGCTTGAATTCTGAGCCTGAGTGCTGTCCCTCAGCTCTTCAACTCAAGGCTAGTGCTCTACCATTTGCTACAGTGCCACTTCCAGTTTTTTTTTCTGGTGGTTTATTGGAAATAAGAGTTTCCAGCCTTTCATGCCCGGGCTAGCTTTGAACCGTGATCCTCAGATCTCAGCCTCCTGAGTAGCTAGGATTACAGGCATGAGCCACTGACGCCCGGCTAGTGTGTATGTGTGTTTAAATAAACACAACCAGCTGGGCATTGGTGGCTCATGACTTATGAGGACTTTGGATTTCAGTTTGAAGCCAGCCTGGACAGGAAAGTCTGTGAGACTCTTATCTCCAATGAACCACCAAAACCCCAGAAGTTAAGGGCACAAGTAGTAGAAGGCTAGTCTTGAGCATAAAATCTCAGGGACAGCATCTGGGCCTTGAGTTCAAGCCCCAGGACCTGAAAAACAAAACAAAAAGCCCATGAACACTTGAGCCTGTTAATTCAGGGTCTCAGTGTTCCCCCTATTATCTCCTATTTCCTCGTGCAAATTTTAGCTGGCCACAGCAAAACTTGTTTTCCCTGGTTCAGCTGTAATGTTGCAGCCACTAGAGTACCTGCTGGTTCAACGATCAGAGCTTCTCACCTTACCATACTTCTGTGTTCAAGTACAGCAAGTGATCATACTCCCGGCCTGTGCTCACCCAGGTCAGGCGCCTTTGAAATGGGAGCCAGAAGACCAGATTATTGCTACAGCATCATCTTCATGGAAAAATCACCTTCTACTCACAGTCTTGCAGGATGCCTATAAAACCAGAGCATCAGGAGCCTATTGGGTAATGCTACTTACCATTATGTGGTTGTGATATGTGTGGGTGCCATTCTCACATTGTCCCCCCATTCCCTCATCAGTGGAGAACCATCCGTGGGTACCCCCAAGAGGCTGTGGGTCCCTCAGCAGAGGTAAAGGGTACATAGTTGTTGCTGGATAGCAAGATCTATAAACGATGTTGGACTGGCAGGTCTGGGGGAGAGAGAGTAGCAAGGAAACCTCCTGCATTTGCAGGAGCTCTTCTCAGTCAGTCTCTGATGGCTTGGACTGGAGAGACTGAATTTTGTATTTAGTGGTGGAACTTATGGAGATGGAGACTGAGAGAAATTCAAGTATACTACCTTTCTTTCTTTGGTCAGTTTATGAATCATTTTCCCCTCAATAAACAACAACAACAAAAAACACCCTTCTACCTAAAACAGACTAGATCACATTGCCTTTCTTTGCAGCATGTCATGTGTTTTTTTTCCTGGCTTTTCTATGTTCTGTCAAAGATGAGAAATGATCTTGTGGAACTCTTAGCAGAGCTGAGATCAGGGCAGAGCCAGCCTGACCCAATAAACTGACCTGAAAAACCTCCTGGGAAATCCGTCCCCCCAACATCACAGCCCCATTTCAGATAGCAATCTCAGCTTCTTACCACATGCCCATCACCTCATCTATAGTGTCTGCCACTTGGAGTTTGTATCAAACGCTAAGGATCTGGTGTGTATGTGTGCATGTGGGAGGGGGCATTGGGGCAGCAGGAGGGATGGACAGTTCAAGGAAAAGCCAAGGTTGATAGATGACTTGGTCCTTCCTGACTTCCCACATTGTAGATCAAAAACCATGCACTAAAACCCCATCTGAAGAAAGAAAAGAAAGAAAGGAAGGAAGGAAGGAAGGAAGAAAGAAAGCCATCCCATCTTGACTCCTCTATCATGCTGCTTGAATAATCAAAGGAATTTTATAGGATTTCTTTCCCCATGAATTCATAGGAAATGCTCACTCTAGCTTTTCTGAATGAGTTTATTGTGAAGTATTTTTTCCCTATATGGTCTGCATTATGCTCTCCCAGTGTTCCAAAATGCAGCTGTGTGGTTACGGCTGTGTATGGGATAATAAATGTTTTGTCACCTCTGAGCTATCAACTAGACGCCTCCCTAGGGATGTGTCTCAGCTAGGTGAAGGGGGATTGTTAAGGGCAACCCAGCCATTAGGGTATGTTCAACATGTGGGAGACTTGGAGGAAAAGCAGTACAGGAGGAGAAAGTGGAGTTTGAAAAAGATGTTTTGCAAATGCTTTCATTGCTTGTTCTCATTTGTAGTGTTTGGTTTTTTTTTTTTTTTTTATAAAATATTCAAAGAACATTAAAGGACTCAGTCTTTTCTATTTCTGAAAACTCAGATTTTACAGGCTGGGGCGGGGGGAAACCAGTAATTAAACAAATCCCAAAGCAAATAGAGAGACACCTCTTAGCTAAATGCTCAAGAATGATACTCTAAGTGTAAAGACAATGAAACACAGAGCCTAACCTCCTAAACAGGAAAAGCTCGCTCAAGGACATGCTCAGGGTCCTTTTTCAGGTTTTCTAGATGTGTTGAACATCCCAGTTTTGAAAATCAGAAGTGTTCCAAGATCCTGAACTTTGTGAGCACAGATGTGACGCCACAAGTGGAAAATTTCACACCTGACCTAATGTGACAGACTCCAGTCAAAACACAGGGGCAGTGAAAACACAGTATAAAATTACCCTCGGCCCATGTGTGTGAAGTTCATGTGAAACACAAATAGACATCATGTTTAAATTGGAGTCCTTCCCCAACATATCTCATTATAGATATGCAAATATTTCCAAACTCAGAAGAAATCTGGAATCTCAAAGAGTCCAGGTCCCAAACAGTTTGGATAAGGGGATATTCTCCTTATACATCCCCGCCCCCCACCAAGTTCTGTACTCTGAGGGAAACAAGCTAGACTAGTTAAAAAAAAAAAGAACACGAGAATCATTCCTCAGGAACAGATCTGCAGCACATGCTTTGAAAATAGCATGAATTGGAATGCCAGTTTTGCATTAATGCTTAACAAGAAATGCTTTATATTTCTACAGATACATATATGAAGGAATCTGTAAAGCAAATTCTCCAGGCCAATAACAGTACTTCTGATGAAGTAGGAGACTCCACAGCAACTTTCTTTTTACATGATTGTGGCTATTTTAAACCATAATAACCTATTGCTTATAGAAATTGCATACTGATAATTTTAGGCTCAATAATGGAAATCAGATGGTCTCCTCAGAGTGCTAAGCCTACCCAGTTGAGCTATTTAAGGAATTTGCCCAAGTGTCTTACCTTCAGTTTCCTCATCTGGAAAAGATGAAGTTTTGTCCAGGTTAGAAAATTCCTCCTGGGGCTATGTGGTTCAGCTATGTCCCTTTGTCAGAGCCTCAGATCTTCAGGCACGGGGGGTTGGGGAGTATGAGTAGGTGAATGAGAAACTGAATGAATGGAGGGGGGTACCCCACTCTCAATCCTAGCATGGCTTTGTCTTCTTTCCCCCAATCTTGCCTACACTAAACCCCATTTGAAATTAGAACAGTATAGCTATGTCTCAAGTGGAATAAAAGGACAAATGAAGAGAGAAAGAGTAGGTTTATTCATGAAAATCCCAAACGATTCCTAGTTCACATAACAGAAACTGCTGACCATTCTATCTTTAGCAGATAGGATCATTAAGAGCAGGAGAAATGTTATTATAGTTCATTAATAATTCTCAAAGTGTTTTCTTAATGACATTGTGATGATAATTTCAAATGAAGACACCACATTCCTACACAACAGACAAATGACTACTACAATAAGTTACACACACACACACACACACACACACACACACACACACACACACACACACACACACACACACACACACACCACACTCTTTACTAGGTGAATCTGTAGCCAGGAGTAATAAGAAATCTAAGGTTCAAACCTATAAACACAGAACACACCTATGGTGAGAGTATGGTTTTATTTTATTCTTATTTTTTTTCTTGGTGGTAATGTACTGAATTTGGGTCTTGTTCTTACTAGACAGGCACGTTACCACCTGAGTCCCACCCACAGCCCTGCTTTCAGCCCAGTTAGACTTCCGCAAGCTGGAGGAAGAAACATATTTCATTCTTACGTTGTTTTATTTTTACCATCAAGGTTCTAAGAGTGACAAAGAGGAAATTTCCAAAGGTTGAGTTTGATCAATCCGTGATATAACAATTAGATGACATCTTTAAACAATGATACTTAATAAAGAGGTTGGAACCACTAAAGATGAATGAACTAAGAGTTATCTTAAGTGAGAAATTGTGTGAATGTGTTTCCACCACAGAGTGTTTCTTCCTGTCATAAACTCACAGAAGCCCATTTTTCCAACTCTCCAAAAGCAGTGCAGAGATAGGCAGCTTTTATTGTTTTCCATGAGCTACCTTCTGCAAAAGGATTAATCTCTATTGACTCAGAAGTGTCCTGGCCTATCCTTGGTTTTCAACAGAAAGCATGTTTCTCTAATATGCACATTAGTACTCACATTTCTGCTGGTACTGTCTTAAGAAATGCTACAAGCTTCTTAGGAATTCACCAGTTAAGAAAAGGGAATCTAGCTTCATCTGACTTTCTCCCCAGTAATCCCTATTCTTTCTTGGTCTCATTGCTCCCTTCAAAGACCAGTAGGGGGAGCCATAGTGTAAAGTTATCTCAGGTCATTCAGCTGAAACAGAATTCCTCCACAGCATGGAATGTATAGTTTGTGGTACACTATAGGTGAAAACAGTATTACTGATACGAGACTCTAAAAAGAGTATTCATGTAAAGATGGCCAACTTTATATTTACATTTATGTGACCAAAAATGAGCAAAGATCTGTGGGTGGGGTTGGGAGAGAAGGGGAGAGAGTGATAAAGGGGTAATATTGATCACGATACATTGTACTCACACACTGACATGTTGAATTGAAACCCCTTCATACAACTACTTAAGTACCATTTAAGTAAACAAATGAACAAACAAACTCATTTGCCAGAGGTGGGCCTCCTTACAAAATAAAAAGAATGAGAAGTGAGAAATTGTTATCAAACTTGAAATGAGTGTGCTTGATAGTTTAGAAATCTCAAGGCACACCCCTCCTCCAAATATTTCTTTTTTGAGATTACATCTCTACATAAATTTCACAATATTGTGGCATAGTTATACTTAGCTGAAGTCACAAACACCTTTTGATCTTCACAATGATAGTCATCATCACCTTAAGCTACATTGCTTATGAAATCTATGACCTTTAACAATAATACTATTTTTTTTTTTTAAAATCAGGTGACATGTATGTTTCTTTCCTTGTGCTTAATATCAGCTGGTCTGTCTTTCTCTCTCATTCCCTTCACTCCCATGGGAGTGAATGGCTGGCTCTAGAAGGAGCCATGTTACTTAGTTCAAGTTCTGAGGCTGGGATATGTTGACCCTGAAGAAAGATTAGCCTTGATGGTGTCTTTGGCAAGAGATCAAAGTACCAGAGAAAGACACATGGCAGAGAAATCAGGTGGGCCACTAGTCCTTGGCCTGGACCTAGCAGGGTCTGCATTACCACCCAAAGCAGGTATTGAAAGAGAGAAGACTAGACAATCTTTCATTAGTATTCTTGCTCAAGTTTGGAAAGATGTTGAAAACATCCCTGTAAGGCTAGCACTGTAATGAAAAGCCAAGTTAATAAAGCTGAAGAGAAAGCAGAGACTGTACTCAAATGGCCCAGGCTCTTTATGAATCAACCTCAGCCATGATGCTTAGACTAGGGTAAAGACAGTGCCACACAGAAACAGGGCTCTGCCTGAGGATCGCCTGTAGTCTCCAAAGGACCCCCCCAGTAACAGTGCAGAGGTCCAAAAGCAGAAGAGGAAGCCTAATCAGAGAGACCAATTAGGCATCTCCTGAAGAAGAGGAGCTATGTCACTGGAGAGAAGTAGGTAGATGAGGTAGAATCGACAGATGAATTGAAAGTGTGTTTCACATACTAGAGAAAAAGGAGAAGGAATGCAGCCAGGAATCTGAATGAGAGTGTTGAAATAGGAGCCCCAGGGAGACGTTGGATGATGACTTCTGCTTTGAATGTGACTTCAACGTGCTAATGAGATATCAATTAGGTAGATGGATCAAGGAGTGGAAAGGAGGATCCAGGATGGAGACAAGGCCCTGCGAAAGCTTCTAGTTAAACGGTTAAATGATGCCATGAGAGAAGATGGTGCTGCCTTTGCCGGGATGGGGATGAAGAAGAGAATAATACTGCGAAGTGAAGAGCCATTCAATAAGGGTGTTGATGAGACTTGGACATGGAGGCTGCCTGGGTGGACTTTGACCTGCTCTTTATCAGTAGGGGGGAGGGTTATAAGAGGCAATTGAGCCGTTGGGGCTGCCGGCATATTTTGGAAAGACTGAGCTCTCTAAATCATGATTAGAAGATCATGATCCCCTTTTGTACTTGAGAGGACTACGGGGAAGTGAATTCTAAGAGAAGGAGCCTGGAAATGCTATAAAGAACTCATCTCTCCATAAAGACATGGTCAGTGTTTCGGATAGGAAATCATGATGATGAGAGTTGTCAGAGAAAGAAGCGAGAGGAATGGATGGAAAGGGGCTATCTCTTCACTGAAGAAAAGGATGACAGATATGAGACATGATGACAACAACAACAACAAAAAACCTCACCCCAAACAAACCAGAAGTGGAACTGTGGTTCAAGTGATAGACTGTCAACTTTGAAAAAGCTAAGAGACAGTGCCCACGCCCTGAGTTCAAGTCTCAGTACAGGTGCGAGTGCACTCACACGCACACGTGCGCACGCGCGCGCACACACACACACACACACACACACACACACACACACGATGAAGAAGTATACAGATGGTATACTTTGATGCTAATTATTTTTGAAAACCAAATATAAAGCATCACTAGCGGGGCGCCGGTGGCTCATGCTTATAATCCTAGCTGCTCAGGAGGCTGAGATCTGAGGATCGCAGTTCAAAGCCAGCCTGGGCAAGAAAGTCCGAGAGACTCTTAGCTCCAATAAATGATGAGAAACCGGAAGCAGCACTGTGGCTCAAGTGCTAGCCTTGAGCTGAAGAGCTGGGGGACAGTGGCCAGCCCCAGAGTTCAAGCCCCACGACCACCACTAACAACAAAAAGCATCACTAGTTCTAAGTATGTATGCTTTTAATCATCTGCAAAACCATCTGGAAATGTACTAAAAACAAGTTAACATAATTGATTGCCTCTTGTGATAATTGTGGCCAGATATTGGTTGTAGTGGAAAGAGAAGGTTTAGGGTCAGGGATGGATTGTTTCAGAGAATTATCTTACCTTTGCCTGAAATTTAAAAAAAAATCTTTAAACTATATTTAAATTTACATAAGTTAAATCTAATGTCATTCTAACTGGAGAAAGGTATGGTCAGATATATCTCAAAGCCAAATAGTAATTAATCCATAACTTTAGATATAGTGAGGTATAAATTTAATTTTCTGATATATAGTTTTAAATTTTTATCAGTTTTCTATAATAAATGTATTATTTGAAGTAAAATAAAGAAATAAAAGTAGACGCAGGTAGAATCAGATAATAGAATATATTGTTATGTGAATATGAAATGTTCTAGAAGCTGATAGATACATACAAATAATAGAATATATTGTTATGTGAATATGAAATGTTCTAGAAGCTGATAGATACAAATAATAGAATGTATAAATGTTATAATTTGAATATGGAATATTCCCCCATGGGTTCATGTGTTAAGGTTCCTCGACAATGGCATTATTTTGAGAAGATCAGGAAACTTTGGGTTGTGAGCTCTAGCTGAAAGAAGCAGATTATTTCCAGAAGAGGACTCATTGGGTATGTCTTGTGCCTTGCCACTTCCTGTCTGTCTCTCTCTGCTTCCCATATGGTCCCATAGCTGCCACTACAAGTTGCCACTGCCACAAAGTTCCACCTTATCACAGGCTTAATCAACAGAATTAAGGACTAGGGATAGAAATCTCTGAATCTGAAATCTCCTCTTTCTAAAGTTGTTTCTTTTGGATATTTAGTCAAAGTGATAATGAAAAGTGAATAACACAACAAGAGATTTCCAAATTTATTCTTAACTACTGCTTAATATTTAGGACAAAAATTATAATTTTTACCAGATGCTGGTACTTAGGACTGTAATCCCAGCTACTCAGGAGTCTGAGATGAGGTCTCAGAATCACGCTTTGAAATCAGTCTGGGCAGGAAAGTCTGTGAAATTTTTATCTCCAATTAACCACCATCATAAGAGTAAAGCTCTGGCTCAAGTGGAAGCGTACCATTGTTGAGCAGAACAAAATTAAGGGACAGCTCCTAGGCCCTAATACCAGCAAACCCTAATACCAGCAAACACACATATGCACACACACACATACACACAAATTATACAAATTATAATTCTGATTCAAAGTTGAACAGTAGTTCCTCTAACAGAGAATCATACTTGAGGAAGCCAATTTGTATGAAACTAGGCTCTAAGAATCAACAACTATTTTATCAAGAAAAAGCCAAGATTTTCCCCTGTTGTCTTTGAATGGGACTTTTGTACATTATGACCAAGAATTACTTAAGATTTCCAGAAGGTTTGCCTTGAACATTATACTATAAATAACCCTGACACATATTAAGATCCAACCGTGGGTCTGGAAAATAATATATCCTTTAATTGAATATATGTGGTTAAATCCCATAAGACAAACAAAAGTTTACTCTGCTTCTCCATCCTAAATCCCTAAACCCTTTGAAGTTACAGATTGAAATGTATTTTATATACACATGACAGATGTGACCCTAGAAACTCCCCTGAATTGTTGTATATTTCTGAATTCATTGGCCAACCCCTCAAAGCAATTTAGTATTGGTTTGTATTTTGTTCTTTCTTTTGCAAAGCTGATGTTATGCATACAAAAATCACTTTAATCAGAGGACTGGCATCAGAGTTTCTAAAGATGGCTTGAAAGGAAGCAACCAAATTGCAGATTTTATGCTCTAATCTGCCTTGTTGCTTCCTGCCCATTACATCCACTGTAAGAAGGTGAGAGTAGTCCCCAGGTTTAAAACTTTGGGTGTCCCCCACCACTATTTACCTCCCCAACCCACATCTCTGCCCCCTTACCAACTGGTGTGAACTAATGTTTGCTCCTTTCCTGTGCTACAAAAGAAAGTGTAATCTGAGTGAATAACGAATTGCAAACGTCCAAACACATTTCAGCTAAAAAATGATACTTTTTTTTTCCTCAAGGAGATCTAATGAGAAAACTGTTCAAAAGACAGAGTTAGAGTTTCTTGGTTCCACATTTAATTAACTCAATCTGACTTTTATTATGCTTTGTATTATGTGTTTCCCTGTTCGGTAAACAAACAGCAGAGAATTAAAGTAGGGCAACTGCCAACCAACAGTAAATTTAATTGAAAAATAATGAATTGCCACAGGGTACCGTAGGGCTTTGCGCAGATAAACTTATTTTTCCTGGAAAGTTTCCACTGGCATTTGTCACATCTTGATGTATAGAAGGAATTTAAAAGAAGTGAAATATGGCGGTTGGTGGTAGATGTAGAAGACTGGAATGGCCTTGGAGAATAATTCACAGGCTGGTTTTTAGGACTTTCAACATATTACCCACATTTCCTCCTGCAGAGCTCAGCCAGCTACCAGGGGAGACTTAATTCTGCAAGCCCCTTCCCCTGGCCCCCCGATTCCACAGGACCTGCTGAAATTGTACCACGTCAATTTTGAATCAAAGGAGAGAGCTCACTGTAGAAGAAGGGTGACTCTGAAAGTTAAAAAAAAGTATAAAAATTCTCTCCATAATGTCACATGTTGTGACTAATAACCACTTAAGTCATTCATACTGATAGGAATCAAAGGTATTTGTAACATTTGGCTATTTGTTTTCTTTACTGATATCTTGGCCTGATGTGGAGATACTCCTCTAATGATCTTCTGTTTGAGTTTATGCCTGGGCAGGAGAAGGTTTGAATTAAATTAGGACCATGAAAAGTCTTTCGGCGTGATTAGAAAACAAGGACATCTGGTTCTCTGTGTGGAGGGCAGGTGTCTGCTTATCTGATAATAGATTCTATCATTGGGTTCAAGTCCTGGCAGTGGAAGAAAAAGTCCCACTTGGTCCCCCAAACCCTGGAATAGGAGGAAATCACTGGGCTCCACAGAAATGTGATCCTCTCTTCCCTCCAGCTGAGAAGGGCATTACCAGTTAATTTTCAGATTTCTACAATAATCCTACACATGGACTGAGGCTCTTTTAGACTGCTTTCAGCATGCTGTTTGGGAAAAATATTCATTATTTGGTTTTAGATATTCATTTGGGGACATTTTCTATTTCACATGGGGCCAGTAGACTCTGAAGTGCTATTACTCCACTCAGTATTTAAAAAAATAATATACTCACTCTATGCCTCTTGATACTGGGACCATATCAGGAAGCTTTGGAAAGAAAAAATAAAACAGATGAAGAAAAGAAAATCCTTGACTTAGGTGCTGGTGGCCCACGCCTTTAATCCTAGCTACTCTGGATGCTGAGATCTGAGGATCATGGTTCAAAGCCAGGCCCAGTTAGGAAAGTCCTTGAGATTCTGATTTCCAAAAACCAGCCAATGAAGCCAGAAGTGAAGGTGTGGCTCAAGTAGTAGAGTGCCAGCCTTGAATGAAAAAGCTAAGGGAGAGTATCTTGTCCTTAAATTCAAGCTCCCGTATTGGCACACATCCACATCTCCCTGATTGGCATAGGAGTTTCATTTTCATAGGACAGGCAACATTAGCAAATATAGTACGTCATACAATAATAATTACACGGGAGTGATCTGTGGAGCTCTGAAGGCAGCTGATATTATGATAGACCTCCTCTGTGGAAGAGAAGGATGGCAGAGGGGGCAACTAGTTGCAGCTTGGTGAGGCTCTGGGCAGTTGGCATGCCTGGCTATGCCAAGGAGAGAATTGGCTGCATGGAGGACAGGAATGAAGGCAGTAGATGAAAGATAACAGTAGCAGAAGACAAGGGAGCCTGACAACCACTGGAAGGATTCTTAATCCTAAGAAGATGGAAAATAGGTGGACCTTGAACAGAAGAGACAAGATAGTATTCTGGCTTTGATGTAGATAATAGACTATAGCTTGGATATGAACCAAACAGACCAGTGAGGCCCTGTTGCAGTAAATTAAAGGAGCCAAAGGTAGGGGGTGGGGGTAGACAAACAGAGGGATCTGAATCAAGGTGTTTATCATGAGGTTCCATGATTAAACTTTCCTGCCAATTTTATCATCTGTACATGAAGAGGTAAAAACCTGTGGTGCTTGGATCATTGAAATGTTACAACCAGGTGCTTGCCACATACAAAGGGGTGAATAAAAAACCCTTCTTTTCCATTCTAAATGTTTTTGCCTAAAAACTGATTCAAGAAAGCAAGAGTTCAAAGCTGTAATTAGTAGCTCATATATAATTTTTTTTGCTAGTGCCAGGATATGAATTCATTGCCTTGTACTTGCTAGACTGGCATTCTATCACTTGAGCCACACCTCTCTTGGCTTTTGGTTGATTTATTTGGAGATGGAGTTTAATGAACTTTTCTGCCTGTGTTGGCTTTGAACTGTAATCCTCTTGATCTTAGCCCTCTGAGTGGCTAGGATTACAGTCATGAGCCACCAACATCAAGCTGGCCAAACCAATAATCACTCTGTTTTAATTATTTGTTTCAGATTGCCACTAATAATAGCTAAAAGTCCACGTACAAATTTTAAAATACACACACACAAAACACTGTTGATGTCATATAAGAGCTGAGTTATAATATTTTAAACAGTACTGGACTTTATTTATATAAATATATTTTTATTGCAAAGATACTATACAGAGAGGTTACAGTTACATGAGTACATTTCTTATTGAACAGCATTACCCCCTCCTTTGTTTTTCCCCTACCATCCCTTCCCTCCTACCTCTCCAACTCCTCCCCCCCCCCCACGAAGTTGGAAAATTCATTTCCAACCTAGTGTCTTGTATATCTCAGTGCTACAATGGGTCAACCTGTATCCTTATTTAAGCATTTTGTTTCCCTTCCCCTTCCCTAATTAGAAAAATGTATATACAAGATGCAGGATACTGGAATCAAATACAATGAAAACAGGGTTATACCATGGGGAAAGAACATACCAAAGAAACAAAAAAAAAATCACATAGAACATTTTAAGTACATTGAAAACAACAGCAAGAAAGATAAAACCTCTTGTGTCCCTATCTTGGGGTTCATTTCACTTAGCATCATCTTATATGGTCATATGTACATAGCTTTTGAACTTTTCTGCTTGTCCTAGACATATACTAGTTATTGCAAATAAGGGAAACCACAGGACATATGCTTGTTTGGGCCTGCTTATTTCACTTAATATAATTTCTCCAAGTCTTTCCATTTCCTAACAAATGTGGTGGTGTCATTCTTTCTGATAGAGGCATAGAATTCCATTATATATGTGTGTGTGTGTGTGTGTGTGTGTGTGTATACAATGGAATACACACACACACACACACACACACACACACACATATACACACACACACACATTTTCTTGATCCATTCATCTACTGAGGGGCATCTGGGTTGGTTTCATATCTTAGCCATGGTGAATATTGCTGCAATAAATATAGTTGTGCTGGTAGCTTTAGTATGGCCTTGTTTGTGATTATTTGGGTAAATGTCCAAAAGTGGGATTGCTGGGTCATAGGGGAGCTCTATGTGGAGTCTTTTGAGGAACCTCCATACTGCTTTCCAGAGTGGTTAAACAAGTTTACACTCCCACCAACAATGTAGTATGGTTCCCTTTTGGCCACATCCCCTCCAGCATCTGTTGTTATTAGATTTCTTGATTGTAGCCATTCTAACTGGGGTGAGGTGGTATCTCAATGTTCTTTTGATTTCCTTTCTTTTATGGTCAGAGAAGTTAAGCATTTCTTCATGTGTCTATTGGTTATTCTTAGTTCCTCTTCAGAAAAGTCTCTCTTTAAGCCTTTAGCCAACTTATTAATCAGGCAGTTGTTTCTTTGAGGAGTTATTGTTGGGGGATTTAATTTTTTGAGCTCTAAGCATATTATAGATATGAGACTCTTGTCCATTGTATGGCTAGTGAAGATCTTTTCCCAATCCATGGGTTTTCTGTTGATTTTGCTAGCTATGTCCTTTGTCATGCAAAAGCTCTGAAGTTTCATGCAATCCCATATGTCCAACCTTTCTTTGATTAGGTGTGTTTCTGGGTCTTTATTAAGAAAATTTCAGCCTGTGCTAAGGAGCTCTAGAGTTTTTCCTATTCTTTCCTGTAATGTTTTCAGATGTCTGCTTTGACTTCAAAGTCTTTGATCCATTTGGAGTTGATTTTGGTGCAGGGTGATACAAAAGCATCTAGCTTTAGTTTTCTACAGGTGTTTAACCAATCTTGCTAGCACCATTTACTGAAGAGGCTGTCTTTCTTCCCTTAGCTCCCTTATCAAAAATTAGGTGGCTATTCTTCTGTGGGTTCATTTGTGGGTCTTCAGTTCTATTTCATTGGTCCTGAGCCCTGTTCTTGTGCCAGTATCAAGCTGTTTTGATTACTATGGCTTTGTAGTAGAGTTTGAAGTTTGGTATTGATATTCCTCCAGCACTGTTCTTTCTGTTAAGGATTGTTTTTGCTATTTGGGGTCTTTTATTGTTCCATATGAATCTTTGGATTGTTTCTTCTATTTCACTGAAGAATGAGGTTGGAACATTGATAGGTATCACATTGAATTTGTAGATAGCCTTGGGAAGTATCGCCATTTTCACACTGTTGATCCTTCCAATCCAGGAGCATGGGAGGTTTTTCCACTTCTTTAGTTCTGCTTTAATTTCCTTTTTCAAGTTTTTAAAGTTTTCATCATACAGGTCCTTCACTTTTTTAGTTAACTCCTAGGTATTTTATTTTTGTGGAGCTATTTCAAAAGGAGTTGCTTACCTGATTTCAGTGCTGAAATCAGGAAAAGCCACTGAATTTTGAGGGTTACTTTTATACCCTGCTACTTTGCCAAATTTTATACCCTGCTACTTTGCTACTTTTGGATCAGCTCCAGTAACTTGGGAGTGGAGTTCATGGTGTCCTTTAAATAGAAGATCATGTCATCTGCAAAGAGGGAGAGTTTTACTATTTGGATCCTCTTTATATTTGCATATTGTCTTATTGTTGTAGCTAGGCATTCTAATACTAAATTGAAGAAAACTGGAGAGAGTAGACATCCTTGTCTTAGTCCTGAATTTAGAGCAAATGACTTTAGCTTTTTGCCATTAAGTATAATGCTGGCTGTAGGTTTGTCATGCACAGCCTTTATTATATTGAGCAATATTCCATGGATTCCTAGTTTTTCCAGAGGCTTCATCATAAAGGGGTGTTGGATCTTGTCAAATGCCTTTTCTGCATCGATTGAGATAATTAAGGAATTTATTTTTAAAATCTTCATAGTTATTACAATAGGAAAGTATTAAAAGAAGAAATTCAGAGACAGGGTCAAAAGGAAACTATAACTTACCTTTCTTTGTCTGTCTTTCTCCAACTGGAAGAAAATTATCAACAATTAAATCAGTGTGGTACCATAAGGGCATTTGTTGTGTTAATCCCTGCTTTTTCATACTATTTAAGTACTTTTAAATTTTTAATCTTAATTTAGATATCAGAACAGAGCAACATTAAAGAAAAACAAAGATGCAGAGAAGAAAGAATGGAAGGCTAGAGGAAGAAGAGAAATATGATTAGAAGCAAGAATCAGACTAGAAATAATCCACTGGAAGCTCCTTTCCCTTTTAGTTCTAAGTACAGCTTTTACAAGGTTCACCCACAACTAGGTTCATTGAAAACGATAATCTGCCTAATTAGTAAGTGTCTTAATGGACATTAAAATTGTACTTTATGGAATATAGAACCCTTTCATATCACTTAATGCATTTGGTTATCAAAGCATCCTCCAACCCATAAGGCATTGGTAGGAGTCTATTTTCTGATGCAAAGTTCATGTTCAGAGTAGCAAACAGATTGTTTCCAGGTCTCCCAGATCACCAAGGTTGCAGGCCTGAAATCCAAGGTTCAAGTCTGAAGGTCCACGGTCCTGGTCTCTTCTCAAGCCAATATAAAGGTCTGAGAGTGTCATTTCCAAACCTAATAGTCATTATCTTCTCTTCCCTTCAAGAGACACACATGGATTCTATTCTCACTGTAAAAATTCATACAACAGAGCTGGGCTCTGGTAGCTCCTGCCTGTAATCCTAACTACACTGGAGGGGAGATTTGAGGATAGCGGTTCAAAGCCAGCCCATGCAGGAAAGTGTGTGTCACTCTTGTTTCCAATGAACCACTAGAAAACCAGAAGTGGTGCTGTGGCTCAAAGTAGTAGAGCACTACCCTTGAGCAAAAAGAGCTTAGAAACAACACTCAGACCCTAAATTCAAGGCCCCATGACCACCAAAAATAATCATACAACCAGGAAAGCTAAATACCCTTTCATGTACCTGACTTCTCTTTCTAAGCACAATGAGATAGCTCCATCCTGCACACCTGCAAGGCACTTGCTTTTAGCATTTTGATGTGATCTTTGCAGATATTATCTTAAATATCTAATTAAACCTTTAGGGTTGTCATTTTGTCCTATTTTTGATAAAGTGAGATGAAATTATATCTTTGTCTTTACTAGGTATCTCTGAATTTCTTTCAACAAACCAATCAATGGTCACTGTCTTAATTGTTTGTTTCAGATGGTCACTGATAATAGCTAAGAGTCATCGTTTTTATCTCAGCAGTCCAAAAGGGGAAATACCTGCAATTTTAAGTTGTATTTCCTGGCTTATGAGAGAAATTATGTGTCTTTTCTGTGTTCCTTGACTGCTTGTGTGTCTTCTGTGTCCTTTGGTAATGTGTCTTTCCCATCATTTATCTTCCTTTATTCACAGCAGTATTTCTATATTTATCTGGCTACTAATTCTTTATGTTTAAATGGGTTTCAAATATTTTTCCAGAGTCTTCCTTTGCCTTTTAACACTCTTAATGGCATGCTTCTCATATAAATAAATTTTACGTGCCTATGTCGTCAGACTTTCCATGTATGAACCCTCTTTGGTCATATTTTAGGTCCTTCCTAACCAGTAATTATAAACACTTTTTATGGTTCTAGCTGGGTTTTCATTCATGAGTAGTCCCTTACTGTACTTGTGATTTATTTCTGTGAGAAATCAAAGCTCTCCTTTGGAAATAGAAGTACAGTCATTTCAAACCCTCCAATGAAAAACCTATGCTTTCAGAATTTAAAACCCCATTAATTCTGATTACAATCTCTCACCTTGGTATTATTGTAATCCTTATTTTAAGTTATTTATGAAGGGTTAGGATATAGCCAAGTGGTATTATGCTTACCTATTATGTGGAAAGCCATGGATTTGATCCCTAATACCACAAAAGATTTACACATAAACAACAAATGAAAAAAAAGAGGGAGAATGCAGTCATAGTATTCAATAAATGTCCTATGAAACTAGGAAAATTAGGGAGAAAGGTTGAGTTGGGAGGAATGATGAAAGGAGTGATACTGATCAAGATGTATTGTACTTATAAACTGACTTGTTGAATGGTAACCCCTTTGTGCAACTACTGAACGTTAATAAATTGTAATAGAAATGTAAGTATATTATACATATTATGAATATACAATTTATATTGTTTATATTACTTACACATATTATATATAATGTTTATATTTTAAATGATGTGAAACATAAATTTATGTGTTAAACTAAAAAAATAAAATTACCTTGAAATTAGCCATTTCTAAAAAAGAAAAGGAAAAAGAAAAACTTATGCTTTCATTTAAAGCATTCCATCTATGAGGCATACCCTTCCCCATCTCCAGTTGCTGGCCCCTGATTGATGATATCACCTTTATCCTGCACAGAATTCTCATCTACCTCACATCTATAGTGGACTATGGTCTCTCTATGTTTTAGACTGATACATTTTAGAAATCACATGCTAAGTTACACAGAAAATGTACTGTGTACCTGGAAACTCAAGAGATTCTGAATAGTTAGGTAAGGTTTGAGTTCCTCTTTCACTGCATCTTCTGGCCTAGATTACAAGCTCCAGGCCAGAAACCACAGCTGCTATTTCTAGATTTATTATTTTATATTTTAATAACAGGTGTTTGTTTTCCCAGACTCCTTTTCTCTCCTAATCTTAAATTTAAGAATGCACACAATATTTTTGTAAGAAATGAAATGTTAAAGAACAACCCTGAGTGTTTTTGATAACCACCCCTGATGCCTTCCTTTACTGGTTACTAGAGACAATTGGCAATATCTCCTTCCTTTTTCTTTTTTATGTACAAACAAAATATACATGGGGCTGATGCTTACCTGGCCTTCTTTGGTCTGATTGTATCATATCACTTATTAAAATAGCAACAGAGTTCTGTGCTCTTCGATACCAAGCTTCTGCTTCTAGCTGCCCAAGCATCCTGCACTTGATTGACACTCCACACAATCCTTGGTGCCCGCCTTCCCAGTTTCTGCATTTTTCTCAGGGCACCCTAACTGAGGTTGGGTTATACTTCATGTAATAGGGGTCCCCTACACTACAGCTAGCATCTCTCTGGTCTATTGATTTTCCTGCAAATTGATTGTTAAATACCTTGAACATTATTCCTAACTATTTAAGTATATATAGTAGATCTCCAAGACTTACACTTGGCTTCTTTCTAAAAGCTGAATCAGCTGGATACTGGTGGCTGATGCTTATAATCCTAGCTACTCAGGAGGCTGAGATCTGAGGATTACAGTTTGATGCCAGCCTACGCAGAATAGTCCCTGTGAGAGTCTTATCTCCAATTAACAGCTCAAAAACCAGAAGTGGCACCGTGGCTCAATGTGTTAGCCTTGAGCAAAAGAGCTTAGGGATCCCAAGCCCTGGATTCAAGTCCCACGACTGACAAAATTTTTGTTTTTTTTTGGTCCGGTCATGGGGCCTGAACTCTCGGCCTGGGCGCTGTCCCTCAGCTCTTCAGCTCAAGGCTAGCACTCTACCACTTGAGCCACAGCGCCACTTCTGGCTTTTTTTCATTTTGCTTATGTGGTGCTGAGGAATCAAACCCAGGGCCTCGAGCATGCAAGGCAAGCGCTCTACCACTGAGCCACCTTCCCAGCCCCACGACTGACAAAATTTTTAAAAAATGAAGTCAAATTAGAGGATGTGGTAGGCAGAATACTCTCTTCCCCTAAGCCTTAAGAACCAATGACTACATCATGTTCTGTAGCAAGGGGCAATTAAGCCTGTAGGTGAAATTAGGGTTTTCATGAGCTCATTTTTGAGCTCCACAGATAACCCTGATTTATTGAGATAGGACAGATGTAATCATATTTGTGAAAGGCAGCATCACAGGGAGATTTAAAGATGTGATAATAGCTCTAACTCTGCAGATGGAAGGATTGAAGAGACCTCTACACGCTATCAAAGTGAGCTAGAAAGTGCTACTTGGTCCATGAGATCTATTTCAAACTTTTGACCTCTGAAACTGCAAGACAATCTGTGTTATTTGAAGCCACAAAAGCTGTGGCAAGTTGTTAGGACAACAGCCAATAGATTCAGAAAACTAAAAGTAGTGTAAATCATTTCTGTTACAATAGAATTCATTTTAAGCCACTTTGCTGTATCTGACTTCTATACTCTCAGAAAACTGTCCCTCTAGTAGCCTCATAATTGCGGAGTTTCAGGGTTGTCGTGTGTGTGTGTGTGTGTGTGTGTGTGTGTGTGTGTGTGTGTGTGTGTATAAGAGAGAGAAAGCGTACTAGTGCTTGCATTTAGAGCCTTATGCTTATGCTCTTGCTTGGCTTTATGCTCAAGGTGGATGCTCTAATTCTTGAGCCACACTTCAATGTCTGGACCATTGCAGCTGAATTGGAATTAAGAATCTCATAGAGTTTTCTGCATGGGCTGGTTTGGAACCTCAATCCTCAGATCTCAGCCTCGTAAGTAGCTAAGATAATAGGCTAATGCCACCTGTGCTTGGCTTTCATTGGCTGTCTTTATCTTTCACCTTATTAGATCAAATAGCACTTTCCATGAAAGAAGAGTCTGTCTAGAATTACCCTCCTCCTCAGTGAGTATGATCTTATTCTTTCCCCTTTCCTGCCTCTGAGGCAGTACCCCATTGTTTTTAGTTTTTAGTCCTTTGCTGCTGCTAAAGCATGAATGTTCTACAGATTTTGTTTGTCTTCACCATTTTGAGTCTTTAAGGTCTTACTGGGCAACCTCCCCCACTCCTGTATCCCTTGCTTCTCTGTGCCATTGTCTTGCAAATGTTAGTCTGCAGTTAATCATTAGGAAGATCATACTGCTGTATGATTCCACTCTGATCCAGCACTCTGTGATGTCTACAAAGGAAACGCTCCATGACGTTGGTCCACTGTTCTTGTTAAGATTATGCTTTGCCTTCTGGCCGCTCATTCACTTCTATCAAGTTACTTAGGTCTAAAGGAATACGTTACAATGATTCCATACCATAGGCCAAAAATAGGACTACTATGGTGAGACTGTGAGAACCATTACTGCCTGTGAGAGCTAACACCCAAACAAAAGATAAGAAGCTCATCATTATCATAATCATCATCATCACCATCATAATCATTACCACCACCATCACCATCAACACTATCACCACCATCACCACCATCACCACCATTATCATCATCAACATCATCATCATCATCATCATCATCTTTAATGCAACACCAAATCATATCTGGGCAACAAATTCTTCAGCATGTCAGTGGGTGGGGCTTTTGAGAAAGCATAAAGCAATCCCATTTTCGTTTTTCAATTGAATCATAAGATGAGTGGTTCTGTCATCTCATTCTCTGAAGTACCAGCTGGAGAAAAAGCAGAATTGGAGTATAGCATGTAAGTGCCATCACACATGTATGATAAATGGAAGAGTCAAGTTTTGAGTTCAGTGTAGGATCCAGAGAAAGAACGATTTACAGACATGTATATAAGAAGGTTTCAGATGAAGGAGTTTTGGAAGACACAAAGGACGTTATCATTTAGACTGGCCTAACATTTGGGAAAGAATAAAAGTAAAAGGCTTGATTTCAATACTACTATCTTCTGGCTATAACTGTACTGCCATCACCAGACATAATTGGAGAGTAAGTTTTATAGAGAAGGTTGATTTCCAAGAGTAGTTCAGAAAAAGAATTCTAGACCTAAGCCTGGTGCTGGTACCTGTAATCCTAGCTACTCAGCTGGCTGAGATCTGAGGATCACAGTTTAAAGCCAGTCCAGGCAGGAAAGTCTGTGAGACTCTTGTCTCCAATGAACCACCAGAAAACCAGAAGTGGTCTGGTGGCTCAAAGTGGTAGAGCCTTGATTAAAGAGCTCATGGACTTGAGTTGAACCCCCATAACCAACAAAAGCAAGAAAGCAAGTAAGCAAGAAGGAAGAAGGCAGGAAGGCCGGAAGGAAGGAAGGAAGGAAAGAAGGAAGGAAGGAAGGAAGGAAGGAAGGAAGGAAGGAAGGAAGGAAGGAAGGAAGGAAGGAAGGAGAAAGAAAGAAAGAAAGAAGGAAAGAAAGAAGGAAAGACCTAAGGCTATTTTGAAAGATCTTGATCAGCCAGAGAGGAGAAACTTGCTGACCAGCAGAGATTGAGGTAGATCAGCCTCTGCTGTCTCATCATATTAGCCACTGGAGGCTACAGACAGGGTGGGGACAATGGGTCCGGATATCATGGAGTCAACATGGGGCTGGAGCCAGCTCATACTTTCGGTAGTTGTCCAACAAAGACAGCTGCATACTCTGGTTTACTGGGTGCAAGAGAAATTTTGTCAGCACATACTGCTGAGCTTCCTTAGGGGGCTTACGAGGTCCATTCTAGGAAGGAGCCACATGCAAGTAAAACAAGAACCAGGTCTTATAATTGTAGGAGATGCGGTAGAACTCCCACTCATACCAACACCCCATTGAACCAAAATATGTAGAGGCCAGAGAATAAGGTCTTCCATGGCAGAATGAAGTGCCCATCGCCAGCAGTAGACGTTGAAGAACTGCCACAGAGATATAATTGGAGGTGAAGACACACAGGGTTTTTTTTTTTTCTGGAAAAAGAATTATAGTAGATCTCTTTTTCACTAAGTACAAATTATTTTCCTTTGCCAATTCTGAAGTAGCGATACGCCTTGAGGATGCATCCAGTGAAGGTGTTGGTGATTAATTCTGCAAGAATGCCAAGAGAATGGAAGTAGTCAGGTCTGAGTTTCCCAAAGTGAACATCTGGACTGGAATAGAGAGCTTTTGGGAAAGATTGTCTTACTTATCTGGAACCTTTCCTTTCTGCCTGGGGTAGAGATGGCAGTTGCCCCCTGTCTCGAAGATGACAGACCCATCCTGTCAAGAAAAGAGAGGGGGAAATCTATCCACCTTCACAGTTTGTTTTTCAGGTAGTTTTTATTCTGTTATGTTGCTGCTGTTACGTGGTGCTTGGGCTGGAAGCGGTGGTTTAGCTGTGCATCAGTTCTGTCTTCTAAGAATCAGCCTTCCTGTTCTGTATTTTCTATGCCCCACACACTCTGACATGTGGCGATGAGCTTCCTTTTATGGCATACTGACAGTTTTGTGGGAATGGCAGAAAACTCAGCTAAGCCAATGGATTCTTCCTAGAGATCCATCAACTTCAGCTAGGGATATTTGTTCCAGATTCTCTGATTGCAAAGCTTCGGAGGAATCACTAGAAACTTGGTTCTTTAGTTGTGGGAAAGCCCACCTCCCATTTGAGGGGAAGCTGCAAGTCAGCTTGAAGCTGAGCCCACCAATGCTCCCAGCTTCCTGGCAGAACTCATACCAGCACTTGGCCCTCCCGAGGACATCAGGATTGTCTAGTAGTGCAGGCTACATGAGTCAAGCCATTTCCTGCTTCTTTGATGCTTGTTCATGTGCTGGAAGATAGGGAGTTAGTTCTGAGTTCTGCTTTGTAATGGGCTTGAGAACAATGGAATCAAACAGAGTGGAAGGAGCCTTCCTTCTCTCAAGCATGCATTCCCCAAAGGGAAGTATCTATGATAAATCAATAGACACCTCGGGAAAAGATTTTTGCCAATGTAGTCTATTTGCAGAACATTTTACATGGCCTTTTCTTTTACATCCCTTTAGCAAAACTATCATAACTCCCCTTTATGATTGACAAACCAAAGGAGGAACTACTCTTCAGAAATGCAGAATGCTCTCAAGGGACTTGTCAGTTCTTTCTGAGGGAATAATTTTGCTATTAGTTCTATCCTTCCAGAGAGCCCAGATTCCTTACCAAAAATAGTGATAGTCTTTGTGCCACAAATGAAGGCAATTTTCCAAAAGTCAACAAAGACTTCTGATGTAAACCTGTATTTGTTTCAGCTAAATTCCTTCAAATCCTGTCACACACTCCAGCCTAGGAGTGGAGTCTCTTTTCACAGTTCTTTCCAATTCTAATGAGCTCTGAAGAAGTTTATTTCAAAATAATCCTTCTGTATTAGGCTCTGGCTCATTGACAGGTCCTCTTTTATCATAATTGCATGAGGTTTATTTTCCAAATGAAGGTTTATTTTTTCATGGAATTCTGAGGTTTTACATTGTGTATATGAAGCAATTAGTTTGGGATTTTTGGAATTTATTTTAGAGCTGACAGATGTCTTCAATTTACACACTGTAGGAGGTGACAAACCTATTAACATTTGAAAGCTATCAATTTGGTTTATCTTTGTTCTTCAGTTGGCCCAGCTATAATCCAAGCTAACTTTTTCAATGTTGTTTGCATTACAAAAATCATTGCTTATCTTTTCTTTCTTATCCTATGTGTTTTTATGTAGACAGAGGAAAAAAATTGAAGAAAAACTTAGAATATAGATTTAGTCTTTTATTTTTTCACTCTCAAAATGTAGTAGTTTGCTTTAGAATCATGCATTCAACCTTGCTCAGAAGTGCATTTGAGAGATGGTTTATGTTCATGGTCAAGTTCATTATGGTCATCTTTGTCTGTGGTGTTGGTGACTTAAATCTTGAACTGTTTCTCAGTCGATTATGTTTTGGTCATCTAACTGCATCCCTAAGTTATATAGACTTCATCATGAATGTTGGCACTGTTCTCTTCATTAATCAAACTCCTTATAATCAATAGTAATTCATTGCGTGCTTTGCAGTCTGGTGATAATTTGGGAAGTAGAATTCAGGTGATATTCTCCCCATTTATTCTTATTTTGAAATTGAAGACCACAGCACTAGTAGGTTTTTTGTTGTTGTTGTTTGTTTTTCTTGTATACATTCTTTTGCCACTAGATGGCCCAATAGATATATTTGTGTCTTCTCCAGAATCTACTTGAAAATCTTAACCGTCTCTATTGCTATTCATTTCTCACACTGAGGTCTGAGGCTGCACCCGGGTGTTGCTGATTAGAGGATTAAAAAAAAAATGAGAGCACAACAGATCTGGAACTTGATCTAATATATAGATCTGCCATATTTTATTTTCGAAAAACATGGTTGCATGTTATTCCTGGCAAGGCGAAGGTTAGGGAGTAACAGATGTCATCAATAGTGTCAGATTTGGATCAAATGTGGGAAGGTTATACATCCTGACACAGTTGTTTCTGAGATATAGGATAATCCATTATGTACAGAATGTCTAACAATTCTAGTTTTGGTGACAAGGAACTTGGACTTTGAACTCCTGTTGTTTTCTTTATCTTGGATTAAGTTACTTATATATGAGTCCAATAGGAGTAAAACCTTTTGAACCTAAGATTAGAAAGATACTCCTTTTTTTCACAATAACTACTTCAAACTACTTTGAAAATATACATCAAAATGTATTTAATGGTGGAATATCATATGCAAGCTTGTTAAAATGAGTTAACCAGAAACATTAGGGGTATGGCTCAAGAGGTAAGAGCATTGCTTGCCTAGTTTACCTAGGTTTAATAATCAGTACTGGGAAAAAACATTAAAAAGCCAAGTAATAAAGAATGAGGACTACTTCTAGTGTTAGACAATTTGTTTATAATTTATTGTAATCTATGGCAGTCACAAAAGTATAGCAGTAATCATTCAAAGAGAATAATAAGGAACAAGAGACATACCTCAAGTGGTGGAGTATTCATCCTGAATAAAAAAAGCCAAGTAAGAGCTTGATGCCCTTAGTTCAAGCCCCAGTCCCAGCACACACACACACACACACACACACACACACACACACACAGAGTACACTAAGTATGTGCGTGTGAATTAGTATTTAATAAGGAGTCACTTCAAATGATTGTACAAAAAGTGGATTTTTCAATAAATTACATTTGTTCAATATTTTAAAAACAATGAATTACCAAATGTGAACTGTTATGTATATAAAACCCAGTTGGATAAGGGAAAGAACAAAACAGAAATATGCAAGAATACTTAAGGACTGATTAAAACATTGATTCAATAACAAAGTAAGGAAAATCTTTAAGCAATTCAATGGGAAAGAATTTACTGGGGGAAAAAATCAGCACTCCCCCTGGCTCAACCTCCCCCCCCCCCCCCGCCTCCATTCTCAAGCTATTAAAAGTATAGATTATCAACAAAATAAAATTTTAAAGAGATCAATGAAAAGACATAGCATTATCCTCAATATATTTAGCTTTTGCAAATCTATAGGGAAAAAATAAACAGTGCAGTGGAAATTCAGGGGAAAAAAAACACATACAATGTCACATCACCATTGCAACAATACAAGTGACACATTAGGAATTTTTCAGCTATGCTAGCAGCAAATAAATGAACATTGCAACAATTAAATTTTATTTTTGTCTGAAACTGGCAGTGCCTAAAAAGAACACCAGTGCTGGCCAAGCCCAGAAAAATGGACATTCTCTTATTCCAATGGTAGTTATATAAATCACTGCATCTCTGGAGGGCAATTTGGCAGCACATTTCAAACACATTAAAATGTGCATATCTTTCCACCAAGGAATATCACGTTTAGGAATTGATTAGCTGTATACAAAAATATCTGTGCAAGAATGATCACTATTCTTTTTCTCATTAGTGTGAGATCTTGGGCCAAATTGAAGTGTTTGAAAATATGGGAAAGATAAACTCTACTGTGTACACATGCCTCTCAAATATAGTCATTTAGCAAATATTTATTTACATTAAGGTAATGTGGACTCATTAGAGATTTCAGAGCTGGAGAACCAAGGAAATGTTTACAGAACCAGTCTGAGGGGCAAAAGAAGGCAATTATACAATAGACAAGGGAGATGTTTTTGTGAAACCCATGTAGCCTCCAAGGAGTAAGAGTGGAACCAGGTGTTCACCACCTTGATACCTGCCTTGTGCTGGCTCTTGGAGTCCAATAACAGAATTGTAGGGTTTTAGATGTCTTCTCAAACTTTTCCTCAATTATTATTCTTAGAGTCACATAAATTGGCTTGAATCTACTATTGGATGTCTGGCAGGAGGTTCAACAACCTCACAATACTCCTGAGATGTTTAGGGATTTAACTTTTCACTAAATCCCCACCATTCCTTTTCCTTTCCCACTAACCTCTGGAACCTCTAATTCAGTTTTGAATCTCTGTTTCTCTCCCTCTCTGTCTAAGCCAAGATTTGGAACCTCAGACTCCTCCATTAAAGCAATAATAAACGTCTCTGTTCTAGTCTGTCTGCGTTCCTGCACATTTACTATATTGAAACCCACTCTTCAAGGCTATGTAATTAATGGGTAGGGTCTTCAGGAGATGATTAGCTTATAAGACTGAAATTCTCAGTACCTTTGGAAAAGCAGCCCAGGGAGTTACCTGGATCCTTGTGAGAATACAGGGAGAAAGTGAGCCATTCCTTGACTCAAAGTTGCCACAACTTGATCCTGTATTTTCCAGTGTCTAGAACTCTGGGAATATATATATATATACACACACACACACACACACATACATATATATATATATACACACATACATACACATATATACATTATATGTTATATAATATATATATTATATATGTGTGGTAATATATAATATATATATTATATATGTGTGGTAAATTGTCCATCTATCTGGTATTGGGGAACCCAGTTGACTCTACCATTTGGCTATGGTGAACAGAATTGTGCTAAACAAGAATGTTCAGGTACCTTTCTGGTGTACTGATTTACTCTCCTGCAGATATTTGTCCAGTAGTGGCATGGCAAGGTCAGAGGTCAGAGGGAAGATCTAGTTTTAGTCTTTTGAGGATGCACAATACTGACTTCCATAGAGGCTGCTTTTTCTTTTGATTGCTGTTTGGAGTGAGGCAATATCTCAGTGAAGTTTAGTGCAATGAAATTAAATATCACAGCTAAGAAAAACAAACTTCACTTATAGATACAGCAACATTGATCAATCTAGAAATATGCTATGGCAAGGAAAAGAATTTCAGAGTAACACATACAGAATTGGAACGTTTTTTAAACATTTTAGAACATATCAACCCATAAAAATACTAAAAAGTGTTCATGGTATATCTGTGGATGTATATAAAATAAAAACAGATTTGAAAGGTGAAGTGTGGGGCAAGTTTTTATTCTTCAGGAATTGGCTAATACTCAATGATGATGATGAGTCTCTTAAAAATCACCAAAGCGATAAGAGGTCAAAGCATCAGACCTAGAGAAGAGGAAAAGGCATGTGCATTACAGCATCTGCCCCACTGGGGAAATAATCCAGCCCCTGTAGGGGCTTTTCAAAAGGCTCTGCAGGCATCAGGAATGTGCCTTCACATGGATTCTGGCCACGCAGAGGTCATAAGAGCTAAGTCAGAAGATCACTCATGAGGCATTTGCCTTTTCCTACATACTGTTCCATTTGCTCTAACCCTGGAGAAATAGGAAGCTGTAGGGGGAGAAAGAGGAGATGAAGGAGGAGGAGATGGGGTGGAGATTAAGGGCAAAAAGGAGGTAGAAGAGGAGACAAAGGAGGGCCAAGAATAGACAGAGGCGAAAGAAGAGAAGGAAGAAGAGATAGAGGAGGAGGAAGAAGTGGAGGAAGAGATGGAAGAAGAGGTGGGAAAAAAAGAGGAAAAAGAGAAAGAACTAATAGTCGGAGGAAAAACAAAAGAAGGAAAAGGAAGAGGAGGAGGAAGAAGAAGAGGAAGAGGAGGAGGAGGAAGGGAAGGAGGAAGAAGAGGAGGAGGAATAATAATAATAATAATAGAGAAGTAAATGGGAAAGTGGAGTCCTTCCTCATACTAACCCTTATGTCAAAGAGCAGATCTGATATGGAGGAAACTCTGAAGCTCTGTTGGTTATTTGTTTATCTTTCATTTTTGTTCATTATTTTTAAAATTGTATTCAAGTATACATAGCAAAACATTTCTAGCTCTAATCTTTCACAATACAGTGCTGTTAGAATCCAAGGGAATCCAGGGGCTACACAGAGAAAGTCTGTCTTTGCTCATAGGAGAATATCTGTGATTGGAAGTCATCAAAAAGTTTCAACTCCTCATCATGCTACCAATTTGAGCCTTCTTTGGTGTGGACAGAGGATATTTTATCTGAAGTCACTAAGCCTGGTGCTAAATGATCTCTTTTTCCAGATCATCTATTTCCTTCCCTTCCGGTATTTATTCACCAAAGTCCCTTTTGATCAGGGCTCAAGCATGATGGTTGTATAAAAACATGGGCTGGCATGCCCAGATGAGAAACTTCAGCATCAGATTGCTTTATCTCATTGTTATTCTGAAATTCTGCATGATTTATCAGCTTTGGTGGTGTCAGCGAGCCACAATTCAAGAACTGGAATAGAAACTCTATCCAGGTACCCAAATAGAGTCCAATGTCTAGACTAGGGATGGAGAGCATGTGGTCTGCCTCTAGTCATTGAACCACAGTCTTGGGAAGGTTCCATAGGCTCAGCTCTGGCAGCAACTCTTCAAACTCACCACAAGCTTTCTTTGCTTCTAACTCCTCTACATCAGTACCATGGTTTTTCACAGTTGGGCAATACCATGCCTTCCAGACAATGCCTACTTAGCAATTATTTATTGCATGTTAGGGAATCAAATGTTTCCTGGATGGAAGTCTTCAAAGTCACCGTCCATCTTCCTTGTGATCTCAGTTCTCTTTTTCACCCTGGGCATAATTTATTTCCCAATTGGAAGCCAACCTTCTGACACCAGAGTCCTTTGAGTCTTTTCTTTTTATAATTCTTAAAAAAATTCTGAGATACAATCTCTAGACCCTAAAATCCATGCTTATAAAGTAGAAAGCTTAGTGTTGTTTAGTATTTCATCAACTTGGTCAACTATCATGACTATCTAATTCCAGAAGATTTTTCTCGAGTTTCAAAAAGAAACTTCATAGCTTTTAGAGGTCACTTCTTAGCCTCATTCTTTCTCAGCTTCTGGAAATTAACCAGATTGTTTCCATCTCTACAGAGCTACTCTGCACATTTTATTTAAGTGGGCTTATTCAATACATAGCTTTCTGTCCTTACTGTATTTCCAGTGTACTGCCTTACTGTACTTTCAATATGATATTTTAGTTACCAATCTAAATAATTCACCATTTCATGTGATAATTATGATCAAGAAAAAAAGCTCATTAAAAAAATACTACAACCACATGTATACAAAGGTAACAATGACATTTCCCCCTGAATAACTAATATAAGATAAAAAAGGAAATCAAAGAAAAATCAAATCAAAATACTACAACCAACTAAATAAGAACTTCAACCTCTAATATTTTAATAAAGAATTAAAGCATGGTAGTGGTTTGACTTAACCCGCCCTACTCTACAGACTCAGGCCATCTGATTTATCTTTTTGCTGAAAGTACCAGCACAAGCCAATCCAAAATCACAGCATGGAACATCCTCCAAAGACTTTCCTTCTTGAGATGAAGAACTCAAGTTCTGAAGTCATCACACTGAGACTCTGTTTCTTAGCTGTTTCATCTGGATCAACTAAGTCACCTCTCCATTATTCCATCTGCAAAATAATAGTCTTACTTGACAAAATATAGAAGAGGAAGATAGGTAGGAGGAATAAGGGAAGGAGGAAGAAGAAGAGAAGGAGGAAGAGGAGGAGGAGAAGCAGTAGGAGGAGGAGCAGGAGAAGCAGGAGGAGGAGGAGGAGGAGGAAAATCTAGACCCTTTTAATCTGATTAATTTGAAATATGATCTTGATTTCCACCCTGGCCTGCCTTGCCCTGTGATTTCCTATTTATGTTTCCTGTGAGGACATTTGTCTAGATATGGGTTGAGATGGGGTTGTCCTGAATTTTTATTTTTGTCTAGATTGCCCTGACCCATGATCCTCCTTAACTTCACCTCCCAAATAGCTAGATTTACAAGCACAAGCTACTAGTGTTTGTCTGACTGCACCCCAATCTACATGCTAATCACAAGCCCTAGACTTGCATCTGCATAAAGAAAGACATCACCAGGCATCCTGAGGGTTTTAAGTGTTATATGCTGGGAAAATGGGATGTGAACCAAATACGTATTTCACAGCTTCCATGGGAAGATTGTGGAGATTCAGTGAGTGAAGGTACCGCAAGAACACTGAAGGGGATGCATGAATTACAGCCAATACTAAAAAAAACGACTGGGCTGGGAAGGTGGCTCAGTGGTAGAGCGCTTGCCTTGCATGCATGAGGCCCTGGGTTCGATTCCTCAGCACCACATAAGCAGGAAAAAAAAAGCCAGAAGTGGTGCTGTGTCTCAAGTGGTAGAGCGCTAGCCTTGAGCTGAAGAGCTGAGGAACAGTGCCCCATGGCCAACAAAAAAACAAAACAAAAAACTCACCACCACCACCACAAAAAAACTATGACTATCATAAGACAAATAGATTGCTATGGAAATGGGGGTTTAGTATCTATGCTCATTCTGTTAACAATGCTTATATGACTTTTGTCAGAGGGTGTCTCTTCGTTTTCAGAACCGTATTAGTATTTTAGTGAAGAGTATGGTCATAGCTAAGAGAGATCCAAAAATATACAACAACCCTTCCGGACAGGCTCTAAGAAGTCAGAATTTACAGACATTTCTTTGAAAACACAGCCTGATGTTAATCTTTTAGGTGCTAGATTGTGGGAAGACAGGGAAAGGCAGCAGCTACTGGTTGCTGGGATGGAAATGGGGTTCCTCAGGCCCCCTTCCAGAAAACATTTCAGTGTTTCATCCACTGGCAAACTGCATGTCAGCCTGACGTTTACAATTACCATATGAATCATGTTCTTTCTTACTCCTTAAACCAAGATGAAGCAGGAAATAAACATAATTATGAAACAGCAAACATGTTTTACACCCCACCCAGTTCCAGCAGAACCTAAAGTATCTTTTCCTTTAGTTGAAAAAGAAAAAAAAAAGTAGTGCAGAGCTCTGTTTAGATTTTGTGTATCTCTTACTGCTCTCACAAAGGGTAAATGAACCAAAATTGGGTAACTAGCCCTGAATATAACCAGCTGCCTCAGTTTACTAATCGGTATAGATAGACAAGGAGACAATTTGGATCCTTTTCCCTCTGAGTGCTATGATGTTCTTTCTTCAGCTTAAACAGTTCCAGCCTGAGTAATGGACCAGAGCTCCTGGGCATAGCCCAAGTCCAAGAAGTTAGGCATGTTACAATAAATCCACTGAGTAGAAAAATGCACAAAAGCCACATCATGATCCGCTTGTCCCTGGCAAAGGCTTATTCTGCTACCAATTTTTTTTGGGGGGGTGGGAACATTTGAGCCCACAGTAGTTCAGTCTAGACACAGAGTGGCCAATATGCTTTGAACAAATCTGCTTTTAATGTGTGGAGTACTCTTGTTTCCAGTTATTATTCTGAGTGATTAAACAAACTGCCAAACTTTGACTGCAGCAGTGAGAATTTATTACCAAGATACTTATTGGGGATTTAATAGGACTCCATTTGAGAGAATAGCTTGAACCTTATGAATTCAAGAAAGAAAAGGGATGTATTTTGGGCACAAATTGATAGAGTTTCACAATTCCTGTAATAGATACATGCACAATCATACTGAGTGGGGAGAAATGTGTTTTCAATAAGCAATATTTACTGGTGTTTAACAAGATGGAATAGTTACCTGTCCATTACATAGTAGTCAAAGCTAAGGAAATGTGTTTTTAATAATCAATCGGCATCTCAAATATATAAGAAAACTGCCAGATGAAATTTGAGCCTAGATACAACCTACATTTTAGAATTTGTCCTTTTTTTTTTCTTTTGAGCGTCTCATTCATGAAATCAGTGGTCGGCCACTGTAAAAGGGATATTAATATCAAAGAGGTCAATTTTTTTATTCTTTCTCTTTGCACTTTCTTGGATTTTTCTTCTATTCTCTCTTTTCTTCTTCCTTTGACTTGGGGATTATTTCATTTGCTTGTGTTATAACTAGCTGGGATTGAGTTCTCTCGGAAAATAGACACTGCTTTCCAAAGAAAATGTAACTGAGAAGGTAGCCTTTGTTCATTTAATCTATGTTGGGAGAAATAGGCAGGACCCATTTAAGAACCGTAATGATGGTGAGCTATATGTTACAAGATTCCCTTAGGTTTAACTCTCTCTATAGCTCTGTAAGAGGAATTTCAGCCTCCTTACCTCCCTGGGCCATTGTGTAGGCAGGCCATTTTCCACACAACCACAGACCTGCTGCCTCTTACCAGCATATGTGTGGGGAACATTCACAAACTGCCCACTCTGCCCACTTTGCTCTCCCAGGAGGCAGGGCTTTAAAAGCTCAAGCCAGAGTACTTGCCTTCAAGGAATGGGGTCAGAGAAAGAAGGACCAGCCAAACCATGATGACCAGCATGAGACACCAATACCACCAGACACCCAAAGCCCAAAGGAAGCGATGTTCCAATGCAGATCCTGCTGAAAATATTCCAAAAGAAGCAGGGCAAGGCCCATTCCAAAAGCAGTAATGGTGCAGAGAAACCACTGCACTCTGTGTTTGTGTAGCTCACACATACCTGTCCACACATACCTTCACCCATAGACTTTGTCCCTCCACTGTGCACATCCTGCAATGTTCTTTCCCTACCTGTCCCCACAGCTGTGTCCTGCTCACGCAGCACATCTCAGATCCAAGGAAAAGGCTCCACTTGATGACTCCCACAGTGTCCTTTCCATGGCTCAGATTTTCCTCCCTGCTGCCAAACATCCCCTGTGTGCTCTCCAGCCATCAAGGTCACACTGCAATGACCTTGCCTAAGCAGTGGATCATCATCTGGTCTGTCCCTTCTGGCAGAATATAGACTCCATGATAGGGGAGATCAGCTAGGGTGTCTGATCCTGCTGATGATGCCAGCAAGTAGCTGAGTATCTAAGGGTAGTTGGAATTGATCCCTGTTTGTTGGCTGGATGAATTCCCAATCTTATCATGTTGGTTCGCTTAAGGCAAACGGAGAGTTGATGGGGCAAGGGACTGCTCTCTGAGTGAACAAACTGCTTATACCCTTTAGTGTGTGACTGAGAAGAGGAAACTGTGTCCCCTAGTGACATGTCAAACCTCAGAAGCACGCTTATCCCCTTCTTTGGCATACACCACCTTTGACTTAGGATGGGCAATCGAGTAAGATCCCTGGGATTTGTATGGAACAGCTACTGATTTTCCTTCACTGAAGCCTGACAATGCAGGTTGACACCCAGTGTCCCTAGCCAGACATGGCTCAATGTGGCACTTTGGCATGTAGCTAATTGCAGCCTCCTTGCCCTGATAGCAAAGGTAGACAATGGAAGGGGGAGGGGGAGGGGAAGGGAGTTCAAGGAGGAGGTTTTGCTCTTGCTATGCCAAAGCCTTTGAGGAGGGAGAGCTCATTAGGGGCGTGCGACCTACTCCTTGTCTCTGCCAAGTGTCAAACTTCATTAAGGGGCTCAGAGAAGATCAGTTGCAGAGCTTGGCTCGTCTGGGCCAAGGCAGAGTTCCCTCTCTACGCTCAAGAGAGCCTGGGTAGCAGCTCTGCAGGGATTGGCAACTGTGGTCTGGCTTGTCAGCTCCTGAAGACTTCCACAGGATTTATCCACCTCAATGTGTACATTTTGCAAAGCAGAGTTCTGTGAAAAGGCGATTTGTTTCTCGGTGGGACTTCCTAATTCTCTCTCTCTCACCATTCAGATTTTCTGGGCTCCCTTGGGATTCTGAAGGTCTCCCTCACAGGACAGCAGGAAGACGTACGTGTTCTTTATTGCATGAAAGGGATTTTGTGTCGCAAGCATCTTTTTCCCATAACAATGACTTGATTTTGTGTAGTCCTTTGAGAAACAGAGTGTTCCTGTTTGCTATTTTTGAAGGCCTTTAGAAGATCTGCTACACAAATTATTAGCTGACTTTGAGTTTGGAGCCTAATTAATGATTGTGAAATGGGGCCACACCACTTTTACATGAAAAAGAAGAGATGACTCAAAAAGGCTACACCATTTGCCCAAGATCACACAAGCAGACAAGCGATACAGATCTGTTCTACCATTCCATCTTATTGTGGATGCCTTAGTAATTTCTTTCTGTGGTATGATTTAGAGAAACAGACATAGAGAAGTTGTTTCAGAACTTGGAGCATGTCCTTTGTAGTCCAAAACATATCCTATCAACAGATAAAGTATGAGATTAAACATACCACTAAATATTCACATGTCTACCAGTAAGTATTCAGATTCAGCAGTGGTATATATACAATTTGTCATAGATTTTTTTGTCTTGTTTGGTGGTATGGGGATATGAACTCAGGGCTCTGCTTGATTGGCTGGTCCTTTACTACTCAGCCATGCTTCCAGTCTGGCTTTTTATTAGCTACTATGGAGATGGAGTTCCACGGACTTTTCTGCCCAGGTTAGCATTGAGTCTTGATCTTCCAAGGCCTCAGCCTCCTGAGTAGCTAGAGTTAAAGGCATGAGCTACTGGTATCCACCTCATAGATATTTTAGTGCCTAAAAAATGTGTCCCTGAGGATGAAGTACATATACACACACTCAAGTTTCTCACTAAAATGGGTCACAATTTTGTAATTTGATATTTAAAAGAAATGATATACATATATAAAGTTATAGCCTTTCTGTTTTATAGTGCATTGAAACTATTACCTGATATTTTAAGACTTTATGAATAGTGATCCTATTCCATTTGTTTTATTAATATACATAAAAATGAATTAATCTGAACTCTTCTAATTTGAAACTCACAACCATTCAAACATAGACTTTTACCTTTGTTGGGTTAATGGGGAAAACAGGTGGGCAGTTGGCATAGGTAAACTGTAAGTGTTCATGTACTCAATGTCTTAGATCTGGGTATGAAGGTTTCATGCACCCTACTTATTTATTCATGAAGATCAATCCCCAGGGTTCTGTGTACCAATAATGATTGGATTAAGTATGAAGTATGATCCCTGGAGTAATTGTACTAATACTTTCAAACACCTATTTGCAACACTATCCTGAGTCAAGGGGCACTAGTCCAGATGAGTAGTATTTACACAGGGGAGAAGACAGAATCTGGAGCCAGGTAGACTGGGTCTCAGTTCCAGGGCTGCCACTTTGAAGCAGATTGTGCTGGAACAAATGACATAATCCTCCTGAAATTCATCATCCTCAGTGTGGGATTATTTTTGAGAATAAGAGAGCGGTTGTTAATCCCTCTGTAAGAATAAATATATTCAGGGTCTGGCTGAATATATTCATGGTAAACCACCATGACTCTCTGCTTCCATTTCTGGTCTTGGATTTTTATCTAGATAAAAGCCACCAGCTGGGAGCTGGTGTCTTATTTACTGTTTCTACCATTGCTTTCAATTCTAAGGAATCAAATCATGCATCATCTTCAACCTGTCACATCCGGTTGTAAGAATATTCCTACTAAGGTTATCATATCACTAGTAGGTATAAAAACGTCCTCGTGTCAAGCTTAAAACTTTCACCTGTAAGTCAAAACTTCTCTCTCTGATATCAGACCTTATGTGTGGCCCCCATATCAAGCAAGGTGCCCTCCTCTTCCATTTCTCTTTGCTTTTTTCATTCTTTAATGATATTCCTAGTCTACTGCTTTTTCTCCTTCTGCTCAGCGTGAGGGGAGAGAAAAGGGGAGCAGGGAGATGAGAAATTAGCCTTATTGAATTTGAACTAGGATTCCTTGGGCAATAAATTCATCATGCACTGTCAAAGCCCAACGCCTCAATCCATTGTGGCTTTAATGTGGCTTCAGTCCCTGTGCTGCTCACTTTTTCTCTTCTCATCTGTACTCTTGGCTGGTTGATCTCTCTTGACTTCCTGTCAGTATTGTCATTGTCATTGCTGGGAATGATAACTGCTGACATTTTATAATAATTTTTTCTCTCCATTTTCTTTAAAGAAGACCATTTCAAGCAGTTCAAGATTCACAGCGAGATATGCAGTTCATGAGGGAACTATACAAGTGTTCCTTATATATAACCTGTACATGGTTAGTGCACCATTCCACGCCCTCCTCACTATAGTGGTACATTCCTTACTGAGCTTTCCTGACACACCACAAGCATGCAAAACTGTAGTCCCCAATACAGTTTACTCTGGAGTTTACATTCTATGGGTTTGAACTCATGGGTATAAATGACAGCATTATGGTGTCACATGTCACATGGAATATATTCACTGGTAAAAGTGTCTGCTATGTCTGTTTACCTTGCTCTCTCCTCTCTTTATTGCCCCCATAATTTTACATATCTGTATAGTTTTAATAAAAATATACCACATAAAGTTGAGATACACTTTATAACCACAGTATCTATCAACTCTAAGAAGTATGTAGTCAGTGTGTGTTTGGAATTTATATAAATGGTGAGAAGTTGGGGCTGGGAAGGTGGCTCAGTGGTAGAGTGCTTGCCTTGCATGCATGAGGCCCTGGGTTCGATTCCTCAGCACCACATAAGCGAAAAGAAAAAAAGCCGGAAGTGGCGCTGTGGATCAAGTGGTAGAGTGCTAGCCTTGAGCTGAAGAGTTGAGGGACAGCGCCCAGGCCCAGAGTTCAGGCCCCACGACTGGACTCCCCCAAAAAAATAAATGGTGAGAAGTTGTACCAATATTCTTTAATTTGCAACCTTCGTCAACCATATCCTTTTTAGATCTTCCCAATTAGTACATATTCTTTTAAGTCGATTTTTTCAGTGCTATACCACATTGTATATATTTATGATAGTGTGAAAAGCCTTAACCGCCATGAAATATCCTATCCTGTCTCTATGCTGTTCTGATTATAAGCAGTTTCAGTAAACATTCTTTTCATGTTTCCACATGTTTATGTGCAAGTATTTCTTGTGATGGTTGTTTCAAGAAGGATTTCTGAGTGATAGCATAGATACAACTTAATAATCTCCAAATCAGCAGTACCAGTTGTAAGGTTTACCCGTTCCTCCACATGCATACAGTAGCAAATAGTTGAGTCAAATGTTTCAGTTTTTTAAATGTGATAACTGATATTACTAAATTCAACTAAGTTTGGACCGTATGTTGATTTCTTACCGGCTGTCTCTAGGTAATGAACTGCAGCCTACCTTGGTAGGTAAACAGAATGGAAGTCTGAGTAAGCACAGCCTTGGCCAATCATGGCCTCAACCAATCACAACAGATGAGTGTCAGCCAATAACAGGCTTCTACCAGCTTCAGCCAATCACAGCAGATGAGTGTCATTCAATAATGGTCTTACACCTGATTCAGACCATAGTCAAACAAGGCAAAAGCAGATACCAATAAAGCTGTTTCTGAATCCCACTTCCTTTTTGTGTTTATAAATTCACCTCTGTCTATGCATCCGAGCAGAATACACATAAAACACTTGAAAAATCATAAAAGGAATAACATTATATCGATTTACATAATGACAACAGCAATAATAACAATAATCATCATCACACTTTAAATTCCTGTCCATACTGTACAGTATAGGGCATTCGCTGAGTGTCTCCTGCTTGTAGGGCTGCTAGACTCATAAACTTTTTTTAATTAATTAATTTTTTTACTTAATTGAACTCTATTAAATTTAGTTTTCCTAAATTTTCTCTTCCAACAAGACATAAAATTGTGTTTTAATTTATAACCGACTTATTTTCTACCTCATGCTCCACTCTTCAATTGACACTGCTTGTGAACAATGGTAAGGGTAATGGCTGTTTCTGTTTCCTCCTTTGTCAACTTTCTATTTATGTGCTTTACCCATTTTTCTTTCAGGGTGATGATTCTTCCTTGTCTTTGAATGGATCTGTATTTCCTGAGTAGAGTTGTTTTACTCTTATGCTTTACTTTTCAGTTCTCTTGTGGTTGTGGACACTGAGAAATATAGACTTGAAAGCTAGTTAGATGCCATTATTTTCCTCCCTAGCTTCTCAAGTGCTTTGATACTTATTGTTTAAAACATACATGGAGGTCTTTTCAGATGAATCAAGATCTTGGGAAAAGAATGCACCTGGCATGACTTTAATATTTTTAAAATAGAATTGGAGACAAAATTACACGATAAAGTTAATACTTATTGTTGGATGAAAGAAAAAATATTGCCTGGATTTCTGATAACATGTCATGATGCTGTATCAGCATATCCTGAACATAGCAATTTGCTAAATTCCAATTGTTTCGTGTATTAGGATAGCCACTATTTAATAAAGTCCCAAACAATGCTTATTGAAATAATCATTTATCTGAGGACTTCATGCAAAAAATGGTTAAATATTCCTTTGAGAAACTGTGCATTTGAGAAGCATATTTCAATGAATGTAGTGGTGATCAAAAAAAAATACAAGTATTTCAGGAATAGTCTTCTCCAAACAAGAACACAAAGAGAAATGAAATGATCACAAAGACAAACAAAAACGTAATCAGCTTCTTTAAAAGAGTGACCCAGAAGTCCCTAGGTTACTCCATCGAGCCTTGCTGATCTGTATTATCCAGAGACATGCTCAGACGGATGTTTCCTGTGCGTAAATCCCAGTCAGCCTGCAATTTCCAGCAGTGATTATTTAAAAGTCAGCCCGATGCTATATACATCACAAGATCTGGCATGTGTCAGGGTTACTGCCTCCCAGGATATGGTCTTTCAATCCAATATGTGCTCATATCCACGTCCTTCCTGCAGGAGACACCTTGCATGCAACAGGTTTGTATGATGTGAACCAAGTATGGGGCAAAATGCAAGTTGACTCCTAGATATTCAAAGATAAAAAGGTACATTATTATTCTCCAGTGACTAACTTGAGAATACAGGAGGAAAATTTCTTAATAAGATGGCTCCACACCAAATTCCCAAAGCTCTCCACGTTAAAAACACTTCATGATTTTTTTTTTTTTTTGGCTCTGGCCATGGGGCCTGAACTCTGGGCTTGGGTGCTGTCCCTTAGCTGTTCAGCTCAAGGCTAGTGCTCTACCACTTGAGCCACAGCACCATTTCTGGCTTTTTTCTTATGTGGTGCTGAGGAATCGAACCCAGGGCCTCATGCATGCAAGGCAAGCGCTCTACCACTGAGCCACCTTCCCAGCTCCATGATTCTTTAGTCAAAAACTGTCTTTAATCCCAATAGCAAACTTTACAGGGATGCCAGCCCATCTGACATTACTCAGCTAAGGGCTATGTTTCTTCTACTATGTGTTATCTAATTTTAGCCGCCATTTTGAGTACAGAATATTTTCTCAATCTTTCCTGAAGCTGTTGGAATACTGTAATCATTTTTGCTTTGAAAAGAATTTGTGCTGGAGTCTGATTCTGATTGACAGAGGCAGAGAAAACAGAACACTTTTGAGACCTTACAGTGCCACCTGCTCAGCCATGGTGTCTGGAGTTAAGGCAATTTTTTTATTGAATCCTGACAATGGCTCTGCCAGGTGGATGTTATGGTTTACAGTTTTTACTGATCAAATAACCCAAATGCAAAGAAGCTATGCTTACTTAGTTCATAGGCAAGTAGCCTAAGGTTCAAATTGCTGCTTGATGGACAAACAATTCCTTCTATATAATCACATGTTTCAGACTTAGGGTAGTTGTTTGATGCTCTCATTAAAGAAGTAAATTAATGATAGTAATAATCATAGTAATAATAGCCACATCATTTTTCTTGGTTTATTTTATAGGGCCAAAAATGAGATAATTAATTATAAGCATTCTCTTTTCACTGTCACAAATCTAATTTTTTATTTTATTTCACTTTTTGTTGGTTGTGAGGCTTGAACTCTGGGCCTAGGCACTGTTCCTGAGCTCTTCAGCTCAAGGCAAGCACTCTACCACTTGAGCCACAGTGCCACTTCTGATTTTCTGGTGGTTAATTGGAGATAAGAGTTTCTTGGACTTGCCTTCCCAGGCTGGCTTTGAATTGTGATCCTCAGATCTCAACCTCCTGAGTAGCAAGGATTACAAATATGAGCCACCAGAGCCCAGCTTAAATCTTCTAATTTTTAAAGAAAGAGTAAATGTCAAGGTTCACAGATCAGGGACTTGATAGAAACAGGTAGACTACTATTCTCTTGAGACAAAATCTTCAAAAAGCATTTGAAAATCAGGCACAGTAGTTCATTATTTTAGTCTCGGTCTCCTGTGAGGACTGTAATTTGGCTCCTCCTGTGAGGCAGAAGATTGTGATTCAAAGCTAGCCTCAGCCAGCCAGAGCACATTTCAACCAATAAACAGAGTGTATTGGCCTGCCTCTGTCATCCTTGCTGGGCAAGGGGTGTAAAGTAGAGGATCAGAGTCCAGACTGGCTCCTAACGAAAGTGCAAGATGCTATTAAAAATAGCTATTAAAAACAGGGCAAAAATGGCTGAAGGTGTAACTGCAGTGCTAGAGCAATCTGAGTTTACACCCAGTACACCCCAGTGCCACAAAAACAAAACTAGAGAAAGCACAAATGGAGTGGGCAGCAGTGCTCACACCTGCAATCCTAGCTACTTCAGTAAGCTGAGACCTGGAGGACTACAGTTTGAAGCCAGCTAAGCAGAGAAGTCTGAGATAATCTGTCTTTAATTAAGAAGCAAAATACTGGACCAGAGACATGGCTCAAATGGTAGATTGCCAGCTATGAGCACAAATACCAAACTAGCCAGAAGCCTTGAGTTCAAAACTTTCATACCAGAAAAAAAGGCAGAGATAGGTGTGGTTTTGCTTCCTTCATATTAAATAAAACTTTCCTGTTTAAAATGCTTTTCCATCTATTTTCCCTTCTAGCAACAGAATGGCTTTTAAAATAAATACTGAATTTCACAATCCAATCAACCTTGTTTTCCTTCAAATGTTCTCTTCGGTATATTTAAAATATTGAGTCAAAATACTTGATAATAAATACTTGAATGATAAATTGACATTTAAATAGCAATAAAACGTATTTTTACAAAGCCAGAAATTAATGAGAAGAGTGTGGATTCTTTACTACAGAAAAAAATATTCAGTAAGTACATGGAAATATTCTCTTGGAAGGAAAAGATTTACTATAAGAAAGTGACAGATTCTGTCCAGATTAGCATAAATTAAAGGAAATGTCAATGAAAAGTTCTACGTGGTTTTAGGGAAAACTTAATCTGATGACCTTAATATTTATTGATGGAATAAATATCAAAGGGAGAAATGCCAATAGAAACTGCTGAAATGAACATAAATGAAATCCTAGAAGGGCTCCTGCCAGATTTCCAGTGGCTTTATTAATTTTGGTTCTTAAAATCTGATGAAAAATTAGAGCAGATGTTTCTAGTTACGCAGTATGGATCTTAGCCTTTGGAGATTTGAGTGAAGTATCAAGGAAATCCAGTGATGTATTATTTAAACTTGTAAAGGATGAAATTATTCCTTTTTCAGATTGAAGGAAGAGTTGGGACTGTCTCGTTCCTTTATACACATTAGATGCATCTATTTATCCAGGTAGCTGGGCCGATGTGTGACTTAGGATGGAACTCAGCTGTGAGCACACAGCCAGAGAGGTAGAAGGCTCTAATGCAAATGTTTTCAGCTTTCTTATTTCAGATCACACTTTTACATCTATAGTTTGGCTCTACCGTTCTATCCTTTTGGTCCAAGAGGACAGCACTTACATCCTAGGAAGTAAGCAGTCCTTGGAGGTAACATCAGCATCCTAGAAAGTAGGGAGAGAGCTAGAGAGTAAGAAGAAAGAAAGAACAAAGGCATGACCTTGACCACCAAACCCTAGACAAACTTCCCTAAAGATGCCTTCATCCCACATCGCATTGTTCAGCTCCTGCCACACCTAGTGGCTAAGGAAGATGGAGAAGTTTATCTTTCTCTGGGTGTTCCAGTGCGCAGTTAATACTTTACCATCGTGAAAATTCAATATCCTTCACCACAAAAGAAAGGATTCTGTACTGATGGGAAGCAAGCTAAAAAGGCCTTACATTTTGGGATTTGTTTTTCTGGAGCTTTCTTGTGCCCGTTTTTGAGATAAGCATAGATGGAGACATTCTTTGGCTCCTCTGGTAGGAGTGAGAGTATGAAAACACACAGTCCTAAATCTCCCCCAATCTTGCTTTTTAGAGTCATAGCACCCTGTGAGCAAACAATAGAATGCTAGGAAAAAGAGTCTCTTATTTTTAGAACTAGAGAGCCAAACAGATTCATGAAGCTGTGGGATCCTGCGGTAGGTAATCATTTAATCTCTTGCAAAACTCAGTTTTGGTTTGAGGTACTGGGGATTGAACCCAGAGCCTCCTGCTTTGTTAGGCAAGTGCTCTACCACTTAGTCTATGCTCTCAGCCCACAAAACTTAAATGTTTGATCATACTGTCTGGAACAATAACCAACATAGAATGAGAAACCCTTCCCTACCCCTGCCCCAAAGAAACACTTTTCAAAGTCATTGCATTTTAATATCCACACACCATTTCACTTTAATTCATTTTCCCAAGGCTCCGTAGTTGGATTTTCATGGACGTGTCAGTGTGTCACAGGATGCCAGGCAAACACTAGCTCTGCCACAAGAGTGCCTCTGATGATCAAAATCTATCCAGCAACTGCTCAGTGTGATTGAATCTGTGTAGTTTAAGCCTCTTGTTCTGTTCCTCCCAATAGCAATTGTCTCACTAAACCGTTAATCCCAAATTGCTCAGTTGGCTTGAAAGAATTTTTTCTCTCTCTGCCTTTAATCAGTGCAACCAAAGGAAACCACTAGGCACTCGGCCTCTCAGGTATCAAAAGCTGTCTCTCAGGCCCGTGACAGGTTGAATGGGGTGTGTGTAATGGAGGATGAGAATGGATGTGTGGGCAGGTCTGGTCCCCAGATGGTGGCCTCAGACTTGTTTTGTTTTTCAATGGAGTCAACACACAGCAACCAGAATGCTTCACCTAAACACAGAGATGTCTGGCTTCTCTTAAACATCTTGACAGTCCCCATTTCAAACAATCTTATGGTGATAATGAGGAGGAATTGGGATAGTGACCATTCTTCTTAGGGCATATACCAGCTCTATCTAAACTTCCAGTTACATCACTGATGCTGAGACCAAACGTGTCCATTGCATTTATAAGCACATAAGAAATGTTGATTTCCCCAATCATATCTCCTTAAAAATTGGAAAAGCAAAAGATAAACAGAATGACATATGCTTTAAGAAACACTTGAAAGAGGAAGCACACCCATTTATAGAAATCTGAGGTTGCACAGATGTCAAGTCCTAGATGCTGAAAGCAAATGAAATCATGAACATGACTAGGAGTGGGAGACAGTCACATTCAAAAGGGCTGAAGATACGAGACCCTTGTCCGTTGTATGGCTAGTGAAGATCTTCTCCCAATCCTTGGGCTTTCTATTGATCTTGCTAGCCATGTCCTTTGCCATGCAGAAGCTCTGCAACTTCATGCAATCCCATTTGTCCAATCTTTCTTTGATTTGTTATGTTTCTGGTGTCTCATATCTAAAATATACTTGGAACTCACAAAATTAAATCCCTCAACACATCTTCAAAGAAACAACTGCCCAATAAATAAGTGGGCTAAAGACTTAAAGAGAAACTTCTCTGAAGAGGAAAGAAGGATGAAGACACATGAAGAAATGCTCAACCTCTCTAGCTATAAAAGAAATGCAAATCAAAACAACATTGAGATACCACCTCACCTCAGTTAGAATGGCTATAATCAAGAACTCTAATAACAACAGATGCTGGAGGGGATGTGGACAGAAGGGAACCTTACTGCATTGTTGGTGGGAGTGTAAACTTGTTCAACCACTTTGGAAAGCAGTATGGAGGTTTCTCAAAAGACTCCACATAGAGCTCCCCTATGACCCAGCAATCCCACTTTTGGGCATTTACCCAAATAATCACAAACAAGACCATACTAAAGCTACCAGCACAATTATGTTTATTGCAGCATTATTTACTATAGCTAAGATATGGAACCAACCCAGATGCCCCTCAGCAGATGAATGGATCAAGAAAATGTGGTATATATGCACAATGGAATTCTATGCCTCTCAGAAAGAATGACATTGCCCCATTTGTTAGGAAATGGAAAGACTTGGAAAAAATTATATTAAGTGAAGTAAGCCAGGCCCAAAGAAACATAGGTCCCATGGTTTCCCTTATTTGCAATAACTAGTTATATGTCTGAGTCAAGCAGAAAAGGTCAGATAAGTTGATGTTAGGGGAATGAACCCCAAGATAAGTACTCAAATGTTTTTTTTTTCTTTCAGGCAATTGTTTCTAACATATTCATAAGATGATTTCTTTGTTGCTTTGTATGTCCTTCCCCCATGGTACAACCCCTGCTTTCACTGTATTTGATGTTGGTATAATTTGTGGAGGGGAAGGGCAAAAACAAATCGTTTAACTAGGGATACAGGTGGACCCATTGCAACAATGAGATGTACAAGTTGTTATGTTGAAAAATGAACTTTACAACTTTGGTGGGGGAGGGGAGGGTTGGAAGGGGAGATGTGGGGGGAGTATAGGAAGGGATAGGAAGGGGAAACAAAGGAGGAGGCTACAATGCTTGATAAGAAATGTACTCATTATCTTGCCCATGTAATTGTAACTCCTCTGTACGGTATTTTCACAATAAAAAATAAAAATTTTTAAAAAAGGGCTGAAGATGTGGCTTTAGTGATAGAGCCTCTAGGGTTCAATCCTCAAGCATCACACACTCTCACAGCAAATATCACTTCCATTTCCTCATTTCCCTGCTCCTCAACTCTCAAGGGCCATTGTTTTTCTACTTTACTGGAACACAAAATACAAAATTTTTATCCTGTCTTCTTTGTAGTCTTTCTCCAAACTATACCATTGGCTTCTTTCCAACAAGACATTGATAATCTACACCAGACATGTTTATCTCATTGCTTTCAGGGGTAGCTATGCCCTTGCGCGCTGGCATACCCATTGCAATTTGTTAAGCAAACCATCCCTTTCTCTTAAATGCTGTCCATCTTCCCCATGAAGAATTTACCCATTACACTCAGTGCTGTGAATTTTTACACAGGAAAAAAAATAATATTCCTGGAAGAGATCCTAGAAACATTTAGATTTGTGAGACAGATGAAATTGATGAGCTGAGCAGAGGATCTTTTCCAAGAACACACAGCTATGTAGAGTCAGAAATGGGCTTTGGACCCACCTTCCTGTTGCGTTTAGTAATTGTCAGTCTACAACAGTCCTGACTCACAAAGCACCACCTAAGATCAGGTTGTTATTTTTAAAAGTTTCTACTATCCATCCCCCGGGAATCTCACTGAGGAATTTACAACCAGCATTTGAACAAAAAGCTCTAATGCTGGTGGAGGAAGCATCCACTCTGAAAAACACTGGTATTTACAGAGTATAGGATGACGGTTGACATCTGAGGAGTACCTACATAACTGAGCCATACAAAATCCTGAGAGAGGATGAGGCTTTTGGGCTGTTAGGTTTGCATAGAAAAGAAAAAGAACTTTCTGGAACCTTTCGATTTTCAGTAACAAGAGAAAAAAAATCATGTTATTTGTTATCAGAGACATTGAGAAATGGCTTAAATGCAATTCAAGGTGGTTACTTAAAATATATGTATTCACTATTTCTTAGGCAGTGGTAAGGAATTAATTCAGGGCCATACACTTGCTTTTTTTTCTGTTGGTTGTGGGCCTGAACTCTGGGCCTGGGCATTGTCTCTGAGCTCTTCAGCTCATGGCTAGCATTCTACCACTTGACCCACAGAACCACTTCTGGCTTTTTCTACTCATGGGGTGCTGAGGAATTGAACTCAGAGCCTTGTGCATGCAAGGCAAGCATTCTACCACTGAGTCACCTTCCCAGTCCAGGGCCATACATTTTCTAAGCAAGCCCTCCACCACTTGAGTTGTGCTATAAGTCTGAATAGGTTTTATAACTAAACAAAAGTAATAGTAAAGATTTTGCCAAAATTGGTTGTTTCTTGTTACTTTTTTGGAATATTTTTATTATCTTTAAGTAGTTGTACAAAGGGGTTGCCATTCATCAAAGCAGTTGATGAATACAGTGCATCTTGATCAAGGTCATGCCTTTCCACATTCCTACCCACCCCTCCCAACCCACCCCATCTTTTAGTTATCTTAATTTTAGGTTATGTATTGATTTTTTTTTTTGCAATTTAACAACACCATCTATGCACACGATACATCTTGATCATTGTCACCATTGCAAATAATATAATTCTTTAAAAAGACAAAGTCAAAGCCCACCAAAATAAATACCAGGAAATGGGTACTTGTGAGGGGGGGGGGATGTGGGGGTAGAAGGAGAGGGGTAGAAGAATGAAAGAAGAAGAGGGAAGGATGTGGGCAAGAATTCACTGTTTATACCACAGAATTGAGAAAGATTTTCCCCAAATCGTAAATAAGTATAAATAAAAAGTAATAAGACCATGGATAAGTTTTGCTTCTTGGCCAAGCAATGAATAGATTTTAGTTCTGGAAAGGGAAAAAGCCATTTTTAAAAAAATAAATCTAAGGGATGTAATGAATCACTGTGTCTGTGGGCTTTCTCTGTTTTTCTCAGTTGCTTTGACTCTGGGCAGCTGCAGAACTCTCAAAATCCTCTCTGGAGCTTCTCTGCACTGAGACCCCACAGCCCTTCATGTCCTCTGCCTTGGCCGTGAGGTTGGGGTGCTTCACACAGAGGAACTATTGTGAGAGGCTCGTCTATTTCCACCAGGCGGGTTCTTGAGACACAACATAATGATGAAAGAAGGGAAAATGGCCATCGGCTTCTATCACAAGAAAGAGAGAGAATGAGTCCAGGAATTTTCCAAGGCGTTTCCAACATGACATTTCCTTCCTTGACTTTTGAGCCGACTTTCCTTTCCATGCACTGGCCCAGAGCTAAAGTTAGAATTATCTTTAGAAACAGGCAGAACTCAATAACTCCAATGACAAACTTCTTGAAGTCAAGAAGGCAGATTCAGGAATAGACTCATTTGGTTCTCTTACCGCAGAATTATATAACCGTGGATCAGCCTCTGCCTCATTCAGGAGAGTCGATCTGTGGCTTATTGGATGTGAGTGAGATTTGGATATTCTGTGGTCCATTGCCTGTCCACAAATATAATATCCTGGGACAATGCCAAGACCATGGTCACACCCTTATGCAATTCCTTTCTGTCAATTTCCCCTGTTCTGCCTCCAAACCTAATAAAAAAAGATAATGCCATAGCCTTTGGTACTGAGGACAATCTAAACCCTAGGGATGATAGGGGAAGCAGTAGGAGTCAGCAAAGAGAGTCAGGCCTTTAGGGCCTTGAACTTACTGCAGCATCAGATCTTAAGAAGTCATAGCCCTGCCCTGCCCGCTTCCAACACCCAGTTGTGCAAAGCCACATGGTTCCTCTGAGAAGCTCTTACTTTTTAAAGTCTTTGGCCTTGCTCTGGAACACTGGCTCCCCCTCCCAGCCCTGCAAATAGTTCCTAAACCCCCTCACCCATGTTCAGATTCTCTGTGGGTATCTTTTGGTTTCTTGGAACCAGGAGTTAATAATGTTGATTGTTTGTACAACTCCTCAGATGTACCTAGTCCCAGATGGTAGTGTTCACACTGTCTCCAAGCCTGGGCACTAGCATCAAAACAGCTGCGTTCAAAACCCTTACTTCTGTTGTTAGCTCTATGCATTAAGGAGTCAAAGCAACCTTTTTACCAGCTCTTCCGTCAGTTGTAAGATGTGGGTACAGTAATGATGCATAGCTTATAAGTTCGGAAGTTGGGAAAGACAAAAAGCATGAAGGAAATGCGGCCTTCCGTGTGTGATTTCACAACAAATAGTCAGTAAGCATTGGCTAATAGAGTTACCTCACATCATTCTCATTAGTTTCAAGAAGAATGTCTACCACATACCTTATACCTAGCCATGCTAGCCAGTCTTCCCCAAATTAACTTGAGCTATGTTGGCCTTCTGTCTTTTCCTAAAATAGCACTCCCTTGCCTCAGAGTCTTTGCACTACCTATCCCTATCCTGTGGGACTGGCTTCTACTTCTCCTTCCAATTTTAGCTCAGTTATAAACCTCCACCAAGAGGATCTACCTTGTTTCCTCTGTCATCAGATGATTGGGTATATTTCTTTATTTTATTTTAGTTTTTGTCTGTTGTGGGGCTTGAACTCTGGGCCTGGGCACTATCCCTGAGCTGTTCAGCTCAAGGCAAGTGCTCTACCACTTGAGCCATAGCACCACTTCTGGGTTTCTGGTGGTTAATTGTGGATAAGAGTCTCACGGACTTTCCTGCTCCGGCTGGCTTTGAACCTCCATCCTCAGATCTCAGCCTCCTAAGTAGATAGGATTATAGGCGTGAGCCACCAGAGCCCTGCTGGGTATGTTTCTTCTATAGCTATTTATTGACTTTCAGATTGCCTGAACCAGTAAGAGGCTCATCTTCCTGTTCCTTTGGATCCCCAGAATCTAGGCAGCACCTAACATGTTATATATGTAGTTTCTGATTGAATACATGGATGAACAAATAAGTGGGCAGAAAGAATGTTCCTACAGAATAATTGGAGTGTACCAAAAGGTCCATCAGGGAATCCAAGCCCTAGTTTAGAATCTAATTCCAACAGAGAATTCTGTCTCCACTTCCACTTAACAACACCAAGTCCTTTGAGCGCCTTCAAGGTGGACAGCCATGCATAAGCACAAAAGATAATCTTGTTTCTTTTTATGAATTCAAAACAATTTTTGAAAAGGAACAGGCCCTCTCAAAGTATTACAAAGTATTACTGCTCATGCAGTCTCAGCTTTAAGTAGCCAAAGAACCCAAATAGTTTTATGATCTCTAATGTAACGCAGATGGAGAGGGTAAGAATTTGATAGTCAATTAATTTAGAAAATATCCAGGGCCTTGCAGAGGTTCAAATTATTGGCTTTGAAATTTGACTCACGATTACGATGTCCTTCCTCTCCTCTCTTCCCCAGGCCTAGATATAAAAAGAAAAGTAAGCTTGTGATATTGCTTATGGAATGTTCTAGAAGGATTGTGAAGCTGTTCTTCATAAAAACCTCTTGGACCACACTTTTTTTTTTTCCTGGCTCTTTCCAATTGGGATCGTTCCTGAGCATTGAAGTGAAATAACATTAAACTGGCAGGCTGCTGAGAGGCGATTATTGTGGAGAGTTGAAAAGGAAAGAGTTGGCATCTTTGTGCTTCATTAATCTTCCAAGGAAAGAAAGCGCAGACCACTCGACTAAATGCCCACATGTCAGAGCTCGGTTTCCTGTTCTTCAGGGTTTTGGTATGAATGTGAAGGAAATGTTTCAGGGAGCTTCAAGCAGCTAGGGGCCACATTCTTTTCCTTCGCAACTAGGCCTTGAATATAAGAATTAACATTCAACCTCAAGAGAAGGCAAAAACTATTGAGGATAGAGATAATATGGTTCTGAGAGATATCAGCACAGCTACTTTGAAGTAATCCATCAGTCAAATAGTTATTGATCTTCTTTAATACTATTGGGCAAAAATCTGTCCTTCTGCATACATTATTTTTGGCACCTTAAAAACAACATATATTCAGAACAACAATTCAGAACGTCAGATGTGCCAAATGAGTTTCCCTGGACCAAAGTCAAGGTGGTTTTGAGAATTTTTTTTCCTTTGTGTCTCTAAGTTGATATTTTCCAAAGTCACTGTGTTTGAATATAATGTTTTTCTTCAGAGAGAACACATTATATGATAGCATTTGTTGAGGTAATATTCACACACCATACAAATTTGTTCAATAAAGTGCACAATCCAATTTTTTGGTATTCCCAGAGTTATGTCACTACCAACACAATCATTTCTAAAACATTTTCATCACACCCAAAGAAACCCCATACTCTTTAGCTGCCATTCATTGTAACCCATACCATCTCTCTCCAAACCTTAAACATTCATTAATCTACATCCTGTCTCTATAGATTTTCCAAGTCTGGATATTTTATAGAAAGAGAATCAAACGCGATGTGCTCATTTGCAACTGGCCACAATAGCAGTTTACTTATGATTTGATTATCTTGATGCCAAATTTCCAATAAAAAATTGATCTGAAGCCATCGTTCATCACTGTGTGTAATTGGATAGAAGGAATGTAAGACAGCAGTTTTAACCACAAGTTATTTTTAATGAGAATGCCAAGAGGAGATTGACGTAAGATACTAAAATTAGCTATACGACCCCAAATACTCAAGTGGTATATGGAATAAGAGGATATGTGGTAAAGGGACTTTGCAAATTTGAGGGTCATATTTACTAAGTCATAGACATGGAGTTGGGCTCGGTACAAATGGGCTAGATTCTGTGTTTACTCTCATGAAATCTTCTACCTATCAAAATGTGTTTATGATTAAACACTTATTTCTACTTCTCCATCTCCATCTTGCTATGTAACATTTGTCATGATTTTGGAGAAGTATCCCAAAGCTTATTTTCTTTCAGTCATTGCTGTGGCTTCTCCTCCCAGAACATGAGTAAGGTTACTGAAAATTTGGTTAATTGTTCACTTGGGAGCCTCAAATGAAGTAGACATCAATGCCTCCTGCTTTTCTCTTTCCTTCTCCTGATTCTCAAGCTGCCTTACATCCAACTCTAGTTTCAATTTGCTTGTTTAGGATTCAACACTGAGATGGTTTGTGGTCCCACACTATAATCCCAGTGTGGCTGTCCCTATTGCTTCTTCTTCCATGTGTTCTAGACAGACTCATCTTTCTCTTCACATCATTCTCTTCAGTTAATTTGGACAAAACCATAGAGAGCTGAAACCTGGGAATATGGAACTTTCTCCAGTCCTTCATAGGCTATGTCTGATTAACCACCAGCCTATTAGTGCGTGTCCTGGGTTGTATTTGACCCTTGTTTTACTCTTCATTGGATCTAGCTCCTTAGTTACAGAAAGCAGACCAATGGTAGCCAAGCCCACAAAGGAAACTGTGGGGAATCAAGAAGCCCAGACACTCAGTAGTTATTTTGAGAACAGAGGGAACATATTCCCAGTCAAGACTGCCAGCCCCAATGCTGGGGCCCTGTGGTCTTGGAGAGCAACTTCTCCCTTAAAACAGGATTATTTTATACTAGCAACAGCATGGGGGAAATGATGAGGATGAACTGAGATGATCTGTGTCTGTGAAGAATGCCTGGAATAGGATGAGAGCTGAGGAAACGCTGTCTCGTGGTAGACACCCAGTAATCCCCCATTACACTTTGCCTTCTGTGGTCTCAAAACTCAGTTATTGGAACTCAACTCAAAATTATACATGGGACCTCCAGAAAGAAGCAATTTACAAGTTTTGAATTATGACCTGTGCTGAATAGCATGATGAATTGTCATAGCACCCTCTTCTTTCCTGCCTAGAATATGAGCTACCTCTTTGTTGGTTGTATCCAGGCTGTATAGACTAGGTGCCTGATAATCACTCACTAACCATCTGGTCAAAAGATTGAATGTTATCGTGTCACAGTGCTTGTGTTAAGTAGTTCTTCTGTTACTTAATAATTGCTGTGGCATGCAAGAGTATCTGTAGTGGCATCAAGAAAGATATGCCAAAGAGCTGGACACCGTTTGGCTCATACCACATAATCCTAGCTACTCAACAGGCTGAGATCTGAGGATCCTGATTCAAAGCCAGCACAGACAGAAAGGTCTTCCAGACTCTTATCTACAACCAAACTCTTACCTCTACCCAATAGGCCAGAAGTGGAGTGGTGGCTCAAGTGGTAGAATGCCACCATTGAGTGAAAAAGCTAAGGGACAGGGCTTAGGCCCTGAGTTCAAGCCCCAGTACATGTACAAAAAATACGTTGAAGAGAAATTGCAGCAGGTAAAAAAAGGTGGAAGACCGAGATGGAAAGAAAGGAAAAATCTCAAATCCTCTGCTGTGATTGAAGAGATCTGTGACAAGACAAAAATCTGTCCATGAAACTGTGAAGAAGGAGAAACTCTTGCTCAACCCAAAATTGTCACAAAACTAACCCATCTCCAACTGTAAATGTGACGGCCACAGGATACAGTAAGCTATCGTTCTCATGAAAAAGAGATTATGTCTATGTGTGTATGTTGCTCAAAGCATAGCACATACAGTGTTTGGTACCTTTCAGGGTTTCAGGTATGCTCTAGGGATTTTGGCATGAGTCCTCCTCCTCAGATAAGTAGGGGACCCTTGGGACATTTGTGTCTGTGGTGGGGGAATAAGATTCCACCCAACACAGTGGCTCATTTTACATTCAGCCAGTGGAGCAAATAACATCCACTTACATGAACACATCTTGAATGTGCATAAACATATGGCTCGTTTATACTCTGATCAGAAAGAGACAGGGAGAGAGCTTAGTGCTCATGAATTTTTCCTGAGAGCCCTAAAGTTGTGCATGAACACACTTATTGATAAGGCATCTAGCACGATTCCAAACATTCTAAATGTTTGAAAAGGGAACACTTAAGAGTCTGCTGTGACACCTGGAGCCCTTGTTGATAAATGTTTCTCCTGGCCTCCTTAAACTGAAAACTACACTTAGCCAAGATCAAGTGTAAGGACCATACACAAGCTACCACAGGAACGTGAAGATATTTCTAAAACATGCCTTCAAACCATATCCTGGGCTTAGAGTTGCACTTCTCGTGGACTTTATTTCCTTAGGGTGTTTCTTTTTCATTTTTCAGCCTAAAAGAGACATAGCTGTTGTAAATGTCTACTCTCTTCAGCATCATAGTTCATGATGATTTCTGATCCTTTCCAAAACACAGTATCACTGACTCAGCGAGTCATGCTCACAAGGAGTTCCAGAAAGGACCACAAGCAGGAGCAACGTGATTTTCCTTTTAAATGCCTGGCCCTGCAGGAAGCCCGTATTTAAGATCCCCAAACTCACGCACGCTTATAACATGTGCTGGTTTGAGAAAGGAAATCACATTCTCTACCTACATAAAGCACAAACAAAAAAAAAACAACAACAAAACCTCTATACAACAACCCTATTACTTTGGAATATAATCAACTGTTATTTATTCTGGTACACAGCCATCTCCAAAACACATTTTTTTTTTTTTGGCTGTTAAACTTATTCATGTTCACAAGGAAATTTGAAAAAGCCCACTCAGCAGGAATGCAAATGTGTTGGAAAAGGAGAGGTTTTTTTTTTTTTTTAAATAAAATTCTCCCAAAAGGGCCAATTCCTTCATTTTCTCCCAACTTCCAACATAGTGAATATCAGTTACAAATGCACGGGGACGCCTCTTGGTTTGACCATCATAGTTTCCTAACACAAACATCCACCATAATCACAAGGAGATTTGCACAGACACACAGCAATCTGTGGATTTCAGCTCTCCTGTGGCAAAGAGCCATCTCCTCCCAGCCAGCTGTACCTTCTCTTCACCAGGTTCGCACAGCAGTGGACTTGTGCTGATCCCATAAGGCTGTTAAGGGGAGACTTGTCTTGCTCTTAGCTCCAAATGGCAAGGAGGTGGCAATCATTAAAAAAAGATCATTACTAATAGCATAGTTAGAAAAGTCAGCCAACAGCTTGCTTTCCTTTTTTAGCTCTCATGAAAGAGTAATATAAACCAGCCCTCCAACCAGAGAACTACTTTGAAATATTGCCAGATAGTCCCCAATAATAGCTCCCCAAAGACAATAAAGTCGATTCAAAAGAACTATACTCTTAGGCATGCTTAGCCTTCTTCGAGTAATTCGTGATTGTTTTCTATGTGCCAGAAACCCATAGTGCCTATCCTTAAATAGCTTACCACTTAAGGAGATGTGATGGTCAGTTTCCCAAGACTACAACAAATACACAAGGCAATCAATTTGTAAGGAGAAAGGGTGATTTGGGATCCCTGTTTTGGAAGTTTCAGTCTATGAATGGATGTCTCCATTATTTTGGGCTGGTGGAGAGGCAGTGCATCATGTCAGGAAGTGCTGGGCACAGCAAGGCTGGAAAGCAAAAGAAAGAAAGAAGGTACCAGGGACCCACTATCCCCTTCAAAGTCACATCCCCCCCAGAAAACACTAACACTAGATTGAGGACTAAGTCTTTAACATGTGAGTCTTTGAGAAGACAATAATCTTGTTCTAGATGCAGGTTTGTAGCCTGAGGTGGGCAGAATGAGCTGAAAGAGGGTAAGCAGAGGTTGTCCAAGCACATCTGGATAGAGACTCCAAGGAAAGAAAGAGAGAGAGAGAGAGAGAGACAGAGAGAGGCAGAGACAGAGATACAGAGACACAGAGAGATCACAGAGCATTAGAATATTTCAGGTGTAAAGGAAACATATGCAAACCCCTGACTGTGTGTGAGAGATAAATACTGGAAAAGCTGATTGTAGACAGAAGAAGGATGAAACCATCCCCCGCCACTATTAAGGCATAGTAGAGAATCTGAGGTCAGTGTGAATGCATGCTGGCAGGAACTGAACTGATTACATTAGCATCAGGCAAAGCATGAAGCAGAAAGGATGGGGAGTTACAGGATGGCAAGCAGGAATGCCTGTGGAAGGCTTTTATCAGCATCTGGATGGGGTGCTGAACTATTGTAGCAGCAGTGCTGATAAGTCAACTATACAAGTTCAAGGTGATCAATAACCCTGTCAAATGTTAATATGCTACTTGGTAAAAGTTGCATTGACATTGTCCCTTGCTATTATGGGAGCTGCTGAGATTCAGTACACATGCATGCGCATGGATCTAACTTGTAATGGTTTGAGGTAAAATTTTTTATTCACTTTTTTTTTTACAATTAAAAAACCCACTTGTTTCCATCTTTTGGAGTTCATTTCAATAAGCATCATTTTATATGGTCATATGCACATAGCTATTGAGCCATTGTGATCCTCTCCTAAGAATATTCTCCTTTGTTCTCAGTGTGCAAATGCTTGGAGTGCTGTTTAATAAATCATATTCAAGTGTAATTATCTGTCTTTTACTATCTATTGGATTAAGTTATAGATTTATAGACATATTCTGGTTATTGCAAATGAGGGAAACCAGGCAGCCTATGTTTTGGGGGGTATTCCAAATATTTCCATTTCCTTATGAAGTGATATCATTCTTTCTAATAGAAGAACTCCATTGTGTATATATGCCACATTGTCTTGATCCATTCATACACTGAGGGGCATTGGGTTGATTCCATATCTTGGCTACAGTAAATAATGTGACAATAAACATGGTTTTTCTGGTGGCATTAGTGTGGCCTGGTTTGTAGTTATTTGGGTAAATGCCCAGGAAATGGATTGCTGAGTCATAAGGAAGCCCTATGTTTAGTATTTTGAGGAACCTTCGTACTGCTTTCCAGAGTGGTTGCACACATTAACATTCCCACCAACACTGTAGTATCATTTTCTTTTGGCCACATCCTCACCAGCCTCCGTGATTGTTTATTTTCATGATAATGGTCGTTCTAACTGAGGTGAGGTAGAATCTCAATGTTATTTTGATTTGCATTTCTTTTATGAGCAGAGCTGTTGAGCATTTCTTCATGTGTCTATTGGCCATTCTTATTTCTCCTTCAGAGAAGTCTCTCTTTAAGTATTTAGTCCACTTATTAATGGAGTTGTTGTGTTTTTTTGTTTTTTGGGGTTTTTTTGGGGGGGTCCGGTCGTGGGGCCTGAACTCTGGGCCTGGGTGCTGTCCCTCAGCTCTTCAGCTCAAGGCCAGTGCTCTACTACTTGAGCCACAGCACCACTTCCGGCTTTTTTCTTTTTGCTTATGTGGTGCTGAGGAATCGAACCCAGGGCCTCATGCATGCAAGGCAAGTGCTCTACCACTGAGCCACCTTCCCAGCCCTGGAGTTGTTGTTTATTTGAAGATTTGTTTTGGGAGAGTTAATTTTTTGAGCTCTAAATATATTTTAGATATGAGGCCCTTGTCTAATGCATAGGTAGTAAATATCTTCTCCCATTCTGTGGGCTTTCTTTTATTCATTTTCTGATGGTACCAACGGAATGCACTATTTTAAAATGTGAATTTGTGTCTTTGGCCAGGCGAGGGATATATAGTAAAATACCTTCTTTTGTAAAGCTGGGCAGTGGATGTGAGCTATAGCTCCCAGGCCACCATGAGATCATAGGGAGAATAACCAGGTTGTTGCTGTAGTATAGTATATTACTGAGCTACAGGTTAGTTGTGTTGAGTGCATTTTCAGCATACAGATTTCAACATATGGTGAATTTATTGGGATATAACCATATAAAATTGCAGAGCAATTTCTATCACTGGAAATACGTTGTTGTGATTGCAACTGAAGCCCAATGTCAACTGCTTTGTTTGTGTTCTGACCTTCAAATGGAAACAAATGGCAAGTTAAGATGGAACTGTGAAGATACTACAGGCCCTGAGCAATTTACCTTTATACTCACATAACACTTTCTTGAATACTATAGATTATAAAAAGTCTTGAAGTTGGGTAGAATTAACTTTGCAATATACTTAACTTTTTCAAAGCTGTTTCAATGATTCTAGCACTTTTATGTTTCCTATGGATTTTTTTGGCCTATGTAAATACAGTTAACCTGGATGTCAGTGGCTCATACCTGAAATCCTAGCTACACGGGAGGCTGAGATCTGATGATTAAACTTTAAAGCCAAGTTGGGCAGGAACTTCATGAGATTCTTGTCTCCCATTTACCACTATAGAGTCAGAAGTGGAACTAGGGCTCAAACGGCAGGAGGCTAGTCTTGAACAAAAAGCTCAAGGATAGTACTTAAGCTCTGAGTTCAAGCTCCAGGACAGGTATAGGTGCATACACAAAATGGCTAAATGTTTGATTACTATTCCATGATGGTAAATAGTTAGTTTCTCTAGTCATGCAAAGATTAAGAAAATTTTCTCCTGTGTACCATTCTAAGAAAGTGATTTGAGGATTTATAACAGTAAAAGTAGAAAGAGATCAAAGAGAGGAAGCCATGGAATGCAGGGAACAGAGATAGGCTCCAGTAGCATCTGTCTTAAATTGTAGCCAAGAGGTCAGAAGAGCTCATGGATGTTCCCAAGAAGAAAGCAGATCCCACATAGCAGTCGGTAAACGGCATAAAGAGAAGGCTGAAAGACTCAGGGTACAGTGGGGACATGCTATTTCTAAAAATAAGAAAAAAAGAGAGGAAGTATTTAAAGATGCCTTGCAAGGAGTAGGGGAAACATACAGGAAATCTGTGGATGGAATATGAAGTAAACTTTTAAAAGGCATTTTATAAAAAAAAAGCATGAGGAAAAGAAATCTATTTGACCTTAATGCAAGAAACTTAATTCAAGAAATATTCTATTTTGTGTGAGGCAGAGACTATCCAACTGAAGCATTAAAAGATGAAATATGTAAGAGCTAGGCATTGGTGGCTCATGAATATGATTCTGGCTACTCAGGAGGCTGGGAATTCAAGATCATGGTTCGAATTCACCATGGGCAGGAAAGGTCCATGAAACATTTACTTCTGATTAATCACCAAAAAACTGAGAGTGGAGCTGTGGCTTGAGTGGCAGAGCATTAACCTTGAGCACAAAAAGCAGAAAAAGCTTAAGGACAGCATCTAGCTCCTGAATTCAAGCCCCAAGATGGAGACATACACACAAAAAAAGATGAAATGTAATACTTGCACAAGTTTGGGCTAAGCAGTGGGAATAACTAAGAGATGACAAATCTACTGCATGCCACATGATATAATTTTTCACAATTTTAAGAGAGCTATTTTCCCATAGATTAAGGCCTGAGGCAAAAAAAAGATGTTAAATGGCATGGTACATCTCAAGACTAGCACCTGGCAGAATAAGACTCTTACAGGCTTATATGATTATTAGAAACTAGTCAGGCAATGGTGGCTTATGCCTAACTACTCGGGAGGCCGAGACTGGTTCAAGGACAGCCTAAGGAAAAGAACCTTTCAGACTTTATCTCTAATTAACCAGAAAAATGCTGAACTGGAGGTTGGCTCAAGTGATAGAGAACCAGTCATGAGCAAGAAAGCCCATTGAACTCATGAGGTCCTGAATTCAAGCCATGGTACCAACACACACACACACACACACACACACACCAGTACTGCCTGAGCTCAGGTCTAGGGATCTGGATCAATTAATATCATTAAAGGGCCAGTGTAGGAAACTATCAAAGATAACCAAGTGAATTTTAATGTAAAACAAATGAGAATTTGTGACTGCAAGACAGAGGTCACCAGAAATGTCATAACCAGAAACTGTTATTTAGGTATGTCTATTTGAGAAGATTGGAGTGGGAGATTTTATGCTTTCTAGTATAAAACCTTTGGTATAATTCAACTCTTCATTATATGCATGATAAAATACTAAAATTATCAAAGAAACATATAATTCGGTAAAATAATATTTAGATGTAGGTAATCGGTTACAAAAAAACAACACAAATGCTATCATTCCAATCTTGTGGGAAATCCACTTTTCTATAGATACACATCAGAGTGTGACCACTGGTCATCTCAAGGTTGTACTCAGGCTTCTGTTTTTGCTTGTCTGGTCTTGTTAGGTTTTCTGAATTACTCATGAAAGTATGTGTGCACAGAGGTGATTGCTCTATGCTCTTTAAACTTTCAAAGAAGTCTACTGTTTTTCAGCTCAAAAATATTCCTAATGATCCTAAAGCCATTCTTTGAAAACGTTGTCCAACTGTGAATTACCAGGGCAAAACATTTTCATAGTGATTGCATAATACAACATTAAAGGGAGACTCCTAACCTTAAATTCCCAAAGTTAAGAGAAAGACAGGGTATCTTTCATGGACAGAGAAGTTGAACACTTCTCATTTGTCTAGTGGCCATCCTTAATTTTTCTTTGAAGAAGTCTTTCTTTAAATCTTTAATCAATTTATTAATTGGATGTTGTTTCTTTGAGGATTTTTGGAGGTTTAATTTTTTGAGCTCTGAGAATATTTTAGATATGAAGGTATTCTTAGGAGAGGATCACAAGGGCTCAATAGCTATGTACATATGATCATAGAAAATGATGTTTATCAAGAAATGGAAGTGAGTTTTTTTTATTGTACTGTTTGTGGTTCTTTTTTTGCTTTCCTTTTTTCCTTTGGTTTATTACCTTCTGTTGCTGTTCTTTTTAATTTCTGTACCCTTTGTCCTGTATATAAGTTTGTCTAGGTTGGGGAGGGGAAAGGGAAGCATAGAAATGGTGAGTTGACGGGTGAACTAATTCAGCAGTGAAACCCACTAGAAACTATGTTGTTAGGAACTATGCAACTTGGGAGGGAGAGAAGTCAGGAATGGAAAAACTGAGAGAGAATGAAGGAGGGAGTAACACTGTTCAAAAGGAAATGTATTCATTACCTGACTTATGTAACTGTAACCCCTCTATACATCACCTTTACAAGAAAATTTGATAAAAAGAAAAAGGAAATAAACATAATACTAAAAAAGTATTAGGTGGCAAAAATAAGTACAGTTGTGATTAATCTGTTGTGGTGCCTCAAAAAATATAATCCCTTCTTATATTTCTTGCCATTCTTTTGAGTTGGTAAGTGTACAAAACAGGATGTACTACGTAATAGTATCATAATAAATAACTTAGAAACATACAAAAGGTCAGAATAAATCTCAAATACCTTTGTTCCCTAAATCAACATGCAGGGGGCCACAGAGAGACCATTAGCCCGTAGTTTGCCATGATCTAACCTTAACCCACTGTACACTTTGAGGCAACGAAAGATCTGTTATGCAAGACAACCGTAGAGAAACAACTTTGGAGAGAATTGTGGAAGAGTTGTTGTCATTATTGTCCTCTCTTCCTCCTCCTTCACCTCTTCCTCCTTTTCCTCCTTCTCCTCACTGAATATGGAAAGATAACTTCAATGTTTTCAGGCAACCTAAAGTACCTTAATACTTGAGTCTGTGTTTCTTGATTTTGAAGACACAGAGTACAGCATAAGGCTTAGGCCTGAGAAAATTCAACCAACAGGAAAAAGCAGAGAGGAACCATTGTGGGTGGGTTGCCTTTCTCCTGGTGGTGGATGAAACAATGGTTTCTTCCAATTAGGTAAGGGTTCAATGAAATGAAACCACCCTAGTATGGTTTTTCAAAGGATTCCCATCCAACAGGATTACTGGAGTGGAGAAGAGATTTCAGGCATTGTGGCATACATCTGTTATCCCAACTATCTGGGGCAGAGAGACAAGAGGAATTCAGGACCAATCTGGGCAAAGAGAGAAGAAAGATCTTATCTCAAAAACAAAATAAAGATGAACAGGTTAGGACATGGCATAGTTGAAGTGGTAGAGCTCTTGCCTACTCTTAGACTAATTTTACTTGAGTTGTAGAAATCTTAGTTCAAATATTCCAGGGGATATTGTTTGGAAGACACACAAATAATACGATACTAGAAAAATCAAGGGCTAAGGGCATGGTTCAAGTGGTAGATAGAGTGCTTTACCCACCAAGTGTTAAGCCCTGAGTTCAAACCTCAATACTGCTAACCAACAGTAATAACAAAAAAAGAAGTAATGGAAAGGAAAAAAATATATACAAATAAGCCTATGGAATCTTCTGTGTTTTCACCCTCCCACCTCCTTTTAGTTCCAACACTAAGGGGCCAAGAGCTGTTGAGGAAGAAAGGAGATGTGGAGTTGCGACATAAGAAGAAAATACTTATGCTTTTGAGTAACTGATATAAATTTGAACAAGACAAGTGTGATGGGTGTGAGACACAGAATTACATTATATCATAGTTAGCATTTCCTTCCAAAGAAGGACACTATTACATGAGTTCATGTGTGAGGCATGGGGTATTTTCTTCATGCGATTGGCACAGCAGAGAAGAAAAAATTTCAGCCAGGATGCTAATAGGGTGCTCACCAGAACTTTGATGTTAGTCATTACGCTTTCTTCAAAAGTGTATTGTCAAAGACTCCATAACTCCAGGGAGGTTTTCACATGGTTCAAAATCAACCAATTCATGCCTCACACATTACCTAATCCTGGTCTCTACTCACAGACATCTGCAACTTGAACCTAGGTTGATTGCCTCACAAACTTTTCCATTTCCTTGGGTCTTAAGTTATAGAGATGAATTTTCTGTCTAGTTCTAAACACCTTTGAACTTGATGGAAGCCTGCATTATTTCACCATCCTGGGTCACCCAATGGATGCATATATGAAAACAATAACCAATCACAACTTAAATGTCTCCTATAGCTACAAGGTTATTTATGAATAATTTTGCAATGAAAGATCAAAAACAGACAGCATGTGTACAGACTCAGCTCAATAGACTTAGCAGTAATTATGTGTTTCCCCATTTAGCAGCTTTAGGAAGTAGACTGCATAGATATTTTGATTTCTATTTTATTGATGAATGAATTTGTATGTAATGAAGCTGGATAACTTACTCCCAAACAAATTGGAAATAAATAGCAGAATCAATACTCCAAACCAGTTGTGATCATAAGTTACACCTTTATGCCTGTTCAGACAAGCTACATGAAGGTGACTAAAAGAATAAATACCTGGAGACAGTTTTGTACTTGATTTTAAAGCTAAAAGGACAATTTCAAGTGAGGCTCATGACTGTAATCCTACTTATTTGGGAGGTGGAGATTGGCAGAATCATGGTTCAATGCTAGTCCAGACATAAAGGTCATGAGATACTCATGTCAATCAATAACAAATTGGGCATCGTGTACGTGCCTTCCATGCCAGCTATTCATAAAATTAAAAGACTGTAGTTCCAATCCAGTTGGGGTAAAAACTCTGGAATCCATCTGACAACTAAAGAAAAAAGGATAAGGGTGTGTGGTTCAAGTGGTAGAGTGGCTGCTTAGCAAGCATGAGACCTTGAATTCAAATCCCACTACTGAAAAAAAAAAGAGTTCCATATTATTCTGTCCAGCCAACTTGAGCTTATCAGGAGTATGCAGTGGGGATCTCTCTTATATCCTTGAATTTCCTAGAGCAGATTTTATCAAGCATGTTCCATGTTCGTAAGCACAAACACTTTTCAATGTTCTTAATTTGCAAAATCAACTTGCAAGGAAAGTTTTTCATGTTTATCTAGTGTCTAAAATTAAGATTCAGTATAGTTATAAATGTGGATTCCTTAATTCTCCCTTTTATGTTTCAATTCTATGTAACAAGCCTACTTTGGTATGTGATGATAGAATAATGTTTTTCAAGCCTAGAGAGATGTTCATAGGAAAATTCACAGAGGCTTTGGCTAGAAGTTTACCTCATGCCACCTCTGGCCTTGATGACTATTGTCCTCAATGGGAGGGGATAAAAAGAAATATGCAAAATTAAGGGTCATTTCAGAGATCCTTCTCCTTTCTTTGATTTAAAGCAGTGGAGTTCTTCTTTCATATGCAATCTTATGTGGAACACTGATACTCAGAAAACTATACGTAGAACAACTCCAGCTTAAATCCTAGTTCAAGGTCTGATTTCTCTCCTCTGTCCTCTCATGGGACACCTTTTTCTTCTGATGGTCCCAGAATACCCCCCATCATGGTTCATGGAGTAAAATTGATATAACAACCTCACAGAAAGTACACGATGTAGGCTAGGCACCAGTGGCTCACTTCTACTATCCTAGCTGCCTAGGAGGTGGTAATCATGGTGATACGGGTGAAAATTTCTTGATACGATCATCTCAACTAATAAAAGCTGGCTGTGGTGGTATTTGCCTGTCATTCCAGTTACACGGGAATTATAAAGAGGAGTATCACAGTCCAAGTTAGCTGGGGGTCAGGGAGCAAGACTGTATTTGAATAAAATGGAAGGGGCAAGACTCAAGGGGTACAGCACCTCACCTAGCAAGAGCGACCCGAGTTCAAACTCCAACTCTGCCAAAAAGAACACAAAAACGAAGTGTGTTACATTCTATGCATTGTATGTGTACAGGAAAACAATGATAGATGTCCCTTCTCAGAAGATTTTTTTATCATCCCAAGGAGAGGAGTAGAAAACTCTTTAGAGTGGGATCTATAGAGGCCCCACTCTACCTTCTAGTCCTGGAAACAATAACATCATTGTTGCTTCACACAGGAGCTACATATGATACTTGCCAGATGCAGCCAATCTGGACCATTTTGTTCAAGGTAAATGTGTTTCTGCGGGAGGCTGGCTGCTAAGGATGAGTGATAGAGGCATGGCGAATGGCCCCCAGGGGTGGGGGAAGAACCCTTCCTTCCTTCTCCTTTATCTCTTACCATATGTGGGTTTTGCAAATGAAGTAAGTTTATCAGAAGAACGTTTTTTTCTACACAGGGAATTGAGTCTCATTACTCCCCCACTCTGCTTTTCTCACCAAAGTCTTAATCGGTGATTGGGCACCTGGACAGAAATAGTGAAGAAAGAGATTTTTGTTCAGAGCAACCCTGTGGGTTACTACTGGTCTGGTAAAGATGGGGTCTCTGGTATGCCTGAATGCTCCAGCCACATGTAATTTATATTACAGTTACTGATTGCTGCTGCTACTCTTAGAGAGTTATGGAAACAGGCTGGGAAGTCACCAAGCCTGAAGGTAAAGACTATTATTACAGCGCTTAGACACTGTCCAACAGTTTGTGGTTTTCCTTTCACATAAACTTGAGAGTTGAAGCCAAGTGAGAATCTAGCCATAAAAGAAAAAAAAAAAGAAATCATGGACATCTATTTTGTTCTCTCAAGCCATAGTGAAGAGCTTTTATTATATGATTCACCCTAAACTCCACCTTCTGAAAATTTCAACCCCAAATCCCCTTAAAGATTAACAAGCTGACAAACCTTGCTCATGTCAAGGAGAGGAAAGCAGCTCTCTGTTAGCTGCCGGAAATGGACTCCAGACTTCCTCTTGCTTTGGCAGAGGACATTATGTAACTGTTCAAAAATGCAAAGGTTTCTTAACGCATGATGATTATCACAGCAGTAAGACACAGGCATCTTCTGCAGCCAGGTAGCAAAAGTCAGTCAATGAATCAGACTCCAGCCTCGCCTGATAGTGGACAGGGAGGTGATTTATCAGGGGACACGGGCGAGCAGGCGGATGCACCTCAGAGCTAGGATAATCCAGACCAGCTGGGCATTGATTGTGACATTTCTCCCCTGTTCCATGTCATTTTCTCCCTCCAGGTCTTGGAGATATCAACCCCCCAATGAATTAGACTTATCAGTAACTCCTTTCATTATATGTCTTTTGGACACCAGTGTCCGCCAAGAGAAAATAGTCCAGGAGGAATTAGGCTCAACAGAATTCAGGATAATACTTAGAAAGACTATTTCCTCATTTCTAGTTACAAAAAGTAGAGGGCAGGAGGTAGCTGAGTTCATAAAAGAGCATCCTTTATATTTATTTCAGAGGGATATCAGATGTATATACACGATATATTTTGGGCCATAATAACTTGGTTGGTTTGTTTGTTTTGCCAGTATCAGGACTTGAGTCAGGCTTTGGACTCCCACTTGATATTTTTTTTGCTCACAGCTGGCACTCTATCATTCGAGCTACACCCTCAGCCATACTTTTTGCTGGTTTAATTAGGGATGGAGTCTCACAAACTTTTCTGCCCAGACTGGCTTTGAACCATGATCCACCAGGTCTTGGCTTCCCAATTAGCTAGAATTACAGATGTGAGCCACATGTGCCCAGTTACATTTCTTATTCTATCACAATGTCATTATAGAACACTTGTATGTAGGCAGGTATGACAGTGGAAAAAATGCATAAGTATAGTAGCCACATATCTACTCAGAATTCTAACTATTGTGACTATTCTGAAAACTGTTACCCAAAGAGGAACTTGAATACCTTGAGAAACTGTAGCATACTTTGAACACTAAAACTCAGGCATGAGAAATTAGGATGAAAAGTGTAGAAAATAAATCAGAGGGCTGGGAAGGTGGCTCAGTGGTAGAGCGCTTGCCTTGAATGCATGAGGCCCCGGATTTGATTCCTCAGCACCACATAAGCAAAAAAAGAAAAAAGCCGGAAGTGGCGCTGTGGCTCAAGTGGTAGAGCATTAGCCTTGAGCTGAAGAGCTGAGGGACAGTGCCCAGGCCCAGAGTTCAGGCCACATGACCACCCCCCCCCCCAAAATCAAACAAACAGAAATTGTTTAAATATACATCTCAGTTTAAATACACTTAAATAGCACTATGAAAATACCTGAAGTCATGTTCAAAGGGAAAGATTAGATTTTTGAAATGAGGAAAAACATAATAAATAGCCCTGAAAAGGTTTCACATAAAATGACCAGTTGGAAAAGGAAAAATCAATAGACCCTCTGCTATTTGAGACTGATAATGAAAGAGCTGAAGGATGTCTTCTAAAACTAAAATTAATCTGCAGTTAAGTTAAAACCAAGATTAATGTTGTACGATTGCATGGAGAAAACACTAAATATGCACAATCATTCAACAAAAGGTAGGAAAAGGAAAACAATGAACAGCAATTTTTTTAAATGACAAAACATCATATACACGAACAAGCAAATTAGAAACAGGTTAAAATATGAAATATAGGCCAATTGTATTTTGTATACAAGAACACATTTAAACAAAGGCACCAAGACACAATCACATTGAAAGAGCATGAGAATATACTAAACAAATGCATGCTGAAAGAAATCAAATATGTTTGCTCCTTTTATTATTATTATGTTGGCAGTTTGGGAGTGGTGTTTGAACTTAGAAGCTTAGGCTTATTAGGCAAGTGCTAAGCCACTTGACCTCTGCCTCTATCCCTTTGTGTGCTTTTTCAGATAGTATCTCAGGCTTTTTTTCCCAGGACCAGATTTCCCAGGACTTAAATTTTGATCCTCCTACCTACAATTCACAGGTCCCTGGATTACAGGTATATAATCCCAAGTTCAGTATGTTTTGTACATAAGGTCTTTCTAGTTTCCTTCCTCCTGGCTACCTTCAAACTGTAATTCTCTCTGTTTCCCAAGCTGCTAGAATTATAGGCATGAGCCATTTGCACCCATTATTATTTGTACCTATTGGTATTACCATGATAGTTGTGTGGTACTCAGGATGGAAGTAGACTTTTGCAAATGCTAGAGGGTTTCAAGTGAAGTTCTCTACTAGGCTCAGTTTTCAGTTATGTTGACAAAGTCACATGTTTTGTTCTGTTGGGAGAATTTATCAGTGCCTGAACTTACAGAAGGACCCCACTTACCTATCTCATTGGAAGCACATAATACTAAGCACCAGAAGACAGAGAGGGGTGCGGTGGGGGGAGCTTCCCACTAAACATGAGCAGATATCCAGATAAAGACCACACATAGGGAGAAACAATATACACAACAAAACCTCAAATAATGTCATATTACTGTAGAAGTCCGTGGAACATTCTTTGTTAAAAAAAAAATAAAAGTAAGTCTGGTGCTGGTAGCTCACAATTGTAATCCTAACTACTCAGGAGGCTGAGATCTGAGGACTGAGGTTTGAAGACAGTCCTGGCAGACGAATCAGAAACTTTTATCTCCAGCAAAAAGCTGGAAGTAGAGCCACGGCTTAAGCTGTAGAGCACTAGCCATGAGCATAAAAAATAAGCAGGAGTGAAGACTAGCAGTTCAAGCCCCCAAATTGGCACCAAAGAAATTTTAAAAATAAAAACATATTGAAATTTAAAACTAAACAGGCAACAGATCCTGATGCAAAGAATGATGGCAAGCCCCACAGCTTTAAGGCTAATGTAAAACTTGACCTGAGACCTCATCCTTGCTCCTTATTGGTTTCTCCTGGGAGCCTTCCTGCAATAAAGCATCCACTCTGGAATTCTGCTTTCAGGCACCTACCCTAGGAATAAGAGGTGTTAACTGTAAGATGTACTTGTTATAAGAATGTGTTTATTTGCAATAACTAGTATATGTCTGACACAAGCAGAAAAGGTCAGATAAGTTGATGTTAGGCGAAATGAACCCCAAGATAAGGACTCATGTGGTTTTTCTTTCTTGCTATTGTTTCTAACATATTTATAAGGTGATTTTTTTTTGTTGCTTTGTATGTCCCTCCCCCTCTCTCACGGTATAACCCCTGTTTTCACTGTATTTGATGTTGGTATAATTTGGGAAGGGGATGGGGAAAAAACAAATTGTTTAAAGAGGGATACAGGTGGACCCACTGCAACAATGAGATGTACAAGTCGTTATGTCGAAAACGAACTTTACAGCTTTGGTATGGGGAGGACTGTAGTCGTGGAGATGGGAAGGCAGGGATGGTAAGGGAAAAACAAAAGAGGAGGCAACAATGCTTGATAAGAAATGTACTCATTACCTTGCTCATGTAATTGTAACTCCTCTGTACTGTATTTTCACAATAAAAACATTAATATAAATAAATAAATGTGTTTAGGCCAGGAACTGGTGGTTCATGCCAGAATTCCTAGCTACTCAGGTGGCTGAGATCTGAGGATCACGGGTCAAAGCCAGCCTAGGCAGGAAAGTCCATGGGATTCTTACCTCCAATAAATCACACACACACACACACACACACACACACACACACACACACACACAAATAGAGGGGGAGAGAGAGAGGGAGAGAGAGAGAGAGAGAGAGAGAGAGAGAGAGAGAGAGAGAGAGAGAGAGAGAGAACGCCAGAACTGGAGCTATGGTTCAAGATATAGAACATTAGCCTTCAGGAGAACAAAATGGCTCAGGGACAGTGTCCAGGCTCTAAATTCAAGCCCCAGGACCAGCACTGATAAAAAAAAAGTGTTTAGTGGCTTTGTTTCTGTGTAGAACAAAAGTGTGGGGGACTTATACACATCCATACAGATCTAAGGAACTGAAATGAGCAGAATTGCAATTCAGTTAAGTTATCCTCATACAAATTAACCCCCTTCCACCATGAAAGTTAACAGCCTGATGCTACATAGAAGGTAGATGTTTTTCAAAAACAAAGAACTGTAACAAAACAGATCTGCAGATTTTGTTCTTAGGCTAGGAGGTCAGTCCATGGTGGAAAGATACATTGTATTATTGTTCAAAGCAAAGAAAATCTATAGGATCATCTGATCAGTTTCTATATCCATCAAAATGAAAAAGTGTTCTGACAGAATGAGATGAAATGATAGTGAATTATTCTCTCTCCTTCCATCCCAATGAACATACATACAAAGATCTATGAGTTTACATGTTTGTGTTCAGTGTATATTTTATTTTACTACATTTGAGATGTGACCAAATTTTAACATTTTTCTTGAATAAGTTTGCACAAGCTTATTTTCCATGTCTGTTTCATTGCAATTTATTGAAATATACTACAAATATCCTAATTCTTGAGTCAATTCTTTCAATCATTTTTTCAGAATACTACCTACATGATTTAATTTTTACATCTAAAACTTTTCCTTTGTTTTTATATCACATTCTCTTTTGTGCTATCAATTTCATCTCTCTTTTTATATTAAAATAAGAATGTACTGTAGTTTTCAGAGACCTAGCTATACCATTGATTCTATTTTTTATTTTTCATGCATTCTATTCATGTATTCTATTCTATTCATATTTATTATTTCCCTGTATTTTGTAATTGATTTACTTAGTTTTTCTCTTACATAATTTTAGTTTTCCTTATTCTATGAAATGAAGATATTATATACTGTATATGAATTGCCTCATAATGACCAATTTTTGTCTTTTATGTCTAATATTGTGCTTTATGTTCATTCAAGTAGTTTATCATTGACATTTTTGTTGTCCATTTTTATGGTATTTATGATAATGTCTTTACCCCCAAATTTCTAAGTGTTTGGGATTTTGTTGCTGTTTTAAATTTGATTAATTTCTAGTTTTCCTGCCCTGTATCCACATAAGGTAGCTGGTACATTCTTTCCCTCTCAGAAATCATTCAAAGGTCATTTTATTGTAGATTAGAATCAATTTTCCAAAATTCTCCCTGAGGCTTTGTAAAGAATATGTATTCCCAGCTGGCTAAAAAGTTTGACATATCTATCAAATCAACCTTATTTCTTTTATTATCCAATTATATGTGTTATGTCTAGTTGGCCAAATGGGGTGTGTTAAAATCATCAACATTCATATTTCTGTTAATGCTGTCTATACTTACAGGAGTATATTTTATGTGTCTTGAGGACATTTGCTTGATGGATAGAGTTTTATACAATGATATCTTTATTGTGGTTGATAATTATTATCAAACTGAATTTATTTATTTTCCTTTCAATAGCCCATTTTTCTCTTACAAGTTTTGTTTTATGATGTCTAATGGTAATATTGTCACCATGTATTCTTTTTCATTCAAATTTACCTAATGCATTACACGGATACACACACATGCATACATACCCAGGCACAAACACACATACACACACACACACACACACACACACACACACACACATACACACACATACACACACACATGCTGTGATACTTTGGTTTGATAACTTTGATACTTTTGTTTGATAACTTACAGTTATCACAAAGCTAAAATTCTTTTAATTAACTGTGCTTGTGTTATAAAAGACAGTTCTGAAATAGATGTAGATCTACTCAATTGAACAAATGACAGAATTCTTACACATTCTTCAATGCCTCTTCTCTTTTTCACATCTTCCAATAGCTGGAGTTGACACGCAGCTCTCAGTAGAGTACCCACTAATTTTATTTCCCTGTTTCTGGAGTCCCACCACACTGTATGTATTGCTATGTCTTCTTCATCTTCAGTCTGTGACAAGTTCTTAAGGTTTTTTTTTTCTTTTTCAGACACTTTTATGATTTTCTCATGTTTTTTTTCTGAATGATTAATCTGAATTTTGTGGGAAAATATACAGAATATATACCTGCTCATCAGGAAACACCTAGTATTAACTTCAGCTTCATTGGGACCAGAAGTGTTTTGAGTTTGGGATTTATTTTCTATTTTGGAATATTTGTTTATACATGATATCATATTTTATGTATGTTTTATACATACCTCCAACATAATCAGAAGATAATTTTATATAATATTTCTAGTACACCAGCCTATATTTTTGTTAGTTTTTTTGCAGTGCTGGGAATTAAACTCAGAGCTTTGGAAAGGCTAAGCAAGTATTTTACAACTGAGCTTACATCCCCAGCTCTTCTAGATCTTCTTTAGAAATCAAGATCAGGGCTTGTATTTGCAACTTCCTGCCAAGAAGTCACTTTTAGGATGTGCTCAACATAAAAAAGAGAAAACTATGTGTATGTACGTTAGCTTATGTAATACAGCTACTTAAGGACAACACAAAATAAACCCTATTCTCTAGTTTGCTTACAACCAATACCTTTTCTTCCACATAGTGCTTACATTTTCATGAAGGATTTGGGCCATTTACAATCCCACTGTGGTCTTTTCTACCTTTCTCCTGCAGTTTTAGAAACAGAGAATAACTCTGGATGTTTGCTTCTTTCAATTTGAACATTTCAGACCACCTGGATATATTTATAGCAATTTCCCAAGAAACCTGCAATAGGATCAAGGTAAGATTGGTTGTTCACTTTTGCTTCTTTGCTTTGTATATGGTGCCATTTAGGACTATTGACTGAGGTTTTTCTTTGTTTTGAGAAGAATTTAACTTTCTCATTCAAGATTAAAATGAAAATACTGTGCATGGAAGTACCTGTTTATCAGAATAGGCTACAAGATAAGGAAAGGTGGTTTCCTTTCAGGAGGAACTCAGGTGTCCTTCACTGGCCCACATATTAAGGGTTGATCTGCAAAGAGGCAGGACTGAGAGGTGTTGAAACTGCCCGAGTGGGAGAACTTTGGGTCATTGGGTTCATCATGTTGAAGAGAACAGTAGACATATCTCTTCCTCCATGTTTGTTCTTAGCAGAGCGGTAAATGGTGGCACTCTGCTACATCCTCCCATTATGACATACTACCTCAGCCAGAGACAGAGGAGGCCAATTGATGATGGACTGAAACCTCCAAACGTGTATGCGAAAATAAACCTTTGCCCTTTATTAGCTGATTATCAAAGGTATTTTTATAGCAATAAAAGTCTAACTCATAGAGAGTTACATCAAAGATCAGCAGAGAAACCTATTGTGATGTTAGTCCCAGTAGATTTTCTAGTGAGCCCTTAGCTCCTTCTGAAAACCCTGATTAAATCCAGAGAGCCACTACTGACATCAACAAGGCTGAAGCTGATACCACGGCTAAAATTAGGGTGGCTGGGAATGGAATGGCACTGACAATCAGACAGTCAGTTAAAGTGGCCCCCAAACTGAAGACGTGGTGGAAATCTGAGTGAGACTTTGATTTCATTACAACTGACTGAACCTCAGTACACAACCTTGCTAGCAATAGCTAGAAGAGCCTGTGCATCTACTTGCAGGCAGACCCCGGGGAAAGAGGACAATCCCTAGGCTCAACTTGTGTGACAAGGGAGTGACAAGGCCTGAGGATCTGAATCACCATCATTCTCTGGCCAGATGTTTCCCTCAATTGGCCCCAATGCATTGATACAGCCCAAGACCTCAGGAGATGAAGCTGGTGGAAAATTAGGAAGGACTAGTTTCTGATGAGCTCTGCTATAGTTTGAAAAGGTCCCCCAGAGTTTATGGGCTTTAAATTGTCGTGTTTATGAATGGTATTTGGAGAAGGGCCTTTGGGGACGTAAACGGGATTAAATGAGGTCATGAGGATGAAGCCCCCACAAAGGTATTAGTGACTTCACAGAAAGAGGGAGGTGATCAAGGAAGTATGTTATCTCCAATTTGTCATGTGATGTTATCTTCCACCTGATGAGATCCCCACGCTCTTGGGGCTCCCAGCCTCCAAAATCAGGAACTAAATGAGTTACTGTTTTGCATTAATTACCCAGCCAATTATGACATTCAATCATTGCAATAGAAAAACGGAACTAATTCAATCATAGTCCACAGGACCACTTTGGAGTGGAAGGAACTTAATAGGTAGATGTTTTGTCTTTTTTTTCCCTACAGAAATGAGATATTTGCAACACAAGGTCAGAACAGAGAGATCATCCTCAATTCCTTCCCTTTCAGGTGTTAGGAGTATACATGTCTGAACTTACACTGAAAGCACAGGTAGAGATTTTATTGGATTGGTCCACCACCCAAGTTCAGGCTTTGCTTGGTTTTGGCCCTGGATCTTCTTCTCCATGATTCATGCAGATCCTCTGGTTTCCATAGCTCCACCATAAGGATGGTGATTCTTGTCCTCAGCACACAGGGATGACCTGATGATCCACAGGATGAACAGAAATCAGAAGGGTATATGCAAAGCCAGCTTTGCTCATTGAGTATCTACTGTTGGGTGAGAGGATGATCCAGTAGTTAAGGAAACAACCTCTGGATTCTAACCACCAGGACAATCATGTGGCTTTGACCTTCAGGAAGTGTGATTTTGGAAGCTTTATTAAAAGCTATACTTCCATTTCCTGGGCAAAGGATATTTTAGCCCTCAAAGTTGCATTGTGAGCATGATTCACGGAAGCCATATTTCTCTATGGCTAGCTTACACAGGGCAATCAAAAAGGTCCTATCAACCTGGAGTGGTTACCCACTTACCAGTGCCACAGGGTCCTTGCATCTAAAACACACCCTGAACTTCCAGAAATCCTGGATTATGCTAGACTCAATGGAAGCAAGTCACAAAGCCAGCCTTTGGCCCCCTTGGACATCTATATCTCTAGTGACTTGATTTCTGTTCATATGGACATCCCAGGGTTTGCTTGCTATCATGGACAGCGATGGCTTCAACAAACAGGGCTATTTTGCCTCTTCTAACCATGTTCCTGTTAGAGTAGGAATTGTATCCTCAAGTAGGAATTGTATCCTCAAGTTCTGGAAACTTAACTATGGACAGGTGACTAAGTCCACACTGGAGTTATGCCTCCTTACTCCCAGGCCAGGGCTCTTTCTACATGTTCCAATGACATTCACAGCAGCATAATGCCTGAGGCATGTAGAAGAGTCTGACCTGAACCCTCGCTTTCTTGATTGGCAGATGGCCCCAAGGGTTTCTGAGTGCCTTAAGCTTACATGGCCATTGCCGTCAGCATTGACTTCATCTATGATTGAACTTCCTGTCTTGCTTTCTGCTGATGTTGTTTTCATTCTGGAATGACCTTTTCAGCTTCATTTCAATTCCAAGTGCAGTTTCCTTTCACACTTTAAATTCAGCTGCAGGGTTCTGAAGTGGGGACCCAGTTCTCCTATATTCTCATGTGGTTCACGTCCTTTGCTCTATCCCCATGTCCAAAGAGTACCAAGCTGGGAACCATGCCTTTAACCCATGGGCCTTTGGGAGGCTTTTTTTTGGGGGGGTACGGTCGTGGGGCCTGAACTCTGGGCCTGGGCGCTGTCCCTCAGCTCTTCAGCTCAAGGCTAGCGCTCTACCACTTGAGCCACAGCGCCACTTCCAGCTTTTTTTCTTTTTGCTTATGTGGTACTGAGGAATAGAACCCAGGGCCTCATGCATGCAAGGCAAGCGCTCTACCACTGAGCCACCTTCCCAGCCATGGGAGGCATTCTACATCTAATAGCTAGGAATCATGGCTATAGGCAGAGCTTCCTCCTGTTAGATAGATTACCTGGTTATGGCTGTGTGCTAAGTCACTTACAGTTTCTGGACCACTGTGTCCAGACAAATTAATAGTGGGAGATCGTATGTTTGGTAAGGTTTTACCTAATTTGTAAACTGGGTCAAAATGCCTGTAGAGTTAAAATTTAAAACCATCTTGTGGCATGGAAACGTGTGAAGTCCCTCTGTCAAGTCAAAGAATAGATTGGGAAACAGGCAGGCTGCCCTTCCAATACCTTCATGTTTGGGGAACTGCTTTGGAGCAAATGCCTGAGATGAATGCCTGCCTCTTACAGGTTTCAGGCCCCCTGCAAAAGCAAATGGAATACTGCATTTCTGCCTACCTTGAAAGGACCGAAATGAAGCCTACCTTCATTTTATGTAATCAGTCAGCCTTATTCTCCATATTCTTTCCTGTGGGTGGGATAGTGACAAAATTCTCACACACACACACACACACACACACACACACACACAAACAAACAAGAAGCAAAGTGTAATAGCAGCACCCATTTAGAAATGTGCATGCAAGGTGATTTTTAAATTAGGGTTTATTAAGCATAACCTATGAATAAATTTCCAAGAAGTGGGCTCCTCACAAAGGTATAATGAATATAATCATCTTCATTTGCAGCACTTCATTTTGTAGCTCCATTTACTTGAAATAATCAGGTGCAAACCATATGCCATGGATTCATTTCAGGAAAAGAAGGTGGGATCATTTCAGTCTGAGACTAGGAAAAAAGGAGGAAAGATGTAAACATAGGTTCAAGTTCAAGACTGTGTCCTGTGCTATGTTCAGTGGTGAAATGTACTCTACATCATCCTGTCCTAAGGCATTGATCCCATTGAATGTCTGGACTGATGGTCCTCTGAGTAAATATAGACATCCGCTGGGTTATATACTGAGTTTATTAAAAGTGAGAAGCCCGCTTGTGAATAATCTCCACAATTGAAAATGAGTCAAGGCTCACAACGGCCCCAAACCAAACTATATAGCATAAATGGGGGTGACAAAGAAATACAGACCTGTTTTTTTTTTCTACCAACCTTCTTCTAAAAGGGGGTAAGAACACCAACAGATAAACTTTGTCATTCATTGCTTCAGAATGTGCATAGACTAGGAATTAATACTTCAGACTTTCAGATACCTGCATGGTCTTTGTCTAAACTTTCAATCTCTTTTCCTGTCTGTGCAATTGGGATCCAGTTGTATACCTGCTCATTCATTCTGCGTCCTCCTACTAGCAGAGATAGAGATGAAGAACTCTGTCATCTGGGCATTCTCTGTCCTTTGCACAATTCTGCCTCTCTGGCAACCTGGTCACTTTCCATTGCTCTCCATGTTTAGATGGTAAGTATCCTGCTGCCCTGAAGGTTTTCACACAGGCTGGCTCTCCTCTTTCACACTGTGTCTTTCTTCTCTCACTCTGTCATCAGTAATGGGGCTGGAATTCAGAGCCCCACGCTCCTTCTCAGCGTTTTTCACTCATAGCTGTGCTCTACCACTTGAACCACACTTCTACTTTCTGGTTCTTTTACTAGTTAATTGGAAAGAGGAGTCTTGCAGGTTTGTCTGCCTGAACTGGCCCTGAAACTCAATCCTCTGATCTCAGCCTCCTGAGTAGTTACTAGGATTTTTTTTTATAGCCATCAGTGCTCAGGAGCTCTCTTGCTTTGTCATGGAGCTCACCCTTTGCATCCTTGCTACAAAGGATCGCAGTGAGCAGTTTCCACCACCCTCGTGCAATGTTCCGTTTGCCTTAGGAGAGTGTCTTCCCAAGCCCTGAGCTCTGTCCAGGTTCATCCAATGGATCCTGTTTCTCATGCCCAGTGCCTTATACCGAACCCAGCAGTCACTCACACTCACACTGGGGAAAGTATGTGGAGGTTCATGTCACAGAACAAAGTTGCATCATGGAGTCCACCCTGGGATGGGGGAAAACTGCCCAAGCAGCAAAGTACAACTAACTCTAGTTGGCTCCTGTAAGAAATATCAAGCTGAACACTAAGCAGAAATGAGGTGCCATGGTAGGGAAGCCAAGGGTGAGAGCAAAAGAGATGCCATGGATTGAAAAATGAGTCCAAGTAGCAGAACTGAAGGAAGTGATGATGACATGTGTGATGATGGAATGCTCGCCACATCCCAGACTCTGTGCCGAGTGTTCTCATTCTTTCCTTCATGGAACGAATTCAAGGGTTATTTCAGAGATAAGAAAAAGATGGCCCACAGTGAAGAAGGACAATGATTTTACACCCATGTGCTCACATCACGCGCATGCACATACACACACATCGTGAGTCAGACTGACTCCCATTGGCTCTCAGGCTTTAAGAACGATGGTTGCTGTCTCAATGAAGTCAGGAGTGACAGACCAGAGCTGGATTGAGGAACAGCCAGGTTTCTACTCCCAGTGGAAGTTGGAAACTTAGCTTCCGAATTTTTGTAGCCTCATCTCACCTCCATCAAAGAAATACTATCTGCTTTTACTTTTTCTTTCCCAAGGATCGAGGCTTAAAGTTATCAGGGCAGGATGGTTTGGATTATGAATAACCAACACCTAAATAAAAGCCCTATGCAAGAAGTGCTTCCTTCTCTCACATAACCACAAGCCTGGAGACAGGGCAGGCTGGGGGGGGGGGGGTTTAGGCCAGCTTTGTCTCACATGTGAGAGACTGTAGGAGTCAGGTTTATGCAGAGGAATTAGACCAACACTATATCTATAAAAGGGGATTTACCAAACAACCGGCTTACATGATCACAGATCGAATGGCCCCTCTGCCAGGCTGGGGAACCCATAGTTACTCAGTTAAAGAAGCTAGGAGCATCAGAGCCAGAGGCACCAGTGATGCAGCCCCAGGCTAAAGCTGAAAGCCTATCAAAGCCCCGAGGAATCCCATTGAAAATCTGGGTCCAAAAGCTACCGGATCTGGAGTTTGATGTCCATGATGATAGCAGCACAGAAGAAGGGTGGGGTATTACTTAGGCTAGTGCCCTCTTCTTCCTCTATTTCCTTCCATCCAGGCCCCAGCCTCCTGCATTATGCCTTTCACCTTCATGGCAAGTTTTACCCACTCTCTCTACTCTCTCTGCTAACCTGTACCCCAGTATCCTCTGGAAAACTCACAGATACTCGCCGAAGACAAGCGTATAGCCAGTCTTCTACACATTCCTCAATCCAGTCAGGTTGACGAACTAAAATTAAGTATCCCACCGTCTTTCTGTCTGTGGTCTTAGTTTTCTGGGGCTCTCATGCCTCATGATCACAAGAATGCTGCAGCATCTCTTGGTATGAAACAAGAGACTAAGGCTATCCAGCATAGAAAGAGAGAATATCTCCATACATATCTTCTCTGTACAAGAACTTTTTGGAAGAACTCTTCTTGGTCTGTTGAACCATGCCCAGGCCTAAACGAAACCCTGGTTGGGGAGATGGGAGGCTCCGTTGTTTAGACCAATTGTGATTCCCATTCTTAGTCATGGGATGGTTTGCCTGACCTACTCACATAGGAAAGCAAACAGAAAAGTCTACCAAGGAAGCTAAAAAAGGTCATAGCTGTGCTAGGGCCAGGGGGGAAGGAACTGCTGGGTTGTGTTGGTGCCTTCCTGTGTTTCACAAGGTTAATTATGCCAACTGAGGATCTAGATGCTAGATATAAAGACTCATAAGGGAAATTACATCCACAGCATCAATGATCTCTATTCTTTGTACCCAGTGAGTGTCTAGGGTGGAAAGTTCTTCTGTGGGCTCTCTAAAAATGAGGAGAGACTCAAGCACTTCTGAGTTACTGTCTTCTGAAGAAGAATCTCCTTATAGTCTCACCAAATTCCACTTGAGAAAACATGAAGATGACACAATAATGCCACCACCCAATCACATGCTGATCTTCTAGCTGTGATATCCCATCCCAAACCCTATTCTCAGTTTGACAGAGAATGGCAAGCAGCCCAAACCTGACTTCTTTCTTATTTGCAACACACACACATACACACACACACAGACACACACACACACACACACACACACACACACGAGTTGCGGTGATTCACAGAGGCCTCTCATCAGCTAACATTTGCCTCTTTACAGAGGAGATGCTGACATAGTTGATCTCTTAAATGTCATTTAAATAGAACTTTCACATAATCCAGCAATACCACCCTTAACTATCTGCTGGAATGAATCAAAGTCAGCAAACAGTGGAGAGGGCTTCACCTGTGCTCAACACAGTGCTATTTGTGATAGCTAAGTTATAGAATCGACCTAAGTGTCTGTTTTGATTGATGCTAGGTGCCCCAGGGTGAATAAACAAAATATTACACACACACACACACACACACACACACACAGAGAGAGAGAGAGAGAGAGAGAGAGAAAGAGAGAGAGAGAGAGAGAGAGAGAGAGAGAGAGAGAGAGGAGTATTATTCAGCCATGTGGCTTGCAGGAAAATAGAAATGACATTATGATATTAAGCAAAATAAACCAGACTCACAGATAAGTATTGCATGTTTTCTCTCATATGTGGAATCTAGGGGAATAAAAAAGGGCATAAAAGTAAAGAAGAAGTTGCTGGGGGATTTGGGGAGGGTTAATAGAAAAGGAAGAATAGTGGGATTACAATGTATTATATGCATGTATAGAGATGTCATCATGAAATCCTCTGCTTTGAGCAACTGATATATCAGTATAGAACAATCCCTCGCAGCCACTCTGAAGTGTGCCAAAAAAGTTCCAAGGAGAAGCTTTTAGCTTCTGTGCATGTATTTCAGCAGTATGCAACTGACTCTGTCTTATTTGATGACGGGCTTATAAAACCAAAATGGGATGTCCCAGGAGAAATGTGTTTTAGGAATAGCAACCCCATGGTGGTATGTTTGTCTGCTTCTAAGAGGAAGTGTTCTGGTCAGCAGAATATTGAGGTGATGTTAAAAATGTGAATTCCTCTTCTGCTTTTTCTCTGCACTTAGTTCTTAACCACACACTTCTGCTAAAGGAGGCTAGCCCAAGGGCCAGCTCCTTAATGCAAGCCACTTAACTCTACACCATATCCTCCTCTTGAATATTCATCATTGGCTCCTGGTCCTTTAGAAATCATGTGAGATTCTAGATGGGTCAGGAATGGCCTCAGGTTCAAGTTGTGTCATCTGTAAATGAGAAGAACATGGGTACCAGTATGGCAGCCACAGCTCAGAGACTAGGAGCAGCCACCCAGCTCTGAAGAAGCAGCGCAGAGCCCATCCACTGATTTGGAAATTGACTTCTTCTGCCTCCAAATTCTTGATTTTCTTGCTATAGCAGGCTGTTTCCTGTATTCCAGAGCAATAAGTTTTTTGTTATTTTTTTGTTTTTTGTCAGTCATGGGGCTTGAACTCTGGGCCTGGGCACTGTCCCTTAAGTTCTTTTGCTCAAGGCTCTATCACTTGAGCCACAGCACCACTTCCGGTTTTCTGGTGGTTTATTGGAGATAAGAGCCTCATAAACTTTCCTACATGGGCTGGCTTTGAACTGCAATCCTCCTGAGTAGCTAGGATTACAGGTGTGAGCCACCAATGCCCAGCTCACCATAATTGTTAAGTGAAGATGCCGAGAGCAAACAAATCTGATAAGTGAGTCTCTTGTCTAGCTTCCTTACATCCCTGCAGAAATAAGATATACACTACTAGAAATGGAGCTATGAGCATCGTTTCATCGATGCTGGAACTGGCAATTCACATGGGAAGCAACAGAGAAATGAGACATTTGTCTTTGAGTCTGACTTACTTTGCTTAATGAGATGATCTCCAGTTCCATCCTTCAAATGAGTCTACCTGTATTGCATTCATTGCTATTGTGTCTCATAGCATGTATAGTGCAGTCAATGTCACTTTATCTTGTAGGATCTGTGGTTCCTAATTGAAAACTGACACCCACAAGGCATTTTCTCTAGACCATCTTTTACTGTTTCCCCATCTTTTACTAGTTCATGGTTCAATGAAACCGTCAACTGTTCTTTACCCAGACACTCAGATGCACCATTCTATGGGGAGATTCCATAGCTATTCTATGGGCATGGTTCCTTTTCACTAACTCAGCAAATCAATAGGAAGGAAGGAGGGAAGGAAGGAAAAAAGGAAGGCAGGAAAGAACATCCCTACTCAAGTAGCCAATATGTGTCAGGCACTTTGTGAAGCAGTTTTATTTGCTCTCTCCTTTAAATCTCATAATGTTCTTCTAAACATACAAGCCTGATGTAACTAAGTGGTTTGCCCAAGTTTGCTTAGGAATTGGCAAAGTGGTGTGACCCAAAGCCAGACTCTTTCCCTCTGATGACCTGCTTTCCATACTACAACACTTAAGCAAATCTCCATTAACCTATCATAAAGAACAACTGAATGAAGAAAAATGTGTTTATGTGGGAAGTGTTAGATTCACAATGAAGCCATTTCTTTCAGGCTAGGAGGATTCAAATATAAAGAAGTAAAGTCATGGAGCTGGGAAGAGAAGGAAAGAAGGAGCTTGCTTACCCTTCCAGAGATGGCCCATCTCCAGCAGCAGCCTCTGGAAAGACAAGGTTTCCTTAAGCAGCTCTGTTTCCATGGGGTTGATATTCTGGATTCCAAGAACATTCCTTGGACGTTGTTTCTTCTTCCTAACTTCCAAAGAACATATCCCAGTATCTGCACAGTTTTCAACAAATATGAAAAATTGAGTTGCTTCTATGTGCCAGGCACAGCATTAAACCCCTGAGATCCAGAAGAGAATGGTACAGACCTGCCTCTTTGGACATTATCACACTCTAGAGAGAGCCAGTAAGCAAGAATTAATTGTTCTCAACACTAAGAACACCTAGTCTACTGGGCCTTGGTGGACCTAGGCACAAAGAAAGGATGTCTTGAAATCTGATGTGCTCCATGACCAGCAGGCAAGCAGAATGCAGTGTGAGAGGAAAGGGAATCGGGAGCCAGAATCAGGAGTTCATTTTAGGCCTTGTGAAGGAGTCTGGTCTTTATTCCATGTCTAATTGGAAACAGGAAAGTGTCACGATTAGATTTACAATTTTAGAAAGATCTCTCCTGCCATGAATAAAAGGGGGAGGGGAGGCGGGGAGGGGCGCACAATTCATATTCAGGAAGCAAAGAGGATCACTCATGGAATAAAGGAGGAATCTCTCTAGTGACCCCAGGGCACTGTAATAATATACAAATACAGTCTCAACTCTTTCTTGGCAAATGACCCATTGGTTTGTGAATATCTCTCTTCTTATATAGCACTAGTTTTTTTTTACAAAAATATATTTATTGTTAGGAGGGAGGGGGGATAATGATCAAAGGGGTGATAATGATCAAAATGCATTATATTTATAAACATCTGGTGAATAGTATCACCTTTGTACAACTACTTAAATATAATAAAAACATAATTTTAAAAACTAGGATTTGAAATCACAGAAGAATCAATATATGTGAACATATATATATATATATGTGAATATATATATATATATATATATATATATATATATTTTTTTTTTTTTTTCCTTCGTAGCCTCTTTCAAAAAACTTAACAACAGAAGCTAGCCTGGGCAGAAAAGTCCATGAGACTCTGATCTCCAAATGATCAGCAAAAAGGTAGAAGTGGGGCTGTAGTCCAAGTGGTCTAGTGCCAATCTTAAGCAAAACAGCTAAAGGACAGCACCCATACCTGGAGTTCAAGTACCAGTACTGATGCATGCATGAATGTGCGTGTGCACGCACGCGCACACACACATCAATCAAAAGCATTTATTTATTTATTTATATCTTTATTTCTTTAACTTAGTTAATTAGTTATTCCAATTCTGGAGTCTGAACTCAGAGCTTTCCATTTACTGAGCAGGTGCTTTACCACTTGAGCCATATCTCCTGCCCTTTTAACCTTAAATACAGCATTTTTATTTTTATTTTATTATTTTTTTTTCGGGAGGGGGTCCAGTCGTGGGTCCTGAACTCTGGGCCTGGGAGCTGTCCTTCAGCTCTTCAGCTCAAGGCTAGCACTCTACCACTTGAACCACAACGCCACTTCCTGCTTTTTTCTTTTTGCTTATGTGGTGCTGAGGAATCAAACCCAGGGCTTCATGCATGCAAGGCAAACGCTCTGCTGCTGGGCCACCTTTCCAGCCCAAATACAGCATTTTTAGAGCTTCTGGTGGACATTATTTAATTATACTCTAAGAGTTTTACTATCTCCAAGTAATTGTACAAAGAAGTTTGAATCAACACGTCAGTTTATGAGTACAATGCATCTTGATTAATGTTATGCCTTCCATCATTGTTCTCCATCCCCAATTTCACCTATCCCCTCTGAAAGTTTCTAACACTTTTACTCATCCTTGCCAAAAGACAAATTTATCATTGTGTTTTTGCTTGTCCGGGGCTTGAATGCAGGGCCTGGGCATTGTCCCTGAGCCGCTTTGTGCTCAGGGCTAGTGTTCTACCACTTCAGCTAAAGCGCCACTTCCAGCTTTTTCTGAGTAATTTATTGGAGGTAAAAGTCTCATGGACTTTCTTGCCTGGGCTGGCTGTGAACCATGATCCTCAAATCTCAGCCTCCTGATTAGCTAGGATTATAGATGTGTAAAACAGTGACTGGCAATGATCGATTTAAAAAAACATCTTGGGTCACTTGGATAGCTATAAAATAATGTCCAATTTTTCTGAATTCATTAAAGTAAAAAAAAAAAAACAACCAGTCCATTATTTCAACAAAATCCTGGCACTGCTTACTTTATATTTCTTTGGATAAAATGTTTACTTTTTCCTTATTTTCTCGGGCATATTTTTCATTAAAAATGAGGTAAAAACTAAGTTCAGATCAAATCAGAACTTCTTTTGAGTACCAAAACTTAATGAAGCCGGAGCCAAGACTTGACCTTGACCTTGGGCAGCGTCCTGTGAAAGCATCTGTTTATTGTATGAAGATTCCACAGGAATGTGTTTGTTTTAAGGGGAAAGTTGGGGGCATGGCAGGAAATAGAGAAAGGAACAAAAAAGAAAAGCTAGCATTAGCTCTTCACAGTCCACTTACCCAGTCTATCAAACTTGTGCTCTCCTTTGTCATTCAAAAGGCACCAGATCCACTCAGGATTTGCTGATCACTTCCAAAGACACAGGCCTCTTGGTGCCTGCTTGGAGATTCATATTCAGGAACTATGCACACATGCACACACGGGTCTCAGAATTCCTTGTAGTAGAGAAACAATATTTGCTGGTGCGATACAGGGGATGTCAGAAAGTTGTACAATGTGGTACAGAAGAATCACGGAAGGTGGGCAGGAGTAACTAAAAACCAGCTCCTGACCAGTAGAGAATAAGGCAAAGACATCATTCATTGTGTATGGGTGCCAGCATCCCAGAACTGTGCATGGGTGCCAGCATCTTCTCTGGAGCTAGAAGTGAAGCATAAACAGCCTGCACTTTGCAGAATCACTGGAGATTTCGGGGGAAGGAAGGGGCCTGTTGGAGTAATGGGAAAGACCAGGCAAGGAAGAGTGGGAATGGCGTGGGGCACACCTATTCCTCTATCTTCTTTGGTAATATAATCTGCCAACTAGGAACAACTCTACACTTCTAAAATGTTGTTTGTTTGTTCGTTTTGTTTTTTTGCCGGTCGTGGGACCTGAACTCCGGGCCTGGGTGCTGTCTCTCAGCTCTTCAGCTCAAGGCTAACGCTCTATCACTTGAGCCACAGTGCCACTTCCGGCTTTTTCTGCTTATGTGCTGCTGAGGAATCGAACCCAGGGCCTCATGCATGTAAGATAAGCAATCTACCACTGAGCCACCTTCCCAGCTCTCTTCTAAAATGTTTTTTATTAGCATAAATTAATTGTACATTGGGGATTCATTGTAAAGCAGCAACATGAATACGAGATACTTTAATCGGGTTCACCCATATTAATCTTTCTTTACTGTTCTCCCTCATGCCCGCTCTTCTATCACAATTTTGGGTGGTTTTCATATAGATACATAATATATAATATGCTTCTTTATATAATATATCTATATGATATACTTGTATAGTATCTACCCACTGTTACTTTTTAAATGTGGAATGCAAAAATTAAAGAAAAAGCTGTTTAGCATTTCTGAAAAAAAGTCATATCATTTTGTTTCTTGGATCATGAAGTCTAAAATACTTATTGTCTGGCCCTTACCAGAGAAAATTTTCCAACCCCTGGTGAAAAGTTTTGTGTCCTTTGCTTGGAGATGATTAAATTCTGTCCTGCAGGTGACCAATGTCATTAAGCAAAAGCAAACATGTTCTGTTTCACACACACACACACACACACACACACACACACACACACACACACACACACACACACACACACATATATATCTTGGGGAGAAAATAGAGAGGTAAACTCAAAGGGAGAATGATGCTACAAAAATACATAATAAACAGTATTTTTGTGGACTAGAAGAGGTGTAAGAATCAAAAACAGGTAATTATTTTCATGTCAAAAACATACATATATCCCGTTAAAAAAATGAAAAGTCCTTAGATTAGAACAATAATTCCCTATAGTCAAAATTAAGTCTTTTCTGTGGGAGAAGAGGAGGGAATATTTTGGAGTCTGGGGTGCTAAGGATTTAACCCAGGGCCTCAGGAATCTTAAGTAGGTAACCTTCCACTGAGCTACCCTCAGCTTAGAATGGGTTCATATTTTCTTTTTTTGTCAGTCATGGGACTTGAACTCTGGGCCTGGGTGCTGTCCCTCAACTCTTTAGCTCAAGGCTAGTGCTCTACCACTTGGACCACATCACCATGTCCAGTTTTCTGGTGGTTACTTGGAGATCAGAGTCTCACCGACTTTTCTGCCTGGGCTAGCTTTGAACTGTGATCCTCAGATCTCAGCCTCCTGAGTAGCTAGGATTACAGGCTGAGCCACCGGCTCAGTTCTAGTACCAGAGTGTAAACTCGGAGCATCATGCTTACTCAGCTTGCTTGATCAGCTACCAATTGAACCATGTCTCTAGCCCTTATTGTTGCCAGTTAATTGGAGCTTCCCCTGGATCTCTGTCTCCTGAGCAGCTAGAATTATAGATGTGGGCCAGTAGTGTCTTGCTGGAATTTTAATCTTGACTTTCACTTCCCTAAATACCCTGACCACTGTACTGCAACAACAAGGCACAGTTCTATTAAGTGAGAATGTCTGGAATGAAACCGCAGATTGTGTAAGAGTCTACCAAGAGCTGACCAGAAAAACCTCAAAGCATATTGTGAATGGAAAAAAGAAGAACAAATATTTTAAATTACCAACCAAGCTTGGAGTAGACACTGCTCCTCTTCAATAGATTCCCTCCAGGATCCCTCAAACTGCAGTACATAAAAGAATCGTTCCACTTCCGCTGTGCAGATGAGCTCCTATCCTGGAAACCCTGGTGGATTAAGATGATGAAAGAGGAATATGATGTTCTTACAAACCGAATGACAGGGCTGTGGAATTGGAGGTAAACCGTAGCAGTTTCCATTTCCTGGAAAGCAAAAGCCTTTTGTAATGTTACAGTCTAGACATTGTCTCTGTTCTAACCTGTGGTGATCATGGGAAAGAAAGAGGCAAATTTCTGAGGGCTTCTGTTGCCTCCTTTTGGGTTTTTCTGCTCAGCAAATCCTGTGCCAGTTGGATGCCCTTTTCTCCAAAATGTTTGGGATCAAAGTGTTTCTGGATTTTAGTCAGTTTTCAAAATGTAGGTATATTTGAATATACACAAGGAAAATAGCATGGGGTAAGGTCTAAATCTAAAGGCAAACTCGTTTATGTTTCCTATACACCTTGTACACATGGACTGCAGGTAATTTTAGGCAACCTATTTTAGTGTCCTGTGCTCCATATGTGTGGAATTGTCTGCTTGTCACACACAGATCAATGCTCAAAGAAGTTTTGAGTCTTGGAATATTTTTGGATTGCATGTTTTCATTTTTTTATTAAACAAGTTCTCTTTAATTACACAGAGGGGTTTCAGCTCAAGGCATCAGTTCCTGAGTAGAATACATCTTGATCAACGTCACCTCCTCCATCTCCAGTTATATTTCGTCTCTAAGACAGTAAAAGACTAATGCTGTTGTTGCCACCCAGCCTGTGAGGAGTGTAAGCTGAGATTGGGGGTCAGCGCTCTCAGCACCACTGGGTTCAAGCTATGCTTTGGTGGAGGGGCTTTGGAATTCCCACCGAAGCACGCATTGGCAAGGGTGTCCTCCTACTCGTGAATTAGTCATTTTATGTTTTTCTTTTTTGCTATTATCAGGAATTGAACACATGCCTCCTAGACAAGGACTCTTCCACTGGAACCCCACTCCCAGCCTCTTCTTGGTCCATACCTGCACAGGTAGATCCAGGAGCAGGAGAGCTGCTTCACCACACAGAGGCTCCATGACAGAGGTGGGAGGCTGAGGTCTGCCCTACAATATGCACTGGAGCTTTACTCCATTCTACTCCTCAACCAATTGCCAGTGGCTGGCAGCAGAAGGCAGAGAGCTCTCTGATTTACCATTCCTTCTAATAACCCACTTCCTGATTCCCGTTGTTACTCAGATGTTTTCCTTCTCTACCTGTCGTCCTGATTTCTTCTGGGGATAGTTCCCTTCTTTGGGAAATGTTCTTGTTGAGCCATTGACTATAGCATCCCTCAAATCCTTCTTTTTTGGGGGGGGGAGGTTCGGTTGTGGGACCTGAACTCTGGGCCTGGGCGCTGTCCCTCAGCTCTTCAGCTCAAGGCTAGCGCTCTACCACTTGAGCCACAGCGCCACTTCTGTTTTTTTTTTTCTTTTTGCTTATGTGGTGCTGAGGAATTGAACCCAGGGCCTCAGGCATGCAAGGCAAGCACTCTACCACTGAGCCACCTTCTCAGCCCCCTCACATCTTTCTTTACACTGAAAGGATCTGGAAAAAAAAGAAAAGGAAAGAAAGAGAGAAAGAAAGAAAGAAAGAAAGGAAGGAAGGAAGGAAGGAAGGAAGGAAGGAAGGAAGGAAGGAAGGGAAAGAAGGAAGGAAGGAAGGAAGGAAGGAAGGAAGGAAGGAAGGAAGGGAAAGAAGGAAGGAAGGAAAGAAAGAAAGAAAGAAAGAAAGAAAGAAAGAAAGAAAGAAAGAAAGAAAGAAAGAAAGAAAGAAGGAAGGAAGGAAGGAAGGGAAAGAAGGAAGGGAAAGAAGGAAGGAAGGAAAGAGAACGAAGGAAAGAAAGAAAGAAAGAAGGAAGGAAGGAAGGAAGGAAGGAAGGGAAAGAAGGAAGGGAAAGAAGGAAGGAAGGAAAGAGAAAGAAGGAAAGAAAGAAAGAAAGAGAAAGAAAGAAAGAAAGAAAGAAAGAAAGAAAGAAAGAAAGAAAGAAAGAAAGAAAGAAAGAAAGAAAGAAAGAGAAAGGAAGGAAGGAAGGAAGGAAGGAGGGCTGGGAAGGTAGTTTAATGATAGAGTGTTTGTCTATCATTCATGAAGCCTGGATTTGATTCCTCTTCACCACATAAACAGAAAAATCCAGAAGTTGAGCTGTGGCTCAAGTGGTAGAGTGCTAGCCTTAAGCAAAAGAAGCTCAGGGACAGCACCCATGTCCCAAGTTCAAGCCCCAGGGCTGGCAAAAAGAAGAAGCAGAAGAAAATGATATGGGAGTTGTTTCTGATATTTTAGTGATGTGTGATGAATCTGTGTCCTTTCTCACGGTCTCTAGTGTCCTTGTTTTCAAGTTTCACCAAGTGCTGATAGCTGATGCCTCTATTCTTATTCTATAGTCTGAGATATGAAGATATCACCATTTGATGCCAATCTGGGTAGAAAAGCCTAAGAGATTCTATCTCCAGTTAACCAGCATAAAAAGCTGGACTGACCAGGCACTTGTGGCTCACGCCTATAATGCTAGCTACTCAGGAGTCTGAGGATCAAGGCTAGAAACCAGCTGACCAAGAAAGTCCATGAAACTCTTATCCACAATTATCTACCAAAACAAACAAACAAGCTCAGAGACAGTGTCCAGTCCCTGAGTTCAAGTCCTAGGACCAGCACAAACAAAGCTGGATAGGAGATTTTGCTCAAGTGATAGAGAACCATCTGTTGTTAAAAAAAAAAAAAAGCTGAACAGAAGTGTGAAGCTCTGAGATCAAGTCTCAATACCAACACACCACACATATATACCCACACACACATGATCCACAAATATGTTTCTCTACAGTAGTTTGTGTGGCTACCCTCTTCTTCAAATAGTCACATTAGCACATAATCTCCAAGCCTTTCTTCTTAATCTAATATAAAGCACAGTCCTACACGTTGTCTTTAAAATAAATCCCTCATGCTTCACCCAAGGACATTGGGTAAGCTATTCTGACTTCTTAAGCATTTCACTGAGGTTGTGGGGTCTACAGCTGACATTGGAGATGATGAATCAGAGCAGTATGGATGGCCCTGTGTGTCTTAGGTATCTAGTCACATGGACCAGAGCAAACACCCCATAATGAAGACGAATACTGAGTGAAAATGTAAAGGAAATTGATCTAAATAGTTGAGTCATAAAAATTCCTGAAGCCAGAATTGCACAATTAAAGTTGATCATTTTTCTTCAAAAATGTGAGTGACTAAATTTTGTAATGAAAAAATGCAATATAGTTTCCAATGAATGCTTTTGATTTCTTAAGCATAATGAGAAAAGTAGGACAAGGGAGAAAGGTGTAATAGAGATGCATGACAAGTATGTATTTGGAGGTAAAAAGCAACCACCCCAGGCTTTGCTAGCTGAAAATGACAATGACTTTATTTGCTCATGTGTCTTAGATTTAGACAATGACCATGGCTCTGGACAAGGTGTCAGGTTGGATGATTGCAAAAAAGCCACTGAACTTGGAGCTTGGCTGAGGCTGGAGGAAAAGGTGAGTTCTATATTCAGTGTCTGAGCTGGAATGGGTACAAATGGCATAGGTACTGGAATGGCTGGAACTTTCTCCAGTGTCATAGCCAGACTACAAAAATTACAAACCAGGGTCTGAGAGAATACAAGTATTTGTATGAGACAGGGATTTTTTTTGCTACATTGTATTAATCAAAATAAGACACAAAGTGAGATTCAAGGAGAAGGAAGGCAACCCCAGCTCTTGGCAGGAGTGATGCAGATACAAGTATTATTGGAAACCATGTTTGAGATAATCTACCTGTTTCTGTGTCAAGATTACTGATGAAGACTTTCTCTTTGAGAGGTGGGCAATAGAGTTGTATTCAGGACCTTACACATGCTAGGAACTACACTCCCAGTCCTTTTTGGTTTAGTTTGTTTTTCAGCTAAGGTCTTGTATTTTGGGCCTGGTCTAGCTACATGTAGACCACCATTTTATTACCACCCTCTCCTGAGTAGCTGGCATTACATGCAGGAGCCACCACATTGTGTCCAAGATCTCCTTGTCAATCTCCTCCTCTGACCCCTATCTTCAAGTAAGTGCCAACCTTGGTTGAGCAGAACGTTAACTTCAGCATGAACAATTTTGGCCACATTACCCCCACTAAGAGATTGGAGCAAAGATGCTTTTGTTCAGGACTTCCTCCTAGAGGATGACAACCTCTTTAAATGCTTGAGAATGGTCAACACCGCCTGCAGAACTGGCTGTTTCAACCAAAATCTGACCACAAGTTTCTGGTTTTTCTTCGGAGCATTTACTTGGGAAAGTTTGCAGTTCTAAAGTAAATGCGAAATCCCTTCTCTGGTCCTATCAGATGCAGCTTCTATAATCCTAAGGTGTCCTTTTCAAGGACCAGGGAGCCACATCTTTAAAACATAATCATCTAGAAAGACAGGGCTTTGCTTCTGTCCTTGTAGGGGGGAAAGGAGCCAAACTATGGCAAGCACTGGTTAGCAAACACAAGTGACATAGCATCACTGACAGCTCTCTACCCACTTTCACAGTTTTCAACTTCTAGGATGGCCCAAGCTTCTGTTTCTTTCTCCTCCTTCTTTTAAAGGACCCAACCATTTCTGCATGGGCCAGAGTTGATCTCCTTCTCTCCTCGACAGCAGCAGCCTGAGTAAATGTATCTCATCATTTTCCACAACACTCTGGTGAATAATGTTCCTTAGATACTGCTCCTAGAGAAAGATGATTTTTGTCTGGAACTAGAATATTTATGTTGAGAGTGTCCACTGAGAGGTAAACTGAACTGAGTTTATATAAAGGAAGTTCCTTATAGATGAGTTTCTTACAGATGAAAAGACATAAGAAAACCTCAGGAGTCAAGATGAGGTTTAACTTTCAGGCTTGGGCAAAGGCAGGGAAGGTGGTATTGTTCATTGAGTCAGGCCTCACAAGGGCGGGGGGCACTGGGGATGAGGTCTCATGCATATAGCTTCAATAAGCCATTTTATGCAAGGATGTGCCTCACTGTATAGGCAGAGATACAATGTCACTAGACAATAGGACTTTTTCATCTTCATTAAGATTTTATGAGACACCATCATATAGGTGTTTAAGTGTTAATGGAAACATGGTTATGGCATGCATGCCTCTATGTGTCCTTGGAAGTTGAAAGGTTCGTGACCTTTTTTTTTTTTTTTGGAAATTACACTCATTTCCCCCCACCCCAAACTGTATATTCTCCAGTAGCTCATGATTTGTGAAAGAAATGCCTCATTTGGATATCAGCCAATCAGATTCAGGAGAAATTTATTAAATAATTCAATTTGTAAAGGAAAAGGTAGCATCTGGCATGAGCCAGATGTGTCTACAATGTTTCATAGTGGTTTCTGTGTTTATACTCAGCATTTCTGAGAACATATAAGGCAAAAGTGGCTTCTGATGACATCAGCTAGCAGACAAATGTCTTTCCTTCCTTCCTTCCTTCCTTCCTTCCTTTCTTTCTTCCTTTCTTTCTTTCTTTCTTTCTTTCTTTCTTTCTTTCTTTCTTTCTTTCTTTCTTTCTTTCTTTCTTTCTTTCCCTTCCTTCCTTCCTTCCTTCCCTCTCTTCCTTCTCTCCCTCCTTCCCTCCTTCTCTCCTCTCTTCCTCCCTCTTTCCCTCTTTTCCTTCCTTCCTTCCTTCCTTCCTTCCTTCCTTCCTTCCTTCCTTCCTTCCTTCCTTCCTTCCTTCCTGTATCTTCATTTAGCTAAACCTTAGATAAATGTAACTTTGCCCATGGGATATAAATGGTCAGATGGACAAAGGTTGTGACAGTGAAGTTAGTTTTTCACCAAGCACCTGGCTCATGCCTCCATAATCTTGAGTGGCTTGGATAGATAAGAGAACTCTGCTGCCTTTGAGTTCAAATGAACAGGACTTGGTGACTGCATGGTGCCTTAGACCTTCAGATCATCGCCATTTATGGCAAATAAAGCCTGGCCTTCCTATTCATGTATAAAACTGTAAAATATCACAGGTAGATATGAATGTAGAACGTAATTAAAATATAACAGGTGGATAGGTAAAAGAGAAAAATTAAGTGAACTATAATACATATAGAATGAGGCCATGGTAGTAAGTTTGGGGAAGATAGTTCTGATTAAGTTAGTGAAGAGAATCAGAGTTTGATCCTAGAACTATTGATATTGAAATCATCTTCCTGGGGCAACACAATGGGAAAGTGAGACATGAGGTTCGCCAGAGAAAGTTTACAAACAGATATTAACAATAATTGTTTTCTTTTAAAAAAGAATCTTTAAACTAGACTAACTAAATAAAACTTGTGCATTAGCGAGTAGTAGACTAGGTCTCTGAGCCTCAAGCCTGAGCAGAGATTATGTTCAGTGAACGCATTTCAGTTCATCCATGGACATGATGAACTCAGGGCATAAGCTGGGCCAGATGAAGTGCTTTGGGCAAGGGAACACTCAGATCTTCATGAATGGTGGGTATCCCAGAAGTGGCAGGAAGGGGTGGGGGCAGACTCAGTCACTGGGAGCATAAAAGAGCTATCTTTAGTACAAATGAAAGTTCTGAGATTCAACTGATTTTCCAGGTCAGTGCGTTACATTTCCTGAGCAGCTACTTGACATAAAGTAGACTCATCCGAAAGAAGGAACCTTGATGAGATTCTTATACGTGTTTCCATTTAACCAAAGTAATCCCTGCCTGGCTCTTATTCCATCTCATTCTATCTGGTAAGAGCAGTGATGAGGTCACTCCTGGATCCTTGCATAAGTCCTTCAAAATGCTTACACACAGGAGCTGGCAGAATAAAGTCCTTTGTACACCAGACTGCCTGCCAAACCCATGGGCGGTAGGCCGGGCCTCCTTACTCATATGACACTCAGACAACTCAGAAATCCAAGCTGTTGCTGACATTCTACTAAAGAGTATTTAGATTGCATGTGGGGCTTATGTTCGTGCTATGACATCTCTCCATGTCTGAGCAGTCCTCTGTTCAGGAAGCAGACATGACACCATCTCCTGTGTTTTTTTTTTTAAAGCCATAGGCAACTGCAAATTCAAGCTCAAGGCATTCCTTCTAGAACAATAAACTGTATTTTCCTGTCCCCCAACTGAAATATCTAACACACCAATCCTAAATCAAATTGTCTAACTTCTACTAAGTTACTCTCTGAAGGAGAATAGGTCCCACAAATGTTCAAAAAGACTATGCATTCAGGAGTATAAGTTTGTGTTTGAGAGAAACATAAGGTAAAGATCAGTTAAACGTAAGCGAATACAGAGCTAGTTAATACTAGAATTTAATTATTGTGCGATTAAAAGAAAACTACAGATAGGTGGGGGATGGAAAGAGGAAAGAAAGGAGGAGTGGATGGACACATAGATATATGGATGGATGAATAAAAACAGATGGGTAGATGGGATAGACAGACAATAGGTAGGTAGGTAGGTAGGTAGGTAGACACGTACTTACACATACACACACACATTTACACACTATGACTAGCATTACCTGTTATGGAATATTGACATAAAGCTCATCCATAGACAGAGATAGAGATCAATGCTTTAGTAAATGATCTATAGTCTCTCTACTTTTTTTTAATCTTACCTTTCCTCATCTGTTAAATGAGAAAATGCATATAGCCATCATAAAGTCAATTGTAGCACCCTGATTGTTTTTAGCAACTGATATTCTAGAGAAAAGCATCACTGTGTTAGGACTTCTTCCAAGCAAATCTTGTTTATATGGATATTTGCCAACAAGTGCATAGACTGATCAGAATTCATCACAGGGGAAGACTCAGAACGCAGATGAGAGAAACTGATTCAAAGCAAGCAACATTAGAAAATAGCACATAGCAAAAAGATGGAGAAATTTTAGCTTCATGGAAATGGAAATGGAGAAAAATTTGTACACAGATAAAATACATGTACACAGATACATATGTGAGTAGATGACAACTAGACAATGGGCCAGATGGATGGACAAAGGAATCGAAATATAGTGTAAGGAGCCAGCCTATTTTACTTATTTTGAAAGACTGAAGATGAGATGCAAACATTTGTGCTCCATGGAGAACAAGGAGCAAGACCATTGGGTGGGACTGGATGAAAACTATCATCAAGCTGCTCCTTCCCACTTCTTTGGAATTTCATATAGAGCACTTCTTAGTCCTTAAGGTGATCTTATCAGAGACTATCTTCTTAATGTCCTTTCAGAGAAGAAAACTGAGGCACAGAGCGTTTTACTAAATCATCAAGGCTTCATAGCCATAGCTATATAGTTCATAGCTTCATAGTTGGTAGACCTGAAGTCAGGGGTATCTATAGTGAATCCATAGAGAGATAGGTAGGTAGATAGGTAGGTAGATAGATAGATAGATAGATAGATAGATAGATGACAGATGGATAGATAAATAGATGGATAGGTAGATAGCTGGATGGACAGTTACATACATACATATATACATACATAAATACATACATACATACATACGTATTTAGGTGGATAGATAGGCAAGTGGATGGATGGATAGCTATCTAGATGGATGGATAGATAATAAGACAGACAGACAGACAGACAGACAGACAGACAGACAGACAGACAGACAGACAGACAGATAGATAGATAGATAGATAGATAGATAGATAGATAGATAGATAGATAGATAGATGATGGATGAATGGGTAGATAAATAGATACACAGATTTCATAGACATTAGCCATGACAGTATTTGAGCAAGTGCCAAGTGAAGCACACAGAAAACATATACTACTGAAATTTGAAATAGATAAGGACATGAAGTGTCCATCATAATCAGCTAATAAAAGTCACCTTGCCTGTAACTTGGCTTCATTCCAGGCAATGCCAAATCCCAGCACAAGTGTGAATTGTGGGTGGTAACTTCTACTGAGGAGCTGCGGGTGTTCTGATTTGCTATCCTACTCCCCTCTCCTCCAAAAAGTCAATCTTTGCATTGGCTACACTGGCAAAAGCAGCAGGCTGGGGTCCAGAGGAAGGAGCACTGGAGGGCCAGCTGCACAATGGACCCCACAGTTATAACACAGGAGGCATTACCATGGCTACAATACATAAACATAGTGTCACCACAGAGCTGCTCATTGAAGACTGCAGAACTGAGGAGACCAGGACCAAGAGAGAGTCAAGAAGCTCACTCCAGACTCTCCACCATTCATGCCCTCCATTCCTCTATTTATTGAGTTACAGGAAGATACTGCAGGATGCATGTATGTTCTTTGAGAGATATGGTAACAGCATACCTGTCTAGTAGCCCAGGGAATTCCAGTATGTAGAATGTGTAGGAGGAACACACTGGCTCCATTGTTATTTTCCCGTATGCCTATTATGTATATAATGTTGTTATTTCCATAGACAGGATATGTTATAGACCTTTGCCTTCACCTATCACTAACAAAGGCCAAATGTTGGGCCATATATTACATTTCTAATGTTAATAAGCATATTATATGTAATGTTACATAATATGACATCATTAATGACAGGGATATACATTCTGAGAAATGTGTCCTGAGGCAGTTTTTGCTGTTGGGCAAACAGGTATCCATGCAGTCCGCAACTGGCTCAAGCCCCATTCTTCTGCACATGAATAGTCATACAAACACTCATATAGCACTACAGAATGTACCTGATTATTTACATACATTTGAGTCTGAGTGGGAGGTAACAATGGGAGGTTACACAAGTCCATCCAAGATGGTGAGCCATTGGCCTCTGAGGATAGAGTGATATCCCTGTACCATCTTTTCCAGAAACCCTTCTTCCTGCCTCTCTCAGGATCTCTACTTCTGTTCCAAGTCACCCGTGTAAAGGTGAGTGCCCTTTCTTTCCTTGTGGTCAGGCCCACACTGCTGTATCCATCCTCTGCCTCTTCCTCCCCCTCTCTCCCCTCCCGCCTGGGCCAACTCTGCCTCAGACAAAGTGAGCCTTCTCTGGGCTTGATGGACACATGGTCATCTGTGATGTCTTCTCAGAGGGCTATAATTCACAACCACGCTAAGTCTCTCAAAGTAAAAATCAGCACCAATCAGAGCTGTATCTAGAGTTTTATATGTCCTCAAATCTCATATAAAACCTGTTTTGGCCAGATGCTGGTGGCTCACACTTGTAAACCTAGCTACTCAGGAGGCTGAGATTTGAGGATCGCAATTCAAAGCCAGCCAGGGCAGGAAAAGTCCACGAGACCCTTGTCTCCAGAAGACTGGAAATGGCGCTGTGGTCAAGTGGTAGAGCGCTCGCCTTGAGCTGAAGAGCTCTGGGATAGCACCTAGGCCCAGAGTTCAAGCCCACAACTGACAAAACAAAACAAAAAAACCCACATTTTTTCTTCTCAGACTCTCATCGAACTGCTGCATTTTCTTTTGCTTGTCCTCATGTCTATTATATAATAAAAGACTAATGCAATGTTGAATGTGTCTTGTCTCTTGCTATCATTGTGTTTCTTACTTGGCGTGAAAAGGTTCCTTTTTTTGGTTTTTGTTTTTTTGCATTCTCTAAAAGTAAACCACTGAGTCCTGACTGCATCCATTTTCTGGCCATTTCACTGAAATTAAAATTCTTCACCACACTGAGCTACCCAATATCAAACTAGAGACCCATTCTAATTCATTGTACACAGCATCTCCAATTTTCAAACTAGAGACCCATTCTGATTCATTGAACACAGCTCCCATCTTTATTCACAGTGATGTGCCCTTCCTCAGTTCCCATGCAGCGTGTTGCAGAAGTCAGATTGCCTGTGAGGAGCTTCTTCGGTTGGCTGGTGGTGGTCTGCTCCTCCTGCAGGAATTTGGTTCAACTCCTTCAGCTCCTGACTGCCCAGGCTCCATCTGGCCAGTTCAGTTGGACAAAACATGGTACAGCCACTCAGCAGCTCCTGATAGGGACACAAAACTAAACCCAGCACTGTATATACTACTCTTTTGGCTAAGCCATCTAGCCAAAAGTTAGCTCTCTAAGCTCCTCAAAAGGATAAAGAGACCCCAGAACCTTCTCCCTCCCACATCACAGAACTCACAGGTATTCCTCAAATATTTTCATAGAAACCTTTCTATCATTTTTACCAAAAGCAGCAGAGAAATCCTGAGCCATCACTTTGTGTAGGCAAAGCCCTTTAACAAACATGTTTTGGTAATGGAGCATTCATTTTACTCTCTTCATGTAGGTAAGGAGTTAGATAACCATAAGTCAATTCTTATTTTTAGGTGTTGCTTCATTTTGCTTTGTTTAAGGTCTTTTCTCTGGTAATTGGCCTTCATTTGGGCTTTTCCTATGAAGTCTATTTATTGTTTTAAGGTCTTAGTCTTTTGACCAAGCAATTATCTATGCATGCTTTTATTCCTACCTATTTGTTCTATAATTCTAGAAAGTAGGTGAATTTTCTTTATTCTTCATGCAAAAGAGGATAAAGCAGCTTAGACATTGATAAGGTCCAAAGTCACTCAAAAAGTGCCAGATATTGCTGGGCTTCAGTGATGCATGTCTGTAATCCTAGCTATTCAAGAGCCTGAGATCTAAGGATTGAGGTTCAAAGCAAATTTGTGAGATTCTTATTTCCAGTTAAGCACTGAAAATCCAGAAGTAGAGCCGTGGTTCAAGTGGCAGAGCAACAGAATTGAGGGAAAAAGATAAAGGACAGTGCCCAGGCCCTGAGTTCATGCCCCAATATTGGCACAAGAGATAGAGTTGAGAGAGAGAAATAGAAGATAGAGAGGCAAAGAGAGGAGCAGGGAGGGAGACATGAAAGAAAGGAAGGAAAGGAAAGGAAAGGAAAGGAAAAGAAAGGAAAGGAAGAAAGAAGGAAGGAGTAGTGGAGGAATCCAACAAGGCTGAAAGAAAAATAGATCAAGAGATAGGTAGAGGTAAAGTTTTGAAAAGGCAGCTTTTCAGAATAGGAAGCAAATCAGTGTAAGTTGGCTCTGAGTCCTTACTGGCAGTTTTGCAGGAATGAATCCAAGATGAAGCTCCAACAAGTAGCTGTCAGGGTGACTTTTGCTTTCCAGAGGAAGAGGGAAACCCAAAGAAGTGCCTCATGTTATTATTCATGAAAAGAGCTTAATGGCCAAGTAGGAACATTTGTTAAGGGGAAAACTGAAAGGAAGAGTTAAAAGCTAAGACAGCCTGGTGACCATTTTAGAATAGCTTGCACAAAGTCCAGAATAAATGCATGCCATGGAACTCAAAGACCTGGCACTTTAAGAAAAACAACAAAAGCACACATACAACTCTTCATGGTCAACTGGCAAAATAAAATAGGTTTTTCTCCTGCCATTTTTCAAAAATGGAAAGACAGGCTAAGTGAGGGAAACAGGAAGGCATACACTAGAAATTAGACATGCCCCCCCCACCAGGAAAAAAAAGGAATTTAAGAGAGTATTGGTAAGGGATTCCAAGACTAAAAATAATAGACTCTTTATATCCACAGAAAGGGCGAGGTCAGCTAGAGGCTCAGGAATCTGGTTAAATGGAAGTCAGGCAATCCCAGGACTCAGATAAAGCACAAACAACAGCAGGACTCCACAGAATACATTCAGTGACTGTTGGCCATCACCAAGCACTGTTAAGTATTTCATATGCGTTGCTTTATTTTAATCCCCACAATGTCCTATTATTAAGCTCATTGAACAGACAAGGAAACCGAGGCACGCAATGATGAAGGCAAATGTCATGTAGCTGCTTAAAAGTGACAGATGGGAATGATGGACTCAAATCTGAATCAAGATCCTGCTTGTAAATAGATTTTGCCAGCAGGTCAGAGTTACTAGGCCAATAAATTGGGGAAAATACATGGTGTAAAACTATGCAGGCAGCTAGTGGAGGAGCAGGTAAATAACAGATGGGATCCACATGAGGGCTCACTAACATTGACATGCAGCCTCTGAACTAAAGGGACAAGCAATGTGACCCATGCTCCACCTTGACCCTGTTCCCCATCCCCAAATAAGCCCAGATGGAACTGTAGAGCAGGGATCTTTGATTTCATGCCAGATAAGTCAGTGCTACCTATAAGCAAAGTCAGAGCCGCTGCTTATTTCTCAGAATACCACATAGCCTAGCAAAAGCTGCACAGTGTAAAAAGAGAACTCCTGCCTGTCTTATCTACTAAAAACAAAGCCCACGCTCAAATTCACCTCTTCAAAGGGCTAAAGAAAACTAATGACTGTGATAGATTCTGGCATTATTTATTTTGACGTTGCTTGAAACCCTGACTTGTTCCAACAGAAGCTTATAGAAAAGACAAGGCCAATTAAAACAGAAAGCAAGAAAAGGAAAGCAAGATTAGGGATGCAAAAGCTGGCCAGGAATTGGTCATCACTTGCAGTCTTTCTATGGTTCACAAATTTAGAGTTTTAAGTTCTCGGGCATGTAAGACCCACACAAAGAAAAAGAGACATTGCCAATGTTACAAGTTCTCGATGAAAGCATATTAGTTTGCTCAGGAGAATCTGCGGAATGTTCATACAAGCAAGAGACAGGGATTTTTCCTAGGTTTCTCATGAATTGGACTATGTAGAATGTAACAATGGATTGTCAGCATCCTTACATGGAATAGGAAATAACAGTTCCAAAAGGTAGTTTTCTCATTTCCTCTCAGTAAAGACAGAAGTGTCATAAAGCATTGGATAGACATCCCCAGAGGCAGCAGACTTCATTGTTTCTGAAACAATTTTCTGCCAAAGACTTACTTATTTTGGTTACCATAGGGATGGCTAAATGGTTTCATTGCTTGTCATGTGACAGGCAAGGTTAGGGGTAATGTCAATGGCTTTTATGAGAGTTACTGAGCTCTTTCTCAGGAAATACACTATAAATGATTGTAGGTGTATAGGAGTGAAATTTTGGGGATCATTAGCAATGCTAAATTATCTAGGTAATAAAAGAGTCAGGCCCGAACCTGTATACTCAGCCATGGGCTGGAAATATTACAGAATAAAATTGCATGTGTCCCAAGATGTACCAAACTTATTTCCCTACCATCATTCCCCGTACAAAACAGTGTAATTATTCACATAGCTTTTCCATCTTATTGGGTGTTAGAAGTAATGTGGAAATCAATCAAAGCATACAGGAGGATGGGAGTCAATTATAACCAGACACTCTGCCAGTTTAAATAAGAGGCTTGAACATTCCTATTTTTGTGATTCCCTGGGAACATCATATAGAATAAGTCTGATGTGAAAATCAAGGGATGATTGGATTTATTCAGTTACTTTATTCATCAGATGTGTATTAGAATGTATGCTACAGCATGTGAACACAGCCATTCTGTTCTGCAGCTACTTGATTCTTTATCCTCATGGAAATTCCATTCTAGTTGATAAACCACAGGACATTCAGGCAGCTGAGCCAGAAGGCAAAATATTGTCAGATACTTAATGAAAAATGCAGGGTGGTTGTCCTCCAGGCCGGCAATGCTTTCCAGAAAACTAGCATAATTCAAGCTCCCTGCCCCTTAGGAATGCATGCAAATGTGGACTGAAGGAGGCTATCAAAATTGAGGACCATAGACTTTGACAACTGTTGATACATAATTTTAAGTTTAAGACTGCTTTTCATGTTCTCAGCAGTACCTCTAATTATATCTCTGAGCGCTCTTCCCCAAATTCACCAGCACAGCACTTTCAGTAGTTTGACCTGCTTTACAGCATTTTACCACTTCCACCATGGTTATAAATGTCAGAGTACCAGGTGCTATTCTCAAGTGGCTCTAACCCTGAGACACAGAGAAGATGTGGGTGGTCATATTAAAGAAGGTGGTTTTTGAGGCTTACATGAACAATAGCATTACTTATTAAATAGAAAACTGTAGCTGGATGCCAGTGGCCCACACCTGTAATCCTTACTACACTCTGGGGAGCTGAGATCTGAGGATCATAGTTTAAAGCTAGCCCTGGCAAAAAAATGTCTGTGAGATTCCTATCTCCAATTAATTACAAAATAGCCAGAAACGCAGCTGTGGTTCAAAAGGGAGAGCACCAGCCTTGAATACAAAACTATGGGAAGTGCTCAGGCACTGAATTCAAGTCCTAGTACTAGGACACACATACAAAAGAATTGCAGTAAATAATGATACATATTAAGATATCAACATGATTATTAAACTTGCTTAGGAGTACTAATGAATATTAATCGCAACCTGCTTCTTTGATTACTGACACAAATCAAGGATTTATGTGTGCATATGCACATATTATTTTTTTGACACTATTGTGTGGCAATGAGATAAAAACTAACCATCGAGCATACTGACTGGCTTCAAATTTTGCAAGACTTGGTATTTTTAGCTTTAAGAAATATGACATCTGGGGCTAGGAAGGTGGCTCAGTGGTAGAGCGCTTGCCTTGCATGCATGAGGCCCTGGGTTCGATTCCCCAGCATCACATAAGCAAAAAGAAAAAAGCTGGAAGTGGCGCTGTGGCTCAAGTGGTAGAATGCTAGCCTTGAGCTGAAGAGCTGAGGGACAGCACCTAGACCCAGAGTTCAGACCCCAGGACCAGACCCCCTCCCCCCCCCAAAAAAGAAATATGACATCTATACATTTTATTTTGGCATAAAATAAGACCATTCTCAAATTTTCCTATTTCAAATTCACACAGAATCAGCAGCCTTGAACTACAGAATAGTTTCTCATTGATAGTATAGAGTTAAGAGCTGGAATTTACAGCCAGACAGCTCTTGGACTTGACCCCTACTTTTACCACTTACAGCTTTTATCAAGCTTCATATTTCTTTAAGCTTTGGAGTCAAGAGCCAAGGACTAGGTAGTTGGAAAATAAAGCAAAGGAGACAAGTCTCAGGAATAAACTACTGAAGAGTGGTTCTTAAGCCCAATGGGAGGGCTCTGTGTGTGTGTGTGTGTGTGTGTGTGTGTGTGTGTGTGTGTGTGTGTGTGTGTGTGTGTGTGTGTGTTTTACTGTTGAACTGACCTTGTAGGGCCTCTTTGACTGATGCCTAAATCAGCATTGCTCTTACCTTAATGGGGCTCCCATGAAATTTTCTTCCTTTATATCTCAGACCCAAGCAAATGAAGGGGTGATGTTGTCCAAAAAGAAATGTACTCTGACTTATGTAACTGTCATTCCTCTGTACATCACCTTTATGATAACAATTAAAAATTAAAAACACAATAAATATCAGGCCCCCATTTCTGGTTTAGTATGAATGTTTCTCTCAAACTATTTGTGCACAGATAAAAACCCCACCAGCAAATAATAAGGGTGTACATCATAGAGGAATGGGAGAACAAACGCAAGCCTAATGATCGGGAACCTTAAACTCTTAAATGTTTCCTTTGGAAGAAGGTTTTGAGATCTCTGGCCACAAGCTTCCTAGATTTCCTCCAATTTAAGGACAGCTTTGTCTACATGCCACATTCTTGTCTTGACTCCTGTTGTCCAGGGACCAGCTTCTAAGACAGCATCTGGACACACTTCCCCTGTAGAGGACCAAGCCAGCATGGAGTGCTGCCCTGTCCTGTTACTGTGGTTCTCCAGCTGGCACAGAGCTAACTGGCACCTGCTCAGGAAGAAACCACAGACTCAGCAACCTCCATCCTTTTGTGTTTTTTTCTTGGTCAAGTCTTGGTGCAACTCAAATCTTTATATGTGCTATGTATATATGCATGTATGGGGTCGGCTGGAAGTGGGATATGGAATGTATGGTCAGTACTATGAGCTAAGGGTCCTGCATGTGCTGTGCAAGTACTCTACCACGTGAGCCATGCCCCCAGCTCAGATTTAATATTTGAGAACACTAGTATCCACTTATTCTTCCTTTGTGAAGTAACTGAATGATCTCCATAAGGAAACTTCATGAACCCTGATCCATTTAGAAGTAAATTGAAACAGAAATCACAAACAATGAGATGGTTATGCATTTCTCAGTGTTCAAACTACAGCTATGCAACTGCTTACAGGTAGAATTTTACAAATTTTACCTTTCTCTTTTACATATCCTTTATCCAAAATTCTTGGAACCCATTATGTTTTGGGTTTCAGATTTTTCTTATTTACATATATTGGCATACACATAATGAGATTCTTATGGGAATGGAACCCAATCTAAACATAAAATCCCTTTATGTGTTATATACACCTTGTAAATATGGCTTGGAGGTAATTTTATGCAATATTCATAGTGCCTTCATTGTGACCACAATTCAACCCTGGAGGTCAGCTGTGAAATTTTCCAAGTATGATTTCATGTTGGTGTTCAAAAGTTTCAGATTTGGGATGCTTGCAGATATTTGGTTAGGGATGTTCAACTGATAATTGTGATTCAATTATACCTTTACTATTACTATGACCAATTGTTACTTAAAAGAGAAACAATGACTCTAGTCATGAACTGTCAATGTCCTAAGTCAGAGAACTCTCTCTCTCTCTCTCTCTCTCTCTCTCTCTCTCTCTCTCTCTCTCTGCCCTTTCATGAGATATAAACATTACCAACACCTTTTTCTTTGTGACTTTTTCTTTGGTGACTCTTTAGGAAACCAGCTAGTCAATCTCTCCACTGGAGTTTTTTGTTTCTTACTTTGGCCCAGTTTATTTAGACTCATATAAAGACAAATTAGATTTCCAATATGCTATGAGCTTTAGTAAATTGAGGTGAAACTAGAAACAAATTTAATGTAATAAATTCTGAGTTTTCATGTAATCTCAATTTGTTTTATTTTCTAATGGAATCAGAGTTCGCCAGTAAGTTCCCATTAAGAACACACATACCACAAACATCAGTATAGACTACATAAAGAGTTTATATTGTAGCTAAACTTCCTAAAATTGTGTCATGAATCTTTTTCTTTTCTATACAAATAGGATTTTTTTTTTTGCCATTTTCAGAAACACAGGGGCAGGCAAATACAACTTTCTGGTTTCTTTCTTAGAGTCATTCAAAAGTGACTTAACTACAAAGCCCTATAGGTACATTTGTCAGATATGATAACAAAAAATAACAAACTTCTGGCTACTCAACTGAATTTTAATTTCTGATAATGAATAATTATTTTTGATATAAGTATTTCCCAAGCAATGTTTGAAAGATGGGTCTAAAACATTATTCATTTTTTCTCCAAATTCAAATCTACTTGGGAATCCTATCATTTAGCTAGCAAACCTACTTGTCTGCCAAAGACATAAAGTAGCTAAACTCTCTTAATGGTTCTGAAAGTACCAGGATGTAGCTGGATGAAGCCATCTTTGAGGTGGAGACAAATGAAGCAAGCCATGGCCCTAAGCCTCAGTGTGAGGAAGAGGTGGAAAGAAAGGTGGCCACAGTCATGAATGTGAAAGAGTTCAGTGCAGGAATTACTTTAACAGACTTATTCAGCATATACAAAGCAGATGGATGGTGAAAGCTTGTTTCCTGAGTATTAACTAAAAGCCACAATACTCTAAGCCAGTGGGAGCATTCTGTTTTCTCCACATTCTCCTTCCATGTTTTACACTACAACACCCAGACACACACACACACACACACACACACACACACACACACACACACACACACACACACACACACACATCCCAAGCCTACTACATAAGAACATCTTTTCATATTAGGGTTAGAAAAAGCCTACATAGCCTTTATTTCTTTAGGAACTATGGATATTTCCCGTCTCTGTACTTCATTTCCTATGCTTTACTTAACACCTTCCAAAGGTAAATGCTACCATGTTTTCACCTTACATGTTCAGCTCCAAAAGATTTACAAATAACATAATGACTTTTAATAACATAATGACCAGTATGATACAGATAAGAGAACATCACAAATTTCCAGTTCAAAACAGTAACTGGTTGACTGTCACCCCTTTAACATATCATTTAAAGACTTGAGAAGACAGAATTTGTGGGGGGACAGTTGGAGTGTGTATGCACGCATATGTGTGTATGTGTATGGGTGTGCCAGTCTTGTGTTTTGAACTCAGGGCCTGGGCACTGTCTCTAACTTATTGTACTCAAAGCAAGAATCACAGCTCTACTTCTGGCTTTTTGTTTTTTTGGTGATTAATTGGAGATAACAATCTCAAGGATTTTCCTGCCCAGTATGGCTTTGAGCAGAGATCCTCAGATCTCAGCCTCCTGAATAGCTAGGATTACAGGCCTGAGCCACCAGCATTTGGTTTAGAATTTTTTTTTTAATGACGAGTATGTGTGACTATTTTCAAAGAAAATAACCAGTAGGTAAGAGGCAAAAGACTTGGTTTTTCTTTGTGTACTCTAGTTTGGTTTCATTGGCCTGACTAAAACCTTTTGAAAGAAGTGGTCTATGTTTTATAAGATACGGGGCACATGCAAAAGGCCCACTAGTTACAGTGGGGTTTACACAAGGACTATAGGATTAGGCAGCTATTTCCCATTCCTTGTGCTGTGCTGTAAAGAAGTGACACATTGAGCTTTGCCTCAGACGCTCACAGCCATCTTTGCTATAGCTAGATACTCAATCCCAGAATTCCCTGGGCACAAAGTATGTGAAGGACATGTGTGGCCCTAGTGCATTCTGGAAGTTGTTCTTGAGTTGGCTATGTCAATCGTATTCCCCAGAACATGGTAGGTGAAAGAGAGTTGTAAATGGAACTTAGAAACTTAGTCAAACAAATCCATAAAAACGTACAACAGTTGAGCAGACTGATTCCAAATGCCCTATCTTAAGCTTGGTCATTTCCTCTTCAAGTTTTCCTCTGAAACTCCTTCTAGAACTTATTCTAGATACAAATAACACTTTCAGTTTGCTTATTTGATTTGTTCTTTGAGTAACTTCAATGATGCGTGTGTGTGTGTGTGCGCGCGCACACGTGTGCGTGTGTGATTTCTTCATTTTAACACAATTTTGCATTGTCAAAGCTGCACCAAACTTTTGACCCCAGAATCAGCACATGAGGCAGATGGTAGCCAGTTCACTACTTGGTGACTTATGAAAACCAGCTTCTTCTTTGTATTTTGGGGAGGTAGAGCATCAAAGAGGAAGTTAACTAGGCTCCCAAACAAATGAGTGCAATATGAAGGAAACTCTGAGAGGCATTTGGTGTTCATTACCAAGCATTCGGTAGCTGCTTTGTCATTTTTCTTGTTTGTCATAAAAAATAAATAGAGTTTAATAGATGATCTAACCTAGCAGGTTTTGGCAAGAAACTAGGCTGTGTCTTATTAGGATCTTGATGTGCATAATTTAAAGTAAGATGGAACATGAAACCATTCCCAGCACACATCGGGGAGTGACTGACATAGATTTAGTCCCTGATTGTGCAGAAATGAAAACCAGGGCCGTCCTGGATGGTGTATTAAATCATGTATTCTGTTTTATGGAGTTTGGGCTGTAAACAGCGTATTTCAGAATAATTAACCCTGTCATTTCTTTGACTTAAAAGTTTGTTTTGTTTTGTTATGATTTAAAAAAAAAAACCACCACGTAGGAGTGTTTTATGTAAAAGACAGGAGCTGAAGTGCCTTAATAGATTGTGTGAAGGCCAAAAGAAACTCAAAGGGCAGTTCCTGTTAACTCACAGGTCAAAATTACCATCAGTTAGCAAGAATTAAGACATGGTCAGCAAACCCAGGGGAAATTCTCTGCTTGATGGGAAAGATCTGGCCTTCGCGCAGGGCCTCTTGCCTGCGTAGCCAGGGCTAGGAGGTGACTGGCAGGCTCACAGGAGTTATTCTTTCAGTGTGACACGCTGGGTAATGATCTCCTTTTCCACAGAGCAGCATCAGGAATGGATTAACCTCTGTGGCAATTTGGGGGCCACTTATCAGGGGATAGCTCAGATTTTCTGCCTGTCTTGGTCACAGTCACTCTCAAAGGATTTTCCTTGAGATCTATTTCTTGATTTGTACTCACATTCCCCCCCCCCACCCCCAGCCATGGTTGTTTTTCTCTGTGTGTTTTTGAGGGGAGGGCTTAGTTGTTTTTTTTTCCAAATATGGGAATTCCAACCTTGCAAATTCAAGAAGTCAGTGGCATTTGTAAAGTCCGTAAATTTTGAAAGCGATTGTCCCTCAAGATCCCGATTTAGAAAAATCATCTGCTCTGACTTCTTTTTTCCTTTGATTGTGTATAGAAACTATCTTTTCCTATGGCATAATAAAGAAAGTCCAGGCAATAAATGTGTCATGAATAATACATCTTGATAATGTTTCTTAATGCAGCATGTGACTACCATTTGTGAAAGTATCTCCAGTTTTTAAGAAGTTTATCTAGCTGGTCCCATTTTACTCCTCGGATAAAAGATTGGGCGACATGCTGAAGGAAAACCAGCTGAGCAGCAAACTTCACAATGGTTCACAAACATTTGTCTCCTGGGAAATTGATTAGAAAAGTATTAATTGTCTTTCCTTTCAGAAGCTATGATTCTACCTTGATACTCTTTTCACATCATCACCACCAGATATTCTCTGAATTAATGAATAAAATTCATTTCATCTGACTTTTATGAATGTGGCTACTTTCTACTATGGTGTGACAAATGGTGTCTTACGAAATGGAGTTTTATTTCTTGGGAGTTTAGTGATCCAGGAAGAAAAAATAAATCAATATTTACCCAGCAAAAGATACGTACACAAATAGACACTAAATATTTACTTTTCTAAAAGACAATTCAGAGAGAGAGAAAGAGAGAGGGGGAGTAAAATTAATTCAAAGCATTGTCCAAGTTAGCCACAGAATCTAGAATGTCTGTCATCTGACATATTGTGTAAATTTGGTTGACAGGGTCTCACTACAAACTCCTTTGAGACAATAATTAGAATCCTGTCTCGGAAAGAGGGCTTCGCTTTTGGTATCTAAGGTCTAGAAAATCTTGAATAAAGTTTCTTTGTAAAAAGATGAATGGACTTGACAATGTCAGAATACTGGTTGTGATCCTTCCTATACAATCTTAGCACACTCCTATGTCTGGGAGGTTATTGGCTCATATCTAAAGCAACTGTGGTTCAAGAACTACCCAACTACTTTCTCTTTTCAGTGTTCGAGCCTCGGAGTCTCTTATAGCTTTCTTAACTCTGTCACTGTAGCAAGAAAACAGAGTCACTGAGAAAAAAATAGGGCCATGTTCCCAGAGAAAATACTTATAAAATATAAACCAATATCTGTTTTAAAGACAAGGGTGAATATTTTTTGAACCCAAAAGAGAAAGACAAAGACAGCCAAGTGTTCTCTTTTTCTTTAGCAGATAAAACAAGGCCTTATTTAGCAGGTTCATTTTGGGTCTCTTCTGAAAGGGCGAAGACTCTGATGAAAAGCTGATTGAAAGAATAAGCCAAAGAAACAGTGCTGGGTATTAAGGACTGCTCCTTGATAGACAGAGATTCCAGGTTGGCCCTCTGCTGCTGCTCATATCTGTGGAAGTGGTTCTCAAGTACCACTTAAGGGCTTCAAGCACCCGGCCTTTGTACAATGCACTTTGATGTTGAAGACCACCAGGACAAAAGCATGATGCTGGATTTGAATCTTACCTTTAAAACTAAGATTAGCTGTGGGGTCTTGGATAATTTATATAATCTCTCTGGGCATGTTTCTTTCTTTTTACTTTTTTCTTTTTTTGCCAGTCCTGGGCTTGAACTTGGGGCACTGCCCTTGAGCCTCTTTGTGCTCAAGGCTGGTGCTCTGCCACGTGAGCCACAGTGTCACTTCTGGCTTTTGCTGAGTAGTTTCATTGGACATAAAAGCCTTACCAATTTTCCCAAGTTGGTTTCCAACCATGGTCTTCAGATCTTGACCTCATGAGTAGCTAGGATTACAGGCACAAGCCACCAGCGCCCAGCATCTGAGCATGTTTCAAAATGTGTAAACTGAGTGCAATAATGGCAATACCTGCTCATTTATTTTGTGGATGAAGTAAGTGAATGTGACAGTCCTCAGCACCTAATAGAAAGCTTATCTTATACTATATTATTCTTCTCACCCTTAAAACACATAGTTCCCCTCTTATCATTAGCTCCTGGGTTCCAGAGTGCCAATGGACATCAAACTCCAAAAAAATGCTTAACTCCCTTACGGAAAATGGCACAGTATTTGCATGTGACTGTGGCGATTCTCACTAACAGTTTTGAGTCCTCGTTGCTTCCTTACAGCACCTAACACAACATAAATATGTATAATGGAAAGAGGTGAACACCACACTGCTTAGAAAATGTCAAAAAAATAATTCTGCATATGTACAGTACAGACAGAACTTTTTCCTGGATTTTCTTTTCCTTGTTTGGGGGGAGGGGCAATATTAGGATTTGAAATCAGAGACCTATGCTTGAGAAGCAGGTGTTCTACCACTTGAGCTATTTCACAGCGCAACTAGATGTCTTGTTCCTGTGGTTTCTGCACTGCAGAACATTGTTCACATACATCACAGCCCACTTTTGCCTTGTTTTGCTTTTTTACCTTTGACTGGTTCCTGAATCTCCCACTCAGTAGAACTCTCAGCACGATACCCTGAGCTCCTCTGCCTGAAGCAATTATCTAAAAGCCTAGAACATTTTTTTTCAAGTCAATAGGACTGCCCCAAGAATAGAATCATGTGATTGAAGATAAAATGAAAAAAATAAAACCTATAAATCCCAAGTGACAGAATCAAATTGTGTTCCTTTGAACAAAGTGGAAGGAGATCCTTTTGTCTCCATATTTTCTATCTATTTTAATCCTAGGTTTTCTTGGATCTATTATCCATATAAGTGACTGCATCAATGATTGTAAAAAGAAGCCTTACTCCACATTCTGACTTTTGGCCTTATCGAAGGCTGGTTGTAATTGGCACTAGATTCTCTCACAAGTCTGGGCAGTGGCAGAGAGCTATATCTCTCAGTCAGAAAAAGATGACCTTTTGCTCCAACATCCTCATCATTTTCAGTGCCCAGTGGTTAACTGAGTTCAGTGCTTCAGACATTAAACATTCTTTATAAGCTAGGTATGTTTAATAAGGATGAATGCTGATAGAATCACTTTGGCTTACATTTTCAGTAAAATAGTCAATAACTTACAGGAGCTAGTTAGCACCAAGTTTTAAAATGGGCTTTGCATTGGTAGGTTTTGCTCAGCTATAGTCTCAGAACACTTTGAATTTTGTGAAACCGTTTGTAGCAGGGTCCTCTAAGTTTTGATGTTCTCAAGAGGCTGAATGTTGATTTACAAAATCTCCAACTTAAGGAAGGTTTATTGGAATGTATCCACATTATAAGGCAAGGCAAGCTTTTATAAGAGTAAAATATAAGCCTGGCACCAGTGCCAGGCATAATCCTAGCTACTCAGGAGGCTAAGATCTAAGGATCATGGTTCAAAGCCAGCCTAGGTAGGAAAGTCCATGAGACTTTTATCTCCAAGTAACAACCAAAAAGACCTGGAAATGGAGATGTGACTAAAGTACGAAAGTGCTCACCTTATGTAACAAAGCTTTGGGACAGCACCCAGGCCATGAGCTCAAGCCCTAGGACTGGCACATACATATGTGTGTGTGCACATGCACACACAAACACACATACGAGTAAATTGTAAATGACATTTTTTCCCTCAATACTTCATCTTATATCTATTAAAAACACTCATTCTCCAGGGTTGAAATATATATGAAGATAGCCTCATATGATTAAAAATCATATTGTTAAAGAAAAAAATTAAGAATCATCCTATACTATTTGTTTTCGGAGTGGCAACTCTTTAAAGATAAAAATAATACGAATCCTAGCTGCCCCTGGATGGGCACCACAAAATAATGATGATGATGATGATGATGATGATAATAATAATAATAATAATCACAATAAAATAGAAGTTGTAAGGTCTAACATCAGTTGAGTCCATGCAACTGATATTCACATTTCCCTTATTGCCTACAAATCATCTCCCTTTGCTTTTTTTTCCCCTTTTTTCAATTTTGCAAACAGTGTTATTTACTATGCTCAATTTCTGTTTGCAGTATCTGATCCTAGCAGGACACTTTGCATTTGTCCATGGTGAGGTACCTCCATGCTTTATCTTTGAGCTTGGCAGTTGGGATTAAATGAACCTAGTTCTTTATAACCAAAGACACAGCATGGATTTGCTCTGCTCCTGTTCACTGCCCTTTGCCAAATCAAGTTAAACTTTGTAGGGGTTTTTAAATATCGAGATTTATCTTTTTGCAAGCACCTCAGAACTTCTCTGTGCTTTAAAAAATATTATCAATAAGCTATCAGATTGTTTTGATTAAAGGATGTCAAATGTGCTTGGAGAAGAAGACAGAGGCCCAAGGGCTTCCTTCAATGATCAGCCCTGGCTCCATCCCATGGAAACCTTCCCTTCCCTTCCCTTCCCTTCCCTTCCCTTCCCTTCCCTTCCCTTCTCTTCCCTTCCCTTCCCTTCCCTTCCCTTCCCTTCCCTTCCCTTCCCTTCCCTTCCCTTCTTTTCTTTTCTTTTCTTGTCAGTCCTGGGGCTTGAACTCAGGGCCTGGGTACTGTCCCTGAGCTTCTTTTGCTCAAGGCTAGTGCTCTACCACTAGAGCCACAGCTTAGTTCCAGCATCTTCTGTGTATGTGGTACTGAAGAATGAAACCCAGGGCTCCATGCATGCTAAGCAAGCACTCTACCGCTAAGCCATCTTCGCAGCCCCCCACCTTTTTTTTTTTTTGCTTTTTGCAAACTCTAAAAAGAGATTCTGGAAAGAGTTTTCTACTGGAACACATTGACACCCATTTCTTTTCATTGGTGGATGATGGCAATCAAAGTGGAGTGACCACTTCCAATGGTAAGGCAGCTGATTTGACCCCGCGTCTCATTTCCTCTGGGAAACTTCTGATGAGCAAAGGTCCCTGGCAGAAACAATAACTGAAGGCCATGCAGCCCCACAGCCCCTGGCCATTTTCCATCCATGTGGGTAATTTGCTAAAGTCAACTCCTTCAAAGGCATGGGGCAGCCCTCTTTCTAGGCACTTTCCCTACAAGCCTAGCTGGAAAATTCATCACAGTGCACAAATGGAGGACTAGCCCCTCCTCCCACAGTACAACATACCTACAAGTCTAGATCCAGCAATTATGCAATCATGTATAATCTCACAACTAAAAGACAAACACAGAGCGTCTCCTCCCTCACTGCCTTTCAGCTTTGATGGTTCTGGTAATCGGTTTTCATTTTGCTTCGGTTTTACTAAGGCCAACAGAGCTGCAGGGAGATCTTTATTCCTGAATTGATCACACTGTTCCTCCACAAAAGGAAAAATCCTGCCAGATGTGGTAGCTTACGTCTGTAATCACAGCTATACAAGAGGCATGGGTAGAAGGATCAAGATATCAGGCCTTCTAAGCAAAAAGCTCAAGATCTTATCTGATAAAGAAATAACTGGAAAAAAAGAAAAGGACTAGAAATGTGGTTCAGATGATGAAATGCATACCTACCACACCAAGCCCTGCCCGACACACACACAGAGAGACAGAGACAGACACAGAGAGAAATCTGTTGTGTTATTATCTAAAGTAACTCAGTCTGACCTGGTTTCTTCACTTAATTTTGTATATAGTGTCAAAGGAACAGAAGCAGGTTAAATTCCAAGACTTCAATACTAGAGAAAAAGAGGCACGAGTATCTTGACTTCATTTTGAAGATAAGAAATAAAAATAATCTGGGCACTGGTGGCTCACACCTGTCATTCTAGCCACTAAGGAGACTGATATCTAAGATCTTGGTTCAAATCCATTCCAGGTAGGAAAGCCCATGAGAAACTTATCTCCAATTAACTACCAAAAAAATATGTGGCTCAAATGGTCAAGTATTACTAGCCTTGAGCACAGAATCTCAGGCGCCCAGGCCTTGTGTTCAAGCCCTAGGACAGGCACAAAATAAATAAATGAAAATAACGTTTTCCAAGTGCAAGAATCTGTCTGGGTAGCTGGAAGTGACCAGAAGAAAATTTCCATTTATAGGACTCTAAGTAAACAAATTTCAGAGTTTTGCTGAAAAAGAGGCATAGATATCAGGCCTTCTAAGCAAAAAGCTCAAGATCTGATCTGAAATAGAAATAACTGGAAAAAAAGAAACGGGGCTGGAAATGTGATCTTCTAGGGGTGTTGTCTAAGTTGAATTAGGAGGTCCTGGGTGAAATTGCAAGGTGGACAGGGCTAACACGGAAGGCCAAAGTAAAAACTTCATGGAAAAGAAGGCTCATAGGAGCCATGTTAGTCAGACAGTCTTCACTAAATATCCACCCTACTGGGCCTTTCCATTCTCTTCCACTGGCCAGTAGGCTACACCAGAGAAATAAAGCCCAGCCTGGTCTCCTGGCCATACAGTTTATAGTCTAGCTGGAAATAGGTTTTTCACTGCACAATTTAGAATCACGTGGGACAAAAAAGGACACTATGGTTATTATGACTTCATTTCCACTCTCATGTTCATCTTTGTGCTAAACCAAGAATACAAGCAACCTAACATCTTCTATGTGGTCAGGGTTCTAAGTGAGAAGGAGTTTTGATAGAAATGCTGTAAAGCCGAGTAGGTTTTGAGGGTTGCTTATTTCAGCAACCAGGTATGATGGCACATGCCTGTAATCCCAGCACTCAGGAGACTGAGGCAGGAAGATGAATGTTTCAGGTCAACCTGAGCTATATAGTGAGATCTTGTCTCAAACAAACAAACAGGCAGATGAACACTTAAACATTGACAAAAGAGAGAAAACTGGGGGCGGGCAGGGAGACAAAGATGAAGAGGGAAGAAAACAAAGAAAAACAGAGAGAGACAAAGAGACAGAGAGAGAAAAGGAATAAGTTTATATTGGGGTTCAGGACATGTTATTAGTTGTTCTTCTCACCTTTGGGGTATCGTCTCTGGTTAAGCTATATGTAACAGTCCCCAAAGCTTCAAGTTTACATAAGGTAGAGAAAAGTGAATTGTCTGGAAAGTCAAGTGGAGGCCTCAGAATAGAGAACCACAAACTCTAATCAATCTGAATTCTTCCTTGACCTATCCTAGGGAAATTCACATTGTGATAGACAGACAAATGGCATAGAAGAGACAGAACAGATCCAGGGAGCTAAATAGAAATTTCCCACTGTATGTAATATAAAACAAATCATGGCCAGGTGCTAGTCTCTCATGCCTCTAATCCTAACTACTCATGAAACTGAAATCTGGAGGATTCCAGTTAGAGGCCAGCAGAAAAAGTGTGAGAGACTCCATCTCTAAAATCGCCAGCAAAAGTCTGAGCTGGAGGAATGGCTCAAGTGATAGAGTATCAGCCAAACCAGCAAACACAATGAGTAAGCACAAAAGATCTGAGTTCAAATCCTGAATCATGGAAAGAGACCTCACCCCAGGCTCTCTTCTCTGTGGTTGAACTTCCTGCAGTTTCCCTCACCACAGAAATCTTATGTATACATGTCATGTCTGATGATCCTCTTTCTGACCTATTGTCAGAAGGTCAGTGACAGCCTAATGCTATGGAAAATTGTTTCTGTCATTCACCTCACTTCATCTCCACCCACAGGCATTATATCTCCCTGACTAAACTCAAGTAGGGTCAACGTAAAGCAGGAGAATATTTGGAGAGACAGCATTAACACAGCTTCGATCACTGTACTTTCTTGTAATTGTTCTATTTTGTTATTCGTTATAGTCCCTCATCTCTGAGAAGTCTTAATTTCTACATTGAAATTACATTGTTTATGGCCTCCCTGGGTATCTTAGGACTCATCCATGCAGAGGAGAGGAATGTCTATATTCTTTAGATGAAAGCTGATCTGACTCCAAGTTTCCCCTCAAGGCAGTACCAACCCTGACCAGTCTTCTTGGCTGGTGATACAGGCCCATAATCCTAACCCAGGACTGTTCATGATATATTTGAGGGTGTTGGCTGTCATGATTCTAACACAGCCACTGTGTGGTCACAGAAGGCCACCTCCAGCCATCCAGTGACCCCACTCTAAACACTCAGTTCCAGGACATATGTTAAGAGACAGATCTCCACCTTTGGGGTCTAAAAGATCCATTGTCATTTCTCTCCCCCAGCTCTCATCCTGCTAAGCTGAGATATTGCGTAAGAACAGGGTTACTTATTGACCGTAAAGCATCTCCTTCTACCATCGTGGGTCACTTGGCTTTTAGTTTTAATTCGATTTAAAAAAAAAGCCATTCTTTAAACCTACTATAACTGCCTTAGGATTACTATCTTTTCTGCTTTTGTTCCCTTTGTTAAAAATGTCAATCTAAGCTGGGCACTGGTGGCTCATGCCTTTAATCCTAGCTACTCAAGAGGCTGAGATTTGAGGGTCATGATACAAAGCCAGCAGGGGCAGGAAAGTCCCTGAGACTCTTATCTCCAATTAACTACCAGAAAACTGGAAGTGGCGCTGTGGCTCAAGTGGTAGGGTGCTCACCTTGAGCTGAAGAGCTGAGGGACAGCACCCAACCCAGAGTTCAAGCCTCACAATGGAAAACAAAATTATCAATCTACAGGAAAGCTAGAAAAAGCAAACAGAATTTAATCATTGTGCATTCAGTGTCATCTATACAGATAGTAATTCCAGAAAGCCAAGCCATGGATGTGGGTTTGTGGTGGGCCTCTAATGAGCCTTCATTCTCACATGAGTTATCTGGTCACTTAAGAGCTTCACTTTGGTGAACTGGTATACCCCGCTCATAGCACAGGCTTCTCTCTTCTCTGAAAAGAGTTGTTCACCCAGGTGCTGACAGAACCTATAAAACATTTCTGAAAACATCCCATTTCTGAAAAGCTATTATTTCCAACACTTCATGTTGTACCTGGATTGGTTGGTATCCTGACCATTTCCAGAAAGTTCTTTAGTGTTTGAATAGGAATGACTTGGTATTGTTAATTATGACATGATGCTTAAATGCTTTGTGAACAAAATATCATCTGGGTGTTGAATCTGGAGAATAGGGTCTTTACCAAACCAATATCATTGCCCACCTCCCTACCCCACCCCCAAAAAACACCACAATCCCATGATGAACCTTCCCTCTAAATCTCAATTGCCAGATGATAGGCTTTATTATTTAAATTTTGTGTGGCTTTTGATCTATTAGGAAGGATGTCCTGAAAAAATGTAACATTAAAGTTATTGTATTGGATTTGTAAATCCCCGTGCTAAGCAGATGCTGTGAGTTTTTGATCTATTTCCATAACTGCATTTCCAAGGCATTAAGTGCCATGATTGTGCGGTGATTTTTGCTTGGCTCTCCTCATCCATTTGATATATAATGCATTTCCAAAATACATTTTTATGGTCTTGCATTTGGAAATGGGAAAGTTATTGTCGTGCTTGAAAGTCATTGAAAAGATGCCGCTGTGCTAATGGTAATGGCCTTTAGAAATGTTACCCATTCGAGAACATTCCCTTCCAAAGCTATACCCTTTACATCATTGTCTCTTCCTGCACCATCACTGTAGGAAAACAGGTCATTAACCTCCATGCCTGAGATTATCTCTATGATTCTCATTTTATCAGAACACTTCCTCGGGGCCAGTACTTCCCCAGAATGCAGCATGAAGCCATGGACTGTCCTACCTGGCTTTCTGAGCTAGCTTATGAGAGCTTCCCTTACTTTCTGTGTCTAAACACTGGTTAATTACCAATTCTGCAGGCAAAATGCCTAGGCCTCTTCTTAAGACCCAGTATCACCCCCCAGAAAACCAAAGTATAACTTGAAGACTTCAAGACTGCATTGTGCTGCATGTAAGTTCTTTGGACATAACAAAGAACCTAAGATATTTGTATTTACTGAGGAACGAAACAAACACAAGGTATCAGACTTGCTCAACTCATAAAAACTGCCCCCCAGATGAAAATTTATTAACAGACTTCAAGAAATGGCTAGAGTAAGATAAGACAACCTGTGTATAATTCGTGTTGGAAAGAAAGGGAGAAAGGAAAGCTTTATTAATAGATCTAAATTAAACAGGGATAAGACAGTGATAGGTGATAGGAAAGAAAGTTAAGCTCAGAGTTCAAGGAGGATTTAGAGGGGGATTTGCCCACAGACTGCTGTGTGGCCCAGACTGAGAGCAACGTGAGTCTCTATGAGGCTCACAGACTCAGTGACTTGCCCAGCTTGTGGGGATGGGGGATGCCCTGGGTTTCTCTGAAGCACAGAGCTACCCTCATTGAACTGCTGGATCCACATCACTGCCTTAAGCTGGGGCAGGACTTAGCTAAGTCCTTTGCTGGTGCTCATGACCTCAATTCCAGTGAGGATTCTTTTCCTCCTTCTACTGCCAAAAGATGAGAAGGAGGTAAAAGAGCGTGGCAGCGGTCCCTTGATCACCTGCTAGTAACCATTCTGGCAGTCTGTAGATGTAGGCCTTGGGGTTGGGGTTGGGAGGCTCTGCCTGACACCAAATTTCACTGTGACAGGCCTGGTACTGGGCTTCACATGGAAGGCTTAGAGATAATTACTTTTCCCTCTTCCCAAGCAGGAAGTATTGCCTCATGTTGCTTGGTGTTGGGAGAGGAGTAAGGCAGGTAACTTATTCCTTGTCCTTTCTTTATATTTTAAAGAATATATATATATATGTACAAAATGATATATATGTATATATCTATATATATTTATAGGTATATATAATTTTTAGGTCAATCAACCAGCTAACTATATTGACAAGACACTGATTGATTATATGTTAAAGAAAACAGTGAAGTATGTATTTGTTTATTTATTTATTTTCAGTTCTAGGGCTTGAACTAAGGGCCTAGATGCTGTCCTGCAGCTTTTTTGCTCAAGGCTAACACTCTACCACTTGAGCCTCTGCTTCATATGCAGTTTTTTTTTTTTTTTTTTGGTAGTTAATTGGAAATAAGAGTCAGATGGACTTTCCTGCCTGGGTTGGCTTCAAAGGTGATTCTTAAATCTCAGCCTCCTGAGTAGCTAGGATTACAGGTCTTAGCCATCTGTGCCTAGGTAAAATTACACTTCTTTTTCCATTAAGTAGTTATACAAAGGGGTTGCCATTCAATATGTCTGTCTATAAGTACAAGCATCATGGTTGATATCCTTCTTGCCTTTTTAATGCATCATTTAAGGTTATACTAATGTTAAGGGACAGTATCTCATCTGACTTTCTTAGCTGAGGAGAGTTAAGTGTGTTGTGTGAATACAAATTCAAATGGATGTATTTGTGGAGAAATGGTCACTGATGGAATCTTAGCTGCTTTCTGGGCTTCCAACTTCTCTGAGGGTCCTATTGAATTCTTGCTATTATGATGATGTTTCAGAGGACTTTAGCTGAGCCCAACCCAGAACCACATATGTTGCTACATGTAAAGGATTTTATATTAGCAAAAGAAGAGAATACGGCCTCTGGGTACCATGGGAATGTCAGTAGGCAGGGAGAGGGTCTCAATTTGACCTTCAGTAGAGTAGGAAGTGGAAACAAATGACCTTGGTTTAGCTCTCCTTAGTTATGAAATGCACTTGCTTATCTTGTATCTGTTTTCTTCCCTAGTGTTCACCTTGACCTATAGGTTGTTATGATAACCTTCACCACACCAATGGGAATCAAAGGGTCTGATTGGCCATTACATCACGATAGAACTGGGACCTTTGTCAGATAGCTTTCTTTTTATCAAACTACACTGCTGCCTTTAGAATAAAGAAGGACAAAGTGGTATAGTCTTAAGTTGGTGTGACCTTACATTCAAGCCTCAAGAATTTTGGGGATCATATTATATTGCCCTTCTCCCCTTTGTTTTTACTTCTTTCAATTATATAACCAGATCATGCATTTTAAATTAATTTGTCAAGCAGTTTTACTACAAAGAAATGCTTAAGGGAATTCTCTTTTTGATTTCATAACAGAAACTGAGAAATATGCTCTATTAATTATATATTTTACAGATAGTTATAAGTCAGATTTGAGTTCTTTCCTCATGCTGGACCTCACAAGATGGGGCTCCATAACATCTGATATAATTAGATAATACTTAATTCATATTTACTCTGAGATTTTATTTGGGGTATGTCATGTCTCCTTTGAGTGGTAAAACCACTTAAGAGATCAGGTCTTATCTTTCTATTCATACCCAATACTTAGTGGTCCATGGTTGGCATTGAGGAGATAACTACTGAGTGCATGAGAAGCGTGTAATGAATTTGGTATGTGGTTGACTGCCAGAGACATTGGCTGCTTTGTATGTGCCTATTAGGACAGAAGAGTATAAGTACTGAAGTTTAGGAGGATGTAGAAGAGACATAAGGCTAGATCACTCTTCCCCTTCAAAGCATGGTCACCAACAGTGGCCAGTCATGAACCATGCATGACCATACAGACAGGAGTATCCGAGTACCAAGGCAGATTTCTTGAAATAAACTAAAAACAGCAGACCAACAAACAATCAAAAGAACAAACAATGCCATCCTCCCTCTATCCAGGATAGATTCACCGCTCTCTTCTTTCAGACAGAAGATTAAAATGAAATGTCTAATATGTCTTAGTGGATATAAAGCATGTTTTCTGTGGGTTCAATAAAGCAAACAAATAGAACCTAATAAAAAATGATTATTTTATCTGGAAACGTATTCTCCTTAAAATGTAGAAATTGAACTTATACTCAGTGAAGTTTAAGACTGTTATTGAAGCCCTTCCTGGGCCTTTCAAAGACGCACAGCCAACTAGGGTTATTAAAGGTTAAAGTCCAAAGACAGGGTGTGGTAGGAACAGAATTAAATGTCCCTGAAGTCTAGCAGACAAGGAGGTATAAATAGCTGATCAAAGAATGCCTGTTCTCAACTGCCTGGGGCAGCCAGGGATGTCTTGGGAGAGAGGACCAAGAATGGACCAAGCAGATATCACATTCTTTCACTGTAGTTTGTTTTTCTGGCTTGTAAGCATTGCCTATCCCTTCTGGGGCCTGCAGGAAGGGAGCAGAGATAGATAAAATGCAGACGATGTAGTAATCCTCAAGGATGGAGTAACCAGAAGGCTTAATGATAACAAGGACCTGAGAGGACGGAAAAGGTCAAACCAACCAAGCTACGACTGAAAAATAAATATGCCGAAACTAAAGTGTAATTGGTGTTAAAATGCTTTCGTTGGGGGAGGGGGTGGGAAACAGTCTCCAAAAACATTCCACACATGATTTTGGGGACTTCCACCATTTCGCTCTGTATCATGGAAACGTTTCTACTTTGATCGGTGATGAGTTCCCAGAGTTTAAAATCTCTGCACCAAGAATTGCTCTCAGACATTCAGTCCAGTGTGATTCATCCTGTTCAATTCAACGGATGTTCAGTCTTCACCTGGGATAACAGGACACAAAAGCTTTGAGCAGGCATGAAAGAACATGTGGAGACCAGAGACACATGGGCCTCAAAATCATTCATTAATTTATCCAAATGAATAGTACCACGAGAGAATGTGTGAAGCCTAGTTACCCCCTGTAAAACTAGAAAAGGACTGAGGGCTGGATTGGATGGGATCCCTTCAAAAGCTGAAAGAATCTGTACAACGTGAAAGGTAGTGCAGCAAGTCAAAATAGACCTCAGTTAGATTATACAGACCTTTTCCATCCCAAGTGCCACAGGGGACCAAGATGGCTTGCCCTGGAGCTGTGGAGCCAAGTAGGCCATTCTTTCCTTTTAACCACACACCCAGATGGCTATGCTCGCATGATAATGACTCACTGTTGGTTTCTCAGCCATCGGTTAGATCATCCAAGATCTTCTTCCAAGGACCCCAAATGGATACTTCATGCAGAGCAATGCATGTGCATAATTATTGTCTAAATCAACAAGAGGTCTGGAGGACAACAGGAGGCTGCTTGTGCACTGTTTGATGGGGTCCACAGCCCAGGATCAGGTGCAGAATGGTGGCTCCACAGCTGGCAGTGATTGATGACAACTGTAAGTGAATAGCACACACAACTCAATGGGTGTGGCCTGCTTATAAGAAAAATGTGGTTGATCATTCAGGGGGTAATAGCTGAGAAAATGTTGGCTCTTTGTTTCCAAAACTTTCCCAGAAGATATTTTTTTTTCCACCCTTTCCTTCACATGCAAAATAGAATAAAAAGTAGAGATCAAGGTTTAAGTGGGTGTGACACACACTCAAGTTGAGATAAGAAAAAAATAGGAGACGACAACAGAACATTTTAGCTGATCAAAAATTCTAAGATTTGTAATTGTAGCAAGTTCAAGGGTAGAGTGGTAGGGGAAAAAAAAAAAAACTCACCGAGAAAGTGTATGTTACTTGGAGACAGAGCGTGACTTTGACAATATCCAGCTTTCAAAGAATCTGCTTAAAAGACTTTAGCTGTATGCTATGGTTGCTGTGGGAAAATGGAATACCTTCCTCAGGTAGATACAGACAATCTAGCAAAAAGAGTCACTATAAACATTTGGAAGATTGAGAGAATCCAAGGGAAAGGGCAACCTGTGGTTAGCAGTCACTGGAAGCCAGCATGACCCCTGTGAGTGTCTAGACATAAAGAGAAGGTGGGATTGGCGCACCTGACTAGGGAGACCTGGAGTTGGGCATGAGAGACCCTACAGGGACCAAACAACTGACACAATAGAGAAAGGGGAGCAACTGGGACCAAGCAGAGGTATAGCTCCTGCAGAAGATGCTTCAAGAAACAGGAAGGAACTGGGATTCACTCCTCCTTTCACCTGCCAATATCCCAACCAGAGGCTCCCTCTGGGACTGTGAAATGTATGTTGTAAAACTCAGACCAGAGTGGAGGAGACGTTTGGAAGTGACTAATAGACTCAAAGATTGAGTGAACGGCAAAACTTACTTTATACTACCAAAATGTAAGGCTTTCATTAATTAGCAAATCAAGGTTTTTTTTCTCCTGTCATTTCCTTTTTTAAAAAATGTTTTTTATTGTGAAAATACTGTACAGAGGGGTTACAGTTACATAAGCAAGTAATGAGTACATTTCTTAGCAAGCATTGTTGCCGTCTCCTTTGTTTTTCTCCTACCATCCCTTCCCTCCCACCTCCACAACTACACTCCGCCCCCCCCCCCACACACACACCCTCCAGCCTAAATTGTAAAGTTCATGTTTTAAACATAGTGTCTTGTATATCTCATTGTTGCAATGGGTCAACCTGAATCCCTATTTAAACATTTTGTTTTTTCCCTTCCCCTTCCCAAATTATACCAACATCAAATATAGTAAAAACTGGGGTTATACCGTGGGGGAGGGATGTACAAAGCAACAAAAAAAAATCACCTGGTACCTTATAAATACGTTAAAAACAATAGCAAGAAAGAAAAAACCACTTGTGTCCCTATCTTGGGGTTCATTTCACTTAACTTCATCTTATTCAAGTTATTTTTGTATTGTGAAACTGAACATCAAGTTATGCACCAATAGATTGGCATATTAATGACAGATACAAGATGATGCATCTCTCTCTCTCTCTCTCTCTCTCTCTCATACACATACACACATTTTTTTGCTTATCTGCAATTTCAAAATAATGTGGTTAATGTTCAATAAGAAAACATGCTAATAACTTAAGCAGACTAAATTAATTTAGCAACAGGAATAGAACAATTTTCCTAGCTGCTCAATAATTCCTGAGAACTCCAAGGTCATCAAAAAATGAACTGTTACATAGCTTTAAAGAACTCTTTCGGTTTCTCTGTGTTGTTTTCTGGGATGCACATAGATGTGTTTAGAATAATTTCAGTGATCAAATGGAGATTTACTACCTTTAGCCTTAATGAAGTTTGGTAATTAAAGCAATTATTTATGAGGCAGGTTGGTAATTAAATCCAATTATTAAGACATTGTACTTTATATTTTAGAAGATCACATGACAGGAAATTAGAGCCCTTCTGCAGCAAGCAATCACTGGCACTCAGAACGTTGACAATGCTGTACAACTTTCACCTCTGTCTACTTCTGAATTGCTTTGCTCAGTCCCAGAGGAGACTCCCAAATCATCTAAATGGTCATTATACTTGCTCCATATTTAGAAGTAAAAACATGCAATGGTTGAGCTCCTGCATTTTGCTTTCTAAAGTTGATCTAACGTTTCTGGGATTCATCTGCGTTATTATCTCTATGAATTCATTTAATAGTTTTTCGTAACCGAATAATATTCCATTGTAAGCATAGATTGTGCCTTGTTTAGCCATTCAACTCAACCAACAAATGGGTTGTCACCATCTTTTGATTATTGTGAACAGTGCTGCTATGAATATGTATGCACAACTATGTAATTGAATACTTTGTTTCAGTTGCTTGGAATAGATCATGGAAGATGGAATTCTGTTTTAGGTCATATGATAATTATATATTTATTTTAGGAGCTTTCAAGCTATTCTACTATACCTGCATCATTTCCAACTGCAGAGTATGTGGGTTACTGTTGCTCCATTGGTTAGTCAACATTCCTTATTTTAAAGTTTTGGGTTAGAAAAATGATAGCCATCCTACTGGGCACGAAGGAGAATTATTGTGATTTTGTTTTGTGTTTTCCTGAAAGCCAGCAAATGCAACTTCTTTCCAAGTGTTTATTGCCATTTGTGTACCTTTCTTGGAGGGAAGGTTTTTCAAGTCATTGGCCCATTTTTACTTTGTTTTTGCTATTGAGTTGTAGGAAGTCTTTAGACACTCTCTATATTAGAATCTTATCTTCTATATCATTTGAAAATATTCTTCCTGTCTTGGGATTATTTTGCTATTTGGTTGACAGTGTACACTGATGTGTAATATGTTATAATTTTTCAGAGTTTGTCTATTTTTTGTCCTGATACTTGTGCTTTGGGTATCATCTGCCAGTCCATTGACAAACCCAAGGTAATGAAGATTTATACCAATATTTTCTTCCAAAAGTTTTAGAATTTTAGACTTCTGTCTATTTTCAGTTCATCTTTGTCTACAGTGTGAGGTAGATGGTCCAGGTTTGTTCTTTCTGTATGTAGCTATCCAGTGGTATTAGCACTATAAAATAAATTGTTATCAATCTATTGAATGATTTTTATACCCCTATTGGAAACCAGCTCTAAAGATCTTTGTGTTTGTTCCTGTATTCCATTGGTTCGTGTATCTATCTTTATACCAAGACTATATTGTTTTGATTATAGTAATTTTGTGGTAATTGATATTTTAAGTAGTTGTACAAAGGAGTTGCCAGTTAACAAAGCAGTTTATAAATGCACTATAGCTTGATCAATGTCACCCTGTCCAACATTCTAACTCATGCCTTTCCTACCAACTACTTCCATCTCTCAATTTTGTGGGATATACATTGGATTATGCTCTGCATTTCCCCCTCTTCCCTCTTCATTTATCTTCTTTCCACATGATCTCACCCCATCCTTTTCCAGCACCCTCTGCCTGGTGTTTTATTTTGCTAAATTTTGATTTTGGCTTTCTAAGGAATTACTATATGAAATCTCCCTTGAAATCTACCCTATTTCAGTGAATACATTTGTATTTACTTGCATGCCACCCAATGTATTTACTTATGCATTTATAAGCTAAATCTAGCTTCCACATATAAGGAAAACACAGATCCTGTGGCCTGACTTAATTCACTTAACACAATGTCTTCCAAGTCTTCCCAGTCCTTTACAAATGGCACAATATCATTCTTTGTAACTCTTTTGAATAAATGTAGATATTTTAACTTTGTTATTCTTTTTCAAAACTGGTGATTCAGAGGCCCTTGGAACTCTGTATGAGTTTAGTACAATATTTTTAAACTTCCATAAAAGAAGTCCCAATGGAGTCTTGGTAGAAATTTTTTTGAATCTATAAATTACTTTGAGATATATTGGCATCTTAACAATAGTACACTTCGTTTTTCATATGAAAGGAATTTTTCTCTAGGTATTCTCATTGTTAATTTTGTTGAGCAGTGTTTTGTCATTTTCAGTGTATAATTCGTGAACCTTCTTGTTTATGTACTTTTAATGTGCAGTTGTCTTAATTTTAAGGGTAGTTGTCTTAATTTCATATTGGGATGTTTTATTGACAGTATACAGAAATCCAACAAGATTTTGTATATTAATATATATCCTGAAACTATGTGGAGTTATTCTATTTTTAGATCTTTTTTTTTAGATCTATTTTTAGATTTTTCTATTTAGATCTATTTTTTTCCAAACACATAGTCCAGGATTTTCTGAATAGAAAAACATGTCATCTGTGAATAGAGATAGTTTTACTTTTCCTTTCCAATTAAGATGACTTTAGCTTTATTTTAATACCTAAAGTATCTAGATAGAATTTTCAGCAGACTCTTGAGTAGTGATGTTGGGAATGGTCCTTGTTCTCTTCTCAGACTTTCATCATTCATTATGATATTGAGTTTGGATTTTTCATAAGGAAGTTGTCTTCCACTCATCATCATCATCATCATTATTTTTTTCTTTCTCTTTCTCTCTTTCTTTCTCTCTTTCTCTCTTCCTCTCTCTTTCTTTCTTTCTCTCTTTCTTTCTTTCTTTCTGTCTGTCTTTCCTTCCTTCTTTCTTTCTTTCTGTCTGTCTTTCCTTCCTTCTTTCTTTCTTTCTTGCTTGCTTGCTTGTTTGCTTGCTTGCTTGCCTGCTTGCTTGGTTTTCCTTTCTTTCTTTCATTCTTTCTCTTTTTTGACTGATCCTGGGGCTTGAACTCTGGACTTGGACACTGTCCCCGAGCGTGTTTTACTCACAGCTAGTGCTCTACCATTTGAGCCACAGTGCCACTCCCAGCTTTTTCAGTTTAGTTTATCAGAGATAAGAGTCTCACATACTTTTCTGCCCTGGCTGGTTTCTAACTGTGATCCTCAGATCTCAGTATCCTAAGTAGCTAGGCTTACAGGTGTGAACCACCAGTGCTTGGGCTACTCCTTATTTTAAGTGTTTTTTTTTTTTTTTTTTTATCTTAAAAGGTGCTAGATTTTAACACATTTTTAATTGAAATAACCTGCTTTAATTGAGCTGACCATTTGGAGACTTTAGAGTGGCATATGACATTAACTAACTTTCCTTTGTCAACGCACCATTCCACCAAGATAAATCTCCTTATCGTGGTGTACCAGCATGCTAATATGCTGCTTGATTGAAGTAATTGGGTTAATTCATTACAAAATATAGCTACCAGCTAGACTCCTGGTGGATTGGGGCACACAATCTAAGGAGAGAGACTGTGGTTCTTACTTTTTATGTGAGTGAAGGAATAAAAAGGAAAAATGTTAGGAAGACATTTTTATTAGACTTAAGACAGCTTTAAGAAGACTGTAAAGTCTCAAGTTGTCCAAGAAAAAAGAGTGCTGTTCATGGACCTGGCAGCTTCACAATTCCAGCTGAGCAGTGTAGTTCATGCATGCATGATCTGGATATTTTGAACAAAGCTGGTTACAGCAAAAATAAATTGATGAGCATTATCCACACCCTATGCGACTAATAAGTATTTGTGTTATCTCTCACTACTCAGCAAGCTATCCCAAAACATTGTGGCTGAAAATAGAGAAGTCATTTTCTCATCTCCAGCAGTTTTATAGGCCAGGGATATGAAGACAGTTCAGTTAACTCATCCCTGTTTTCACTTAAACTAAAGCTTCTCTGTATGCTTTCCCACATGGGCTACATTGAGCTTCCTCACAATATGGCATCCTTGGAACCACAGGAAACTGTTTATGGCAACTCAGGTCTCTAGCTTAACTGAAATGGTTGTACGGTTGTACTGTACAGTACCGGCTGTACTGTACTGGTTAGCTAAACACCAAAATCCACTCAGCCATGCACTAGAGTATGTGAGTTGACTAATCCCTAAGGATTAGGATAAGGTTATGCAGTTTCAAGAAGAGGGACATAGATTTCCCCCCTCTGCAGGACAGGAGAGTCAAAAACTTTGTGTACACATTTTCAAACTGCTATGATCTTCTTGCCTAATTATTTTAAAGATATTATATTTAATTGACTGGAAAATGCAATCCCCTGATACTGAATCTCACAGCTGGTTTTAACTCTTCACTCAGTGAGAAGCAAAATGGCCAACAGGAAACAATTACCTTGCTTCCTGTTTTGTACTGAAATATAAAATGAAAAATTTACAAAATGCCCCTACACTCAATTCAGATCTACGAAAGCCCATCTTCTAGGAACAATGTGAGGTTTTAGAAAATAGCATAAAATATCATCAAATCAAGGCCCTTACAGTACCAAGTTCTGATGCTCACTTGCTATTTTCATTTGCATGAACCATTTCTTCTTTTTCACTGAGCACAGAGAGAACAGCTGGTTAGCCTTTAAGTGAACATGATCATACAAGACTGATGTTGCACATGTGTGCCAAAGGAAGTCTCTCTGGATAAATAAAAGGTTTCTCATTTATTTATGATGCAACAATCCATTGTGCATTTGGCTGAAAGAATCATCAATTATTTATCCAGAACTCTCTGTCTCCAAGTAAAGCTTTTTGTGTGCATAAGAGCATGCCTCTTTTTGTTACTTTAAAGCAGGTAATTTTCTTTTTTTATTGTGGTCGATGCTCTACCTCACAACATGTAGCATTGTGAAAGTTGTATGTTTGATAAAAGATTTTTAGTTCATGATACAATTTTTATTTGTCCCCTTTGGGTTTAATGCCTGAACATCAAGACAGAAGGAAGAAATCAGGATTGTATTCATTCAGTGGAACACTCATTGCTCTTCCCTCTCCCAAAATAGAATTACCACATTATTGAACATTAATTGAGTTCTGTGAACACACATCTTCTCAGGGAAAAGGGACTGATTTTTTCTGACCCTAATGTAGAAACATTTAGGACAACCTTGTTTCTCAACTGCACTTCATAGCTTTAAAATCTAACTTTCACTCATCTTAACTCAGATGAGATCAGATCTTATCAGATCTAACTCTGATCATCTCAGACATTTTGCTTGTGTGTGTGTGTGTGTTTGTGTGTGTGTGTTTAAAATGCAAGCAATAAAATAAAGATGCTAACCACCTTCTATCACCCATTGCAGATATAGCAAGCCTTGTGGCCTGCTGCACTCACATTGTTACTGAGGAGACATGCATGCATGAGCTAGGATTTACTCTCTTTGCAGCCAGGTGAAAACTTTCTTTTGTTTTTTTCAATTTAATTTTTATTGTAAAAGTGATGTACAGAGGGGTTACATAAGTCAGGTATTGAGTACATTTATTTTGAACAGTGTTACCCCCTTTTTCCCCAGTATTTTCTTCCCCAACACCCCCCACAAACCTCCAGTTGTATGGTTTATTTCCAACATTGTGTCTAGTGAGCATCCCTGCTAAATTAGCTCACCCTTTGTCCCACCATTTCTCTGTTTCCCCTTCCCCTCCTCAAACCACATAAACTTACATACAGGACAAAAGGTACAGGAAAAAAGGGGGAAAACAGAAAGAAAAAAAAAGAACCACAAAAAGTAAAACCAAAAAACCTCCTGTTATTGTTTCTTGGAGTTCATTCAATAAACATCATTTTATATGGTCATAGGCACATAGCTATTGAGCCCTTGTGATCCTCTCCTAAGAATATCCTCCTTTGGTCTCACTGTGTGAATATTTAGAATTCTTTTTAATTTATCTAGTCCAAGTGTATTATTTTTTGTCTTTTAGGATCCAATGTGTTTACTTGTAGATCTATAGGCACATTCTAATGATTACAAATGAGAGAAACCATACAACCTATGTTTCTTTGGAGTCTGGCTTACTTTCCTTAATATAATTTTTCCAAGCTTTCCATTCCTTTACAAATGGAGACTTTCTTAATGCAGACAGTGTGAACTCTCCTCTCATTTAAAGGCTGGATGGTTGGCTGAAAAAGATTCTAACCCAACACAGATGTGAAACACTGGAGCCACATCACTAGCAAAAGACAAGTCCTTAAGTTCCTCACCTAGCTCCTCAGGTGAAGTCCATTTTTGGGCCCTGTCCTTGGCCCAACCTGAGGCAACTCAGGTGCACTAACTACAGGCCCAAGCCTCTAGTTTCTCTTTGGGTAGCCTACTAAGTGGGCAAAGGTTGACTTACAGCCTCCAGATGCTTCACCTGTGGATCCATGTGGCCTCCATGCTGAGACCACGATTTTCCAAGCTGCTTCCTGCTGAGCCAGTAGACTCAGGCCACGTTTACCTCAGGTGTCACTTTTTTTTCCTTTGGTACTTTTCATCAGAGAGATTTCCTTTGGGCTGCCCTTCAGCGTAGAGCTGTTTCTACTACATCTTCCTTCTCTGTTGCCTTCTGCAAATGTCTGGCCCACATCACATGTGGAGGCTCTTCTTATACTGAAAAATAAGCAGTTATTCTTCTCCGGATGAAAATTGCCACTTCTCATTCCTTTGGTGGATGACCCAAACTAATGCCCCCAGCCATTTCTTTTTTCTTCTCCAGATCTTCACATTCTCGCCCAGTTTTCCTGTCCATCTTCCCTATGTCTATCACTCAGTCACTGCATTCTCTCCTTTCTCTTTTTGCTGGTAGATGGAACCATGGTAAAGATCCCATTCAAAGTGAACCCAAACTATGAACAACCTCAAAGCAAATGTGCATGTCCAACCTCCATTGTCTGTGGAAGATGTTGGTACCTCATCACAAAGATGGCCTACTCCTGTCTCCATTGCTTCTGAGGACAAATTAATGCTTTTAATAAAAATAAATAAATAACCAAGATGCAGCATACCAAAAAGGAGAGAAGCCTTTCATAGGCTGCTCTATTCAATGGTTTCTTGATCATCTTTTATTCATGCTTATATTGCCATCACCAGTGTCTAGCATGGAACTAATATGCTGTCATCATGATTGAATAAAGACTCCAGAAAATGTCTGTTTCCTGCTTACACTCTCCTTTACATATTCCTTCTGACACTTCCTGGTATGCAGAGGTTTTGAGCTGACCTTTCCTGTCATGGGTAAATCAGAGCCCTCACCACTCACACTGACTCTCCCTCCCCTTCCAAGGTTCTTGTTAAACCCTTGTTCTATCAGTGCCTAGCATTCTTGCTGCCAGAAATCAGATTAAACTCATGAGATGGGAAAGTGATTCCCCATGGAAGTCAGAATACTACCCTTTTCTAGCTCTACATTCTTAGTAATCCCTGAGATTCAAGGTGGTTGTTTTTTTCTACAAAGTTAACTTGTTTATTATATTTAAAAGAACTTCCTGAGATACTAATTCATGCAGCAGTATAAATCATTAATTGGTTTCCACATTTTTCTAAATTATATAGGTTTTGTGGTCAGTGCTTTTTGGTTTTCCTTTGCCAATCCTGGGGACTTGAACTCTAAACTTGTTGTTCCTAAGCTTCTTTGCTCAGGCTAGGGCTCTATCACTTGAACCACAGCCCCCACTGCCAGATCTTGGTGTTTAATTGAAGATAAGAATTTCATGGAGTTTTCTTTCCTGTCTGTGAAGGCTTTAAACTGTGATTCTCAGATCTCAGCTTCCAGAATAGCTAGGATTACAGACATGGGCCACCAGCACCCAGCTGGTTTGTTTGCTTTTTAAAGGTACTTGCTTCCAGGCACCAGTGACTTGTATCTATAATCCCAACTACTTGGGAAGGTGAAAGTAGAATGTTGTGATTCACAACATTGTATCCCAAAAATAACTAGCAAAAATAGGGCTAGAGGTATGGTTCAAGTGGTAGAATGACAGACTAGCAAGTACAAGGCCTAAGTCCAAACTCCATTGCTGCCAATTAGAGTACTTGCTAAATCAAGTTGGACTTTCTAATAAGGAAAGTGAAGAATGTCCTGAAGGTAGTATGGAAGACACTAGGATAGGGGTTTCTCAGATTCCTGGCATCAAAATATGCCTGTGCACACCATGCATGCATACCCATCCACACTGATGTACAGATATGTACACACTTGCTCACTCACACATGTCTCTCAAGACTTAGTATCCCTACCTGTTCTGGAAAAGAAAGTACAAGTCTTGCAATCATTTTGGGGCAAGGTTGACAACTCCTGGCTTAGACTTAGAGTTGTTCGCCAGGGCACAGGACAGGTGTCCTGACAAGAAACAATAATGGCACTAGGAAATAATATGCAGGAGGTTTATAAAAAGAACAAAAAGGTTACAACCCTGGTTTTTATGCTTATCCACTTTTAAGTTTGATAAAAAGGCTTTCTGGCATGGCCCTCTATATTTTCTCTCCCTAACCCTAGGACAAGGCTCTGAAATTCAGACATCTTGGAAAAGCACCAAGTGACTCTTAGATCTAAGCCTGCTCCCCATGAGTGGTAACCTCTGTCATCTACCCAGAGTATTCCTACATAAAATGTACTATGGTACATTGCTTTCCCCATCAGAGAGACTAGTGGAAAAATGAAGAGCCTTTTTCTTTCCCATCCAAAGTTTGTGTCAGATTCTAATTCTCCAGGTCCCCTTTAATCTCATACTCTAGCTACTTTATGACAGAATCTTCCAGAAAAGTATTTTGAACAATCCCTCAGAAGACAGAGACAAAGACAATCTCAGTGGGTATTAGATTGCATCTGTCTGACCCAAAGCTGCAGGTGAACACAGCAATATTTTGATGTGGGAATCAGGAGTCTCCCCTCCTCCCTCCTCCTACCCTAAGAGCTAGAATATTCCCTGACAGATGGAATATTCCACTCTCACATTTTAGCTGAGGAAGATATTCCAGCAGCCATGCCAAAAGAAAGAAGAATTGAGTCAGCTTTGGATCAAAATTGATTTTAGAAACCTCTGGCAAGGAGAAATTGTTTACAGAAATAAGATTTTGAAGACACATGGATCTCAGCCTTCTATCTTCAAAGACATACATGAACCAGTCAATATTTCCATAGATGTGACAGTTGGAAAGAAGAAGACGAGTCAAGTTATCCCACCCGCATACCAGACTCCACAGACTGGGATCAAGGAAGGGCCTCAGAGGCGGAGAAGTAAGTTAGAGATTGCTACTGCCCTCCTGGTTCTGAAAAAGGAAGCATAATAAACACCATGTGGGTTGGAATGCGGAGTAATGAATAATAATTGCATATTTCTTCCCTGGGAAGGTGAGAGAAGCCCATTGACCAGCACAACAAGGGAGCTGTAGAATACAAGGGCTCATGCTTTAGGTCTCAAGGGCTCAGAGGTCTTGTGGCTTAGGAAAGACACATGAGAATGGATGGATGCTTACTCTAGACTGCTCCCGATAGAGAAAATACTGAGGAAGAGCTGGGCTTGGAAAGGCCTGTGACAAGAATTGTGAAGCGACAAGAATTGTGAAGCAACAAGAGATGTAGCATGTTTAATGCAAATACAATCTAGGGCAAGACATCCCCCACCTTCCACATAAACACTCAGGTACATTTTTACAGGTATATGCACACATGCCTACCTTGGCATCTCTCAAGATACTTAGACACATGCTGAATCAGTTGGGACCGGGAACTTAAGATTCCACCCTCAATAACTGGCTTAAGTGCTCTATATCATAAAAGAAAAGAAAGAGAAGTATGCTTGAAATTTAGGTGTTTACCACCCAGTGGCAAAGAATCTCAACTGAGAAAGTGAGATCCAGCTTGAAAACCAAGTCACATTTCCTACGAAAGTGAGTTTGAACCAGGAGCCATTGGCTCATGCCTGTACTCCTAGCTATTTAGGAGATCTGAAATCTGAGGATAACAGTTCAATGTGAGTCCAGACAGAGAAGTCTGTGAGACTATTATCTATAATTAACCAGTAAAAAGCCACCAGTGTTTCTGTGGCTCAAGTGGTAACAGACCAGCTAAGGGAGAGTGCCCAAGGCCGAAGTTCAAATCCCTCTACCAACACACACACACAAATGTGAATGTATACCTAAGATTACTGTCGGTTCATGGACACTTTTGTAGGAATCCAGAATGCAGGGAGGAATGTGTGCATCTTGCTCTGATTTTCCTGGCTTGTGGGCTTACTTTGTCCATCCTGATGTAAAATAGGTTCACCTCTTCTGTTGTGTATATACTGCCGCATTTCTGGTAGTTTTAACTTCAGAGCAAGAAGAGCAGCTATAGGGATGTCATAGGTTACTCAAAATATTCTCGAATTCACATTTTTCTCAGTCTTACCTTCTTCTCCTGCTACCTGGTCCAGTGCTCACTCTAGTGTAGCCTAGGCTTGACTCTTTCACATGGTACCATTTCCAGTGACCAGCCCCCGACCCCCAGCTACCTTCCTTACTAAGCCCAGAACTCCAAGGCTGACAGAATACCACCAACTCTTTTTTGATGGAAACCATATGTTTATGACTTCATGTCAATGTCAGATGTCAAGGTATGAGGTAGAAGTTTTGGCTCCTTGTTCCACAGTGTTTGCTTGCCTCTCTGTCTCCAGGCTGCCAAGGTTACCCCATCCCTAAATACTGTACAAATGTCCCTTTGACTACAACTCACAATTGCTCTTGGTTCTTCAGGAACCAAGTGTCGGAGTCATCATCTTGGGGCTGCAGCAGTTCATACATCATGTCACCCACCCCAACATGGTACCCTAGAGAGAAATGGTCCCCTTACAAGGCATTGAGGATAAATCTAAGCTTTGTTCATCATAGTTTTGGAAAATGCTAGTCATGAAACCCCAAAGTCACCCCAGTGCCTGTTGTTGATTATAATGAAGAGTGGGATCTTAGATGGACAATGTCTGGGGCTGAGACCACCACTTCAGGCCTGAGCCTAGGAGAGGCATAAAGACCCTTATTGTTTACAGTGATCCTCTTTGATGCCCAATCAGGAAGCCCCCTTTGCAAACAGAATCACCTCTGCCAGCCCTTGGGGACCTGGGGAATACATTCCCCCAGCCTCTGGTCCGGGTGTTTAGACTCATGCCACACTGAATTTCATCTGGGAGGAAAAGCTGTTTCAGATGACCATGAATAGCAGCTTTCATCAGCTGTCACTTCCCATTATAGCCAGCATGACAAGGAAATGCAGTAGAGTCTGTTGGAGGCCTGGAATGGGAGCAGTTCTTTCTGTTCTCAATACTGATTGGCTTCATTTGTCCTTTTAAAAAGTTAATCAGGCCATTGGCTTTTCCACTCCCCTTCAACCCCTAGTTCGTGCCTAGGTTCACCAGACTCGGGTGGTGGGGTGGGGTCAGAAAATTTGCAGTACCTGAATCTAGCATTGGATGGAAATAAGAAGACTAGGCAGGCTATTTGTAGAGTTCTACTTGAGTAGTCTTTGCCTTTGCGAAAGTAGCTAAGGACTACAGTTTTTCACATGGACTTGACCTCAAAGAAGCATGTACATGTTTTTCTTTTAGAGAAAGTAGAATAACGTTCCTCTGGGCAGATGTTCTGTATTGTATTTTCTATTAGGAATAACAGTGATTAGGAGACAGAAGCAGGAGGATCATGAGCACTATCCCCAGGCAAAACAAAAAAACATCGCTGTGGGTTCACTTCAGTGGCATTTAGTAAACATGCTACACCAGTGCTCGCTGGATGCTGGTGGCTCACATCTGTAACCCTAGCTACTCAGGGTGGATCGAGTTCAAAACCATCCTAGGCAGGAAAGGCCCTGAGACTCTTATCTCCAATGAACCAACAGAAAAATGGAAGTGGAGCTGTGGCTCAAAGTGGTAGAGCACTAGTCTTGAGCCAAACAGTTCAGGGACAGTGCCTAGGCCCTGGGACTGGTTTAAAAAAAAAAAACAAACCTCCCAACGAAGCCATATTTGTTGTGTTTTCTAATTTCCCAAGTACAAATAGCCAGGGTAGATGTGGACCTACCTACACATCCTCTCGGAAAGTAGGTCTGTGAAGTCAAGAAGGAAGGAAAACCACTGCCTGGGCTGAGCCAACCAGACTCACACTGCTTTCCTGAGTCAATGTGACTTGCACTTCTGAGTCACAAGTTGGTTGGTTAATTATAAAAGGCTACATGCAGAGTATAATTATAGGGATTTGGGGGGGGGGAACTAACATATACAAAGGGGTCTAGGGCTGGGAGTGTGGCTTAGTGGTAGAGTACTTGCCTTAGCATGCATGAAGCCCTAGCTTCAATTCCTCAGTACCACATAAACAGAAAACACTGGAAGTAGTGCTATACGGCTCAAGTGGTAGAGTATTAGCCTTGAGCAAAAGAAGCTCAGGGACAGTGCCCTCGCCCTCAGTTCAAGCCCCAAGACTGGCGGGGAATAAAGGGTGTCTAAAAATGGATCCTGATTCATGTGTTGGGAGAGCAGATGTATGAGAGGAGCATTGCAGGCTGTGGCTTGAATTTGGAGGAATAATACCTTTGATGCTGCAGCCGGAGACCAAAAAGGTAAAAAATAAAAAAAGAACCACTCACTCATTGGTCACTCGAGATGTTGAAGTAGGCAATGAGACTAGGCCAAGTCAACCCGTCTTGAATAAGTCACAGCTCAACAACCTGTGGAGAAAACAAACAAAAAGGATCAGAAGAGAATGTCCCAGAAAGTGCACACCTGTGTACTGGAGCAGCAAGACAGTTAAGGACTGGAAGAGGGAAGAAAGAATCACTGAAGATAACATCAGAAAAAAGAATAGTTCAGACTAGATCATGGGAAAAATGTTTAAATGATAGATGGAGTGGCTAGATTTCACTACACAAATAATGAGCTCAATAAAATTTTCTATCTAAGAGAGAGACGCTCAACCATTTCTGGATAGCATGAAGCCCAGAACACAAACATTGTAAGATTCCACTTCTCTGATCCATCCAGATAAGTAATACAACACTGAACTAACTGTTTTCCCATCGGGATGATATTTGTATTAAAAGATAACCATGCAGTGTCTGGCACTGAGGGATACATGAGACCTACAATACCAGCCAGTCCTTGGGTGACTGCCATCAATGAAAGATGATTTCTACTTAGGCTAAATGCACAATGGTGTGAATAAGGTAGGAATGATCAAAGGAAACCAAGATAATGAGAGTCATTCACCCTTCTTTGGGTTTTTCTCTACAAAATGCAGCCTCTATAGAAAAGATGTTACTTTCTGTTTATAAATCTATCTGCCCATGAATAAAAGCTAGAATGAAATGAGATAGATTCATCAGGCTGTTGTAGCAAAGGTAAGTATCAAACCCCCTAGCGTATAGTAACTGCTTTATTCATAAGATTGTTGACTGCTCTGTTAATAGGATTCACTTGACTTTAAGACTTCAGGGTATGTGTCTGTCATACCCAGAGGTGGAAAAAAAGCAGGTGATAAAGTGCAGGATCTGGAGTCAGGTTGTCTAGATCTATTCTTTTCTTTTTATGTGCATGTGTGTGTTGTTGTTGGTTTTGTTTTGTTTTGTTTTTGTTGGTTGTGAGGCTTGAACCTTGGGGCTGGATGCTATTCTTGCACTCTTCAGCTCAAGGCAAGCGCTCTACCACTTGAACTACAGTGCTGCTTCTGGTTTTCTGGTGGTTAATTGGAGATAAGAGTCTACGGACTTTCCTGCCTGTGTTGGCTTTGAACCACAATCCTCAGATCTCAGCCTTCTGAATAGCTAGAATTACAGGTGTGAACCACCAGCACCTGGCTTCTTGCTGTTGTTTTTGCCAGTCCTGGGGCTGGTACTCAGGCCCTGGGCTCCATCCATGAGCTTCTTTTACTCAAGACTAGCTCTCTATCACTTGAACCACAATGTTGCCTCTAACTTTTTCTGTTTATGTGGTATGAAGGAATTGAACCCAGGGCTTTGTGCATGCAAGGCAAGCACTCTACCACTAAGCCACATTCCCAGCCTTCTGAATCTATTATTTCAGGCTCTATTTGCCAGGCCTTCAGTCCAGCATTTTTTATTCTGGGGCTTAAACTCAGGTCCTTGGTGGGTAGCAGTCCTTGAGCTTTTTTGCTCAAGGCTAGTAGTGTTCTACTACTTGAACTGCAGTTCTACTTCTGGCTTTTTAGTGGTTAATTGGAGATGAGTCTCACAAACTTTTTGCCCAGACTAGCTTTGAACTGCTTTCCTTAGCTCTCAGCATTCTGAGTGGCTAGGATCACAGGGGTGAATCCCTGGCACCCAACTCAGTCCAACATGTTGCTGGCTAATTGGAGATAGAGTCTCACACTTTTCAACCAAAGCTGGTAGATATTGGAATAGTGAGATGGAGTCTAAGCCTCCTGAATACTTGGGATTATAGATTTGATCCACAGACACCTGGCTTATCCACCTCTCTTTACTGGAAGTATACCTTTCTTTTTACTGGATGGAAATTTAATGTGCTCTGACATCCAGAATGGACCAGGACATTTTTATGTCTCTGAAATCTACCTACAGCAGCATGTTCCTTAGTGAAGCCTCTCAGAGACACACAGTCTCAATGAAGCTCACTTTTGTGGTGAACATTCTACCTGTGATCCCTTCATGGCTTTCTGGAACTAGCATGTTCCTCAGAATTTCTCCTCCTCAGACTGCCCTTTTCTCTTCCATCGTTGGCTAGGCTAAATCATCTGCCGGGGAGGAAGAGATACAAAGATAGAATGAGAATGCATTTGCCAGTGCATTATTTAACAGAAGCACAAAGGGTCCTTTCTTCCTGGAAATGATGTTACTCCCTTGTTCCATTTTCTACTGCTGTAATGGCACACCAGACTTTGCTTAGCTCCTGTTACCTCTTTGTTCATGCAATGCCCCAGAATAAACATGAACCGAGATAAAAGGGAAACGTTGGGATTCTGGGGAGGAGTGAAGGCAATGCAGAAGGATTGCCTATCACATGTGTGCATACATTGGTAGGCACTGCCATGGAGCCTGATTCTTGAACCAGGAGGTTTTTATTAGTGGTGCCCCTTTCTTCAGTAATGTATTAAAGAACGAGTCTCAGTTTCCTCCTTCAGACCCACAATGATGGCTTAAATTAAAGAGTGTATAGTTGAATACAGATACATCCTCAAGATGTTTACAGCAAGGCACCAAATGGAAATGTGAGTTTAATATGCAGGAACACAAATGTAGAAATCTGAATACTGTATGGTTCCCCCCCCCCAAAGCCATGTTCATTGTTGGCCGTTAGCTTCCTTCCACTAATAATCCTTCCAGCTTGATATCAAAGGTCATACAAGGACACAGGTGAGCTTTGAAAGATGGACTTTCTGGAACTAGAGTGCAGTCTCCTGGGATGACACCTTCTATTTTTTAAGTACCAGCCAAGGAGAGTGACATTTTGTGGGGTGACAGTACAAACCACAGGAGAGCTGGACATGGATCATGAAGAATGTACAGAAGAAATCACCACACGTGTAGCAGGGCCAGGGTTTAGAATATGAATGACCATTATAGAATTTCAAAAGTGTATCGTCCACCATTTACCATGCAGGATCGCTGCTTCCAATACTGGCTCACATCCAAAGGGGGAACGAACAAGATTTCATGTAGTACTTGATTTAGAGGATAAACTCATTCTGTTCCGTGAAGGATCTATACAGAGGGACCTGGGTCAGCTCCATCCACATGAATTGGGACTGTTGAGTGAGGCTTTTCAGGTTGCAAGGATGAATGTGAGGGATAAACCTGGAGGAAAGGTATTAGCATCTCACCAATCAAATCAGCTCATGCCCAACAAGCTGACTTCCTCTTCTCTCCCTAAGCCCCTGTGTGGAACACTGTTTTCAAATGGTTGTGTCTCCATCTGATCTTCACTAACCCACTGCATCCACACATCAGAGTAAACTTGGAACAGGAAGTTCCTCCAAGCTCAACTCCTTCTAACCGTTACAACTTGAATTTGATTGGTCATAGGCTCTGGCTCTGTGGATCATATGAAAACACCCCCATGCCCTTATATTAAGTGTGGCTTACAGCACAGTAGTCCCCTTATCCATGGTTTTCCAGAGTCATTGCCAGAAAATATTTACGGCACAATCCAGGAATGATTTATAGGTTTTTGAATTCTGAGCTACACAATGAAATCTCATGTTTTCCCTTTCCATCCCACCCAGGATGCAACTAATCTTTTTGTCCAGAGTTTGCTAACATGTATACGGTTATAATTGTTCCATTTTATTTTTAGACATTCTTAATCTCTCACTGTATCTAATTTGTAAGTGAAGCTTCATCATAGGTGTCTATGGATAAGAAATTACAGAATAACATAGGACTTACCTGTGGTTTCATGCATCCACTAGGAGGTTTGGAAATTGTCTCTTAAGCATAAAGCAGGGTTGCTGGAATATTTAATAAAGGACTTACAGTAACCCTTGAGTGGAGCCCCATAGAATATAATAGTATTTGCTTTACCTTCCAGCCCCAAGCGCCAGTTACTGAATGAGCTCATCCTGATGTGCTCCATTCTGGTCCACAGGGAAATCAGAAAGAAGCAAACTGAGAACTGGGCAAGCAGCTCCACATCCTGTGGAGGTTGGCACTCAGGAGCTAGTGTACCAGAAAGCTGGGTATGGAGGTGAAGATGAGATCAGTCAGAATGTTAGACCAATGACAGTAGTCAGGCATATTATAGAGGTAGGTTTAGATTGACATCTGTCCATCAAAGCCAAGGTAATGAAGGAATGAGTTTATTAGTAGCAGTCAGCAACTTCCAGTCCAAATATTGTGTTCTCCCATTTCCTCCCTTCTTTAAGTTCAAGGAATGTTGTCAGTGTGGGATAAGATAAAGTTTGCATCTGTAAGGATAAAAATAAACACTCTGCACCTGGATCCTTGTGTATGACCTGTTTAAGCTCTCTGTTTTTAAACAATTGGGAGAATAGGAAGAGTCAAGTGGTCTCCCCTCCTGTACACTTTGAAGGCCAAGGTAGTCAAGATGTGATTGCTAGAATAAAGGACCAATGGATTGCTTGGGGCTTCTGGGGCTTCAACAACTATCACAGTAAAGTCCAAAATATGGCTTTCAATTTTCACACTAAATTCAATTGAAATGTAAGAAAAGAACTAGAAAATATTTTGTGCACTGCAGTTGACATTTCACTGATACTCTAGGGATAGGGAAAGAATGGAATTGCTTTGTTATCTTTAATATTCTTAAGTTATAGGTGGGTGCCAATGGTTCACACCTGTAATCCTAGCTACTCAGGAGGCTGAGACCTGGAGGATCGCAGTTCAAAGCCAGCCCAGGCAGAAAAGTCTATGAGACTTCATCTCTAATTAGCTAGTAAAACAAATAAACCTGGCTGAATGCATAGCCCAAGTGATAGAGCACTAGCCTTGAGTAAGAAAGGGACAGCATTCAGGCCCTGATTTCAAGACCTATCAAACACGTGTATACACACATACACACATAGAGACACATACACACATAAACACACATACACACCTAGTCTTAAATTGTTAGAAAACATTAAAAAAATAATGCATCCCTTATGTTTTTGTGGAAGGGAAAGTAGTAAATATAATAGGGATTGAGACAAGACATTTTTAGTAACAAAAATTGGCATCATTGGCTCCATTGGGAGATTTTTCCCCCATTCTTTTCAAATATGTTCTACTTAGAGCAAAAATGAAAATACCCAGTGATTTGCCACATGCTTTCATTTCTTCTCATTTTCCCTTTTACAGTCCTTGGGAGGATGTAATGTGTAGCCTAGAGGCACAGAGAGAAGGAAGTGATGTGTGTACCACGTCTGGAATAGAACTTGAAATCTCCAAACACTTTATTAATCTAGAAGGGTTCCCTTATGCCTGCTGACCAAGCCTTGGTTTCTGATCCATGGATCAGATTGAGTCCCTGGCCTGTGTGGACCTCAGACATGAAGTATGACCCTAGTATAATAAGAAGGTCCCTGAGGGCCAGCTTGCTCCAAGTTTCAGGCTTTGTTTCAAAGCAACCAGTATGTTCATCCATTCTTTTTACTTTTAGATTGCAGAAAAGAGATGGAAAGAGGAGGGGAAAGGCTGATGATGATGATCACTAGCTTTGTTGTAAACATAGGTAGACATCTCTAACCCTTATCCACCATCAAGCCTACAGTTTTGTGTACTATAACTGCATCTGTAGCTGGGAGCTCCATGGAAAAACCACTTTTCTTAATTGCCTTTTTATTTCTTTCTCTTTCATTTTATTATTATTATAAAGGTGGTGTACAAAGGGATTACAGTTACATAAATCAGGTAGAGAGTACATTTCTTTTTGGGCAGTGTGTTCCCTTCCCTTGCTCTCTCTCAGTTTTTTCCCTCCTATCCCCACCCACAAGATGTATAGTTCATTTTTAATACAGTGTCTAGTGTCTTAATTACTTTTGAATGTAATAAGGCAGGAAGGGAGAAGGCAGGTCATTTTAGCTCCTGGTCCCATCAAATGAATGAATGGATGGATGGATGGATGAATAAATCAAGCCTTGAATAAATCAAGCCTTCCCTTCCAGAATATTACTTCTCCTTACCTAGCAATTGATGTAGGATTTTATCAGGGAAGGTGGCTATGATAAAGAACACCAGTGAATGAGCATTTCCCTGGAGCTGGAAAGCTTTGTACCTACCCAAGCAGCCCAGAGCTGCAGAACAGATGTATTTCCTGCCCTGTTTGCTGCACATGGGTTCTGTAACCAAAGAGGTCCCCGATGACAAATTCCTCCACCACTTTTAAAACCACATTTTCTGTGAAGGTCTCTCTGAGGTGAAGGAAAAGCTACCATGAGACACAGCAAGGGGTCTGGGTCAGGTTGCACTGGGGAAGTTTATTATGATTCACACAATACAACAACCCTGCAGACAGGTCCCCTCTGCCTCTGCATGGGAAATGTAGAGCCAGGGTAGAGAGTTTTCCAGTTCCTTCACACAGCATCACAGCCAACCCTGCAGCAGAGGCAGAATGAAGTCCAGCCCCCACAAGCCATCTCTCCAGCCTCTCCCAGAGCATAGATACTTCAAAATCTTCGTTAATTACCAATAATCCTTAAGACTTACCAAGCACTTGCCAGACTAAAACATCACTTGCAGAACTTCACGTTTACACACACAATGTCTCTATTATTCCACTTTACAAATGACTATGAAATCTGTCAAGAATGCTACCAAGTGCTGGTGGCTCACACTTGTCATCCTAGCCACTCAGGAGGCTGATATCTGAGGATTGTGGTTCAAAGTCTGCCCAGGATGGAAAGTCTACACAGCTTTTATCTACAACTAACCATCATAAACCTGGAAGTGGGGCTGGGGCCTAAGTGGTAGAAAGCCTTGAGTGAAAAAAAGCTAAGGAGCAGCCCCTAGGCCATGAGTTCAAGCTTCAGTACTGGCACAAAACAAATAATTTTATCATCGCCAGCAAAATCAGGTATCATGAGTATCTATTTGTATGTCTATTATAGGACCAGGAAGTGGAAATATAATCAAGTTAAACATGCTATACAAAGAGAATGCTGTCTTTGACATGCAAGTGATTTTTGCCTATTCCTCTTTCCAGCTTCTCTTGTTTTTATATTTCTGTTTAGTTTCTGAACTCTAGAAAAATGATGAGGAAGTCAGATGGCATGTCCCAGGTTCAGTCTCTGAGCAGTAGCTTTCAATGCCTAGCGTTCAGGAGAAACCTTGGGACAAATACAGGCCTGATATATCAGAGTTAGGGATTGATTAACAAAGCCTTTTGTGGGACACCCAAATGCTAGAATGCAGATGAGTGGGGTAATGCCCAAGCCCCCTCCCTGTGGTCTGGTGACACATACACTGGCACTAGCTGGGTTTTGGATCACCACATGTTGCAGCGTGGTCTCCTGAGTGGTATTGGGAGATGCTTCCTTTGAAAGGTAATTAGATCATTATCAGGGAGGAATGGTTTTTTTCCCCAGGGAGTAAATTCTTGCTCAGGACTAATACAGGCTGTGATAAAGCAAGATTGGCACCCTCAATTTGGTCTCCTGATTCCTTCCCCTCCATATAGGTTCTTCTTCCACTCAGGCCTCTTCCCATTCTTGTACACTCTCCCTCTCTACCATGACGCTGCTGTGTTGTAATGCAGAAGGCCACACCAGAGGTCAGACAGATGGAGCTGCTGGCCCTAGACTTTCAGCCTCTAAAAGTATAGGCTACCTAAGCCTCCCTTCTTTCTAAAAGAACCTGCGGTGGGTATTTTAATTACAACACTGGAAAAGAGTCAAAGACTGTACGTACAGCAATAGGAACCTGAAACAACAACTGAATTCGTCAATCTATGTATTGTAAGAAGTGTCTCTGAAGTAGCACAGTGCTGTCGCTGTCTTCTGATCTCACGCCTCCAGCCATGATCTTATGCATGTCTTCTCTGAAGTTACAGTTCTATACTACTGCCTCATATTGCCAGGCAGAAGACTCGGAGAAGAGCTTCAACAGATATAGACCCTCCTAAAGCTGCTTTATTTGACTCTCAGTGCAACGCTGATCTACCTCTATTGCATTGTCATTCAGAATGGAGAATGCCTTCTTTTTTCTCATCAATAAGTCAAGATGAGACGTACAAGTGAGGAGTGGGGTAGGGCGTAGAGCAGACTAAGGACAGAGGAGGATGCTAGGAGATAGGACATTAGGCTCTGTGCGAGGAACATAGCCTGGGCATTAGGGAAACTAGTTCCATTTGGTGGAGGGTGAGGAGATAGAGTATGGAGAGGCCAGATGAGCATGATCCCTGACCAGAGGGGCAGCTCAGCTTGGTAGGGATCTCTAACTTTGGAGCTGTTCTGCTGAGAGCACATCAGTCTTTCACCATAAATGGAATATGACTAGAGGCATCAGTATTGGAACAGATTTTAAAAAGGGGAGCCTTGCTCTCAGGGATTTGACAAAAGTTAAAGGAAGGCAAGAGTTCCTTCAAGGTGTGGGCATACACACGTGTGCTTGTGTACATGCATATGTTATTTTGTATTTGTCTGTATTTGAGTGGTTCTAGTCATGTCAGGTGTCGGTTGCATTCTGAGGAGACTGGAGAAGAGAAGGAAGAATGAAAAAGAAGCAGGAACAGAGGAAGTAAGAGAATTATGAGATGTCTGAGAGAAGAAGGGTAATGAAATAAAAGACATGTGAAGCTTGGGTCTGATCAAAGCAACCCAGGGAGAAACAATAGACTGGTAAACTTTCTTAGAAACTAGTTAAATTGTTCCAGCCAGGCACCGATGGCTGATGCCTGCAATCCTAGGTATTCAGGAGTCCGAGAGCTGAAGGATCAAGATTTGATGTGAATCCAGACCGAGAAGCACATCAGACCCATCTCCAATTGACCAGCAAAATGTCAGGCTACCCATGTAGCTCCAGTGATGGAACCCTTAGTATGTACAAAAGACTGAGCAAGAATGCAAAGCCCTGAGTTCAAATCCTAATACCTTCATACACACACAGAAAAAAGAAATTAGTAAATTAAGTCAACAGGACATAGGTCTACCATTCATCTTTCCTGCGGTAAAGAATCTGCTGATTGCTTCAGATTCACAGAGAAAACGCTCTTAATTATTTTGTGTTATTTTGCATGCCCATAGGAGCATTTGAATTTAGCATTTACTTTTCTTGGCTGACCTCTCACTCTATTATTTGAGTCATACCTCCATCCCAACTTCTTACTGGTTATTTTAGTCTCATGGAATTTTCTTCTCATCCTGGCTTTGAACTTCAGTCCACCAGACCTCAGCCTCCTGAGTAGCTAGGAATACAGGTATGAGCCACCAGGGACTGGTTTCAGAGAAATGTGTTCTATGAAAGGTGGTTTGGTAGCTTTTGAAAGAAATAATCAAGAACTGTAAACATAAAAAGAGGAAGTCACTTCTACTGAGAAACTGATGAATTTTTTGGGGCAGAGACAAATTGAGGGACTGAAAATATTTTAAAGACTTGAAGCACATAAAGGTTAATTTTTTGATGACTCAGACATAAAAAACTATTTTAGAGACCCATTAAAAAGCTTTTTTAAAATATTAATGATCACCAAGTAGTGCCCCAAAACTTGGAACTTTGAATAGAGTACCTCCTTAATAGAGCACATATAAAAATATAATTTCTACTTCATCAAACATGAAAAAAACAAATGACATCAAATTAACTATCATCATCAAAAATGGTCCTCTTTTAGTTCCTTTCCTGCTGGAGTTGGGAAGTAAATACACAAAAAGGAAAAAAAGGAAAAAAAGTGGATGAACTGAACCAAACCATCAAGGGAGCTATTAATCTATTCATTTATTATGAATCTTAATATATTTTCAAAATGCTCTAGGTTGCCAAGATTTTCCTTTGAAAAATTACAGGCTTTAATTTTAAACAAGGCAGTAAAGCTAGAAAATTGTGCAGCTAATTTTGATATAAAAATGCAAATAGTACTAGTCTAGAAAGTCAGACTGAGCCTCTATTTCATAGTTTGTAGGTTCCACTTAATGATAAACACTTTTAATTTTGTGTTATGCTGCTAAAGACTAATTTTTTCAAGCTAAGATTGTACAGTGGTAAGTGTGAATTCATTCCATGTCCCTTTCCAAAAATGCTAGTAAACAGTTCATCCCAATTTGCTTCATCCAGTTTTTGTGATTGTTTTAAGTTAGACAAGCATTCTTGCTAGTAAATTTTTCCCTACAGCTTATTAATTGAAACAGAACTTTATTTTCTATTGCTAAACCACACCCTTCTTCCTTCTTTAACAAAAATCCAAAATCTGAAAGTAATTTTTATTCTGCACTAGAAGATTGTCAAAATGGGATATGACATAGACTATAAATCTACCAAATCACCACACCATAACTGTGTCTCTTTTTAAAAAGTGATTGTTGTTTTTTTTTAAGTTGGTTGAGTGCAATGACTCATGCCTAAAATCTCAGCTACGGGGGAGGTAGAAAGCAGAGAATCATAGTCTCAGGCAAAAGCTTGAGACATTATCTGGAAAAAAATGAAAACAAACAGGATTGGGGGGCATAACTCAGGTTGTACAACACTTGTCTACCCCGGGAGAGGCCCCAAGTTCAATCGCCAATACTGTCAAAAGAAGAAAAAAGACAATATCCTGCCACAGTGTTTCCAAGGTGTCATTGGCACCTGTCATTGGCATAACTGGGCATATTTAGTGATGAAGGTGGAAGTAGCCACCTTTAGGAACTGGTGTGTGCCTACAGACGATACATGCAAACCAACTAGGCTCTGCCTCTGAGCCACATCGTCCCAGAGTTCACCACTGGCTGAGCCATGCATGTCTACTTCTTTACAGTTACTAGGGAAACCATTTCTCCACACCTTGATGGGAAAACCAGCGTTATTGAGAACAACAAAGGGTTGATTTAATATCACAAGACAGTGATGGTCAAACACAAACACCCCTGGTCCTGAGGTTGGGGATGGTGGGAAAGAGAGGGCTGCTCCATATAGGTTTTCTCAGCCCTTCACTAGGGAGAGCCAAGGTCCTGACACAAGCAACTGCAGTTCAAGCTTTGCTCTCTGTTAAGTGGCCGTGGGAAATCTCGTCCACTCATCACTTGTTTTTGCAGATTGTAAGGAAGTAAACTATGGATGGAATGACAAAACCAGACTCCTGCAATGCATGTACTATACTGACTATGTGTGGCCCAAATCCCTAATCTATTTGTTGAACCCTAATTCCCAGCGTGGTTTGATTAGGAGGTGGGACCTATCTTGGGTGATTAGATCATGAAGGCAGAGATGTGGTGAGCCAGATCAGAGAGGCCTTAAGAAAGAGAGCCACAGGTGTTCCCTCACCCTCTACCATGAGAAGAGAGGGAGAAGGCAGTTTGGAATCAGGAAGCTGGCCCTCACCAGACAGCAAGTGCCAGTGACTCGATCTTAAACTTCCAGCCCCCATATTTGTGAGAAAGAACTTACTGCTGTTGATAAACTCCCAAACTACTACAATATTACATGATAGTAACACAATTAAATGAGGACAATGGGAAGAAGACACTGGGTTTAGATCACCATATGTGTGTATGTGTGTGTGTATGTGTGTGTGTTTTATTGTTATTGTAAAGGTTATGTATGGAGGGGTTATAATGACACAAGTCAAGTCATGACCACAGTTCTCATTGAACAATGTCATTACTTCCCTCACTCTGTCCCAGTTTTTCCCTCCCAGTCCCTCTCCCCTACAAGTTGTATAGTTCATTTTTCAACACAGTGTCTAGTGAGTACCACTCCTACATTTGTTCACCCTTTGTCCCACAGTTTCTGTGCTCTCCCCTCATCCTCCTAAAGGCAGACAAACAACAGAAAAGGTAAAGTAAACAAAAACAGCAACAAAGAAGAAATGACTTATCAGACAAGACCGCATATCTAAAATATACGTAAAGCTCAAAGAATTATACCCCACCCTAAAATAAACTCTCAAAGAAACAACCACTCAATTAATAAATGAGCTAAAGACTTAAAGATTTCTCAGAAGTAATAAGAATGGCCAATAGAGACATAAATGTTCAACATCTCTGACCATAAAAGAAATGCAAATCAAAACAACATTGAGATTCCACCTCACCCCAATTAGAATGACCATTATCAAGAAAACTAACAATAACAGATGCTGGTGGGGATGTGGCCTAAAGGGGACACTATTACACTGTTGGTGAATATGTAAACTTGTTCAACCACTCAGGCAAGTACTATGGAAGTTCCTTAAAAGATTAAACTTAGCTAGGCATCAGTAGCTCATGCCTGTACTTCTAGCTACTTGGGAGGCTGAGATCCGAGGGTTATGGTTAGAAGCCAGGTAAGAGACGCCTATCTCCAATAAACTACTCAGAAAAAGCCAGAAGTACAACTGTGGCTCAAGCAGCAGAGTACTAGCTTGGAGCAGAGAGAGGCTCAGGGACAGAGCCCAGGCCCTGAATTCAAGCCCCAGGACAAGCAAAAAAAAAGGACTAAACATAGAGCTTCCCTAGGACCCAGCAATTCCACTCCTGGTTATAAATCATTGTTTTTCCCTTCCAATTACTTAGAAGTTGCTAGAGAGCTTTAGTACCTGAAAACTTCACATTAGGTTTTGAACAATCTTTTAATTTTAAAATAAAATAACCTCAAAAGATAATGCATTTCTCCCCAGTTTCATCAGCCTGGAAGAGCAAAGAACAGGAAGACACACACACACACACACACACACACACACACACACACACACACACATTTATTTTCCAGACACTAGAGTGTAAGGCAATATAATGACTCTAAATAACAGTTAATATAATAACTAAAACACCTCCTACTTCCTGTGTGCAGGCCACTGATAGGAACCTGTCAGACAATAGCTTAATCCCCATAAGTACCCTGTATTGTGAATACAATGATCACACCATTATCATCGCCTCAGAGCCAAAGCACAGAGAGATGAAGCAGGAGTCCCAGTATCACACAGCTAGCAGTACATAAATCCAGAATTCAACCCAAAAGTTCCACCTCTTAACTAATAGCCTACAGATTCTCAGTAATAAAAGATTCTGTTAAATATGGGGTTGGGAGGGCTTAGGAAGATTGCCAGGTGATTTGTGGGTTTGATTAACATATCTGGTTTCCTAAGTCACTGGGGGTTTAGGTCTATGCTGATCACTTTTTATCTGGCACTACCGGCTGAAATTAAAGCAAGTCATTACCATGCTATATAAAATGGAGCAGACAGAAGGGTGCCCCATCTCAGAAGCCATCATTCATTTCTTGCACCAAACCATGAACCTCTCTTTGTCAGGGGATAGTGACCAGCTAGGTGCAAAAGATAAGGATGGTGGAACCAGCTGAGGATGAGAGTTAGGAGTTAAGAAGTCACCATCAAGAAGGTGTGAAGTGGGAAGAGATCACCTCCTACTGGGAGAGTAAATGTATCTTCTCTAAGAGTCAAGCAAGCAGAAGTAGACTAAGGTTTCATGGAGTCTTATAAGTCGCATAAAGCAAAAGAAACAAAAACCAAAACCAAACAAACACAACCAAAGCCAGTTGACTGCGGTTCAGCCTGTAATCCTAGCTTCCTAAGAAGCTGCGGTCTGAAGAATCACAGTTCAAACCCAGCCCAGACAGAAGTCTATCACAGTCTGGTTAATTGGGTAATGAACCAATAAAATGACAGGCTTGAGGTGGTGGCTCCAGTGGTAGAGAAAAGCCGTGAGCAAGGAAGTTGAGAGTTAATTCCAGGCCATGAGTTCAAACCCTGGCACAAAAACAACAACAAAAGAATACCAAAGTGAAGAAAACGGGAAAAGAGCCCTGAAAGGAAGCTGTGGCAGGGATGGCGCTATGGTAAGAGAACACTTGATGAATTCAAGAGATAGGAGGAGGGCTGGGAAGGTGGCTCAGTGGCAGAGTGCTTGCCTTGCATGCATGAGGCCCTGGGTTCGATTCCTCAGCACCACATAAGCAGAAAAAGCCACAAGTGGCGCTGTGGCTCAAGTGGTAGGGTGCTTGCCTTGAGCTGAAGAGCTGAGGGACAGCGCCCAAACCTAGAGTTCAAGCCCAGGACTGGAAAACAAAAAAGAGAGAGAGATAGGAGGACTTAGTGAGACAGTGAGAGATCTCACCAAAATGGCATTAGATGAAACACGTAACCAAGTGCATATTTCTGGAATGTTCCATTTAATATTTTGAAACTGTGATCAACAAACAAATGAACTATAAGAAACAAATGAAGAAGAAAGACAGTTTTATGTACACAGGAGACTTCAAAAAGTTTCTCCAGGGGCTAGGAAGGTGGCTCAGTGGTAGAGTGCTTGCCTTGCTTGCCTGAGGCCCTGGGTTCGATTCCTCAGCACCACATAAGCAAAAAAAAAAAAAAAAAAAAACAGCCAGAAGTGGCACTGTGGCTCAAGTTTCTCCACTCTAGGGATAGACACAAGAGGGGACTTTTTCTTTGTTACTGCTTTTGTTTTCTTTTTTTGTCTTCTTTATTCGTTTATCTGTCTTTGCTGAAATGGAGGTACAAAGAGTGAACAAATGCATCAGTGGTACTCACTAGATACTATGTTTAAAATGAACTATACAACTTGTGGGTGGGGATGGAAAAGCAAAACTGGAAGAGAGCGAGAGAAGGGATGACAAGGTCCCAAAATAATATTCTTTATCTAAATTATGTAACTTTAACCCTTTTGTAGATCACTTTTATAATAACAATAAAAAATTTAAAGAAAGAAAAAGAATCACAATTACTGCCAAAAAAGCAAAAAGAAAGAAAGAAAGAGAGGACGAAAGAAAGAAAGAAAGAAAGAAAAAGAAAGAGAAAAGAAAAGCCTCCAAGACAAAGCAACAGCACTCAGAGGTTAAATTGGAAGCATAAAAGCCACCCTCAAAATCCCTTACCAGTGATACGTTCACATTAGAAGAAGAAAAAATTGGGGGCTGGGAAGGTGGCTCAGTGGTAGAGTGCTTGCCTCACATGCATGAGGCCCTGGGGTCGATTCCTCAGCACCACATAAACAGAAAAAACCAGAAGTGGTGCTGTGGCTCAAGTGGTAGAGTGCTAGCCTTGGTTTGAAGAGCTCAGGGACAGCACCCAGGCCCAGAGTTCAAGCCCCATGACTGACAAAAAAAAAATGGCTGTAAACATTGGAATAATTTCTTTATGACTAAGCTTTCTTTGTCTTTCACATAGACCAGAGAAGGGTCATTAAGACAATACAATCAACAGAGTGGCCAGGTGCCCATGACGCATGCCTATAATCTTAGCTACTCAGGAGGCTAAGATCTGAGGATTGCTGTTTGAAGCCAGCCTGAGCCAGAAAATCCATGTGACTCCTATTTCCAATTAGCCACCAAAAACCTTGGAAGTGGAGCTGTGGCTCAAATGGTGGAGTGCCAACCTTGAGGGAGGAAAAAAAAGAAAAAAACAAGTGGAAATATGAGGCCTTGAGTTCAATCCCCAGTACACACACACACACACACACACACACACACACACACACACACACACACAAACACACACACAGAGCAATAACAAAATGAAAACAAATAAAATGCAGAGAGTTTGGGTGCTTGGACAAATTCAAATAGAAGCCAGAGTGCAAACTTCTGACTTGATGACAGCAAGTTAGATTTGGCTGTAGATGTCAGGGAAAAGGCTAGGCATGCCTCCTCATCCTAGAGTAATGTAAGAAGTAGTGGAAAGGCTAAAACCCAAGTTTAATGGTAGCCAGTAACACAATCGAGAGCACGGTTACAGAATAATAAAATGAGCTTAAACCTCCCTGGCTGTAGTTTTGTTTCTAGAGATTGTAGCTCCCAGTTAAGGGAGCCTGAAATTTTCATGGGAAATCCCAGAAATAATTGATCAGGTTTTTTGTTTGTTTGGTTGGTTTTGGTCAGTTGTGGGGCTTGAACTCAAAGCTTGGGCACTGACCCTGAACCTAGAGTTCTACCATTTTAGCCCACAGCACCACTTCTGGCATGCTGGCAGTTAATTGGATATAAGAATCTCAAGGAGACTTTTCTGCCCAGGCTGGCTTCTAGCCATGATACTCAGATCTCAGCTTCCTGAGTAGCTAGGTGGCATGAGCCACCAGTGCCCTACTAATTGATCTGTTTTTAATTGCATACTAAGTGACATGAAATCTTCCACTGTCTGACTCTGCCCTGGCCAGAATGTGGATCCTCCCTTCGTCTGGCATGTCCATGTGGTATATGCTACTGGCCTTTCTACTCGCTTCATAGATGTCTGCGTTGAAGATCAAGTGCCACAATATCCAACTGAGTGTGTTCAAGTAGCACTCCCTGTACTTGATATAGTTCTGAAGCACAATATTAATGATATGGCTATTTGAAGATGCCAAGCAGAAGCTACAAAGTATTTCCTCTAAGTAAAATATGCAAATATAATAAGATATCATGTATTTATCAAAATGAACTCCAAGAGATAGAAACAAGGTTTATTGTTTTTCTTTTGTTGCTATTTTGTTTTCTGTGCCTTTTGTCTTGTATATAAGTTCGTCTGTTTTGGGGAAGGTACGGGAAGAACAGAAACGATGGGACAAAGGGTGAACAAATGTAGCAGTGATACTCACTAGACACTATGCTGAAAACAATGAGGGAGGGGTGGGGAGGGAAATACGGAGAAAAAGCGAGGGAAGGGGTAAGACTGTCCAAAAGAAATGTACTCATTACCTAACTTACGTAAGTGTAATCCCTCTGTACATCAAATAAAATAGGAAATCTTAAAAAAGAAAGAAAATACTGACACAATCCTCTCAAGTTACTACCAATTTTATTGCCTAGAGGACTGTAAGATATTTTCAAAAAAAATAGCCAAAATAAAACTTCTTCTTTAAAAAAGGGGGATGATCTCATGGGAGGAAAAAATATAACATTTCCATGGCATACTGCTATAATTGTTCCATTATGCTATCATAGGTGTATCATGCCATGTTTATAGGATAGCCACAGGAGCCATGATATGCTTAGAATAAATAATCCAGGGATAGAGCGGGCATTGTTTCAGATTGCGTGCCCAAAGTCAAGGCTTGGAGGGCCTCAGACAGAGTAAATGTCCACTGAAATTTAGGGCTTGGTGTCCCCATGAGAGGGTCAGCTTGGTCTCTGAGTACTGAAGGGGCCCTCATTTGTTCCTGGTATATAGCATTTGTCTGATCTCCACGGCAGCAATAACTTAGGAAGATCTTTTAGTTTGTGGTGACACATCTGTTTTACGAAATGAAAGCCATGAACCACAGCTGGATCTGTTTTAATACACAGCGATGCTTCGTAGTAGACTCAAGTTCAAGGCTACTTATCTGTGCAAGGCAGGGAGAATGATGGCTTGGTAAAGTCACCGTGGACTCTGTGTATAACTCTGGTACTGCTGGAGTTTGTATCAGTGACGTTTTTATGTGGAAGGGGTGCAGCATCAAGGAAATTACGTCTTTATGAACTTTTGAGGTTACGGCTGGTAGTCAAATACCTAGACTATTCGTTCATTCCAGATCTGAGTAGGTCAGAGGTCACTTGATTGAAACATGCCAGCAGAGCAAGTCCCAGTGAGAAAATAAGTGCCCAGCAGTGCCGGATGCTGAGATTGAATGTGTTCTCTCTGGAGGGCTGAGTGTGAATACTGGGACTGGTGAGTGTGTATAGGGGAAGGAGAGAGTGAGAAATTAGTGTTTTAAGTCCAGATTTCCTGTTTCGCTGGATAAAATCATACTAGAACCGGAGGTAATAGTTCTAGAAAACCATGTTGACTATGGTTATAATATACATATATATATATATATATATATATAAACAAAATTTTAAAAATCTTTCTTTTTTAGTATCCAGGGCTTTGCTTGCTTACCTTGCTTACCTAGTACTTTATCACCTAAACCACACATCTAGCCTGGCTTTTAGCTGGTTATCTTTTGGAAACTGAACTTCATGGACTTTTTTTTTGTTCAGACTATCTTAAAACCACAGTCCTCCAGGGCTGGGAAAGTAGCTCAGGGGTAGAGCGCTTGCCTTGTATGCTTGAGGCCCTGGGTTCGATTCCTCAGCACCACATAAGCAGAAAAAAGAAGCCGGAAGTGGCCCTGTAGCTCAAGGGGTAGAGCGCTAGCCTTGAGCTGAAGAGCTGAGGGACAGCACCCAGGCCCAGAGTTCAGGCCCCACGACCGGACCCAAAAAAAAAACAAACAAAAAAAAAAAACCACAGTCCTCCAGATCCCAGCCTCTTGAAGGGGCTTCCATGACAGACATGAGTCCCCAGTACCTGGAAGAAAAGGTTCCTTTTTTTTTAGATGAAAGGGAATAAACTGCCACAAATCAAAGCCAACTGTGTTTCTGGCGAGGGCCACAAGAGGCTGAGTCACAAAACAGCAGACATTGCCTATTCTGGCCCTTGATCATCTTTAATTATCTTGATAAGATGGTATTTGTGTGTTCATCAAGGGGCAAGAAATACTGCCTCTGCTTCTGATTGTGTGTGCACGCTGAGCTCTCCACAGAAAGGATTCAAAAGATAAGTTTCCTACCTCTGTAATTTGCAAACACAGGGACAAGTAGGGGAGGCAGGAAAACCAGAGCCAACACTCCCAGGAAATAGCACATGTCAAAGCAAACAGTCTGCCTGGACCAGATCAAAGGAAGGCCAGAAGTAATGGTTAGCACAGGAAAACCCAGGAATGAACAAGTTCTTTAGAGTTATATTTTTACGATTCAAGGTAGGGGGTCGTCTGTAAATTAAAAGGCCACAAATGAACGGAGTAAGATAACCCCAATTTAGAAACTGCTATTAAGAACTTTTTTTCTTTTCAAATGGCTATTTCAGAAGGAAGAAAAGGTATGGCCTTAGGAAAGAGGATGACATCAGGGGTTGGGGGGGGGGGGGGCGGGTAGCCGAAGACACACTCTTGGCATGGACAGAAACATTCACAGTGTATAGAAAAGACAGGTCTGCTGGTCAGCTAGCAACAACCACTTTGTCATTTTGTGTTTGGATTTCAGTGTCTATCTGTGTCAGTATCTCCCTAAGTAGCCCAGCCTAGCCTTGAACTTGTGATCCTGCTGTCTCTCAGCTTCCTAAGGGCTAGGGTTAAATAAAAATGTACACCATCACTGTGACTGGAATTGATAATTATTAGAAAGTAAATTTTAGTCACAATTTTTGGTAGCTTATAGGAAATCGGTGATTTACTTAATGATCATTCTCTTAAAGAGGCAGATGGAAATAGTTATGATGGACAGCCATGCTCATAGGTGTTAGTAGACACATCATTGTTTGGAAAAAAAAGAGCCTGATAGGGCTTGTCTGTCCTCCTTATTACTCACTTTTTTTAATAAGGGAGGAAACTGAGGTTCAATGGTATTTGAGTGATTTGTGAAAGACTTTATCATTCGTCAGAACATCAAAATTACTTATAAGATGGTCCAGAAAGCATGGAATTTTATTATCAGGACACAGAGAATAGCAAGTCATTAAAAATTGGAAATGTGCAAGGCACTAATGTACACCTGGAATCCTTCTTACTTGGGAGGCTGAGATTAGGGGGATTACTGCTGGAGGCCAGCTTGGGCAACAAAAAGTTCACAAGGCCACATCTCAAGAGAAAAGAAATCCAGATGTGGCGACTCATGTTTGTGATAGAAGCGACAGTGGGGGGCATAAAGTGGAGCATCACAGTCCAGGCTAAGACAGGCAAAAAGTGAGACTCTATCTCAAAAATAATCAGAGCAAAAAGGAATGGAGGTATGGCTTCAGTAGTAAAACATTTCCCTAGCTGTATGTGTGAATTCCTGTTTTCAAATCTTAGTAAAGGAAGAAAGGAAGGAAGGAAGGAAGGAAGAGAGGATGGGAGGAAGAGAGGAAGGGAGGAAGGGAGGAAGGGAGGAAGGGAAGAAGAGAGGAAGGGAGGAAGGGAGGAAGGGAGGAAGGGAGGGAGGGAGGAAGGGAGGGAGGAAGGAAGGGAGGGAGGAAGGAACGAGATAGAAGAAAGAAAGGAAAGAAAGAAAGAGGAAGAGAAAGAAAAAGAAAGAGAGAAAGAAAAAGAAAGAAAGAAACGAAGGAAGGAAGGAAGGAAGGAAGAAAGAAAGAAAGAAAGGAAAGAAGGAGAAAAGAGAGAGAAGAGTAGCGAAGATGTAAGATCAGTGAATATTATATGCTCCTTGCTTCACTTTCTTCTTTCAAGCAGGTAAATATTCAGTGCTGTGTAAGTATAATAAATGCATGATTGTATTATCCACTAGTATGTCCACACCTCTACCTACTCTCAAACAGAGAGTGGAGAGAAATGAAAGAGGGTTGCTCATGTGGAGGACAGAGTGACAGAGACAGACACAGCTCAGTTCTAGATGCCCAGATGACAACAACAACAACAAAAAAAGGACATGACCATGAAACTGAGGAAGTAGAGGTTGCAGAGACTGGAACCCAACTCAAGTAAAATAAAATGAAAGCATCATGGGAATGACTGGAAATAAGTAAGCTGTGTCAAGGCTGAAGACATTGAGAGGAAAACTTCAGAGAGAGAAACAGAACATAGTCAGTCATCTTTGCTCGTCAGAGATTTGCCAGCTAAGTGAAAATCAGGGTGAGCTACTCAAGCTAGATCTGCTTTCCATATTTTCTGAGTGTTTGATATGTATAGGTTGAGCCAATAGAATTTATCATCTATTGATATAAAACATATTATTATTGACTTCATCACACAGTGAGGCTCAAGAGTTGAGTGGGGGGGAAAGCTCATTAGTTATATGTGTATATAGAAGGAGAACAAAATATGTTAACTGTGGGCTGAAAGCCATGCTCTGGTATTTTTTGCATGGCAGTAAGGCAGAGGAGATTACAGTTATATCTGCTGAGTGTAGGTGTCTCATACCTGTAATCTAGTTACTCAGGAGCCTGAGATGCAGAGAATCACACAGTTCAAAGCCAGGCTGAGAAGAAAAGTCTCCAAAAGGCTCGATCTTCAATTAGCAAGCAAAAGGTTGGCTGGAGATACGTCTCAATTGGTAGAGCACAAGCTGTGAGCAATAAGACTTAACAAGAGTCTGGGGCATTGAGTTCAACCCATGGTACTGGCTTGAACTAAAAAAGAAAACAAAAGAAAAGAAAGCTGCATCCAAAAAAAAAAAAAAAAAAGACACATCCTGAGAACGGTAAAGAAGGTTTTTCTTTAGTGATAGGATAAAAATAAAAAAAAATTGAAATAAAATATATGTTTTTGGAATGAGATGGTTAAAACAAAACCAAAGCTCTTGTTGAAAAGAAAGGATGAGGCAAAACAAACATGTTAGATAATAAGTTCTCGTGTGTTTATGCTGGTTACAAGGCTTGAACTCAGGACTTCATGCTCTTTTCTGTTCCAGGCTGGCACTTCAGCCCTTGAGCCATGGCTCTCTTTCCAGCCTTTTGGTATTTTTCCGGCCCACACTCTCATTGATCCTGGATCTTCATACCTCAGACTCCTGAGTAGGTAGGATTATAACCATGAGCCACTGGCACCCAGAGTTAGATAACTTGATAAAAAGAAGTTTGATATAAGGAAATATTGAAGTGTGATAGTTTATTCCCAAGAGAAACAGAATGGGAGCAAAAGATGCTAAAGAGACTGTTGTAAATAATAGCTGGAGCACTAATGGTTTTGTTAGGAATGAGGTATTAATCACATTAACTTTTTTTTAATCTAGGAAGAAAGGAGAGGGGGAAAGTTCAGGTCTAAAGTAGGATATAAAAATGTTTTGGCTCATTCCTGGGCATGTATCCAGAACATCACGAGCTAGGATACTGTAGACATTTGCACAGCCATGTTCATTGCTGCACTATTCACAACAGCCAATCTAGGGAAACAGCCCAGATGCCCTACAATAGATGAATGGACCAAAAATGTGATTCCTATACACAGTGGAATTTTATAGAGCCATTAGAAAGAATATTATGTCATTTGCAGGGAAATGGATGGACCTAGAACAAATCATCTTGTGAGGTAAGCCAAGCTCAGAGAGACAAACAGTGCATGTTTTCTTTCACACGCAGAAGCTAGATCTAAAGCTAGATCTAAAATACATAGGGACATGGTAAATTATATAGGACTCTAGGCATTTACACTCACTGAGACCAAAGGGGAATGCTCTTGGGAGAGGAACACAATGCCTATGTGCATCTGACCATATATAACAATGTTTATTGAAATCAACTCCAGGAAAAGGACACAAGAGGTTTTTCCTTTGTTGTTTTTGTTTCCTCTTGTTTTTTATCTGACTTTGAGAGGGTAGGAGGAGGGTATGTAAAATGCAGGGACAAAGGGTGAACAAATGCAGCAGTGGTACTCACTAGACACTAGGTGGAAAGTGAACTATACAATTTGTGGATGGGTAGGAGAGAGAAAAACTAGGAAAGAGAGAGGGAAGGAGTGACACTGTCCAAAAAAGGAATGTACTCTTTACCTGACTTATATAACCTTAACCCCTCTGTACATCACCTTTATAATAAGAACAGAAGAACTGAAAAAGTGCTTTGGCTCACTGCTCTACAAAGGTCAGGTAGAAGTATTATAGAACATGCAGTTGGTGTTTGGTTTGTTTTTTTTATAACAAAGAACAACATCAGGTATTTGGGATGGAGTTGACTAGCAGGAGAGTGAGGTTAGGTTATGGGGGCATCAGTTCATAGTAATCAAGAACCCTTGTTCCTTCTCAACCAGCCTAAGGAAAGGACTCTAAGGTTTCCTGCATGCTACTATCCTCTGCTCGACCAGCTGTTACGGGCTTGAAATACAGACATCTGAGCTTAGATAAGAGATAACAGGTGGCAGTGAAATATCAGTCAGAAATAGCAGCCCAGAGGCAGACAGCCTTTCAGAAGCAGAATGCCAAGCTCCGCCCCTGTCTGGTCTGGTCAAGGGTGAGAAGCAAGACATGGGAAGCCAGGTATGTCTCTGCCCGGCGGCATCCCCATCTTGTCTGTGAACGTGTCTCATCTTTGATCATCTGTTTCATCCATCTTCCTTCAGAGCCTTCTTCCCCTAAAGAAAACACTCCTGGGGGAAAGTTAGATCTATTTGATCTGTGTGTCAGCCTCTACCTGAGGCAAAGACGCAATATTCCAATAGCATGTCTTAGAGCTGAGAGCACTTGTCCAGGGAGTCTTTCACAGGAAGCAAGCATCGTTAAGAGTGGTAGATGGGAACAGAGGAAAGAATTTAGGGCAGTGATTCGGGGCAGTGAGTGGCAACAGAAGGTACCTAAAAGTGGAGACAGTGTGTAGAGAGAAGTGGGAGGCAAAAGGAGACATCAGTCCATTTGCAATCCAGGCAAGACCTTCAGGGTTGCCGAACACGCTGGCTTTACAATAAACTGATACTCATAGAGACAGAGTGTCTGGACCACCGTTTGCCAACCTGTGGACTGTAGTGATAGTACAGGTTAGCACGGAACTAAAAATCAAGTCCACTCAAGTTTCACCCAGGAGAGCTAACAATGGACCAATTACATTCCCACCAAATGCTTAAAATAGATCCAAAACACCTCACCCAGACATCGGGGAAGAAGGACTCACCACAGATGATTGTCACCATGTCGTGTGACAATAATACGAAGAGAGTAAGCTGTGTGGCATATATCTATTGTCAGAATACCACATTGGAAATTAACTTTAAAAAAATAATCAGGTTATAGCCTGAAATAGATAATCATCTTCTAATACTCCACAGTGGATCCAGATATTAGAAGGCAATTTGTACTTTCCATTTTCTTTCCTCCTGGCGTAACAAAACTGTCATTTTATAACTGTGTATCATGTTATACTTGCCTCAGTTTCTCTAATGCATCCTTTCCAAGTTTCTGCTATGTAGCAAGCAGATTTATCATTCCCATTATCCAGGTCACTGAGAGTGAATACAGACCTGTTTGCAAGCTGATGAAGGTATTTCAGGGGACACCAATTCTCCAGTAACACTCATGCTTCTCTAGCTGGGCTTGAGGTGTGAGATTTAAAAGCCCCCCTCCTCAGCAAGGGCTGCAGGATTCTGCTTTATTTTTACATCGGGCTTTGCATTGGGCAGGTATTTCAATGACTTTCTCTATACTTGGGAATGATCACCTCCTCTCTTCCTTGATTGGCAAAACTTTGGTGCAAAGGTCTGGGGTTTCTAGGCTATGAGGAATCAGGAATATGCTTTTCCTGGCTATTTCTTAGCAACCCAGAGACACTGGTAACCAGAGTGCATCTGTGTGAACTTTGCTATTTCACAGAAAGGAGGATCTTTACTTCTCTCTCAGCATGTCGGAGTTGTCAGGTGATAAGAAATATTGTCATCTCCCTGTCATCCTGGCAAACGGAAACTACAAGATTTGAACGTGAAAGAGCTTTAAGAAATGTTTTATTGCAATGTTATTTTTTTTCCACCTGAAGCCGACTGATCCCACGCCACAGAAATGCAATTATCGGTGTGTTACAAGTTGCTCTTCTTATCTTCATTGTGAGCACGTCACTCGGTTCAGCTCCCTTAATGCCCCTCATGGCAAAGTATAACATTAAATGTTGATCTCTTCATTATGATTTCCAAGAAAAGAACTAGCGTGGCCGCCAAGATTCTTTGTGAAGCTGGCTTGGCACACACATGCTGTGTGACTAATTTGCTTCATTTCTAGCCAGGAACCTCAACAAAGACGGACACTTTGCTTGAGATGATTCTTTGTTGGGCGGGGGGGTCTCACGTGTGCCTTACGGGTGTTTAAGTAGTATTCCTGAGACACCAGTGGCAACTTTGAGGCAACTCTGTGACAAAAAGCCTCCCAATACTGTTCTGGGTACAAAAAAATCACCTTTTTGTTTAAAAAAGAAAACATGGTCTTTATCAGTTGCTAATACCTGTAATCCCTGCTACTGAAGGGACTTAGATGAAATGATTGTGGTTCCAAGCAAGCCCAGGTAGACGAATCCAAGAGAGTCTGATTTTCAGCTAACCAATACAGAGCTGGAAGTGCAGGTGTGGTTCAAGTGGTAGAGTACCACCTTGAGTGAAAAGGCTGAGTGAGAATGCAAGGCCCCGAGTTCAAGCCTCACTATCAGCAGGTGCACAAAAAAGAACCCATCTTAACCCTTGGTCTCAACTGTGTAGCTTCCCCTGTGAAAGTGGGGAACTACTGTTTTTTGTTTGTAGGGATTTTGGGGGGGTTGTGGGGAGGCTCAGTACTGGAGTTTAAACTCAAAGCCTTGTGCTTGCTAGGCAGGTCTCTTATCATCATGCCTCTGATGCCTCCAGTCTTCTTCGCATGGTTATTTCTAAGACAGGGTCTCCTCTTTAGGCCCATTTGGGTCTAGAATATGAGCCTCCTGTGTGTACTTCTCTTGGTTGCTAGGAGAACAGGAGACAGCTCTATGCCCAGCCATTCTGCTCCCTCCATAATTGAAGATGACACATGTGCACCACTGACCCACTCCTGGAGTCTCATCAACTCCCCTACATCTCAGGCTGGCCTGAACCCCCATACTTCATCTCTACCCTCTAAGTACCCAGGATTACAGGCTTGAGCTGCCCTGTCTGAGTAGAGCTAGTTTGTTTCAGATGAAATGATGCATCTGAAAGAGTGATCATCTATGTGCACCTAAGGTACTATATTATTCCATAGAGCTGTTGATTCCTGCAATGCATTGGGGATCTCTTTATGGCACTTGGCAGGTCTCAGCTGGCAGAACACGATGAGGGCATTTAGGAGAAATTTATCCTGCTCGCAACGGAAAACCCAGAAGTTAAGCACTTCAAAACACATTTATATGTTTTTAAAACCTGTGCTTGAGTGCCAAATGGGAAGTCAATCCACCCTCCTATTGTAGTCATTTGTTGTAACTTTGAAAGTCCTCAGAAAAGAAGACAATGAGAGTGGGCTTAATTCTACTAGAATAATCAATATCCATTAAGATTCGATATTCATATCAAGTTTATTTGCCTTGCAAGTGCGCATCTGGAGAAAGCGTATGCTGTAGCCACTACCTCAGAAGCAAAGGGCTTCTAAATGTTCTCCTCCAAAGACAAGGTTCTGCAGAAGGCAAGCATGCTTGGCAGGCACCTTTGGAGAAATCAGCTTAGAGGAAAGATATCTAAGTTGTTCTCTTCAATATAAAAACCTATTACTTGGTACAGCTAATTGAATTGACTCAGAGCCCACCAGGAATAAATGGCACACTGCAGACAGAACTGGACTGTTCCTGTTCTGGGCAAAACGTAGGGCATACCAAACCTAGATCTTTCTATAGTCTGCTGAGATCTATAACTTCAAGTGCTGTTGGGGATTGTTAGAAGTTTCAAGGTTTCCTGGGGGGTTCTGTAGTCATTCATTCTTCAGATGACAAGAACAAAAAATGCTGTGTGCAACAGATCTTTTGCACTCAATTTTGTTCTTTTATTTCTTCCACACAAAAAGAGGAAGGTTAACTGAATGCAATTGTTAGGTGCGATTGTTTCTTTGTGCCAGGCAACTTTTGCATAATGCTAAGCAACCAAGTTCTTACAAAAGATTCAGAGACACAAACAAAATGAGTTCCAAAATGGGGAGAGTTAAAATGAGTATCTTGTTGCTGCTGGTGATGAATCATGTAGAAGGAAGATAGTGTACAGAATTAGAAATTGAGGGCACAGAAGTAAAGGACAGCAACTGGAAAAGGCTGCCTGATTCAGGGTCTAACTGACCCCCCACAAATGGATACTAACAAGAAACCCAAAAGTTTGGAGCAATGACAAAATATCTAGGAACTCAAGAGCTTGTTTTCCTCACCCTTTCCTTCATTTCAATCCTGTGTTAGTCTTCTCCAGAAATATTTACATCCCCAATGTGGCATGCAATATAAATGTACAGTGACATTGCATATTTTAAACCAACTACAGTTTCTTTTGATTGACAGCATTGGAAAAGAAGCAGAATATCATATCGATGCAGTAGAGAGTCTGGTCCTTTAAGTTTTGGTAGATAAAGAAAGGTTCATGGAATAAGAAGAGACATTTTCCTTTTGGGTTTAAACCTGTAATAAAATGTTGCTGACAGACTAATTATAAATGTTTTATATATTTTGTGCAGATGGGTTCCTTGCTAAACCAATTTAATTCCCATTAATGCTAATCTCAGAGAGCAAAGGAACACTCTTAATAAACTATTGATTTATTTAGACCATTGAAATAGGGGGATGTGTGGGAGTTGATAGAAAAGGAAAAACCACCATTTTACCACCACTGTATGTCTTACAATATTTTCCAACTATTAATGAGTATTCAGTAGTTGATGTGAGTGAGGGATGGGAGGAGGGGAGGTGTAAAGTGGCAAGTGACCATGTTCTACCCATAAAAATGAAGGTATTTCAAGTGAGTTGTCAAGTGACAAGGTTTTAGTCCTAGCTGCAGACAAGTACAGTATTACAATCAATGTAGCCATTCTTTCTTCACAAAGAGGTTAAGGAAAAGTAAGGTGCACACTTGCAAACTAATTTATTGGGTTTCTCCTTACTCTATTTGTTGTGTCTATCCTGGGGCTTGAACTCAAGGCCTTGGGCTCTCACTTGGTTTTTTCATTTAAGTTATACACCTCCACTTCCGGCTTTTTGGTGCTTAATTGGAGGTAAGAGTGTCACAGACTTTTCTGTCCTAGCTAGCTTTTAACCACAATCCTCAGATCTCAACTTCCTGAGTAGCTAGGATTACAGATGTGAGCCACCAGCACCCAGTTGGGTTTTTCCTTAAAACACAAGAATAAAATAGTCATATCAACCAACATGTAATATTCCCACATTCTGAGTGTAGCTGTCTACTTTGCTCTCAGCAGAAGAATTCAGTAATTTTCTTTTAAGCTTAAATCAACCATCAGCCTGTTAAATTTCCCGTTCTCAGAGTAAATGGCTAAGAGCCAAGGTAGGCTCTTACAAGACACTATGTCCAGGTCTTAATGGTTTTCTTGAACACAATTATGGAATAAGAACTGGAGCTTAGACATTAGTCACCACCCTGTCTCTTCTCAGATACTGGATTCCGAAGCCCCTATCTTATTTCCCATCTTTCCTTGCAAAAAAGTATGAAATAAAATAGTGGAAGATGGGGGATTTTTGTCCAGGATCCACATCTTGCTTTAAGGTATGTCATGGAACTTCCCTGAGACTGTTATTTCCTCATCTGTGAAATGGAAATAATCATTTTTATGTACTCTGGTAGCATGTGTTAGCATAAGGATCAAAAACAGATCAGAAAGCAGTGTGAAAATGGGTGTGCAAATGTACAGGAGTAACTGGAAAATATGTTTAATTTAACGAAGTGACATGAGTCCAAGGGAAGGAGACATAAGAATAGACATGAGGATTGGATAGCTTGTCAAATAGAAAGAGAACAGAGCAATGTTTACCCTTAAGATTCTATCTGTTGTTTGTTGTTGTTTTGGGCCTATACTGGGTCTTGAACTAAGAATTTAGGTGTCCTCCTTTAACATTTTTGCTCAAGGCTGGCACTTGTGGCCATTCCTCTAATTCTGCCTTTTTTTGGTGGCTAAGTGGAGATAGGAACCACATGACTTTTCCTGCCAGGGCTGGCTTCAAACCTCTATCCTTAGATCTCAGTCTACTGAGCAGGTAGGATTACAGGTGTGAGCCAAGACACCTATTTGGCATTCTAAAATGCTTAATAATACTTATCCTTTATGACAGGGTATATGGAAAATAAAAATAAGAACTGACAGGTGAGCGTATTTAATTGAGTGCAGTTTTCTTGTTGTGTTCATCCCAAATGTGGTGCATTGGTTACACATGAAGATGGAACAGGGGGAGCCTTCATTCTTTGAAGGAAGAAAATACTGAAACAAATATTTCCAGCTCAAACATTACACTGCCTTTTCTGTACCGATTGATAAAAAAATATATTATATTTTAGATTTTTTTTTTTTAAATTATATTTGCTATCCATCCCAGCCAAAGTCCTGGCCGGTCATCTGGTAGAACTTGAGGTTGAAGGGCCGGTAGAAGTCGCGCAGCCTCTTCACCACGCCGGGGTCGATATCGGGGTGGGTCCTGCCTTTGGTCTTGCCCAGGCAGTGCGGCTTGCTGCTGCCCTCTGCCTTCTTGAGGCAGGGGAAGCCCTTGGTCTTGTTGAAGTAGAAATGCTTGTCGGTGATGATGCGCTTGAGGCCCAGGAAGTCCTGCACGCGGCCCAGCTCGCCCGCAGGGTCGCGGATGAGGCGCTCGCCGCTCACGAAGAGCATCTGGCCGAGCGGGAAGTGGCGCAGCCAGTGCTCCAGGTGCTTGGCGTAGATGCCGATCTGGATGGCGCTCCACGACGTGTCGATGAGCCCCGCGCTGCGGTTGCGGAACGTCAGGCTCTCGAAGCTGGGGATGTCGGGCCGCTTGGACAGCGTCTGCGTGTAGTCGGAGATGGCCCTGGTCACCGGGTCGCGCACCACCACGATCAGCTTCGTGTCCTTGGACATGGCCGAGATGCGCGCGGGCGCCTCCCGCGTCACGAAGTAGCTGGGCGTCTTCTCCATGGTGATCTGCCCGTCCAGGGTCCTGGGCATCAGCTCCCTGGAAAGACAGGCAGGAATAACAAGGCTTGTGAGAGTCGGAGGAGGGAGGAGGGCCTGGCCCTGAGGGGCACAGTCTGGTTCTGGGGCACAAAAGATCCAGGACCATGTCCTGCAGGGACATGCTGTGATGGTTACTATTAATATTTAATATAATTAATATAATATTATATAATTAATTATATATTAATTAATATAACTAATTATATTGTTTATATGTTAATTAATATAATATTAATGATATATACTTTTTTCTTTTTTTGGAAGGACTGGGATTTGAACTCAAGTGCTTCTTTGCCTGCATCCTTTGCTCAGCTGGTGCTATACCAGTTGAGCCATGCCTCCAGCTCAGCTTTTTTGCTAGTTATTTTGGAGATGGAATCTCACAGACTTTTCTATCCAGGCTGGCCTTGAAACACCATCTTTTCAATCCAAACCTCCCGCATAGCTACCAGCAGCTTGGAGATTATAGTTAACATAATATCATCATGCACAGTTGTCCTTCCTTAGCTCTGGTTTGACTTTGCCTGGTTTTAGTTACCTACCTTCAACTGTGGTCCAAAACTATTAAAGGGATATTCTAGAAATAAGCCATTTGTAAGTCTAAGATCATGTGCCATTTTGAGTAGATGAATTGTTTCACTATGTCAATTTATCCTGCTCAGTGTCAATCATTTTTCATCCAATGTATTCACATTGTATAATGTTACCCATCTCTTAGTCCTCTCCCCTCCAGTGACTACACTGAATACACTACCTGCCCGTTAAGACAGTGACTTGTCTTCATAATTCCTGAGGGAAGTTTTTGTGTGTGGGACCAACAGAATATTAAATAATCTATCTTTTATTTGATATTTGAAATGCCCTCATTATCATATTATAAATATCTTAGTTCCTTTTTCCACTAGCCTTCTTATAAATTATTATCACACTGCAATTTATTCTTTCTAATTCTGATGATTGATTTGTTTCAATAAACTCTGCAGTTAATTTTTCTTTTGAATTTGTAATAAAATACTTCGTTGAATGAGATTCCCTCTGTTGATATATTCAGTTTTGTCATTTATTCTGTTTGCGTATACATAGTGTCAAATATGAAAATAAATAAAATTGCAAAAATGAATCTTAAGTTCTCACATTCACCTTCAAAATCTCAGGCACTGGTACCTCACACCCTGTCATTGTAGTGATCCAAGGGGCTGTGATCTGAGAATCATGGTTCAAAACCAGCCTGGGCAGGAAAGTCCATAAGACTCTTATCTCCAATTAGCCACCAAAAATCTGTAAGTGGAGGTGTTGCTCAAGTGGTAAAGTGCCAGTCTTGAGCAAGAAAGCTAAGTGAGAATGTGACGGCTGAGTTCAAAATTCATAACTAATGACCAGTTTCATTCATAAATCCCTTCATCTGCACCCTCAACATGGCAAATAAATAAACTTACAGTTAATCACAGACATCATGTCTATTAGTTTGCAGGTTAAATATTCAACACCAATTCCTCACCCAACAAAGTATTTCTGTGGTATTGATGTATTCTAATTTAATGACAGAGGTTTTACCCTAGGTTTTGTTTTCTGTGATCATTTCAACAAAATGTTCTTCTGTTATTTTTTGAAGGGAGAATAAAAGTTATATATATATATATATATATATATATATATATATATATATACATACATATATATGATTTCTGTTGCTGATTTTTTTTTATTTTAAAAGAAATTTGTAATTTGTTTTTGAAAAGCATTTCTGATGTACCTCACTAAAACTGAGCCTTTACATATACTTTAAGTGCCAGCGATAGCCAGCCTAGCGAAGAGGAGATATCAAGGAGATGTGTATTGTTCCTCGCTATCCCTTCCAACTTCACAGTGTCAATTTCACAGTGCGACTCCCTTCAGAGAACTCAGAGGTGACCAGGCCAACAAGCTCTGGGAGGGAGCTCAGGTTAGTTACTTGTGTATGAGATAAGCTGGGAGATCTACTCAGAGATGGTTCGAATTTCTCAGTGAAAGAAATTTGATCAAATGTGTGGGAATGGTTCAGTCTGTAAAAGCAAACACCAAATGCACCACAGTGATAAGAAAAAGTATTTGTTGATTTAAATACAAAAGGTCAACATTCCTGTCTCCTTTCCTATAAGCTTTGGCTTTTAACTACTTTAAGTTTTGGCCTGCCTCTCACACACAGGTATCAGGCTTCGGTGGGGAGCTTCTGGTTTGGCTTGTGAAGGTCTGGGGGGCGGGGGAGGGAGATACCCAAGAGCTTTTCTCCAAGACTGAAGCTATAGACTGTGAAAACACTACTAACACAACTGAAGAAGAAACTGTTGTCTAAAATTACTTGAATAGAGTGGGGTAAAGAACTATCCAAACGAGGAGCTTAAAAAGGAAACTGCTGAAATAGGATTTTGAAAGAAAAGGACACATTAATTACAGACAGTTGTCGGCAGGATGAAAACTGACTGGGTGGTATGAAGGAAGGGTGTCAGGCTTAACCCATGTTTGCTTTTTGGGAAAAAAAAGAAACCCAAACCCAAAAAGTGGTAGCCTAAATAAATTCTAATTTAAGTTTGGATTGTAAAGAACAAGTTACTTTGTAAAAGGCCTCACCTGAGACATTAACTTGCACTACCCTTTTTAATTGTTTAAGTCATTTTCCTATTGCAGACTGGACTTGAATGTTTAAAATGGGGCTAACAGAAATGGTGGGACAAAGGGTGAACCGATTCACCAGTTAGAAATGAACTATACAATTTGGGTGGGGGGGAAGTTGGGAGGGAAAATACTGGGAGGGAATGAGGGAGAGGGTGACACTATTCAAAAGGAAATGTATTCATTACCTGAATCATGTAACTGCAACCCCTCTATACATCACCTTTCCAATAAAATTTAAAAACAAAAAATGGTGCTGAGGGAGGAGGTGGGGGAGGTGGGGAGGAAAGGAATGGTAGGGGGAAAACAAAGGAGGGGATAACAATGCTGGATTGGAAATGGACTCATGCATGACCTTACTCATCTAACTGTAACCCTTCTGTACAATATCTCTACAAACTTTAAAAGTTTCATGGAGTTTCCTGTCTGGGCTGGCTTTTGTTAGTCTATTCTTATATCCACCTGATATTTGATCCTAACTATATAACACATTTTAATAAATTCAGTATAAGTTTAAAAAATGGTGCTGATATTCTTATGAAATGAAATGTACCTGTAAGGCAGAATACTGGATTCCCAGGGTTTGAGAGGACCTGGGAATTATCCTTCCTTAACCCCTGTAAGGCATATGCTGGGTCTTTACTCTATGTAAGCAGATGGGCCATGTATGGACAGTGAAAGCCCTAACATCATGAAGGGTGTGAAGAAAACCCAGCCAGGTTCTGGGAAGCCCAGGGGATTTCCTTAAAGATGGAGCTGATAGAAGTGGGTCGGAAGACATTCGGTTGAATGGTGGGAGGGAAAGGTCCCAGAGGACTTTATACTTCCAGGCTGCATGGTATGCATGGCACCAACTTCATCTCTACATTGTGAAGAAGATTTGGAAACTTTTCTAGTAGGTGTTGAGAATGGGGTAGAGACCAAATGGTAAGAAGAAATTAAAGTGTCCTAAAGGATACAAAGGTGAGAAAGGTGTTCACAAGCCAGTTACTATTACCAGGTTCTTTCTCTAAAGGACTAGGTGAGAATTCACAATAACTAAAAAGTGGAAGCAGTTAAACTGCTCACCAATGAACTGGATGTGGTATAGACATGCAAAGCAATATTATGGGGCTATAGAAAGGAAAGAAATTCTGTCATGTGATAGAATATGACATTATGCTAAATTATATAATCCAAGCCCAAAAGAAAACTACTGCCTGATCCCATTTTAGTGAGGTTATCTCAAGTCGTTAAATCATAAAGACAGAAAGCAAACTGGTTTCTAAGACTTGTGGGGAAAAGGAATGGAGAGAGTAGTACATGCTGAGTTAGAGTTTTCCAAGATTAAGAGTTTTAAATACTGATTGCATAGCCATGTGTAACTATTTAACACTATACTAAACCTATAGACAGGTAAGAACATAAACTTGGTTATGTATATTTTACAATAATTCTTTTCTATAGAAGCATGCAGGAGAGAGCAAAGGCATGAATGGATAGAAGAGCATTTAGTGAAGACAAAGGAGTCAGTTGGCTTTGCAATTAATTAAGTATTGAAGCCAGGTATTGAAAGAGCTGTGGTTTTGTTTTCCTTCTGCTGGACCAAAGGGGCATGAAATAATTTATGACATTCTGAGGAGCTGATCTGAAAGCAGGAAAATGATCTCTTCTCACTGCTTGGCTGGGTGACCTCAAGCCACTCATTTAATTTCACTCAGCTCAGTTTCTTCATCTCACCACGAAAATCAGTCCCAACATTGAGGAAATCTGGACCACAATGGTTGTGGTCATCATTACCGGGCACCTACCAAGCATTGTTTGCAGTGGTTATTGCTTGTTTTGTTAGCAGTCCTGTGGTTTGAACTCAGTGGCTTGCACTTGCCCAGCAGGTGCTCTATTACTCGAGCTACAACTTTAGTCATGTTTGCTTTTGCTAACTGGTAGCTAGCATCTTACACTTTTTTCCCTAGGCTAGGCTCCAGCTATGATCTTCCTACTAACATGTCTCGTGTAGCTGGGATGACAGGCATTTCCCACCATGTCTGGCCTGCCAATGATTGATTTTAAGGAAGTGAAGCCCAAGGTTCTGTCTTCTCAACTTCCAAATGACCCTCATTTGGTCCAGGTAAGAGGGGTTCAGAGAAGACCAGAGGCAGGCCTCTCTGTCATGTTTCTCCTGTATCCAAGCATCTGACCACTTGATTCTGAGACAGTGAAGAGACGTACTCTGAAGACCATAAAAGGGCTGTTGTCTTTTGAAGAGCAGAAATTGACATGTTAGGGTATCAGAACTGAGCTTGGGGCTTAAGGGGATTCCCTCTTCTTCCATGGTATGTGAGGAATTATGACAAGAAAGAGCCGTTAGGCAATGCTTCCTCTCATCCAGATATTGTGCCACCTCATGGTGTTGGACATCTCAGGTTTGATCTGGTCAGTCTACCCTGGATAAACTCCGTCTGCTCACAGTGTGAATGTTTTCCTGCTGTCACACCAGCGATGGCTCAGATCTGCCTGTGTGGCTGGTTTCCATGACCATCAGAGAAGCAGGACTTCCTTGTGAGAAAACAGCCAGTTCCCTGGGTCTGCTCTGATCACAGCTCCATTCAGGGAGAGTCTGCCATGACACTGAGCACGCATGTAATGTGCACAAGGAAAGGCAAATGAGGAACCACCTCTCCTTTCTTCTCAGCTTGGGCCATTTCCTCTCAATTCTCAGAGTCTTTCTGTAGTCCTCACTTCCTTTAGTATTGCTACTGGAAGTAGCTCCTCCTAATAAATCTGTAACTACACCTGCCCCTGTATGTTTTGAATAGTTTTTGGTTAGTTATTTGTAAGGAAAGGTTAATCTTGCCTCTGACCTCTGACCCTACATAAAACCAATGACAGGTTGCTCGCAGATATAAACAGAAAGAGTAAAACAAATTAAACATTTTAAAGGAACCTTAGGAAAGCATTTTAATGGTTTTGAGGGAGGCCAAGATTGTGATATCGTATTAAGGAAATAATGATAAGAAAAGACTGAATTGGGCTGGGAAAGTGGCTCAGTGGTAGAGCACTTGCCTTGCATGCATGAGGCCCTGAGTTCGATTCCTCAGCACCACATAAGCAAAAAAAGCAGAAGTGGCATTGTGGCTCAAGTGGTAGAGGGCTAGCCTTGAGCTGAAGAGCTGAGGGACAGTGCCCAGGCCCAGAATTCAGGCCCCACAACTGACAAAAAAAAAGAAAGAAGAAAGGAAGGAGGGAAGGAAGGAAGAAAGGAAGGAAGGAAGGAGGACTGAATTAAACTACACTAACAAAAATAAGGATTTTTTTTTTATTGAATAACACCATTGAGTAAAAGGCAAACAGGAATGGAAGAAAATATTTAAAATAAAGGCATCTGACAAAAAAGTCATATCTATCATATATAAAGAGCCATTATGAATCAATAGATTCAAGAGAAACTAACAGTCTAAAAGAAAATGAGTCAAAAGCTTGGACAAACACAATATACTTAAGACAGTATTCAAGTACTTAATAAATTTATGAAAGTCATCAGAATTCTTTCATCTTCAGAAAAACAGTGATTTAAACCCAATATCAGCCAGGCATTGGTAGCTCACACCTGTAATTCTAGCAATTCAGGGGGTTGAGATCTGGAGGATTGAGGTTTGAAGCCATCCCAGGCAGAGGCATCTATAAGACTCCATCAAGCCAGGCTGTAGATATGAATCAAATGGTAAAGTGCCAACTGAGCAAGCAAGTTGAGCAAGTGACAGGCTATGAGTTAAACCCTGGTACTAGCAAAAGGAAGGAAGCAAAGAAGGAAGCAAGGAAGGAAGGAAGCAAGGAAGGAAGGAAGGAAGAGAGGAAGGAGGAAGGGAGGGAGGGAGGGAGGAAGGGAGGATGGGAGGGAGGGAGGGAGGGAGGAAGGGGAGGGAGGGAGAAGAAAGGAAAAGAAAAAATAAAACTTCAGTTTCATGCGATGACACGTGTAATTGCTTCCCTGATGACTGATTAATTAGTTCTACTAATGTTTTATGCATTTATAGACCAACTAGAATAAAAATCATTGAGAATTCTGGATGTGGGTGAGGATAAAGTATCTCTGGCACTTCCTGTATTGGAGAGCAAGCTGGCACAATGAAACTAGGAAACTGCTTTGCACTCTGCTAAAGCTGAGCATGTGCACACATGGTGCCCCTGAACTTCACTCTCAGTATTGCACTCAGTAGGTATCCCAGACCTGTTCTAAAAGGCATGATCAATGGAGATCATAGACAATCATCACGGTCCTGAACTCAAAGTACACAAATGTCACATAAATCAGAAGTGTGTATACACACACACACACACACACACACACACACACACACACACACACACACACACACATGTAATACCATGCAGCCATCAAACTGAGAGGTGCTGTCATTTGTGCCTGTTGGTACAGATTCATCTTGCAATGTTAACAAACATAGCTAGTGACAAGAATAGACATGCATTCATTTATAAAAAGGTCAAAGACAGATAAACTCACCTGTTGCCTCCTGCATTTGATATCCAACAGTGTTTTCCCTTAAGGGGAGTCAGTAATTAGGGAGGGGCATAAGAGGCTCTGGAAATGGGCGGAGCACACGGTTGCTGCTTGTTACATAAGTACATGCTCTTTGTGAAAGCTCATTGGGCTGTAATCTTGGATATGTGTCCTTTATTTGTAGACTAAAGTTATACATGAATAAATATTTTACTAGGCTTATAAAAAAACAGATGCCTCCCCCCTAAGAAAACATGAATTTTGTAAAACCCAAACAAAATAAGACAACCCCAAAAGGCATTTGCTAAACCAATTATATCTCTAGTCTATGGAAAAGCAATCACAAAGGAAGAGGCATGGAGCTGACACCCACACATAAGAATCAGGGTTCTGTCCGTGTCCTCCATCCCCAGGCAAATTTCCAGATCAGGAGCTGCTGAAACACCTGGTCACCCACCTTCCTGACCAACACACACCGCTCTATCATACAGAAGGGGGTCTCAGACTGTGGCACAAATAGGTAACCTGACAAGCAAGCTGTGTTTGCAAAACATTTCAGCAATTGCTTTCTGATGTAACCTTTTCATGGCTGTAAGAGAAATAAGGTGGGTAATATGATTGCCCTCAACTTCTTTCCTGATGAAGACACAGACATGCAAAGATGCCCAGGCAGCACGCTTCAGTTTTTTACAACAGGAAGGAAGTGGGGTGGTGTTTCCAATGCAACTATTTGGTAAGTCAGAAAAATCCATACTTAATCCCACCAACAAGTAGTACCAGAAAATTCAGAACAGCTAAACAACCTCCATCCTTTCATCTGGCAAGAAAAGAGTTTAGGCAAGACAGGAACATAAGTAAAAACAATAGGAGAGTTCATTAGAAGAGAAATATGACAGAGAAAGAAAGCAACAGTAGTATCTCAGCTTAACTCTCCCATCTTGGGTCATCTTCCTCCTTCCAGAGCTAGGCCTCTAGTTCAATGGTGAGGGGAAAAAAATGGCTTTCTGATTAGTGAATTGCTTTTCTGTTTCCTGTAAGGGTGAGATGTCAAAAATGTACTGTCCTGTCCTCGGCTCTTCCTCATTCCTTTATCCTTTTAACTTCCTCCTGCCCCCATTTGATTGTCTAGAAGGTGGTGGTTTACAAGTTTATCCTTCCATCTGTGAGCTGAAGTTCCCTGACTAACAGCTTTTCTATTAACCCCTTACCAATTCCTGGTTCCTTGCACAGCTTCAGATAAGAAGCAGCACAAGCCTCTAATCCTAGCTCCTTGAGAAGCTGAGATTCTAGGATCTAGGTTCAAAGCCAAGAAACCCCCTGGGATTCTTATCTCCAATTAACTACCTAAAAGCAGGAAATAGAGATGTGGTTCAAGGGGTAGAGCACTAGCCTTGAACAACAACAACAACAACAAAAACCTCAGAAATAGTGCTCAGGCCCTGAGTCCAAGCCTCAGGACCAACCAGTTCATGCGTGTGCGCACACGCCCGCGCACACATACACACATACAGTCATACTAATGAGATTGGTAAAAGAATATATCAACACCAGCTTGGTTAGAAACATTCAACAGATGTTAACTACAAGGCCCTGAAGCTATTCAGAAAGTATTTGGGAGATCCTAGAAGACAGGATTCTGAGTTGAATGTAGTCAAGATGAAGGGATTGGTCTGCTAGAATTGGGAGCTGGGTCTAGTCAGACTGAAATATGACAGTATGATTAATGTCATGGATGTAGGAAACTGAAGCCAGTGTGCAAGAAAACAATCAAAGTAGCTACATACTCTCAAGGGCTCTTTGAACATAATCCAAATTGGAGAAAATAAAACCCTCAATTAGATGCTGATAATGGCAACCTGAGATGGAGGGTAATATATTTAGGAGAGAGATATATCTAGGGGAGAACTGAGGATTCTAGACAGCTGTTTGTAAACTTTTCAAAGATCTCAGAGAGGACTGAGGTTCAAAGCCACTGTGGGAAGGAAAATCTGTGAGCCTCTGTCTCCAATTAGCAATGCTAGAGGTGTGGCTCAGGTAGTAGGGCACCAGCCAAGTATGAGTGAGGCCTTGGAACCAGCAAAAACGAAAATAAGAAGAAAAAAAAAAAGAAGTCCTTTCTGCACCGCCAGTTAGAAATAAGTATATAATTTTCACTTCATTGAAGTTGAAACAAACTGCTTTTTAAAAGTTAGTATTTATGCCTTAGAACAGAGACAGAATATTCTTGGTCTTACTCTAAAAGAGTCTTAGATGATTCCCACAGCCCCATGAGGGCAGTGTGGCTTTATGGAGAACTCAGAACTGGGGAAAGGAATGTGATTTCCATCTTTCCATTGCTGTGAATAAGCTGTGAGATTTCAGGTTCCTCAGTCCCATTCTCTGGGCCACAGTTTCTTCACAAGCAAAACAAAGCTATGGTTTTCAATGTCTCCATGACCTTTTATCTCAGAGATTCCATGTATGGCTTGGAGACTTTAATTCCTTATCAACTTGTCTTAATATAAAGCTTTGCCCGACTTTCTCTAAGACTCCCCCTATTCTGAAGTGTGACTGGGTCACCTGAATCAAGAGTTTTGTCTAACTAGGCCAAGCAATTCTGCATCAACAGGACTGATTTCAAAATCGATGAAGCCTCAAAGAATAGGATTCAAGTAACTGATGTGCAGAGAAGGTACTGAGGTTGGTCCTTAGGAAAGCTAAGCTTTTGTTTCTCTGTTGCTTTGGGGGCAGCAGAGAGACCTGAGAGTTCATAAGCCAACTGGTCTCATTGCATTGGATGGACTGTGACAATGGTGACCCATATCTGTTCCTTTCTTCCTTTGTGTCTGAAACATCAAAATAAAATGTCTCAACTAGAAAATGATTGAAGTTCAGGGATTGGGCTACATTAAAATAACAGATCAGATACCTTAGCAAGAATAAGACAGAAGAAAATGAACACTCAAGAGAGATTTACCATAGTCCAAGTCCTGATGCTTTGTTCCCCAAGTCTTGCAACAAGGAAAAGCTAGAATTATTATCCTAATTTCACAGATGAGAACATAGTCTCAGAGAGATAATGTGGCTTGTCCAAAGACAAATGGCTATGAATAAAAAGGACCGAATGAAATTCCAGCCTCTTTCTAGTTTTGAAGTATGTGTTCTTTCAAGTTTCCCAAACACAAGATCCGTCTCTGACATCCTGAAAAATATATGTGGATACAAATGCATTCCTTTCCTATTCATCTCAGAGTGCAACTCAAACCTTATCTAGCAGAGTTCAGATACACTGAATCTTGCAAATAGGCAATCTATATGACATGTTATTCAGAAGCCATCTTCTAGGATATTGTGCAACGGGAAGTCTCAGGTTGTCAAGAAAAGGCAATTTACCTTGAGGAATAAATAAATCTGGCCCATAGCTACACCGCTTATTTTTAGGTCTGTATAATCAAATAGGATCTGTTTTTGCAAGCCTCTAGCAGCAGAAAATTCTAGAAAGAACATGTCATTTTCATGGCCACAGTGTGAGAGGGTAGTTGTTCCTCCAGGTCCCTTCTGGCGTGTGTCTGGGAGCAGAGAAAACTGCTGTAAACTCAGGGCTGTCAACGGGCTGTCCCTCAGGCCAAGCCCAACTTACATGAATAATTCTTTCCCTGCTGCTGTTACAAGAAACTCCACTCAAAACGTGACTTGTACGCCTGGAAAGGAGACTCCCTTTAGATAATGTTTGAGTTGGCTTCTGAGCCAGAGCAAGACTGATGTTTCCGCTCTGCATCCCCCACTGACCCAATCTGGATATGTAATTCTGAGCAATCAAACCATCAGCAAGACATTGAAAATATCAGACTTTGAGGCTGGGATACGTACTAGTCTTTGTGAATCACAGACTCCTTCCTCCAGTCTCAGAATGATGAAGTCACGGAAGAGAGCCCAAACCATTCTGATGGTTTGTCCTGATCTCCCCAGAATTTATGATACAATATGCACCAATGTTTATTTCAAGGAAGCCTAACATGGCCATTCCTGAAGCTTCAGGGAAGGACAGAAAAGTCAAGGATTTTTGATTGCTAATGTGGGGAAACTTTGCCAACAGGACAGAAAATATATTTGTAATCAGATCAGATGGAAAAGCCATTCTGAAAGAGAAGGACGAGATTTTTCTTGGATCACAGATGCGAGGTGTGATTGTGTGTGTGTGTGTGTGTGTGTGTGTGTGTGTGTGTGTGTGTGTGTGTGTGTGTGTGTGTGTGTGTGTGTGTGTGTTGATTCTTGGCTTTCCCAAACAATACCTCACAATACTTCATTATCTCATTCACTGACTCTGAGGTATAAGTAATTACGGAGACATGAGTATTTTCCAAGGCTCAGAGTGTCACCTCCTCCCTCCCATCTAATTTTACATCATTGAGGAACTCAGTTATTTACAAATTTTAAATGGCATCTTAACTCATTTACATTTTCCTAAATTCCATTCAATATGATAGCTGAGTCATGAGAACTGACATTTTTCTGTCAATTGGTAAGGCAATCAGAGCCCAAGAAACCATTAGAAGGATAGGAACACTTCCTTAAGCTCTCCCCCAGCAGGAAGGTCTTTGGATTGATCCTTGTGTCCCAAATGAACACGAACAATGTTTTTGCTTTTGCCCCCTTGCCCAATTGTGAGAATTTCTCACATCTTTTTTCTTAAGCAAGTCTTCACTTACTTATTCAGATCACTGGCACTGATCCACACTGTAAAAGAGAAGTAAATGTTTCAGCATTTGAGAATAGAGAATTTCAAGGGCATACACAGAAAAGGGGAAACAAAATAACGCAACCAGTTTACAGAAGTAAAAAAGGGGAGGAATGTGGTCCTAGATTTCACTCTGAGTGCCAAAGGTAGCCAACATTTAAGTACGGGGTGGGGGGAGCCTTTATATGTAGCAAAGTTGGATTTGATATGAAGTAGTATCAGAATGGCATTTTCAGATATGCAAGTTAAAAGAAGAATAACACCTGTGTAAACTTTAGAACTGAACAAACACATTTGTGTGTCCATTTTTAGCTGATGAACAGGGGAATAAAAAAGTGCAAAGTTCCACCATGAAGGAAGTCTGTGTATTTAAAAGTAAAAGGAGGAGCCATCTAAAACCAGTAGGAGACTTTTAAAAAATCATTCTCAAGGTAGCTAGGAAACGACAATGAACAGTAGAAACAAAATCTAACTGTAATCTAGAATCCAAGGGCTGTAATTAATTAGCTCTTAGAAGTGTGTGTGTGTGTGTGTGTGTGTGTGTGTGTGCGTGCAGGTGTGGTGTAATGCTTCTAAACCCAGACAGTTAGATTACACAGGGATGCTCATTAAAGGGAGATGGGTTTTCTTCAGCCTATCTGTTACCTTCAACCATCTACCTTATAGTCAGTCAGCTAGAAGAGGAAGGTAGAATTCTTAATGTAAGTGCAGATACCACAGGTCAGTGGGGACGGGTGTACGTGCTTCAGGGATGGCTGCCACAGCAAACCACTCCCCACCCCCCTCCCCTCACCCCGTCTAGACTCATCATGGCTCCTGACAGGAGTTTATAAATGATGAGTTTGAGAGCCCTGCTATCAGCTGTTTGTGTTACTGTGGACAGCTGCTTCAGAACAGCGCTCTCTCATCAGCCCAGAATTATCAGGTCTTTGCATATGGGTGGTTGCAGATAAGAGGGGAGACGTGCTTGCTTGGCCTGGCTTAGAAATCAACAATCGAAGGACATCAGGGTTGGGAGGCTGAGAGAGGAACACCATGAAGACCCCGGGAGGATAAACATGCAATTTCAGAAACGGTCTTTGTTATACTTTGGCAATGGGGGCGGGGGACAGGAAGGGCTTTGATTTGTTCATTCCTCCTCTCCCATCACCTTCACCCCCTTTTTTTCTGTTTGTTTTAGATTCTAATTATTAAGTTCTGGATACTGAGCAGAGGGTAAATAAATAGATCTTTTTAGCATAGAACAGGAAAAGCAGCGGAGGCTCTGATGTTGGCAAACTACCTCAGGCTGAGAGACTGGCTGAATATTCTTTCAAAAGGAAGTCATCAACACCCTGAGCTAATGCCTTGCTTCCTCAATTCTGAATAAAGGAAACGGACATACCTTTTGTCACACTGGATCAGAACAGAACTTCTAGCATCACCCCACGGTACGATATAAAAGATACACACAAAATAATGATATCATGGTGTCAGAGAATGTAAGCTGACAGAGCAATAGGGCAAGCCCTATACCAACAGTCCATGTGACAACCATCCCAGAAGCCACTGCAAAGGTTCAAGCCATCTATTTGACGGCACACAAAAAGACAGGCTCTGGCTTTGAAAGATGCCACCCTCCACATACAATAGTCACAAATATGTGACATAAATTGTCTTAGAAAATGTGTGTGTGTGTGTGTGTGTGAGTGTGTGTGTGTGTGTGTGTGTGTGTGTGTGTGTGTGCACATGTTGTTATTTGAGCTTGAACTCAAGGACCAGGCGCTGTCCATTACTTTTTTGCTCAAGAGTAGCATTCTATCAGCTGAACTACAGCTCCACTTCTGGAATTAGCTCCCACTTCTGATAGTTAACTGTAGATATGAGTCTTATAGACTTTCCTGCCTGGGCTGACTCTGAACTAGGATCCTCAGATCTCAGGCTCCTAAGTAGCTAGAATTACAGGGCATGAGACACAATCTGTCACACACACACACACACACACACACACACACACACACACACACGCACGGACACCTGTAATTTATACCCCTGAACCATAAGGGCGCATGGGAGGGGTCACTGAAATATGACCCACAGGTTAAATCTAGCTCGTTTTCTTTCATTTTGTGATTCTATTTATATGAAATATTTAGCATAGGCCAGCCCTTACTGACAGTAAGCAGGTAGACTTGCCAGAGTCTGAGAAGAGGAAGGAGTATGGAGGGGCTGCTTAGCACCTGTAGGGTACTTTCTTTGGAAATGAGAAGAATGTTCTAGAATTAGGTAACGCTCATGATCAGCTATTTTTAGCAATAAAGTGTTATTGAAACAAAGTCATACTTATTTGTTTATGAATTATGTACATGGCTTTGGAACGGCAGCAGCCGCAGCAGCCAGGCTGAGGAGTCATGACAGAAAACATACGGCCTGTAGAGTCTAAAATATTTATTGTCTGAATCTATGCAGAAAAGAATTCTCTACCCTTAATGCAGACCATTACTGTCAAGCTTAAAATTAACATGAACGTCTTGACTGTCACATAATCGGTTATTTTGTTGAAACTAAGGAATGAAAAATAAATTGTATTGTATAAGTATATCATAGTTGATGATTTGTGTACATCTTGATGACTCATCCAAACATCTCTGGCCCATCACAAGATTACCCAAATGACCAATAATAATTAAATTGAGTCATCTTTGGGATTTTGCCAACCTCCAGACATACAAAAACAATACACATAAACCTTTTTTTTCTGTTTTGTGGTTACAAAAGAGTGTATGTCAAAAAAGGAGACTAAAACATATTTCACCGAATAGTTTATTAGCTTGATTTATAACTTTTTAAATGTTTAGACATATGGTATCCAAGCCCTCATTTGTATTCTTGTCTAGGGACTTGAAAATACTAAGGATGTGCCTGAAAAAGTGCACCACGATTCAGCAACATCATTATAAAGAAAAGCAAGGCAGACAGACAGGACTCTTGATTCCAAATAAGCCTGGGGCTGTCAAGATCTGAACCTTCCAGAGAAGCAATTCCCATATACTAGGTGTTTCTACCACAGTGGAGATGCTACTGCTGTCTCACATCTGTATGACTGAACAAGGGTCCCCTTCTTTCAACACAAGAAAATAAAGCAGTCTAGGTTCTAGGGGAGACCAGGGAGAACATAGCTGTTTGCCAGATGGGCTATCTATCTATCTATCTACCCATCCATCCATCCACTCATCCATCTGTTTTGCAATATTGGGGATTGAACTCAAGCTTGCTACTAGCTGGTGTTCTGCCACTAGAAACATGCCTGTAGCCCAGACTTTTGCTGGTTAATTAGCAATAGAGTCTTACAGTCTATTTCTGTCCAGGCTGGCTTTGAGCTCTGATTCTCCAGATCTCAGTATCTTGAGAAGCTAGAATTACAAGCATAGGCCATTAGCACCTGCCTAATTATCAAAAAAAAAAAAAAAAAAAAAAAAACATAAAAGCTTTGGTTGTTGCAATAGAAGAGGGTTGGAAATCCTCTTGTCCCCTCATGGGAAGATTGTGGGAAGCTATGTGGACAATCCTTTTGGAGGGTGAAAGACAGATGAAGCAAAAGTATCTCACTTCTGTCATCCCAGCAGAAGTGTCTGTAGACCTGCTTTCAGTAGCATATTCCCCAGACAATCAAGCAACCCAGCCAAGATCAGCAGAGACACCTGGTTGACCCACAGCTGCATACATGACTCAGAGCAGCCTATTTGAATTCAACCTTGCAGACTTGCAGAACAAGGCATTGTTGAATGTCTCTGAGGTTTTCTGATAATGTTATGAAGCATTCTTCTAGCCATCCATAACTGATATCCATATGATAAAAGCTTACCAAAATGTAGACAATTGCATACCAGGCTATTAACAACGGTTACCTATAGGGAATGGAATTACTACCCAACATTGACATGTACAAGGAAAGCATTGATGTACTCCAAGAAACAAAACCATTCCTTCTGATTTGATTCATTTTCTTTCCTTAACTTGTTTTTAAAATGCCAAAAAAAATAGATTCTATAAGAAAGGCATAATCCTGGTAGCTCCTTAGGGCTTTAAGATTGAATGAACAGAGTTCTGACATTGTCCACTGTTTTAGAATAATCAGCTTTTGTTTCTGTTTACAACACGGATAGATGGAACAGCAGTGCATGAGCCCGGTAAACTCTCTTTTTGCCCATTTTTCCTTTGTAAAGAGGAAAGTGGTTCCTACTGGGTATGGGGGGAGGTCACTGAATTCATGATTGTGTTTACCATGAATAGGAAAAGTCATGGGCAGAAAGAATTGAGAGAACCTGAAATGCTGTCAATTGTAGGGGACAATGAAAGTTCTTAGGAAAGTGATGGTGGTGATGGCAATGATGGAGAAGATGACTATACTCACAGCAGACAGCCCCATAATCTGTCAAATACCTCCAGGTTGACCAAATTGGGCCTTTAAATGGTGAAGATACCTGAATTATTCCACCCAAAACTAGATACCAGTGTTTACAGTAATTTTGTCCATTCATGCCAACTACATCAGAGGTGGCATGGGTACTGCCTAAACTTTACCAAACTTAGCAGAGAAAAAATGAATAGTTATGAAGCATTATTGATTTGATTGTTCTTTTCACCCTACATGAAATTTCAATAACTACTGTTAACTACCTAAAAGGCACTGAAAATAATGGTAGATGCTAAATACCAGAGAATCATCTCCTTGTGTGACTCATAGCATCCATGAGAGAGAGAGAGAGGGAGTGAGTGAGTGAGTGAGAGAGAGAGAGAGAGAGAGTAGAATGGGAAGATGGCATGGAAGTAGCTCTGCTTGACCTACATGGGGTAGGCAGAGAGTTGGAAAAACTGATGGCAGAAAGCTACGGCTTGGATGTTGATAAAGAATGGCATTCTGGACTGCTGACATTAACATTGTGTGGCTTGTGCCACACAACAAGTGTTGCTCACCCACAGTCCCTGGAGCCCATAGAAAATAAGAGTCCCAGTCTGACCATCTAAAGACAAAAACTCCCCCTGCCTGACCTGTGCTCACGTGTTATGACACATTGCATCTTCTCTGGAAGTTAATAATGCATATCCCCATTTTCTAGGACTACCCACCTCTATCTACATAGGGCCCAATAAAATCGTGAAGCACTGTGCTGCCGCTGGAATCTCTCACCCTCCCATTCAGAGGGTTCACTTTTCTTTGCATTCAGAAACATGCTCCTACTGAAGTCTTCTCTGTGTCTAGTCTGAAATTCTTTCTCCTAGAGATAAAATAAACAACTTCCTGGCCTTGGCACCTAGTAATCATACTCAGGGCTACATTTTGTCAAGACAAACCAAGGAGACAAGTACTCAGCCACAGGTGACTGATTCTCTGATTGTAATAAGACGGCTGAGCCCTTATTAATAAGGGTGACTTTTTCACTACTGCTCTCTCATTCTGGATTAGTATGCTGCAAGATGTGCATAGCACTCTTCTATGTCTGGAAAGACCCTCAGATTGCCTTTTGAATCTTACATTGTAACTATAGGGTTAACATGGAAAGATTGGGGTCTCTCTGTATTTAATTCTCTTCCCTTTTCTCCTTTACACTATGATAGTTTCGCTGTTCAAGGTCATTTGGCAATTTGATATATCTTAGCCAGCCCTACAATGTAACATTTTGTAACTTTTAAGTCTCAGGTGAGACAAAACGGGGGGGGGGGGGGACACTGTTTAAAAAGACCTTTTAGAAAATTCAAGCCATGATAAAGTTTGCATAATAAGTGCAGTTATTATGTAATCAGAGGGCAGGACAAAAAGGAACTAGTGAGCAGGAGAGGACAGATGTGAAAAAGAAAAATGGGACAAGAGCATTTTGGGAATAAAAATGGATTGTACATATAAATAAGGTTTTGTCTAAAAGCAAAGGATTATTACAAAATAAAACAAGCAGGTAAGAACAAAATTAAAAGGCTAAAAGTGAATCACAGAAGGTTAAAACTGCTAAGACTCAATGCTGTCTTGATAAACTGATGAAAGACTCTCTCAAATCTTCCTCTTAACACCCTGTAAAGCTGACACACAAAGATATGGGTGATGGGTCACTTCTCTAAGATGACCTGCTTTCCTCCATACAAGTTGTAACACTCCTAGTCTTAATAAACTTTGCTGTTGCTTTTATTATAACTTTTGTCTTGCTTCAAATCTCTCCAAGGAATGAAAGGACTGAGGATCTTAACCGAAACTCCTGGTCACAAGTTTTGAGGATCACAAATATCTCACTTAATAACTATATGACTCATAGTGTCTTAGTTTCTCTGTGTCTAACTCTCCTTAGTTATTCGATGAACATAAAAGAAAGCATTTTTGCTACACAAATCAAATTCAGTCATGTGCCTCCTCCTCCCTAACTCTGCACTCAAATTAGTTAATAATCTGGCAATAGACATTTGGTATTCAATTGCTATGAACACTGTATCTTTTGGACCCAAAAAGTTATGACCCACTATTAATTTCCTTCTCCTTAACTTGCTTTAGTTCTTTTCTAAAACCTGTCTAAGCAGTGATAGAAGATTTACTTCATTGGGAAATTCCATTATCAACCAGTCCTCTGAAATCTGTAATATGTTTGAAGGCCAACAAAATTTTAGCAATTATAACAGACCTACCACATACTTATAAAAAAGAAAAAACAACCCTCCAGGAAAATTGAAGTAACTTATCCTCAATGACACCCACAAAATAGGAACAAAAACATCTAAGACCCTTCATTCCAGGAAAGATTAATATCTAAAATTCTTTCCCAACCAGTACATGACAGAAAAGTCAAACCCTCCATGGTGAATTTGTCACACGATGCTGAAAAAAAATATGCAGGTATTTCCATTTGGAGTCTAAAGAAATACACACTGCCTTCTCATAAGAACACTAGAATTGCATTCCACCTTGTCAAGGCTGGTTTGCACTTTCTATGACAACTTCACACCTTTCCAACCACCAGACCTTTCATCTGTGCTATTCAAAGCTTCTCTTCCTTTATGAGGGTTCTATTGGGCTTCCTGGACCCGCTGTGGCCCTTCCTTCCTGGATGGCAGCAGCTGTCTCTGATGGCCCACATCCTACCTTCCTAACTTCCTGCTTTGGTCATCACTTGCTTCTTGGCTGGTGGTTGACAGGCCACATGAGTGAAGTCCCTTCACTTTGTGTTCTGCTTTTAGATTTTATTTTATTTTATTTTTTTGCTAACAACCCATTTCTTTGAAGGGACACAAAAACTGCCTGAACTTTGCTGCCCCAGTAAACAGGACGTCATTCTTTTCAAATGGCTCAGCCCTTCCCAATATAGTCTCGATCTTGGGAAAAGAAGTAATTAGCCTGATGGGGAATAAATGGCCATTTCAGCAGTTTTCTCACCACTGGGTTTTGAAGTCGCAGAGGCTCACGAGGTCAGAAAGAAGTTGAGTGCTCTCAAGTCTCAATGCCCCACTAAGCTCAAATACCAACTACTGGCACTGGAAGCTCATTAGCTCTAACCCAGCACAGCTAATCACCCAAGTGATAAATCAGCTTTCATGGACACTTAGAGAAGCATTCACTGATGTTTTAACCTCCAAGTGCCCTGGATGGCCTTGAAGACCTCAGCCTCACACGTTGACATAAACTAGAAGAAAATAAAACAATTCCCTGGAATAAGGGGGAAATGGACTTACCTGGTGAGATCCTCACAAAGACAGAAATAGCTCTAATGAGACACCTTGGAAGAACCTTGAAATACCATGATGGGTAATGTTCTCCTCCTTCTTGGTAAGTCTAGCCCTGAGGGAACTGTTTTAGGTCTATGCAACTCATCATTTATATCTGGGTTTCTCAACTTTAGCCCTGCTGGTATTATAGGATGGATCATTCTTGGTTGTGAGATTGTCGTAAGTACTATAGGATTTGCACATCCCTGGATTTGCTCAATAGATGCTAACAGTACTCTTGATCATCCTCCATTTGCCCTCAAAGAAAAAAAGAACCAGAAATGTCTCCAATCATAACTGAATGTCTCCTAGGGGAAGGGGAAATTATGCCTTTGGTTGACAAACACTACTTTAAAAGGTTGCAACAAACATTAAACATGGAACAAAACTGCTAGGTACCCAGTGGCTCATGCCTGTAATCCTAGCTACTTGGGAGGCTGAGATCTAAGGACTATGGTTCAAAGCTATCTGGGTTAGGAATGTTCCTGAGACTCTTATCTCAAATAATTGCCAAAAGCCAGACTTAGAGCATGGCTCAAGTGGTGAAATGCTAGCCTTGAATTAAAAAGCTTAGGGACAGCACCCAAACTCTAAATTGAAGTCCTCAGACTGGCACAAAAAGAACAATAGAATAAAACAAAATATGACAGGATAAAAATACTAGATGTATTGTACATAAAGAAAATAATCCTGGGGCTGGGAAGGTGGCTCAGTGGTAGAGTGCTTGCCTGGCATGCTCAAGGCCCTGGGTTCGATTCCTCAGCACCACATAAGCAAAAAGAAAAAAGCTGGAAGTGGCACTGTGGCTCAAAGTGGTAGAGCGCTAGCCTTAAGCTGAAGAGCTGAGGGACAGCGCCCAAGCCCAGAGTTCAGGCCCCAAGACTGGACCCAAAAAAAGTAAAAAGAGAAAAGAATCCTTCTAAACATGAATTTCATATCTTTTTGGATATACTTCCATGTAAATAATATGGATCATAGTAAAAATAAAGACCAAACTGCTGAAGAGAGTATCTTGAGTTCCCTGTGCTATTGCTCAGAGGCAGATTTTTCTGTCAGTCCTAGGGCTTGAACTCTGGGCCTGTGTGCAATCCCTGGGCTCCTTCTGCTAAGGCTAGCACTCTATCACTTGAGCCACAGCACTATTTCCAGCTTTTTCTGTGATTAATTAGAGGTAAGAGTCTCAGGGATATTCCTGCTGGGGCTGTAATCCTCAGATCACAACCTCCTGAGAAGCTAGGATTACAGGTGTGAGCCACTGGCACCCAGCTTAGGAGGTAGATTTTATTTTCCACTTCCAAATTTCTCTTTGCCCTCAGTAGTAACATATGGCATTTTATTTTTTTTGGTTGTTTGTAATTTAATATAATTTTCTTTTAATATGTCCAACAAATGGGCACTTTGTTGTTGTTGTTGTTGTTGTTTTTTAAAAAAAACCTCAGTAAGACAAGTTTAGAATTTATTTTTATCTTAATAATAAATTATCAGTGTAATAAGAGTAATTACTATTATCATCATCATAATAAAACAAGACATTGTGGGTCATGCAGGAAACTGGTTACTATTTACTATATGCTGAGAAGAAGAACAGAAATGTGTGAAGCCATACAACCTTCCATCTCTTAGGACTTACTATCTCCGAGACAGTAAGAGCCCATTAGACAATGTCTACTCAAATTTTATTTTGTGGACCAACGACACATTGCTAGTTGAATATCAATTATATGAGATATGGCATCTGCAATCAACTGGGCATATGTGACATGAGCTCATAAAAACTTAAATAGATGGCTGCAAAATAGTGAGTTAGTTTTCTATCGCTGTGACAAGTTACTTTTAGATAATAAGTTACTTTTAGCTCACCATTTCAGAGATGTCGATCTATCATTTCATCACTTTGTGGCCTAGGTCAAGGCAAACTAATCGTGGTGGTGCAGCCACACCAACTGCCTCATGGTGGCCAGGAAGTGAAAGAGAAAAAGAGGAAATACTGGGATCCCAAACTCCCCTTTAAGTCCATATCCCTAATAACCCAAGCCCCTCCCTCTTGGCCTACCTCCTAGAGTTTCCTTAGCCTTAGCACCATGTTGAACAAGATCAACATTATTTTAGATCACACTTTAAAACAAGCCAGGACAACAATCAAGAAGCAAGTGCAGAAGAAGAGGAGGCTCTTAGTTTTGGTCTACACTGCCCTAAGTTTGGGGCTACACATCTACTGCATGCTTGCTGGTGATCATGCACCATAATGTAGCTTCATAGGCTGTGGCAGATCAGATACTCAAGCTAAAACAGACAACCACAGTGAGTTAACTAGACATTCTAAATACTCTGAAATGAAATGAAAATGGGTCAATCAGACCAGGGGGGAATAATCAAAAGTGAGAAGTCATGTAAGCCAGAAAAGTTACAAAAGAGAGAGAGAGAAAAAAAAACAAGCTCTCAAGGAGTTCACTATCCAAAGCTCAAAAGTCCATCAGAAGATCAGGTGAAGTTGTGTTCATCATTGTCTTACCTATTTACTTTCTAGAAATAATGTAAAATAGGCAGACGATTTTCTCATGCCTTTGTGTGGAACATGGGTGAAATGGAAAAGAAGATAGAGAATGTGATGGGTAGGGTTTATTTCTTCTGAAAGAAACTGGATCAGTTAAGAGATGCAAAGGACACTACACTAGAAAGGGGAAAAAAAACCACATTCTTGGGAACCCTCGTAGGAGGGAAACTTGGGAAGAATAGGCAGAGAAGAAATAAGAGTACTGTGGCAATGACAAACAAAATGAATTCAGGAAAGGACTTCAAGAACTGCTAGAATTACAGGCATGAACCACTAAAGCCCAGTTGTTTTTCTTCTTTTAATTCATCCCCCTTTGGTCACCTAGCTAATTGTCAGGTTTGGAAGATTTTCTTGTTTGGGGTTTATTTTTATTTCCATATATATGAAATAAGGATACTTTTAGGCACTTTGTATCTTTTTTTTGCATGATACTCAGTGAACCTTTTAAAACTGTAGGGTGAAATCTTGAGGCAAACAATGTATTTTCTCAAATGGGGAAGGAGGGCATTCACTCTGTTTCATACAATTGGCTCTGTGTTCTCTTAAATATCTCAGACTTGTGCTTGACCATGTTTCTCCCTGACAACCTGATACACAACACCAGAGGTGAATGTCTATGTGTCCATATTTAGAACTGAAACAAATGTATTTGTTTCTGAACTTGTGGGGAAATCTATCAGCAATATGGAAGAGAAAAGAGAAATGCTACTTCTTTTTTTTCCCCTTCCTACTCTGATTCCCTTTGTCAAATTAGAAGTCAAATAAATATCCCATGGAAAGGATAGCAGGAGATGTACAGAGGGACGCTAAGCCCAGGTGAAGACTAGATGGAGCTGTCCTGATTCTCAGATTTCCCTCACATGAACCTCTGATGGAGAGGATGCTCAAGGTCAGACAACAGGCCCTGACCTTGCTATCTGTAGACTGGAATACCCTCATCCTGGCTCTTTCTGGCTCTCTAGGGAGGCCTCTGGCCCTGGTGTCTGAGCTTCTGCTGGGTCCTCCACCTTCTTCCTAACGGGTCTGTCTTGAGTACTCACCTCTCCAACCCACACTTCCCTTGCATCCTATCTCAGAGAAGCTTATCAATTTTTGAGCAGGTAAAGGGTGATTGTTCATAGCCTAATACCAAAGTGCTTTTCTTCTTGCTGTGACTATTTCTGTGACCATATACACAAAAATTCATATTACCAGATGGATCTATAATGCACCTTTATGTTTCTTAATTATCTTCTTTCCAGGTTGGCCTGTGTTGGGTTGGGAGGCAGTATGCTCAAAAGGGTGCAGGGGCTAGAGTCTTGGACCTCCAGGTGGTGGACTTATTTAAGAAGTGTGTAGTGAAAAAGTCATTAAAAGTCAGTGGATTAGGGCTGGTCACACAGAGTAGGCTAGCTCTTGCAGGAGTGAATCAATTCTCCCTAAGAGGAGTTATTACAACGCAAAGCCATATCACATACTTGGTTTCTTCAGCGTGGGGCAATTTCTCTTCCTACTTCCCTGCTGTGCTATGAAGGAGCCAGGCTGCCATGGGTCTCGACCATCAGACCACTAGAATCTCCAGCTTATATCCAGCCTGGGGGACTGGGTTATAGCAACACAAAATCATGCAACACAGCCCATGATTACTTTCTCTAGCTCTTTCCTTGAGGTAGAAAAAGAACACTGGGTTCTTCCTTCACTGCAAATACCACACAGTGGATGGGAGACAAAAAGGGCGGGAGAATCTTGCAGCAGACCCTGTCCTGGGAAGTGAACTACACAATACTTCAGCCTGCTTTCATTCTGGGAGTGGAAACCCTGTGCCAGAGACCCTAGGCCAGCCACTCCCCATGCCCAACTGGCAGGCACGGCCTCCTCACTGGCCCTCACCAGGTCTTAGGAGTTCAGACAATCAGAATGTCAGAAACAACAAGCCCCAGGATAGAAACCAGACAAGCTGAATCTGTGCTTACTTACCTTCCACTCCTCACATTCATCCATTCACATTGAATTTTCCCCCCCACTCTTTTCCTGCCTGGGCTTTAAAAAAACAGAACAGAGGCTTGCTGTATTCACCAAATATACTTTAGGGAAAGAGGAAGGAGGAGGTAGAGCATAAAGAAGAAAAAAGATATAGAAAGCTCAAGGGACGCAGAGTTGATTCTGTCTAATTATACTTTTTAAATTCCCCTAATTGCTCTGTTTAATTATTGATGTGGAAAGTGTTTCCTTTTAGGGAGGGGGTGGAGTAATCAAGAGCCCTCAGGAGCAAACAGACAGACATCACCTGCTTCGGGTTTGGTAATTAGGGCAGTGTCAGTTGGAGCTGCAGTGGCACAGACCCCTGCGGGGGGAGGGGAGGAGAGTCTACATCCATTCCAGCCACACCCCACCACCACCACCACACAGCCAGACAGAGATGGAGATGGCTCACCACACAGCACCCAGAAACAATGGCCAGCGTCTTCAGAAAGGTATCTAAAATGACCATGCAGCCAAGCTTCCTCTCTGAGGAACAGTTGATTCACATAAACACAAATTCGGCTGTGATGTACTTCCATTCTGCTTACTGACTTTCTTCCTTGTGTAAACAATACATTTGTCATTCTTGCTGCAGCTGATCTGACTTGATGGGTTTCAATTCTCTTTCACTATCTGTAATTGTTTGGGGACTTCAAATCACAAAAGCCTAATATTTAGTGTCAATAAATACTGTAGTTGTTTTTTAAATGTATAACTGAACTACAATGGCATGTGCAAGATACCACTATGAGTTTTTTCATTTTCTTAACCTACATCTATCAGCACTTATTGCTATCGGTCACTGGGTGACAGATACCCATGTTCAGGGGCCTGGTATTGGAAGAGGCAGCAGAGAAAGTGGTAGAAATGGCCTTCTACATTCTGACATGGGGTCCACTTCACACTGACTGCACAATCAAGATAATCATTCTCCAGCAGGTACAATAAATGTCTGTTTCCCTCATCTATAACCTATGGAGCCTGGGCTTTATGACACTCCATGTCCTTCTACATCTAATATTCTGGATCTAAAGGTAAAGAAATGAAAGCTCTGACAGAACTCTGGAAGGAAAGGTGACAGACAACGAGACAACACCTCCCTTAAGGGCCTGCCATCTTGCTGTAGGAAAAGTCACTGGCTGTTGGGATCCATCTGTTATTAGAACCATTCGTTTCCATCGTAGCCTGTGCTTTGCTCCAACCAGAACTTAGTCAGTGAGTGAAGAAAGTGGTGACATGAAGACTTAACGCAGGATTGAGATTCCAAGAACGACCCATCTCTTACTCTAGAGCAATCCTCTGGATTGGTAGAGACTGCCAGGTCGACCAGGGGTCTGTCTGGCAAGCCTGCTCCCTTTCTCCCTTATTGAGATGCCTCCCCAAGTGACCAGCTGTCCTTCTAGCTCCTAAGAGTCCTTTTAAGTCTCCTGGAAAACTCAACTGATGACAGACAAGGAAGCGCACATGAGAGACACATAACTAAGACCGCTTGATAACTCCAAACCCTGGGGAACTGAGAAATGCCAAGGGACCAAATAAGTGGACACTGAGTAAATAAAGAGGAACACAGATATTTCAAGCAAGTGGATGAGCACATGAAGGAAGAAACGATGATGTAATGGGCAGGATGTGGGCCCTGGGTAGAGGATAGAAATGGAGTGTGGCTATAAGCAGGGCTGGAAGGGAGCGCTGGGCAGTATGGGATTTAAAGTAAACACTTGTCATAAATGGCTGATATATACACTCCCATTGGCTTGTAGACGCTGATAAAGGAAATTGGTAATCCTGGGAGAATGATGATCTACCCAAAGCAATAAAACACAGAGAATTCCACAGCATCTCACTTTTTGACAGGCCTAAGATATTTTACTTCTATGTAGGTGGTTTCCTTGAACAAATAGCACCTGCTATTTGTTAAGGAGAGAATGAATTGCTTGTCCCATGGTACAGTAAAATCAATCATATCATAATCTCAATCTATCACATAGTACTTCACTCTCCAGACTCACATTTTCAAAAAAAAGAGAAAGAAATTGGCAAACTACTTATTCAGGATAAGAAAAGATCTGCTCTTAGGGTGCAAAAACTAACTTCCTTAAGATCTAATTATGACAATAAAGACCATCTATCCTATATGAGATTACATTTTATAAAAAAAATAATTTGCTTCAAAACCTATGACCAACAATAAAAAACATGCTTTATGAAAACCAAGCATCCTTTCCCAAACTGTGTGTCAAGGAACACAGAGACTATGAGATTTTAATGCTACATACTCTTTGGTCACTGTAATGTGAGAAACATGGTTTATGACAAATCCCATTCTACCTCTCATAGTAAATACTAGAAACATGCCCCCCCAATCCAAATGAAAATCCATTTACAATGGATGAATTCATTTCCCTATGTATAGTTAATCACATTCTCCTACTTTCCCCACTGCCATTTCTTATAGCAACAACAATACAAGGAATGCATTTTGTGGGATGATTTTGAGGAATTAAAAGCATTTCCTTCCTGGGCTGGGAAGGTGGCTCAGTGGTAGAGCGCTTGCCTTGCATGCCTGAGCCCTGGGTTTGATTCCTCAGCACCACATAAGCAAAAAGAAAAAAGCCAGAAGTGGCGCTGTGGCTCAAGTGGTAGAGCACTAGCCTTGAGCTGAAGAGCTGAGGGACAGCACCCAGGCCCAGAGTACAGGCCCTACGACCGGACGCCCCCCCCCCCAAAAAAAAAGCATTTCCTTCCTAATAAGGTATATGAATAGTCCTTCCAAACTGATCACTCATTGGGAATTCTCATTAACAGTGGGATCCAAGATATTCAACATGTTGTTTGTGAAGGGAACATACTTTTGAATATATAAGTAAGAATTTCAAGGCTCATGGTTTGCTGGATTAGCAACCAATTTGCCTAGGGAAGATCTTCCTTTTGCAAGAGGAAGAAATATTAATAGAAAATTGTCTTACTGTTTGTGATCATAGTGTGACATTCTTATGTTCCTTTTACATTTTAGTGATGAGGTAGAAATTCATTTTACTAAATCAACGATTCAAACCCATTCAATATAGCTAGAGAAAACACAGCCCAATAGTGTCCACATTCAAACTAGGATGGACACAACCTAGAGATCCTTTGGGAATGGTTGAGGTTACCTTACAAGGTGAGTGGATGGTTAAACTGGTGGTCATCATGGATTATGTTATACGTCAAGAGTTAGCAATATGCTCCAGGCCTGGAGGCTCAGGCCTATAATTCTGGCTATTCAGGAGGCTGAGATCTGAAGATCATGGTTCAAAGCCAGCCTGGGCAGGAAACTCCGTGAGACTCTGATCTCCACTAAACCACTAGAAAACCGGAAGTGGTGCTTTGGCTCAAGCGGTAGAGTGCTTGCCTTGAGCTGAAGAGCTGAGGGACAGCGCCCAGGCACAGAATTCAAGCCCCATGACCGGCAAAAAAAAAAATATTTAAAAAAGAGGATGAATTCTAATAGTACAAACATTTGAAATTGTACCTGTTATTTGTCTGGCTCTGTTTTCTGCTCTTCAGCCCTCATCCAGCCATCAACCCACCATCCATCTACTATCAAATTGTCTACCCATCCATAAACAATGGATCATCATTATTTGACTGCAAATACCATATACCCATTCACAGAGGGAGGTCAATCAGGCATCAGCAAAAACAACATGACCAGAAACTTGACCTCAGGAAAGAAATACTGTTCTTTTCATTGTTCAAAATAGATACAACATTCAGTTCCCTGAAGATTTAGACATACAAAATCCCATCTGACATCTAATTCTTAATTTTAGCTCTGAAAGTATCAAGAAGAAGTTGCAGGGCTCAATATCTCGGGTTTTTTTGTTTGTTTTATTTTGTTGTTGTTGTTGTTGTTTTTGTCGGTCCTGGGGCTTGAACTCTGAGCCTGATTACTGTCCCTCAGCTCTTCAGCTCAAGGCTAGCTCTCTATCACTTGAGCTACGGTGCCACTTCCGGTTTTCTGGTGGTTTATTGGAGATAAGAGTTTCATAGACTTTCCTGCCCAGGCTGGCTTTGAACCATGATCCTCAGATCTCAGCCTCCTGCATAGCTAGGATTATAGGCATGAGCCACAGGCACCCTGCTTCTAGTTATTTTTTTAAGGTCTAAAAAGGATAAGACATGTGGTCAAGAATTCATAAAAGTGATAAAAATCCCAAGAAGATAACTGACATCATCTCTAATTCTCACAAAAACCAAACAAGGTAAGCATTATTATCTCTACTTTGTAGATGACAAAAGTATCTCATCCAAAATTACCTAGGCAATTAGGAAGACGGTTGGACCTTAAACCAAAATAGGTAGATAACAAAGGCAACCCTGCCTTAGAGGCAGAGGGTCATACTAACTTTAAAAAAAAAAAAAAAGTTTGCAAACAAACTTTTGGATTAGGTGACAAAATAGATTATTCTCAATGCTCTTCAGAGTTAGGTCTTTGTGGGAATTGAGGGAACCTGTCAGCACCCAAAATTCAAGTCAAATTGCATTAATGACTTGATGAAGCCATTCTGTGTTTCATTCTCCTGGGAGCCCCAATCAGTACAACATCAATTAGAACAAGTGCAAACAACTAAGTATTTCCATTTCTGTATGTGGCTTTTCATTCTGTGATTGACAAACAAGCATGAAGCTAGAACTTCCTCTTTTCCACCCAGTGGTTTAGAGGGATTGACTCAACGCTCTCCTTCTTTCCCTCGAGACTTCCTCTTTGGGCTGGTCCATCTAGGGCTCTGATTACGCTAGAAACAGTCCCCTTCTGACAACAAAATCAAGGTGTTTCCAACTGATCAGGGTCACCTTCATATCCTCTAGAATCAAGAGAATTCATCTAATAAACTGGATCAATTCAACCCAACAATCAAGAGACCAAAATACAATAAAGGGGGCTATGTAAATGTATCACAAAACTCCTCCTAGCAGTAAATTTACAGCAAAGCATGCATTGAGTTGTGTGTGTGTGTGTGTGTTTCAGAGAATGGCCAACTCCTTGAACATGTTCATTTATAAAGAGCTTGCTCTTCAATATCCAGAAACCAGGGTCAGAGTTTCATCCATGTTTAGATAGATACAATTCCAGAATGCCTGTATTACCTCCTCTCTCTTCAGCACAGAGGTTGTAATGGCAGCTGTATTTGCTGGGGGTGGTTGGAAACTTATCCAAACCACATCCCAGAATCTGAGAGTAGAAAACTAAGTAGGTTTTTGTCCCCTTTAAAAGTGTCTCAGACAGGAAAGACCTCAGTGAATGTTATAAAGTTGAATAGGAAAAATGTTCATTCCTCCCACCCCAAGCCCAGCCTCGTTCCCAGCATCTTTGTTTGAACCAAGTCTCCAAAACCATGTAAATCTTGGCCTAGACTAAGCAAATCACCTTAAAAAGGAAGGTTAGAGAACTGTTTATTATTTGTGTCTCTCCCCAGACCTTATTTTTGATAAATTGGCTTCAGCTTCATTACTTCATGATATATCTCCCTTGACATTTAATTATACTTACTCCAAACACATTAAGCGAATCAGTCTGAACAGCTTCTTATTAATATGCAAATTTCTCCTTTGAAAACCCATGAATCTGTGAAAAATCTCTTTAGGCTTCCCATTAAACCCACTCAGGAAGTTGTATACCTCACACAGACTTTGCCTCATTCACAGACTCAATGATTCAGCATTTACTAATTGTCCGTTCGCTATGCTGGCCACATCAAGGGGAGGAGGTAGGGAACGAGAAGGAGGACAGGGTAGCAAATGGAATTCAGCAGCCCAACACTTAAAAGATGAATGATCGGGAGGCCAGGCTTGAATTAGTGGCTGGTAATTAGAGTTGAAAATCAAGCTGCCTTCGAAACACAATCAGCAAGATGAGTTAAATCAGCCTACTCCCAGGCGGAAAAGCTGAGGACTGGGGCTCACCAATGACTTCTTGGGTAATTACTAGCACAGACGCAAAAGGGGCTGCTCAACTCGAACTTAGGGTCTCCTGCACACAGAGCTCATTTATTCATTTACAGTCCCATTTGTAACCAATCAGAAGGCCATCATGCCACAGGAGAGAATGCTGAGTTGTTCCAGTTAGTAAAAGAATACAAGGAAGACCCAGAGATGCCCAGGAAGGAGCTCCTAATTCATACTGCCAAAGGGTAGTCTGAAGCCTGGAGAAGACGAAAGGCAAGTTCTAAAGAGAAAAGTCAAAGTTCCAGAAACTATGCAACCAAGCCTTTAACATTTCAAGCTGAAGACTCAAGTCACAAAAGGAGATGGAATCGGTAGACTGAGGAGTTGAGTTTTCTCCTGGAGAATTCAAAGTGTGAGGGACTCAGAAAGAAAACAAAACAGAAATCCACACAGATAAGGACTCAGAGTATCTGGAGTCTGGGAGATAGTGAAGCAGTCTGTTAGTACCTGTTGACAGGATGTCAGAGGTGAGGGAGGATGATCAGTCTCAACTTGGGGACTTCCAAGGACAGCAGAGGCAACCAAAAGCAGCATGGAGCCGTCAGGCCCTGAAATTTTGGGTTTAGTGGTTTGGGGGTTGTTTAATTGTTGTGGTTGTTGTTGTTTGTTTTGTCATCTCTGCTAAATATTTCCAAGAAATATTTCTAACTAGTAAGCGGGATGTTGTTCTACATGCACACGTGCACACATACCCAACATATGCTTGATATAATATAGAATTTCAACATGTTATTAGGTCACTGCTAATAGCCGGCTATGTTTCTTCCATTTTTGTCACGAGTCAAAACACACTGTTGTTTTATGTGGTGTGTTTTATTGGTGACTTATGCCAGTAATCATAGCTACTCAAGAGGCTGAGATCTGAGGATTGTGGTTGGTCTACAAGACTCTTTTCTCCAATTAATTACAAAAACAAAAACAAAGGCAAAAAAAAAAAAAACCCTGAAAGTGGAGCTATGACTCAAGTAGTAGAGCACAAAGGCTCAGGGACAGTATCCAGGCCCTGAGTTCAAGCCTACGACCAGCACAAAAAGAAAATAAAAACTATAAAAAATTATCTATTTTGTTAACTTTCTTTTTCAATCAGAACTCATAAGTATTAATTTTTTGAAAAAGAAAATGGCAGCATGTAAATTTCCTTCTAGGCTACCTAAATAGGAGATTATGATAGGAGTCTAGTTCAGATTCCCCTATGCTACTTACAAGCTATGTGAAAGTGAGCCTTTGTTTCTGTAAGTGGGGTAAATGTCTTATGTATAGAATTAGCGAATTAGAGCAGATAGACTCTTTGAAGTGCCTAGAATAAGTTCAACAGTATCATGTACTGACACTAACACTTTGATGATAGGATACATTGTATCCTCTTTTGAGACTTTCAAGGTACTTTGAGCAGTGGGGCTCTCAACCTTTACAATCAGGGCTTGTTATTCTAAGTAGCTAAGCTCTCTAAAGCCATCACAAATATTTACTTATTGAATATTGAACCACAGTTGTTTCTGGAAGAAATATAGGGCTAGGTCCCTGACAGGTCTGGTTCATACATGTTTGGTAAATGTTCAGTTCATAATTTCATTGATTCACCACCACAACGCATGCCTTTAGCTATTTATTGAACACCTATTTTCTCCATAAACACACATCATGGCTTTCTAGTGCTCAGACACCAGCCAGCATTTCAGGACCATGCTTGGGTCTATTTCGGACAATGAAAGCAATAGAAGATATAAAAATATGAAGAGCAAGTAACTGCAGAGATCTCTTAAGGAGACAGTTTATAATGTCAGATCTGCAAAAAGAGAAGGCAGAGTTGTCAACTTTGTTCAACCCTGACTGTGAATGTCAACTTTTTCACAGCTCTGTGGACATTCACAGAGCACTGCTATGGTATTGATTCTGGGATCTCAATGACACTTCAGTGTTTAGACAAATTTGCAAATCCGCGAATAACAAGAATAGACTGTATATGTTAAATGCATGAATAAAAAAAGTGAAATATGAAACTCATAAATGCTAGCCAAATGCTATGGGGTATATGTCTATGGTCCCAGATTAGCTTTCTCTCCCTCTTACAAAAGAAAACAACGTATCTGCAGGTCAGAAGCATGCACAGTTCAATGAAACATGTCAAGTTGATATGAGATTGCTTTTTCTATGTTAACAGATGGGTTCTAGAGTTTTCCTGACACTAAATCATAAAGGGGGAATGGGAGAACAAATCCACAGGATTATCCCAGATTCTCTCATTTGGACCGAAAACTGAGGGATGAATTTGATTAGAGCAAACTCTATGAATGTAGGGACATAAAACAATGGAAACAATTGTTGTTGAGTTAATATATATTTTTTTTAAAGTCTAGGAAATGAAATATCAGCAATGTTTCTGGCAATTCCAGAACTTTCCCTGAGTAAGATATGGAGCCACTGAGGGAAGCATTTTTCACATTTTCACCATATAAACAGAGTGAAATTCTTTAGTACTCCCAAGGTCTGGATGATAGAATTCCGTGGTACATTTATGGTTCTCGTGAGGAAAATTAGACTCACTACATTCTCACTGGTTCTCCCAAAAGTTCAACTTCTGAGCCCAGTGTTAACAGGCATTTAACTTTCAAGATCTCTCCTCAAGCATATACACCTGCCAATTTTGTTGGCAATGCTAGGTCAAAGATAAATGAGCTTATATTATTTTAAAAAAATTCTACTTGGGGACAAAAAGTATATGTTGTTTTAAAAGTACAGCAAGTACTCATGTTTTTTTTGTACTCAGAGCTTCAAAGCTCACTGACTTGATTGTTTGGCTGGTGTTCGACTACTTAAGCCATGCCTTCCACCCAGCTAATTGCTGGTTATTTTTAAGATGAAGTTATTTTGGACCTTTTTTGCTAAGGCTGAATTCAAACTGTGATCTTCACCAGAGTTCAGCCTCTTCAGTAGCCAGGATTAGAGGCATGAACTATTATCACCCAGCTAGTGATTAATTTTAAATGCGTATTTTAGAAGTAAGGACAAATACATTCTCTTTGTTAAACTTTTTCTTTTGTTCCATGAAACAATGCCCACCAGTTTTCTGCTCCTCACATTCTTGATCCAAAAGAAGATCCTTGACTCATGATATACAGATGCATGGTTCTCAACACAGGAAGGGGAGATATTCTTTGGAATTAAGACTCGTCCAAATGTACCAATAATATTCTTCATGGGTCCACCCATGAATTATACTGATCTCTTCTCTTTGCATGATTTTTAACACATGGGCAGTTTTTTGTTAGGAAACAGTTGAGTCAGAATGGTCTATAAGGACAAACTTGTGCAGTTGGAAGGGCCCTATGCATAGAAGGGCCCTTGGTTTAATGTTAGATATCCCAAACATTTCTTTTTTTGGGGGGGGGGGGTCCGGTCGTGGGGCCTGAACTCTGGGCCTGGGCGCTGTCCCTCAGCTCTTCAGCTCAAGGCTAGTGCTCTACCATTTGAGCCACAGCGCCACTTCCGGCTTTCTTCTTTTTGCTTATGTGGTGCTGAGGAATCGAACCCAGGGCCTCGAGCATGCAAGGCAAGCGCTCTACCACTGAGCCACCTTCCCAGCCCCATCCCAGTCATTTCTTAACAAACATCCCTGCTATTTCCTTTTTGTAAAAGAAAAAAAAAACACATTTGATTAGCACATATTAGTTGTGCAAGAAGTTTCATTGTGACATTTCTATTGATTATATACAATATACTCTGATTTAATTCACCCCTTCCTTCTCTCCTCCTCATCCTCTTCCCCCCGATTAAAACAATTTCAACAGGTTTCACAGTTCTAGTTTCAAATATGAAAATACAGTACTTTAACCATATTCACCCTCATTCACCCTCTATGCTACCCTCTCCATTCACACAGATACTGTTGTAAGGTGAATCATCCCAGAAGCCACATTTTGGAATATGGAATATTGGAGTCTTTATTATACAGTTAACAGGTTGCAGGCAGCCAGTTGTTACAAAAGCTGTTGTTATAAATACACATATCACAGCTAGGAAAAAGAAAGAAAGGAAGAAAGAAAGAAAGAATACCAACAAAACCAATTCAGCTCTGATGGAGAACTGAATTGGGACACCATGGTGACCAGCGATGAACCTGGAGACAGGACACAGTAAACACATATGTCATGGCATTATGCCAGCTGGGCTGGTCTAGATCTAAATAGGGTCCACAGGAAATTCCCAGTCCCAGGCATGGGACTGACAGATTCAGCCACCTATTATTAACCTTGCACAAGGGTGTTACATGCACACATGGTATATGGTACAGCAGTGGATTTTATATGTGTGTGTGTGTGCTATATATAATAGTAGATATAGTAATATATAATATATATTACGTGCATACATACATATAGTAGATTAATCCTTCTATTGTTCTTTCCTCCTCCATCACCCCTTCCTTATCAACAGCTTTCAACACATTTCCTTAAACCATCTTGAGAAACAGACACAAAGTATTTCAATGTAATTCATCCTCCATCTTTCTCTTCTTCCTCCTCGGCAATTTCCCAGACAAACTCATATGAAAAGAGCATGTATCTATGTATGTATGTATGTATGTATGCATGTATGTATGTATGTATGATCTGTATGTATGCACTTATACATGCATATCATTTAAGTCTATAGTTTACCAATGAGTGAAAAGCTGTGGTATTTGGTTTTTTGACCTTGGCTTATCTCCATTTGACGTAATAATCTCCAGCTCCACCCATGTTCTAACAAATGATGTAATTTCATTCTTCTTTATGATAGAATAATATTCCATGATATGCATGTGCCACATTTTTGTTATCCATTCATCAGGTGTTGGGCACCTCAGCAGATTTATAAACTTTGGCTGTTGTAAATGAATCACTGCAGTAAACAAAGGTATGCAGATATCTTTCTTGTATACTGGTTTATTCTTCTAATGGTGGTGTAGCAGAGTCATACAGTAGGTCTACTTTTAGTTTCTTGAGAACCCTCCATACTGACTTCCATTGTGTTGCACTAGTTTACACTGACAGTGTATGACTGTTCCTTTCTGCCCACATCTTCACCAGTATTTGTTGTTGGTTGTAATTTTGATGGTCACTCCTCCCTAACTGGGGTGAGATGGAATCTTAGTATGGTTTTTCATTTTTATTTCCTTGTGGCTAAGAAAGTGAAATATCTCTCCATGTATCTACTGGTCATGTGTACTTCTTTGGAGAGCAGTCTGTTTAATTCACTTGTCCATTCATTGAGTTATTTGTCCCTTTACTATTTGATTTTGTGGGTTCTTTATATAGTGTATATATTAATTCTTTACCTTTCCAAGAGTTGGTGAAATTTCTTTCTGCCCTTCTGTGGACTGTTTCTTGGTTCTGCTATTGCTTTATTTGCTTTCTATACAGAAACTTTTTAATTCTATACAGTCACACTTGTGAATTACTGCACTCATTTTCTTAACAAGTGGACTTTTAGTCATGTCATAATTACCTATGCCTGTTATCTGCCAGGATTTTCCTCATGTTTCTCTGTAGTCATTTCAAAGTTTCAGATCATACATTAAGATCGCTGGTACATTTGGAGTTGATTTTTACATAAGGTGAGAGTTAGGAGTCCAGTTTCAGTGGCCAGCATGTCAACAGCCAGTTTTCCAAGCACCATTTGCTGAAGAGCTTGTCCTTTTCCCACTGTATGTTTTTAAAGCATCCCATATGTTCAGATTGTACTGGGACTTAGTAATTATGACCTTGGTCCCGCTAGGATCTCATTAATTATTGTCTGAGAGAAGACTATACAAGTTCCTGGTCTTCTGCCTTTCCCACACACACTAACTGATCTGACACCACGTCTGCAAGAGACAAGACCTCCCTTGGAACTAGGACAGCTCACACACACAGACTTCTGTGTGGCACAAACACTGTGCTTCTGGACTCATCCATCTGTCTAGGTGGGCTACAAGCCAATCTCTCACGCACTACCAGAACCCAACACAGTGAAATCACAGCTCTCTACACACAAGCTCAGTTTATCATTAAGTAAGGCATGAGCTCACAGACAAGCCGGTTAGAAATACAAACCTCTCCTAGATAAACAGAACAGAGGTCTTCACTAACTCCAGCTGCATCATCAGGCAGATTTTATGCCTATGTATTTTTATAAAGCAGCTAGAGAAATAAAGCAAGCTTATATCATCTAAGAACAACAATCTGACTTTGCATCTGGCAAGCTGCCCTGTGATCCTTCCTCCTGTAGCTCCCCATCACTCTCCCAGGCTCCTGAGGCCGTCTCCCTGCTGTCTCTGATACTTAACACAAAGGTGAATAAATCAACATGAAGCGCTTATTATCTTATTTTCCCCTCTGCTCCCTCCTACTCTGTCCTCCCAATCTTGAGTGGTTTGAGAAAAATTAATGCTTGTGTCTCTGGCAAATGGATTGCACCTATAATTCAGTTTTCAAACAAGCACCCTAAAGGTGGCCACACGTTGGATCGGAGGTTCATTTTTCACACTGAGTAATTGAGTCCTTCCATTCAATTTTCCTTCAGGCATTAGAAACAACTGGTGTCATACTGAGAGCTCTTAGGAGATATTTGTCAGTGGAGGGCAGAGCTACTTCTGGAATGGGGTAAGGAGCAATGGCAAAATATTTCCCTATAACTCACAGGTAGAAAGCTATGCCAAGGTACCAGCAATCTCTGCCCCATTCACTAATACTTGGTGCCATCAAGTGGGAGTAAAGTTAAAATCTGAGATTAGATGAATTTACTTGGGTTTTCTATTTACACAATAGCCTCTAGCAATTACTGCATTTTGCCAGTGTCTTAAAAAAAAAAAAGGTTTTCTATTAAGAAACATCTAAGCATATCATTCTCATAATTCTACTCAGGAGAGTAAAAGCTAAGGATCGCTGTTTGAAGCCAGACTGGTCAGAAAAGTCTGTGACACTTTTACCTCTAATTGAACAGCAAAAAGCCAGAAGAGATGTGACTCAAAAGGTAGAGTGTCAGCCTTGAGATGGAAAAGCCAAGCTCGTGTAGGAGGCCCTGACTTCAAACCTCTGTACATGGTACAAAAAAGAAAAAGAAAAAAAGGAAGGAACAGAAACATGTATTTTCTGTCCATGAGTGCTACACTGTATTATAAATAATAAAAGTAGATCTTATTACTTAATAGTCATAGCTTAACCCAGCCACTCCATTTTAGGGAATGAATGTCATCAAGGTACAGGGTGGATACGATGCTCTTGGTGTTTATACATAATTATTTGAATTTTTCCCAGAGAAATTTATTTTGCAAGTTGGAGAAAACTCAGTTTAATTCAATGACTGAAATGGATCAATGACTGTCTGCAAGCCGTCCATCCAAATCTGCTTCAGCAACATACTCACGTAGAAACTGCATCTTGCTATTTTCTCTATGGTAGCATTTTCTTTTCCCAGATTAACCTATAATTGTCTCATTTCCCACTTTGGATCCTTATCACTACCCATTCTCTCTGCTATTTTGAAACCTTTTGAACGTAATTGCCACCTGCCACTGTCTGCTTAATGATGAACCCAAAACCCAAGCATCAGTAAAATAATCACAATGTGAAATGTATGACTTTACCCCCTGCATTGGTGATCACTCACACAAAGCCAAGAACTACATCAGGGGACTCTAGGCTAGATCTTACAGTCCCATCATCTGTTCTGGGTGAGAATGATGGGGAAGGTTTTACTCACATGTCAGGGTCCTGTGCAGTGGCAGAAGAGCTGGGGACCGGATGGGACTTTCTCCTGCAGGATTGTTGCACTCCTTATCTGGAGGCCTAAGGCCCCAAGGGAGCCTAAGCAGAAGCTGTCAGGCTTCTGAACAACTAGATCTAGAACTGTTACCAGCTCATGTCAGCCACATGCTGCTGGCCAATGAGAGTCATCAGATCAGCTTGAGAGGAAGTAAGCAGGTCTCGAATCTTGATAGGAGAAGTGAAATGAACAATGTGGATGAGAGGAACGGTTGGAAGACAATCACTCAAAACACCCCCCTCCATTGTTCCTCTAAATTCATATTCCCATCTATTGCAAATTTATTTGAGTCTCAAGTCCCGTGAGACTGGAATATCCTGGAACAGGGTATCTGATGACATGCAATGCCTCAAGAGACTAAACTCCAAAGAAGACAATCTGACAACCTCTCCTTTACTTATGCATCTTCCCTGGATTCAGAAGAGTCTGTGGCTTCTAAAACCACAGGAAAAGGAAAATGTCAGTTAAATTTCCATAGACAACAATATATACTATTCTTCATTGAGCTTCTAGGAATCTGGAGTCTTCTCAGGGCCAATTCTGATTTAGTACAGTCTTTAGCATCTACCCTCATTATAAGAGCTAACTATCCCAGATGTCAATGGCTCACTCCTGTGATGCTAGCTACTCAGAAGGCTGAGATCTGAAAATCATGGTTCAAATCCAGCCCAGCCAGGAAAGCCTGTAAGATTTTTCTCTCCAATTAACTACCAAAAAAAAAAAAAAAAGCCAAAAGTGTAGCTGTGGCTCGAGTGGTAGAGCCCTCGCCTTGAACAAAAAAAGCTCAAGGAATATCAGCCAGGCCTGAGTTCAAGCCCCAGGTCTGGAAAACAACAACAACAAAAACTACGTAAGATAAAATTCTATTCTAGAATGTTCTACATTTTCCAATGTAGAATAATAAAGAGAGAATGCCCTGCTTTCCAGTATGGGCTTGGTAATTAAACCAAAATTTTCTCCATGTGAAATGTTTTCAAGTTGCAGACTGAGACTTAGAAACTCATTCTTTGTTTTCCCACCAGAAGTAATTCCATGGGTATATAGCTTAGGTATATCTGAAATATGCTGTTGAACAAGGGAGTGTACCTATTTCTTCTTGGCTTCTAGTTGACAGGTGATTACTAAAGCTTCTATGATTGGCCACAATCTCTTTGAGAAACAAGCTATAATGTTCTGATGTGGTATGGGTCACTAACTAATGGCTTATGCTAAGCACAAAAGTTTTTCCTTTCTCATGTCCCATCGATGGGTTCCAGGTTGACCAGTAGAGGCAAATTAAGAAGCAGTTGAACAATGCCACCATCAACAGTCATCCTTGCAAAATGTTTCATAAGTTGGGAAGTGTTTTTAGGTAATTATCTCCCTTGATGACAGAACTTTCCTTCCATCTTTCATATTTTCTAGCTTGATGGATTAATTGATTTGTTTAAATTAATCATTTGGGGCAACCTCCTTTACATAGTCATAGAGTTTTGAATGTTCCTGCTGATGGAAAAACCTCTGTATTTATGTTAGAAAACAATCTAGAATTTTCAAAATACTTTCTAAAACTTATGGAAAGGGTGTCTTTCTACTTGTGATCATTTTTCCTTCCTATATGTTTTAGGGCTCATAGGGAGAAGGTTCACTCACTCTAGATGGACACCACAGTATAGAAAAAGGCATCCAGTGAATGGTCTTAGATAGTTCTAGCATTCACCCTAAATAGCTACTCAAAGGATCAAAGAGACCCACCCACATTCATATTTAAACAGAGAATTTTTTTTCTAAGTCAGTTTTGCTCATTTTCTCTAGTGTAAAACTTCATTTGAGCCAATAGTTCTAACGAACAGCCTCACATGTTTGAAATACATTGTGGAAGGGAATGAATGAGGATTTGGAAATCCTGCTAAACTGATTTGTATATTGTTCTCCAAAAGCATTTTTTTGTCAGTCATGGGGCCTGAACTCTGGGCCTGGGCGCTGTCCCTCAGCTCTTCAGCTCAAGAGTAGCACTCTACAAGGGTAGCACTCTACCACTTGAGCCACAGCGCCACTTCCAACTTTTTCTGCTTATGTGGTGCTGAGTAACTGAAACCAAGACCTTGTGCATGCAAGGCAAGCATTCTACCACTGAGCCACCTTCCCAGCCCTTCCAAAAGCATTTTTTAAACTGAAAGCTATGATAAAAGCTATTCGCATCTGACCCATTGATCCTCCAAGACCAGCTGCAAGGACCTACCCTGTGGTTTCAATGAGTTTTGAATGGCTGCCAAAGATTGTCTATCTCCTATGCTAAGAGATGCTACAAAAGCCAAGTCAGGGGAGTGGAAAATCCCAGCCATAAAGTTTCAAAGACTTCTCAGATGTTAATTCCGACCCAAATGCCAGAATGATTCACTGTAGGTAATGCTGAGTAATTTTATTTTGGACTTCTTAATCCGTGTTCTATTAATGGATTTTAGCCTCAGCTCCAAAGGTTAGGACTTAAAGACCCCATTTCCACCTCTTTTTTTATTAAATTATTCTAACCTCATCCTGGGTAATTCATCACTGTCTCACTCACTCCCACTATGCATGTTGGGAATGGAAGGGCCAGCTTATATAATCACACACTCCACCTTCCCAATATATTCTAAGAAAACAATCTCCCAGTCGTGTTGGTCTGAGATGTGAAAGGGCAGTTATGCAGATCTTACATCTCAGGCAGCAACAAAGTCTGCTCCACGAGGCCCACTTCCCCTGGAGAATTGTTCTTCTGTGAATCTTAGCCTTCGTGTTTGTCTTGACAACTTTCAGTGTTCGAGGTTTGAGTGTTTGGACCTCTTGGCCCGAAGACCATCTTCTGGTCATTTATACAGCATTCATTCTGTGCACACAAATTCTGAGGGGTCACTTGGAGAAAGGAAATGGAAGTCAGAGCTTACACAGTCCCCTTCTCCACCTTCAGCAACCCGTTGCCTGTGAAGGCACCTGGCTTTCTCTGGTTCAAATGTAAATATGGACATTTTCTCTAGTATACCAAAGAAATGGAGATTTTGCTTCACTGGTATCATCCACAGTCTCTGCTATAGCCCCTACACTGTGAAACATTCCAAGTGCAACTCCCAAAGTGAATCTATCTGACATAAAGTTTCAAAAGAAGTGAGGGTATAAATGAAAACCTAAGAGTAAAGTCTCGATCCAATAGATCTGACAAACTTACACAGCTAGAAGAGATTCCAGGAGCATGCTTATATAGGGAAAAGGCCTAGGATGACAGTGTAGTAAGATGGTCATCTGTACACAAAGTAGAAAGGTAGCCTCAGGAGAAATTGGCCCTTCCAATTTCTCCATCTTGGACCTCCCATACTCAGAATGGTGACAACATAAATTCCTGTTACTTAAGGTATCCAGCCTATGATAGTCTGTTATCGGAACACGGATGTGGTGTTCTTCCCGGAATACAGTTCTTAAAACACTGGGCATATTATTAAGTGCTGTGTCTTTTTATAATATCTGAGGGCTGGTGCTTCCAGATAACCTCTGGATGAGTCTGACTGACAGTCAGGGCAACCAATCATGGGATCCCAGGGCTGGAATTTCTGCCCTCTTGTCACACACTTCCACCAAGAAGGGGAGAAGTGTTGAAAGGCGAATTGATCTTTACTGGTCAATGTTGTAAACAATCATGCCCGTGTGATAAGGCCTCTATCAAAACCCAGAAAGACTGGGTTTGGGGAACTGTTGAGTTAACTGAGCAAATGGAGCTGCCTGGAGAAGGGATGGAAGCTTCAAATCCCTTCCCACAGGCCATGGCCCATGCATCTTTTCTGACTGTTTGCTTTGTCCTCTGTAATATCCTTTGTAATAATGGGTCAAGGGTAAGGCTGTGGGAACCTCTATGTACAAGCCATTTGGTCAGAGGTATAGGTGCCAACCTCTCCACGTAGACAGTGTCAGAATTGAATTGGGTAAGAAAACATTCAGTTAGGGTCTGCAAGAGAGCCTACTGTAGGAAATGCTCTATTGAGTCATATATGGATTGAATAGATAGAAAAAAAAGTTTGTTTTCCCCTCTAGCTTAGTTGGTATCAACTAGCTTAAGACACTTGAAATTAGCCTCCAGGAGATATGATGGCTATCTTTAACTATCTGAAGATGAGGGTTACAAAATGGAGAAGGAAATTTATTCTCTCTGTACTTGGATGGTGTTTGGAAATGATCACGATTTGAGGTCAACTATAAAATCAGAACTCGTAACTGTGAAAAGTTACTCACAAGGAGAATAAGAATGAACTATAGTACTCAAAGGAATTAAGCTTTGGCAAGGCTTCCAGTCCTCACATAGGATGTTAGACTGTTATGGTTTGATGCTGATTTAAGGTGGGAAAAGCAGATTAAGGAGACATCTCAAAGGGTGGCACAAACTAGCTCCTGATCTTGACTAATTCACACAGAGTCTTCCACTTTCTCAAATCTTTTTTTTATAAAAGCTTGTTTAAATTTTGTGAATATCAGAAGTGAATACAGTAGTGATATATATGAATAAAAAGTATATTTATCACCACGACCAACAGTATAGCATTATTGCCAACACTACCATCACGGCCCTCATATCCATCATCACTACATCAGCACATCACCATTCTTATTACCATCATCATCATCATCATCATCACCACCATTACCACATCACCATCATCACTACCACTGTCATCATCACCATCATTACCCCATCACCATTATTATCACCATCACCATCATCATCACCACTATCATCATCATCATAACCATTACCATCACCATCACCATTACCATGACCATTACCATCACCATCACCATCACCATTACCATCACCATTACCATGACATTACAAGCGCTGTCAAATGAAAATATTTCAGGTACAGGAAAACATTGTCAAAAGTATAATGCTTTCCATTCGGATAATTAGAAAATATAAACAATACTTTTATTACTTGTGCCTGATTGTGACAAGATAAAAATCAGTGTCACTAAAAAGGCAGTAGCACAGAATTAGTAAAAATCCAAACCCTTGGAGATGTCAGCAGCACAATGAAAAAAGTCAAAGCAAAGTTTGACAGCAGCATCTCTTTTCCAAAATGAGCTGAGGTGGAGGGATGGTCTCAGGAACACTGATGAGTGTAAAAAGACACACACTAGTCCTACACTTGGAAGGTCCTGGGGTGCCCTTGACAACTAAGGTAAAACTTCCTCGTCTGTGAGTCACCATTTGGAGAGAGGGCTGTCTGCCCAAGAGCAGGATTTGCTTGTTTTTGTTTTGGTGCTTCTCATTTTTTTTTTATTGTGAAAACACTGTACAGAGGGGTTACAATTACACGAGCAAAGTAATGAATACATTTCTTATCAAGCATTGTTGCCTCCTCCTTTGTTTCCCCTTCCCATTCCTTCCCATCTCCTCCCCTCTCTCCCCCCACCCCCCACACTAAAGTTAAAAAATTTGTTTTTTGACATAACGAGTTGTACGTCTCATTGTTGCAATGGGTCCACCTGTATCCTTATTTAAACAATTTGTTTTTCCCTTCCTCTCCACAAATTATACCAACATCAAATGCAATGAAAACGGGTTATATCATGGGGGAGGGACATACAAAGCAACAAAGAAATCATCTTATAAATATGTTAGAAACAATAGCAAGAAAGAAAAACCATTTGAGTCCTTATCTTGGGGTTCATTTCGCCTAACATCAACTTATCTGACCATTTTTGTTTGTCTCAGACATATACCAGTTATTGCAAATAAGGGAAACTATAGGACCTATGTTTCTTTGGGCCTGGCTTACTTCACTCAATATAATTTTTTCCAAGCCTTTCCATTTCCTAACAAATGGGGCAATGCCATTCTTTCTGATGGAGGCATAGAATTCCATTGTGTATATATACATTTTCTTGATCCATTCATCTACTGAGGGGCATCTGGGTTGGTTCCATATCTTAGCTATGGTAAATAAGGCTGCAATAAACATAGCTGTACTGGTAGCTTTAGTATGGTCTTGTTTGTGAACATTTGGGTAAAAGCCCAAAATTGGGATTGCTGGGTCATAGGGGAGCTCTATGTGGAGTCTTTTGAGGAACCTCCATACTACTTTCCAAAGTGGTTCTCATTTCTTTCATGCCTCACTTTCCAGGCCCCGTAGTGTGATTCAGACCAGCATCTCTGTGTACTCCATTTGGCTCACATAGCTGCAAAGAAGTAACATCAGAGAGAAGGCTGAGACTCAGGTGAGCAATGAGGAGCAGATGGTGCTTCTGCCAATGCAGAGCCTCTGCCACTCTCTGCTCGTTGGCACAGGAGTAATTATTATAAATGGGTCGGGTGATAGAATAAGCCGAGACCCAGGTTTTCTGAAGGGAGCTGCAAAGCAGCATCCTATAAAAAGACAGGCAGCCATGGCCACCGACAACACAAAGGCACCTGATAGGTTATTGTTGATGAACATGGTGCTCGCTCCATGGGTCATTGTCCAGGTCTGATTAATGAAATGATGATGCTTACATGAGTGTTCTGCTTGCTGTACCCTGTGACCGACTCGAGTTAGGCAATTCCCCCCAGGACATCAATTCTCAATGCGCTGTCACATGATTGTTTATGGAAAGATGAATGCATGTGGCAATCTCGAGTGAAGGAGGTTGATGTATGTGTTCTTAATGATTGAAATAATCAGGTTGGGAATAACGGGCATGTGTGCTGGGTCGACTGGCAGGCTAGGGAGCATTAGCATTCTTTGGGCGCTGTGTCTTCATCTCCAGGATGGTGTTTGACAACTACCAAAGATCACCCATGAATAAATACCTAGCCCTACCCAGACATAATTAAACTGCAATGCAGATATCCTAAGTGAAATTGATATCTTAATGACATCAGATAGTGTGCAAGTAATGAACCTTGTGAGAGGACATGCACAATGCTGGGACATCAGGGTGCACTCCAGAGGGAACGTCCTCCCCAAATAACTCCTGCAGAATTTACTTCTCATCATGGTAGAGATTTAACTTCTGCTTCCTCTTCTGTTGAGCAGCCCTTGCCATCTGGGAAGACTCTTCTTTCTCCCTAGCTATACACTCTCTGAGGGGGGAAGAGTTTTTTGTTTTTGTTAACTTTTGTCCTACTCCATTGGACTACACCTTGGTCCTGTGATCTCTTGAAATAACTCCCTTGAGCTTGAGGAAATGAACAACTGCAGTGCTACAGCTTAGATGCCATCAACTCTTCCAATGAGGTCTTGAAGACCTTCCATTACTTGTGCCTTCATCTCCTGGAGCAGCCAGCCTCAAATTCAAGACTAGCAGGTGAATCCAATCTCTCCAGCATCTTGCTAGTTTCAGGGGTTGCTTGAGTATGGGAGATGCATGTTCATTTCTCTGTGTCATCTCCACCAATCTTATCTCTCCAACTTCACCACATTAAGGAGAGACTAAGGAGAGACTCTTCATCACCCAGGAGGTGTGTGCATATGCATCTTGTCTGGACTTCCATCTTTACATGACTCTCCTAAAAGAAACACTCCACATGTCATTACAGTCAGCTCTATCTGGTGCTTCACTCCCATCCACCTGCAGTGAGGTTTTGCTAACTGATCTTTCTCAGAAGGTAGCACCTCCTTTCTAAACTCTTTCTTGGACTTCCACCTTTTACTCTATTGATTCATAAGCTTCATCTCCTCACTTGCAAAGAAGAAGTTGAAAAAGGCCAGCATTTCTCAAACTGTTTTCTCTAAAATACCAGCCTTTCTTCTCACATGTGCCCCAAAATGAATATCCAGTAAGTATCTGTTGAATAAGTCAGACACTCATATCTGGAATCCTCGCTACTCAGGAGGCCAAGACTTAGAGGACTGTGGTTCAAAGCCAACCCAGGCAGAAAAGTCTCTGAGACTCAGTCTCCAATGAACCAAGAAAATATCAGACAGGAGGCCTGGCTCAAATGGTAGAGCACAAGCCACAAGCAAGGAAGGTAATTATAAACTCCAGAGTTCAAGCCCCAGAACTGGCACACACACACACACACACACACACACACACACACACACACACAAACACACACACAAAGATGTTTGATGAATTAATAAAATATATGGACCATAAAAATAGATTTTGTAGACCAATAACTTTGAGGAGAGTTGAGACAAATATGCTTAGTCTTTTCTCTGGGACTATGGTATGGTATGCAACACTAACCAGACTCACTTAACATGGAACGTATGTTTTGCAGGTTGCCTAGGAACCTCTACGAGACATACATTAGATGTAATGATTTCCAAATTTCCTCCTGGTTATTAAATTATGTGACCACATTGTTTATACAGACAGAGATCCACCCCACATCACTCCTCTTCATTTCAGGGAAAGAAAAGGAATCTTCAATTTGATATTGGCCCCAGTATCTAACATGGTGTCTTGCCTTTTAAAGCATAATGACCATGAATGAAAGAAAGAAAAGAAGGAAAGAAGGAAGGAAGGAACAAAGGAATAGTATGTCTTTATGCTTTTGTTCCTGGCATATGGCTAAAAGCCTTTGGGATTTCTGAAGTAATGGAAGTGTATTTCCTGCACTCAGGAGATGATTGGGGCTGTGACCTCCTGGATGACTTCAGAATGACAGGGAGACTAGAGAGGGTGAAGCTTAAATCAGAATTAGGGGGTTGAAATAGTCAGCCCCACCCTTCAACCTCTGGGTGGAGGAACAAGAATGCTGGAGAGTTAAACACCAATTGAGCTATACATCATTAAAAAAATAAGACCAACTGGGTGCTAGTGGCCCACATCTATAATCCTAGCTACTCCATAAGCTGAGATCTAGGGATAGCAGTTCAAAGCCAACCCTGAGTCCCTGAGGCTCTTATCTCCAATTAACTACCAGAAACATGGAAGTAGAGGTGTGGCTCAAAGTGGTAGGCACTAGCCTTGAGCAAAATAGCTCCGGGACAGTACCCAGGCCTTGAGTCCAAGCCCAACAACTGATTAAAAAAAGAAAAAGAAGGCCAGGCACCAGTGGCTCACGCCTGTAATCCTAGCTACTCAGGAGGCTGAGATCTGAGGATCGAGGTTCAAAATTAGGCTGGGCAGGAATGTCAGTGAGACTCTTATCACCAATTAACCACCAGAAAACCAGAAGTGGTGCTGTGGCTCAAGTGGTAGAGTACTAGCCTTGAGCTGAAGAGCTGAGGGACAGCATCCAGGCCTAGAGTTCAAGCCCCATGACCGACAAAAGAAAAAGAAAGAAAGAAAAGAAAAACAAAAAACAAAAACCCTAGCTCAGGGTCTCAGAGCAGGGTAGTGCACCCCAAGAAGAGATGGCATTCCTCTCCTTCTGTACCTCGTGGGACGTATCTCTTCCCTGGCTATTTCTGAGTCACAACCTTTCAGATAAGGCTTTCTTGAGTGCTGAGAGCTGCTCGGGCATGTTGCTAAGCCTGAGGATGATGTCACAGGCACTGCATTACATGTGAGCACACTGCTCTGCACATGTAACAAGCAAGCAATGCATGTGGAAGACTAGGAGTGGTGGGTGGCATGGGAGGCACATGTGATCCTGGACTGAGCCTTCATACCTGGCATCTGCCACCAACTTCAGTTGGGAAATATCAAAGCAGAATTAAATGGTAGGATACTGAAGGGGACCTGGAGGGGGGCGGGGGGGGGGTCCAGAAAGTAGGACAATTGATTGCTGTGAAATGCCAGAGGTGATGTTGGTAAACACATCCATGTTGGGGATTGGCTGGGATAAAAGTGCAAGATCCTAAACCAAACTCAAAAAAAAAAAAAAAAAAAAGAAAAAAGAAATCAAACACAATGAACAAAGCTAGAAGAAAAAAAAAAAAAAAAACAGAGCTAGGGGCATGACTCCGGGTAGTAGAATACTTGTCTAGGAAGTAGAAGGCCCTGAGATTATACCCATCTGCCAACAGATAAAAATACAAAGATGTTTCTTTACTCTGAGGGTCTTCAACAGCAAGTGCAGATCAGATTAGACCATAAATTTAAAAGTCCATACGCTAAAACTCTTAAGTGGTACTTCAAGTCCCCTGTGATTTCTTGAATGTGATTTCTTACCTGTCAAATACTTATATCCCACATTTTATGTAAAGGCTTTTCTTCTGAGATGCCCTTAACTAGCTAACTGACTCCTTTCTGCCTACTCTGAAGAGTTCTTCCTGAAATAAAACTAATCTCTCAGACTATCTCTTTCCAAAGGATTCATGTTTAACTCCCATTTCCTCACTCTTTTTCCCTCCCAGATACTTCCTTTAAAAATTGTAAGTAGCTGGGTACAGTGGCACAACCCTGTAATATTAGCTACTTGGGAGGCAGAGATCAATGAATGCATGATGGCCCTAGGGCAGCCTGATCAGAAATAAGCACCTGATTCTATCACATCCAATGACTGGGTGCCATGGTGATAAACACCATCCATCCCAGCAACACAGGAATGCACAAACAGGCGGATGGCAGTCCAGCCTGGCCCAGGCACAAAACAAGACAAAGCAAGTGGACCAGTGTTTGCTTAGCAAAGCCTGAGGCTCTGAATTCAAGTCTCAATAGCATGCACGCACGCACGCATACACACACACACACAGTAGGATCATGGCTGAATTATGCCTATCTTTTTATCAAACTTCCCCTCAAATAATATCCAGAAATAATTCCATGCTTTTTGATAACCCTTACAGATAGGGGCTTTAGGGAAATGGATGATGTAATAATATTACTATATAAATTCTGGTAAATTTAGACACTAAGATAAAGGGAACTGGACCATCATTCTTGCCAGAATTCATGGAAGTTCAAACAAATGTCACAGATATAAAAGGTAAAAGGACATTCCTGGGGACTTACTGTCTCATAAACAAGACATTGTGCATAAACATCAGATTGTAAGACTGATTTTTTTCTGGTACTTTTTTTTTCCTTCTGAGTGGTCAGCCACCATTCCCAGAATGACAGAGGCTGCTCAACTCAATCAGTCCCATGACAAAGCCTAAAGCCAGTCTGGTTATATTAGGCAGTTCTGAGCCTTCTACTTGTTCCAGAAAAGTAGCAGGGAGAAAAAAAAATCACAGCACGAGGGAGGTAATTGCGGGTTATTGCTCTACTGGTTCCAATTTTAGTAGCAAATGAGCAATGTATAATATATTGAGCTTATTAAAAATTTTGAAGAAAAAAAATAAAGAGTGCTCACAAGGGGGATTGGAAAAGTTTGTGAGGTTTTTGCAAGATATCATAGTTACCAAAGCTGCCATCTGACAGCCACTAGCCCCTGTGTGGTGCTGGGACCTCTGGAACACTATTGTGGGCAAGAGGCTCACGGGGACAAATTCTGCCTTCCTTGCCTTCCTGAGGGGAGGGGGAAAGGGGAAACAGGAGAGGTGCCTTAGGACTGTCTCTGAACCTTCCAGAGCATTCTTCTAAGAAGCAAACCAAGACTTCCTAAAAGCAAACCAAGACTTCCTCTGAAATACAGATAAGGTTTGTGTTTTTTGCTTTGTTTTTGCTTTGTATGCAGGAAAACTGTCTTATTCAGATGTTCACAACCTGCTAAGATAATATAAAATGCTGCCTCTGAACTTCTTTTTAAGATAAAGTCAAAGCTGGGTACTGGTGGCTCACACCTGTAATCTCAGCTACTTAGGAAGCTGAGATATGAGGCTCTCAGTTCAAAGCCAGCCCAGCCAGGAAAGTCTGTGAGACTCTTATCTCCAATAAACCAACAGAAAACTGGTAGTGGCACTGTGGCTCAAGTGGTGGAGTGCTCGCCTTGAGCTAAAGAGTGCAGGGACAATGCCCAGGCCCAGAGTTCAAACCCCATGACCCAAAAAAAAGAAAAGTCACTTGCCTTCCTGCCAACCATCCCTTCAACAGCCACCTCTATACTTTGTTGTCTTAGACTTCCTTTCTTTCTTTACATAGTATTGGAGTCTTAACTCAGGGCCTGTGTTTGCTAGGGAAGTATTCTACCACTTGAACCATGCCTCCAGTCCATATTGCCTTAGTTTACTTTTCAGATGAGCTCTTGTGCTTTGTGCTTGGGGACAAATTTGGACTGTCATCCTCTTACCTCTACGTCCCACCTAGTTAAGATTAAAAGTATGCTCTACCTCACCCAGCCCAACTTCTATTCTGTGTAAATGGTCTAGCCTCACACAGTTATAACCACAGAAAACAGAGTAAGTCATAGAATTTAACATTTATATCTAAAAAAGACATGATTTCCTTACAAAATATTCCCTTACAAATATTTTGTTGGAATGTCAAGTCACATATAAAAGTCAATCCCAGGTATGTTAATTGCCCATCCATATATGGTATATACCATGTTAGAATTTAAAAATGTAGACAAACACACAGTCATTCTTTGAGAGATGCTTTCTAAGCATAAAGTCCAAGAGTCAAATTTTGAAGTAGAAGATTCCTATTTCTGGGGCTGGGAATGTGGCTTAGTGGTCAAGTGTTTGCCTAGCATGCATGAAGCCCTGGGTTCAATTCCTCAGTACAACATAAACAGAAAAAATCAGAAGCGGTGCTGTGGTTCAAGTGGTAGAGTGCTAGTAGCTTTGAGTAAAAGAAACTCAGGGACATGGTTCAAGTGGTAGAGTGCTAGTAGCCTTGAGTAAAAGAAACTCAGGGACAGTGCCAGGCCCTGAGTTCAAGCCCCAGGACTGGCAAAAAAAAAAAAAAAAAAAGATTCTTCTTCCTTTTGCTTTGTTGAACTTGCTGCCTCTCAACTACTCTCAGCCCTCTCAAGCAAAATGACTGAATGAGAATGCAAACCAGGGAAGCATTGCTCAGGACTGAACCAGAGTTGACAGGAAGCATTTAATACACACTTGCCAGGCACAGGTAGAGATAAGGCATGATATCTGTGGCCCTGGGCCCAAGTATCTTTGCTAAAACAACATAATGAGCATAATAAGATGAAAAGTGAGCCGGAACTAAATCAGGAAAATGCCAATCTCTCCAGATCCAGGGAGAGTTGTAAAGCAAGGAGAAATCCTAAAACCAACACTTAGAAACTTAGAAATGAAATGGCAGCAATGCTTAAACCTGTCAGGAAACCCTTGGGTCAGAGAGAAAATATTCTTAAGAGAAGTTGCAGGTCGTAGCCTGGACCTTCTATCAGATCATACACCCAGACAGGGCACGGCTTGCCCCAAATGGAAAGAAAAAGCAATAAACTCCCAACAAACAGACCCACCTGGCAGAACGCCTCCACCCAGTCCAGTAGACTAGCTAGCATGAGCTGGGGTAGGAGGTGACCTTGCAGGACCTCTCACCCCCCATCCCCAGCTGGCAGTTATTCAAACACTTAATTAGAATGGATTTTTCATTAGCTGGATCTCCTGTTTGTCCAAAATGAATCATGCGCTCTATTTTTGGAACAAATTAAAAGCTGGAATAAAACCTTGATTATTCAAGCATGAGTCAACAGGTAACAAACCCACATCAGGTATAGAATCAGAAGCCACAAAATTAGAGGACAGGAACCACCTCTAAGTAGGAAGAGAAGACAAAGGAGAATAAATAGGACAAGCAAATCCTAAGTAAGTTTTAAGTCATACTTTTCTACTACTCTCACAAAACTAGAATTGGAAATACTAAGAGTAAGACTAGGAAATGAGAAGCGAACAGGGGAAATCTGGAAAAGAAACTAGAAATGCAGAAGCAAAAAGGTTCATTAGCTTGAAGGACTTTCAGTCTGCAAAGAAAAGCTAGCAAGGAAGAAGGACAAGAAGGAAGTAGGCAGAAAATCAAGATGTGTGTTCTGGAGCAAGATCTCAAGAAAGGGAGGGAGGGAAGAAGGAAGAAAGAAGGAAAAAGGGAAGGGAGGAGAAAGCAAGGGAGGGAGAGGTAAGAAGGAAAGGGGAAGGGAGGGAGGAAGGGGGGAGAAGGGAGGGAGGGACTGAGGAAGGGAGGGAGGGAGGGAGGAAGGGGGGAGGAGGGAGGGAGGGACTGAGGAAGGGAGAGAGGGAGGGAGGAAGGAAGGAAGGAAGGAAGGAAGGAAGGAAGGAAGGAAGGAAGGAAGGAAGGAAATACTTCTTTCAGGACCCTCAGTATCTCTTGTCCCTAAGCCCTTGGCTGGACATGGCCAGCAGGACAAATCCCAATATGTCATTCTTTCTATTCTTTCTATTAAAGAATATCACCTCCTCATGTACTCTACTGAAATTCTTAACCACACAGCTCAAGATCCTATTTTAAAAACTGTATGTAGAATTGTATTATATATTTAATTATATATATCTGTATTATATAAAATATATGCAAATACATAAATAACTTCATGCTACACCTACTTTTAAGTTGTATTATGCAATTTATTCATTATTAAGGTTGTAAGCAGAAGCTATCTAGATATTTTCAAGGAATCCTTTCATAAAATTCTAGAAATGAGCTGGGTGCCTATGAATCATAATTCTAACCCTAACTATTCAGGAGGCTGATATCTGAGGATCACAGTTTGAAGAGCCAACCTAAGCAGAAAAGTCCCCATGAGACTCTTAATCTCCAATTAACCACTCAAACACTAGAAATGGAGCTGTGGCTCAAAGTGGTAGAGCATTAGCCTTGAGTAAAAGAGCTCAGTCAGATACAGTGTCCAGGCTGTTCAAGCCCCACAACCTAAACAAAAGCAAAAAATTCTAGAAATGAACTTATTGTAGGAGTTTCAGTGAAGAGCTCACAGCTGTTAGCATTTTCTTCCCCAGACATGAAAACTTTCTTAAAATAATTAAAGAGACTGAACATTAATATGCAAGCTTGCATTCTTTGTTAATTTCATTTTTAAGTTTTTATTGTAAAAATACTGTACAGAGGGGTTACAGTAACATGAGCAAGGTAATGAGTACATTTCCTATCAAGCATTGTTGTTGCCTCTTCCTTTGTTTTTCCCCTACCATCCCTTCCCTCCCTCCTTCACAACTATACCCACCCCCACCCCTACTCCCTCACTTTCCCACTCCCATCCCCCCTCCCCGCCAAAATTGTAAAGTTCATTTTTCAACATAGTCTTGTACATCTCATTGTTACATAGTATCTTGTATATCTCATTGTTATAGTGGGTCAACCTGTATCCCTATTTAAACATTTTGTTTTTTCCTTTCCCCTCCCCAAATTAGAGAAGTGTATATACAAGATGCAGGGCACCGACATCAAATACAGTGAAAACAGGGGTTATACTACGGGGGAGAAACATACAAAGAAACAAAAAAATCACATGGTACATTATAAATACATTAGAAACAATAGCAAGAAAGAAAAAAAAACCACTTATGTTCCTATCTTGGGGTTGATTTTGCTTAGCATCATCTTATCTGGTCATATGTACATAGCTTTTGAGCTTTTCTGCTTGTCCCAGACATATACTAGTTATTGCAAATAAGGGGAACTATGTTTCTTTGGGCCTGGCTTACTTCACTTAATATAACTTTTTAAATTTCATTTTTATGTTGCATCATTCAGAATACTCTTTTTTAAATAGCTAATTTAGGTTACAACTTTTTTTTTTACAGCGAAGGCCACTAACTTTTGCCCTGAACGATGCTGTTTGTCCATTTTTATTTTGAGATTTTTTTTTTTTCAGTTGCTGGGCAGTACCATTAGTAACAGCAAAGTCTTTACCCAGAATCACCCAGAATACTTGTGCTGGGTCCCATTCCTCTCCATGCATTTGGATGAACACCTCCCTCCTCTGGCTGAATGTAATAATGGGGAAAGGGGTTTCATGATATTTCACTGTAGACACTTCCACATGTATTTCCTGAAAACAAGCACGCCCTTCTAAGTAGTCATTCCGCCATTATCACACTTGGGGTATTTCACATTGAGATTTTGTTTCATTCTTTTTATAACCTGTGTCTGGATTCTTGGTTTGGAGTCCAGGACTTCCCTTCTTCTGTCTGCTCTCCCTGCACATGGCCACGATAAATGAGCTCACATCTCCCCTGGCAAAGCCATGACACTCCGTCACTAAACATACAGTCTATGGACCACCACAACATCCAGCATTAGAATTCTGTTTTACTCAGAATATAAATGCAACACGAGGGCCTAAATACAGAATCCAGTTTTGTACCTCCACCCTCCCAAAAAAAGTATTCCAGGAAAATCTTTTTTAAAAATAAAAAAGAAGTTTCTCAGCCTGGCACCTACCATTGGATCTAAGGATCCAATTAATGACAGAAAGGAGTCAGAAATAACACTATGGCTCAAGTGATAGAGTGCTAAAGGAGCAAAAGGAGCTCAAGGACAGAGCCCAGGCCAGGCCCAGCATGCAAGCCGGGGACAGACAAAAAAAAAAAAAAAAGTTATTTTAAAAAGGTACAGAAGTCAAAAGGGGGAAAAAAATGTGGGAAAAGTTGAAGAAACTGGAAGTTCAGTTCCTGCCACACAGCCCAGCAAAATCACAAAACCTTAAAATGCTTAATGCCTGGGGAAATGTATTAAAAACAAAAAGCCAGAGAGAAAGACTAGAAGCCAACAGCCTCCCTCCCCCTGGTTCTGTCTATAACACATATTGGGCAGAGGTCTCTGGTCCTCTAAGCACCATACCAATCATCTTGGGAGCTTTTAAATAATGCACAGATGCCTTGAAACCCACCTTAGGCCAATAAAAGCCGAAGGCTCTCGGGACCAAATGGGGATGATGGTATTTACAAGCTCCCCAGGGGATTCTAGCAAGCAGCCAGCAACTGGGACCCTCGGCCCTTATGCAAAGGACACTCCAACCTTGGTTACAGCTGTGTATTTTGCTCTCTGCCACCTTGTGAGTTTTAGTCTTGGGAAGGGACAGGAACTGTCATCTTATCTCTTGGTGAGACACTGCCAGGCCAGAACTATTCATAAATGCATTGCTAGATAGTATCAAGTCTCTTTGTAGACTGGAGATACTTGGGCGATTCCAACAGCAGAAAAAAGTCACCCCCAGATGGCAGACAATTGAGGCATCAAAGTTTTGCCAATGCCACTGTCCCAGTACAAAGGCACTAAGATCCGCTTTCCCTGGCTTCCCAGGGGCCCAAAGCAGCTTCCTGAAAAGTACTCAGGACAAGCTTCCAGGAAGCTCAGCTGCAGGACAGACCCAGCTAACAAAGTCATTCTGCAAACATCCCTTACACATTCCCTAAGCAGAGCTTAGCATTTGAACCCTACAGATGGTAGATTGGTTTATGCCCTTTCTTTTCCATCTCTCATTCTTCCTACTCTGTATTTTTTGGGGGAAGGGGGGGAATAGGCTAGAGGTAACTTTAGCTCTGTCTCCAAAGTTGCTGGGGCAGACTGCGAGAGTTTATGAAGTGCCTACCAAGTGCCAGGAGATGGGAAAGACACCACAGGATTGACTGCGACAAGCCAAGAGAGGTAAGGACAAATGCATCAGCAAGGACACACATCCCAGACCACTGAGCAAACATTCCACATCCTGTCACCAGTGTGGCTGCCAGGGCACACAGGAGGGAAGGGCCCGGTGGGTGGAGGGGGACCGCAACCCTATCCAATTCCTGACATGGCAGCCCCCTCCCTCCCAGCTCTGATCTCCATTACATCCTGGGATTGAATGGCCCAATAAAAATGTCCAGTGTGAAAGACAGATTCAAAAACTGAAGAAACATTATCCTGATGGAAGGCCCTTCACATCCTCTACCCTCTGTCTTCTAGCCCTCCCCCCCCCAGCCATGTTTCTCTTCCCCTCCCCCTCCTCCCAACCCACTCACCCCCCTCCCTCCATCCCCACCTCTGACCAGGCAGAGAATTTACGGGCTGTAAGTCCTGTTTTTCTACACTGATGGAAACCACTGGCAAACATTTCTACCAGGCCAAGAGTCAAATACCCAGGCACCCAACAGAGCTTTAGCAGCCTGCATTTATGAAGCCAATGGAAGTGCACTGTGACTATAAACCATCTTATATTTACTATGACAGAACTGTATTTGAGTTCATAAAAAAAAGATTGCTTTTGCTTAACTTCACTTGCCTGCAAGATCCTTGTTCTTTTTTTTTTTTTAAAGGGGGGGATTGTGTATCAGATGCAGAAGACACAGCCTGAAATGCTAAGTCAGTTAGATCACTCTTTGTAGGGGTAAAGAAATTAAGTTAGACCTATAGGGATCCTAAGCAAGATTCCATAAGCTCTAATTGCCCCTTCTTGGTACCTTCTGGGATAAATGGATCCCATGATTTATTTTGGTGTGTGTATGTGTGTAAAGGTATTAAAGCTCTTGGCTTTTTTTTTTTTTTTTTTGCTCAAAGCTGATATTCTACCATTTGAGCCACTGCTTTACTTCCAGCTTTGTGCTAATGAATTGGAGAAAAGAGTCTTACACACTTTGCTTCCCTAAACTGGCTTGGAACCATTCTTCTCCAACCTCAGCCTCTTGAGCGGCTACAATGACAGGTATGAGCAGCCGCCACCTGGCTGTGGATCTCATCAGAAAGGAGGGAAAGTGTTGGGTCTCACAAATATCCCAGAAGAACCCTGGGGAAGGACAGGATCACATCTCCTTCATAGCTTGAAGGAGAGTGAAGTTGGAGTGCCAGAGGCCTACCAATCACAAAGTCCAGGGGGAGGGACATGCCTCTTTTCTTTCAAGTACTAGTAGAGTGCCTGGGTGGGCTGATATCCAAGTTTCCTTTCATTCAAATCATCACACACACAGACTTTTAGTCAGCTGGAGCAAGAAGCAACAGGACTAGGACTTTTTTGAGTTAATCTAAGAATAGGATTATTGGAAAATAAAACGTGGGTCACATCCAGCTACTGTGAAATGCTAACACCCCACCCCACCTCCTCCTCCCCCTAGCCAGATGTGTCTGGAACATTTAAGTGGTTTTATCTCATCTCTCCAGCAATTTGAGGGGCTGGAAATCCAACAGATTCTTTCAGTTCTAACCCTTCCTGACTCTAAGAATCACTAAGTCAATGGAGTGCAGAACAGAGAGAAAAGCCCAGCAGCATATCACATCACTGCCTGCCTGAGCCACATTGATCTCCATGGTTGGGATGAAGGCTGCTGTTCCCTTCCTTTCTAGCTATGGGGATTTGTCCCTGGAGGAGAACATGGTGCAGCTCCTCTCTTTCTTGAATATGGTTATGAATCTTTTTTCTTGAGAGATGGTCTCACTATGTACTAAACTACCCAAGCTAGTACTAAACTTCTAAGCTAAAGCAATCCTCCTGTTGCTTCTACAGTAGGTAAAACCACAAGCACTGAGTTCAGCACTCTGCACTTTTTCAGTGCTATTACATAACTGAGAGGGTGAGTTAAACCACAAAACTAACACTGTGAGAACTGATACAAAGCATATCATTTTCTTTTCCTTCTTTCTCTTTCTTTCTTTCTTTCTTTCTCTTTCTTTCTTGCTTGCTTGCTTGCTTGCTTTCTTTCATGCCATACTAGGCTTGAACTCAGGAACAGAGCACTGTCCCTTTGCATTTTTACTCAAGGCTAGCACTCTACCACTGAGCCACAGTTCCACTTCTGGCTTTAATTGGACATAAGAGTCTTTTAGGCTTCTCCACCTATGCTGGCTTCGGGTGGCAATCCTCGAATGTCAATCTCCTGAGTAACTAGGGTTATAGGCCTGAGCCACTGGCACCCAGCTCAGTTTTCTTTCACTATTTATTGTTGAATAAGTAGACCCATCTTCTACTCCACAGTAAAGCATCTAGATTTGTCCTGTGAACTGAAGAACTCAATTACCATTGCTCTTCAGAAAGCTAAAGATCTCATATCACTTTTAGGGAGCTTTTACTACAACTCCAAAAGAAGCAATGCTGCTTTCCATCAGTAGAACTCCATGACAACAGTTTAGTATACTTTTTTCCTGGTATGGGGGCATGAACTCAGGGCAATGATCTTGCTCTGCTTGCTTTCTAGCATTCTATCATTCTGGCCTGGCTTTTTGTTGGTTAACTGAAGAAGGAATCTCATAAACTTTTCTGCCAGGGCTAGCTTTGTGCCATGAACATCTAGATCTCATCCTACTGAGTAACTAGGATTGCAGATATGAACATCTGGCATCCAGAATGCTAATGATATTTTTAAATTATTTTTAAATGAATTCTTTTTATTGCAAACACAAGTCTGCATTAATTTTCCCACCTAATTTTTGTAGAAAGAAGAAGAACTCAGCAGGCTAAGGTGATATCCATTCAATAACTGACATGATTAGAAATTAGAAACATGTAAGTTGGTGACTCACAATTCCATTAGACTACAAAGATGGTGGAGTTAACGCCTACAAGCACACTGATTATACAGTATTTTCTGGAGAAGGTCATACAGACATAGCTAACTTCACACAGATCCCATTAGACAACTGGATTTACAGCCACGTTTTTAAGTAAGAAATGGGCAAAGCCAGCTTTCTTCCAGACTCAAAATACAGGAAAAATGGAAGAAACTATGACATTTAACCTTTCTCGATTTGAGCCTCCACAAGTAGTGTAACCAACTTTTCCACTGTTTTCACGGCTCCTCTACATTCATTCCATCCATCTTCTCCACCTTGCTTCCAATCTTCACCTTCATTCCCAATTACATCAATTCCCTTATTATTTAAACAGAAAAGGCCTTCCCTGTTTTTGTCAGAATTTACTATTTACCAGCCAGCAAACTAGAGAGAGGATGGAGTAGAATATGAGCATTACAGTGTCTTACGAAATACATGAGGACAACTAATGCGAACATTTCTATTATGTACCAATTTTCTTCTGCCTGGTGGATAGCCCTGATGTAGAAGATACCAGAATTCAAGTGTTTTGAAAAGATTTGAAAGCAGGTTCTCAAAATGTTCAAGATCTTTGGGGCCGAGATTTATTTTCAGAGGAACACATCTATCAGAGAATACTTTAATATTTTATTTCAATCCATTTGCGTTTGTTTTGATTACTCACAATTTTGGACGCACTGTCTTAACACCTCAATCACTGCTTCCTATTTATGTTTCCTTTCTTCTCTTGGAGTGGTTAACTTTTTTTCTCGCATTTCAAGCTACCTTCTCCTCCAGTTAAGAAGTTATTTGATTCGTGCTAACATTTACATGTCTTTTGCAAAGTAATTCATTTGAACAAGTCAAATGTTAATGCTGCAATCCTTCTATTAATGTAAAGGTTAAAATATTTCAACCTTGCCCTCTGTTTCACCTTTCTCTCCTAATTTTCACCACCAGTAAAACTGGTGTTAATCCAGCTAATGTACTACTTTTATTAATTTGATAGTCATTGCTCATTGAGATGTCTGAGTGTGTTTACCCCTTGCTTGGCTCAACATATGTTTTTTTTTTTTCATAGTGCTTTTCTTCTGGATCATTTCTTCTACTCCAGTGTGGCATTTTATAGTTGTTTTGGCAATGGTCTGTTCACATTTAATTATTTTTTTCTAAAGTAACTTCCCATTCTGTCCTCTAAGTCTTATTAAATGGATCTGACACTCAGCCAGCTCATTCTCTGTGTCTCCAAACCACAATTTCAATGCCTACCTCTTTTAAGTTTTTCGGTTTTACCCATTATGAATATGTCTGCTGTTGGAAAAGTTCATCCTTTACCTTTCAGTTCTCCATAGGTTTTTCTGGGTTAACTTGTGTTTTACTATAGCCATTCAGTTTTTTTAACATTCTGTTTTTCACTTTCTTAAACTTCTGCCAGCCAGCAAGAACTTCAGAGGGACAGAGAACAGTTCTTCCAGCCCTTGCTCAGCTCCTAGTTCTCAGACTCTAGAGGAAACAGGAATGTACAGCATATGCAAACCGAAGCCCGGGACCTGTGGTTTTAATTCCTCGTGAGGGATTTCTGTTTTGTGTTGCTCAAAAGCCCACAGAAAGGCAAGCTTCCTTGCAACTTCTTTCTTCTTCTTTGGTAATACTGTACTTTGTGCTTGCTACACAGATACAGTACCACGTGAGCAGCCCTGCAAACTTTTGTGCTCTAGTTATTTCTCACACAAGATTGTGTTTTTGCCCAGTCTGGACTGAACCATCATCTCCTATTTATAACTTCCCATGTAGCTGAGGCAAGAGGCACACATCACCATGCCCAGCTTTTTAATCTTTTTTTAAAAATTAAGATAGGGGTTTCATGAACCTTTCTGCCTGGACTAACTCAACACTTAGACCCAGTCTGTCACCTGCATACCTGGGAAGTGAGGTATAAACCATCGCTCCATACCACCAGTGAGGATTTTTTTTTTTTGGGGTCCGGTCATGGGGCTTGAACTCTGAGCCTGGGCACTGTCCCTCAGCTCTTCAGCTCAAGGCTAGCGCTCTACCACTTGAGCCACAGCGCCACTTCCGGCTTTTTTCTTTTTGCTTATGTGGTGCTGAGGAATCGAACCCAGGGCCTCAGGCATGCAAGGCAAGCGCTCTACCACTGAGCCACCTTCCCAGCCCCACCAGTGAGGATTTTTAAGATGTTCGTTTTCCACAGCAATCAACCTCTGAAACTTTAATGTAAGAGACGGAGCCCAGAAGTCAGATTCTGATGTGAATTTAATCCATTTGGGAAAGATAGTGTGGTGTGCGTGCGTGCGTGTCTGTGTGTGCGTGCACATTTGCACATGTGTGTGAGTGTAGGGACTAAGGGGGCCAAAGGTAACAAATGTGTATTAGGAACAAATAACACAGCCAAATAATCCCAAAGTTATGTCCTCTTTGGAGCTGACTGTAACCTCTGCCACATTCCCATTCATCTCCATCTAAAATGGGTCTTCAGTCATTCCACACGCCGCCCACCTTCCTGCTCCCAGAAGCTGTGTCCTAGATGTGTAAACGGCAAAGTTCTATTCTGGGAGTCACCATTAATCCCACTTGGCGAGTGTGTCACCATGCGGAAGACTGGAGTCACAGGTTAACAGTTATCTTCATCCCTTCCTCCTTCTCTCCCCTCAAAGACCAAAATCCTCTTATAGCTCAGATGTGATAAGATCTTCAAGAACCACTGATGTTCAGATGTTCTCGCCCCATCTGAGAAACTCCAGCTGTTCGCCTGGATTGCAAAGGAAGGCTCTGAGGATGTGGAGGAAATAAATCAGCCATGAGGGCTACTGTTAGACATGACGCCTCCTCTTTATGACTGTTCAGTTTCTCTTCTCAGTGGCTGGCTGTGTCCTTTGGCTTTTTGTCCTAAGATGTTAAGAATGCTAAGGTGTCTGGTTCTGATTCTGGCTGATTGCTTTTTTCATGACAAAGATTATCTTGTTCCACTGACTTTGGAAACAGGAAAAAGAAAGAATCGTTCATCTACAGTGTCATCATGTGACAACTGTATACATTTAGTTCAGTTTCCATTCTTGCCTTATAACTTAAACACAATAAGGCCCCTGTATATTACAAATTTTTTAGGGGTACTAGTTTTCTAAATACCTTTTTCTCTCTCTTTTTTTTTTAACCGATTCTAGGGTTTGAATTCTGGGCCTAGGTGCTGTTTCTGAGTTTCTTTGGCTCAAGGCTAGTGCTCTTCCACTTGAACCACAGTGCCACTTCTGGCTTTTTCTGAATAGTTTATTGGAGATAAGCTTTCCTGCCTGGGCTAGCTTTGAACTGCAATCCTCAGACCTCAGCCTCTTGAGTACCTAAGATTACAGGCATGAGCCACCAGCGCTGGCTTCTTTCTTTTCTTTCTTATGATGAAAGTGATACTGGAATTTGACTCGTAATCCTTGCTGGGCTGGCACTCTACCACCTGAACCATGCCTCTAGCCTAGCTCTTAGCTGATTATTTTGGAGCTAAGAGTCACTCAGACTTTTCTCCCAGGCTGGCTTTGAATCCCATTCCTTTGGATCTCAGTCCACTGAGAAGCTAGAGCCACTAGCACCTGGCAGAGCATCATTAAAAGCAAACAAACAAAAGCAAGCAAACATAAAACACCTCTAACTGGAACAAGGTAGAATGCTTAGCCATAATCTACAGAAGAGGAAACTAAGTCATCTGATCTGAGAATGAGATGCCCCACACCACAGAAAGATAGGGAAAAGCTTCTTGTTACTTGCAATTCCTTCTTACATGTTTCTGAAGCCTGGGGAATCCACACCTGCTACTCCAGCCCACACAAGCTCCGAGGTGTTGAAATTAGACCCACAGATGGAGCTAAAGGCAGAAAGGGTATGGGGGAGTCTGGGGTGGCTCAGAGAAGTAGTGATTCTGAGGCCGATCTGTGTGCAGCTTATACAGAAACAGTAAGTCTGTTTTTTGCTACATGTGGTTCTGAGAGGGAATTCCAGAAAAAATACCTTGTGATGGCAGTAGTGAAGAGAATTTACAAGCCTTGCTGGAAGCTGCATGGATGAACACTGTTTATTGGCATCTCCAAATTCTAGGAGTGTGAGTGGTTGTTTTATGAGACAACTCCATCTTCTTAACATAGTATTCCATACTGCTCAGTTGATTTCTTTTTTTGTGTGCTGGTACTGGGGCTTGAATTTAGGGCTTTGGCCCTATCCCAGAGTTGTGTTATTGTTGTTGTTGTTGTTGTTTGCTCAGCTGGTACACCTGGTGCTGTACCACTTGAGCCACAGCTCCACTTCCACCTTGATACATTCTTTGAATGAGTGTTGGGCTTGCAAGACTCCAGGGAAAAAACCTTTCTCAGAAAGCATCCCAAAAATGGTATGGGTTACTAATTTGCTACCTCCAGTTTAGGTGAATGGCTGGCTGACAATGTCTCCTGACTTTCTTACAGACAACCTACCCAGAGGGACAAATTAAAGAGAGGAGGATCCACAGCACACAGAAAATAAGGTGATGGGAAAGTATGTGGTAAAACAGATAAAACGATAGGAATAGGATCTAGGCAGTGTAGTATTCACATAAAACTCCTTTAGCTCAGAGAGAAAATTAAAGAGAAAGACAGACAGAGACAGACAGACAGATAGGCAGGCAGACAGGCAGGGAGACAGACAGACAGATAGATTAGATCAATAGATAGAGATGATAGATTAGATCAAGATAGAAATAGAGACAGAAACCAAAACAGAGACAGACAGAAACAGAAACAGAGGAAAAGGCAGGAAACGAAAATGCCTTTCCAAAAACCAAACTGATGCCAGACTCTATTCCCCACATCTTTTTTCATTCTATTCCTTGTAGAGTCTTTTTTACCTCTGTGAATTCATTCCTTGGGAACATTTCTCTAAAGGCACCCAAATATAGTCAAAAGGTATGTCAAACCTTTCTTTTTCCCAGTCCTGGGGCTTGAATTCTGGGCCTGGGCACTGTCCCTGAGCCTCTTTATGATCAAAGCTAGCATTCTACTACTCGAGCACAATACCACTTCTGGCTTTTTTTGAATAATTTGTTGGAGATAAGAGTCTCATAGGGATTTTTCTGCCCAGACTGGCTTTGAACCATGATCCTCAGATCTCAGCCTCCTGAGATCTGTGTATTCTCCCAAACCAACCAGACCCAAAAATCTGATGATTCTTCCTCTCCAAACATACCTGGTCAAGGTCTTCATCACTTTTAGCCAAAAGCATTAGTCATCTCCTTGATGGAGTGCCCACCTTCATAGTACCCTCTGCCTTAATTACTAACACCTACCCAGTCACTACAAACTAACGTTCTGTGTTCCTCCAAGGTTCCTAAGGGTACAACTGTCATCTCTAGCGTGACTGTGTTAGGAGGTCTGGCCTTTGGTTATTCATGAGATTTGGATAAGGACACTTGGTGAGGAATATGATAGAATTAGTGCCCTTTAAGAGATACAAAAGACCTTATTTCCTGCCCTGCTCCCTCTATATGTTAAGAAGACATGGGAACAATTGTGTGTAAGAAAGAGTGTCCTTTATGAGACATCAGATCTGTGGTGCTTCTCTGGACCTTCTCAGGCTCTACTACTCTAACAGTTTCCTACAAAACCCAGGTCAAAGGTATTTTTGTTACAGCAGCTCAAATGTTCTAACACAACCTCCTGGATGGAATAGTCACCCCCATTTCTCATCCAACAACTTCCCAATGAATTTGTTCTATCCCCAGAACTGTGTCAACCCTCTAGAAGTAAAGGACATGTAAAATCTCAAAAACTTTCCCTCAGTTCTACAGACAGCAATCTAAAAATTTTTAGACTGACTTCCATCACATTCGTCTTTCTCGTGTCATCTTGAAATATGCTTCAAGTCAAAATATCTACTCCTCAAATTAATCTCCTTCCCACTCACCCACATTTGATGGTTACTCCTAGCTGTGATTTCCACCCATTGTTTCATTATTTATATGATTCTCACCCATTTTGTACAGATCCATCTCTCTTGAGAAGTATTTCCCCCCAAATACTACAACACTCTCCTTCTCCCTCATGATAAATTATATTCTTCCTGTCATTATGCACACTACCCGAACACTGAGAGTCTTTCCTGATTCTTCCCTAAATTTCATTTTCCTGTACTATGAAAAAAAAACCATTCACAATATAAATACGTATATATGTATGTATATATATACATATATGTATATATATATGTATGTATATATATGTATGTATATATATGTATGTATGTATATATATGTATGTATATATGTATGTATGTGTATATATATGTATGTATATATATATATATATATATATATATATTACATATGTTTGTTTATTTTGTCAGTTGTAAACTCAGGGCCTGGGTGCTATCCCTGAGCTTTCTTTGCTCAAGGCTAGCACTCCACCATTTTGAGCTCTACTTCTGATTTCTTGGAGGTAAGTGTCCCATGCATGTTCCTACTGAGCTGCCTTTGAACTGGGATTCTCAAATCTCAGCCTCCTAAGTAGCTAGGACTATAGGTGTGAGCCACCAGCACCCAGCATCATTCATGGTGCTTTGATTTTGTAATCTCCTAGTTGTATAAGACATTTTGCATGAAACTGCACTGCTCATATTAGTGCAGAGTCTAACAAAGGAGCCACCAATGGGCCTCTGGGCTCGCAGATCTGTATCATTTCATTCCTAGTTCCAACTAGGATTTTTTGCTCTTCCAATAATAGTTACTTGTGTCAGAGAGGAAACAAACAATGGAAAAAGCTTATCAGCTTATAGCTCTTACATGACAGCTCATTCAGAAATTTTAGTCCCCTCCACCTGTGTCTAAAAGGTTCCCAGAAAGCATGAGACCACACAAAGAGGTTAGCCAAGAGTCCACCAACAGAAGCAAAGGAAGGGATGGAAACTGTGCAGGGAAAGAATGAAATGGGAAAGGATTAGCTGCTGAGATGATTATGGAGAGCCCAGTGGGCTTAGAAGTGCCAAGTGTTCAGTGTCAACATTGACCCATTCCCCTCTGAGATGGAGTGCAAGCAGAAATTCCATGTGAATTGGGACAATTTGGAAACTTTCTCAGGAAAGTAGGTGGAGAATGTTGACCCTGCAGCGAGTAACCTATAACATACAACAAGACTTTCTAGAAAGCAAATAGAGGCCTTGCCTCAAAGGAGCAACGTCAGCATCACTTGGTATTTTTGTTAGGGATGCAGATATGTGCGGCTGTCCCCTTGAGTCTACCATATGAGCGCTCCCAGCCCCAAACTTAGGAGCTTCCCTTCTACGGAGTTCTCCAGTGAAAGTGGTACCCAGCACTGGTGATGCAGTTCTAATAATTGATGCCCAGGAAGGAACACTAGGTCTTCGTAACTTAAAGCAATAAGCACTGATTTTCTCACATCATTTAGAAGGTCAGGGATCCTGCAGCTGCTGCTGTGGGTAGTTCTGGCTCAGGTGAGGAGATTTCCACTCCAGCTCACACACATGGCTTTGCAGGGAGGGTCATGTGGCCCTCTCCATCACAGGGCTGTTCATAAAACAGGGCAGCTACTTCCCCTACCCCCGCCAGACAAACACACACACCAGCTTCAATCATCTAAGACAGAAACATACCCAAATCCCAAAGCACAGTCCTTTGGATCCCAAGCTAGAAGTAAACTCCACGTCACTCCTGCTATATTCTGTTTGTTCTAAGTGTGTCACTAGCTCCAGGACACTTAAGCTCCACCTCTTGAAGGAAAGACTATCGGAGAATTTAGACACATCACAAAAACCCCGCAACAGTGTCACAGGTTTCCAAACACCTTGCATGTCACCTAGCACTGACATCTCCTCCATAGGAAATCCAATGACATCTCAAGAAGTTCACTGCTCCTAGAATAGGAAACAACTCTAAATGATTTTTTCTTAGCAAATTGATTGGTGCAATTATAACCACTTCCCTGCATAATGCTGGTAGCAGAACTGGTGTTTGTTTTGTGGGATGACTGATCCGGCATATTTCTCATTCATAAATTGTGGTTCTGCCTGGCCAGTGTGGGTGAAGACCTCACCAGTTCCAGGCCCTCCTAACCTGTCTTCCCCCTGACTATCATCCTCCTCTCCTTACTAGAGATGGCTGCCTCCCTCAATGCCTTGAGTATGGTGAGGAAACCAGCAAAGCTAACTGTCCCTCAGGGGAAGAGGAAAAATGAGAGATGGGGAACTCAGAAGCCATCCCCCCCACACACACACACACATTAGGCCACAGCTTTCTAAGACGCAACATGACAATTTCACACTTGGAGAAAACCAACAGGCACTGTAAGAAGATACAAAACCTTCCTCCCAGAGAAACCAAGTCATCTCAGCAATTTATAGGAAACCCAGGCTAGATCCTTTCTAGAAAGTATCTTGTTACGTTTATAATCAGTGCAACTGCCATTTGTGTCATGTTTCAGGTGTGTCTTTTATGTCTAATGACCAGCCTGGGGGCTTAAACTAGGACTTCAAACATTTTCCTTTTTTTCCCTCATAACCACTTGAGGCATGCCTCCAGTCCAACATTTTGCTGGTTAGTTGGAAATAAAGAATATCACGGAGTTTGTCTCAGCCACCTGACAGAGAAGAGATTCCATCTCCAAAATAACCAGCAAAGAGCCAGCTGAAGGCATGGTGTAAGAGGTAAAGTACCAGTCATGAACAAGAAAGCTGAGCTAGAAGAGCTCAAGGCCCTGAGTTTAAGGCCTGGTACCAACACACACACACACACCACACACACACACACACACACACACACACACACACACACCCCACATAATGTATATAAATACATGCATATGTGTATGTGTGTATTCACCTTACTCTCCAGTGGTTACCTAACATACTAATCTCAATGGAAAAAATGAACAATTTCCGAGAAAGTGTTACAGGAGACTTGCATTACTATCTTCCTAATAAATAAAGTCTAATATGAGCTAATAAAATAACACTCCTAAAGTTGTCTACACATGCTATGCTATCAAAACCACTAGTCACATGAGTAAAAAAATCTGCTTGACAAGAATCAGGTAAGACAAGCAAAGGACTAACTAAATATTTTACACTCCAAAAAAACTTGCATTATATCAGTATTTTGACAACTTATCTCAAAAACTTTATCGATGGCTAGAATAGCTGCAGAACTGTTTTAATAAACTCAAGTCCATCAGATAAATACGAGACTATAGAACCCCAAGGTCACTTCAAATGCAAATAATAAGATTTAGTGATAGTGTCCTTTTTTCTTCATAATGAGGCATTTCATTTTTAGATAAGAATAAATGAGCTTAGTTCCCAAAGGGTCAAGGTTTAGTACAAACTGTTTGATTTTCGAATAGGAATTGACTTGAAATCCAATCACATTCTTCTGAGCCTACGTAGTTCTAATTCACATGAAAAAGGTCAAAATATACTTTACAATCCATTGTAGTCGTTTAAAAAATTATTCCCACTATTTTTAATGAGACTAAATTAGTAATTACTCTCTTTGGGGGTATGGAAGACACCTACTTCTTTTTCTTTAATCTTTTTTAATAGTTTGTTATCTTCAAACAGTTGGAAAAGGGATTTCAATTTAACCTTCCCATTTGTGACACCTATTTTCTTGAACTTTTAGCTTGGCATGACTGTGCCAGGAAACACAGCCAGCCCACAGTCTTGTGTTTTGCTGTGGTCTCAATGTTACCTGAGAACAGTGTGAAATTTTCTTCTCATTTAAAAAATTATCTTGCCTTAAAATAAACAAATACCCAAAGGACCTTCTCTGGGAAACAGTTTGTCCAACTAAACACTTCCTTTTTTTTTTCCTGATGGATGTTATAAAGGGGAAACAACTCACTTGGCAAAGTATCATACATCATCGCTCAAATCTGAGTTCAATAGTTCACATATCTTACAGCCCTTGGGGAGGAAGAAAAAGAACTTTCTGTTTTCAAGGAAAATGGTTTTGCCTGAGCTTTCAAAACGGAGCCGGCCTGTTCTATAAAATCCTGATAATAGGCATATATAAAAGTCAGATGTCTGAATCAATATATTGAAGTTGCTTAAATAGCCAACTGTTAATTTGTTTTTTACAACTTCCTGCCTTGAAGGGCAATGATTTTTGCCTGAACCTTCAATAAAATTCTGTAAGTATATTAGGATAATAAGTATATTTTATATTTTATTTTCTATATTTTTATACAAGGTATCTAAATGTGCAAATAATGATCTGTAGATGAACTATTGTTTATTTGCTTTTTTCCCCCCTGGTACCAGGGTTTGAACTCAGGGCCTCCCACATGCTTAGCTTAGTTGCTAACTCAGCCAGCACTCTATCAATTAAGCCACACCTCCAGCAGCTTTTTGCTGGTTAACTGGAGATGGAACCCCTTAGTCCTTTGCAGCCAGACTGCCTCTGACTCTTGATCCTCTAGGTTGCAGCCTCCTAGGTAGTTAGAATTACAAGCATAATTTTTACTTTTTAAAAAAACATTAACTTTTTTTTTAGCCGGGCACCGGTGGCTCACATCTGTAATCCTAGCTATTCAGGAGGCTGAGATTTAAGGCTCATGGTTCAAAGCCAGCCCGGGCAGGAAAGTCCGTGAGACTCTTATCTCCAATAAACCACTAGAAAACCGGAAGTGGCGTTGTGGCTCAAGCGGTAGCGCTGGCCTTGAGCTGAAGAGCAGAGGGACAGCGCCCAAGCCAAGAGTTCAAGCCCCACGAGCGACAAAATAAATAAACAAACAAAAAGCATTAACTCTTTTTTAAATAAAGAAGAAACATGCTTGCAAGAAAGTCAATGTCTATCTACTGATACAATTTGATAAATTGCTAAAGAGAGAAAAGTATACTTTATATACAGGTTTCTAAGCTTTTCATAATAACCAACCATTTTACACTTGTATAGCAATGGTCTCTCCTTTGATGTAATGCGCATCATGTTGTTCATGCTTCCTCCCCTTAACAAAGCAAGCTACTGGAAATTGTATTTGAAGTACACAGGGTCATGTCCTCAATGTTCAGCCTCAGTATACCACAGGTTCAAACTTCTACTTTGATGGTGTGTAAGGAGCCTGCTTAGTTCATGAGATTCGGCCCCTTGTTTCTTGGATAGGGAGGATGGCTTAATGTCTGTGGAGATAGTGCTGTGGGCGGCTCACTCTTCAGAAGTGAGAGCAAGTGCTAAGCGACCAAAATGATGGATCAACTTGGAAAGTCAATCAATGGGGTTATTTATGAATAAGGAAGATTCTTACGAGTACACTGGGTTTTCTTTTCACCTATGCAGTGGTATCTTAGCTCAGGCTGGTACCTTGCTGCTCTGGAAAAGACTCCACCCTTCTCCCAAAATATTCAAGGAAATTATCAGGCCTGTCAGATGCAATGCATGCTCAGTGATGCTGAAAGCCCATATGCATCAATCCAAAGATCACAGCACCCACTTACAACCCCGTGATAAGGACAACATCAATGACATCATTTATAAGTTAACAGGTTAGAAAGAAGCACAATAATAACAGACACATCTCATTTATTTTTTACAGGAGAATGCAAAATTTGGATTTCATTTAACTCAATAAGATGTGGTACCTTTGGGTTTGGAAAACAAGGTTCTGAGTGTTTATGTAAACCAAAGTAGTACATAGAAACAGGATTCAAACCCTGTGTTTACACGATGTTGAACACGATTGTAAGACCAAACCAAGCCTTGTCCTGACTCTGGTTGTGCCATCATTCTGTAAGTAGGCAACCTGGAACAAATTGAATAAACTTAAACATGGTATACCCTGCTGCATCATGGGAGATTTATTTAAAGGAAGGATTTGCCACAAGTATTTAACAGTAAACCCAAGTAGGGAAGATGTCTTAGCAGGTGGAGTTCATCCCATCCCTTGTCTCTTCCAATGAACTCCTACTTACTCAACTTGCTACTGTCCGGCTTTTGTATATCACCAAAGCTGACCTGGTCTCCAGGTCACAAATATATCTCTCTACCCCAAGACAAATACAAACATCTACTCAACTTTTCCAGAGCTTCTGGTGCTGAAAAACTTGAAACTATCCCTCCTCCAGACATCCACATTCTTACGAAATATGTCAGTGTAGCAAAAAAATTGAGACAATTGCACAATTAACACTCATCTATAGGCCAAATCAATTCTAAACACACCTTCTATACCTCTATTGAAATATAGCTGTTATCTTTCTTATTAAAATGTTTAAGAAATCCATCTATCCATCCACCTACTTTTTAAAGCAGGCTTCAAAGTAAATCACAGACATCATAGCAGCATCTTCTAAATGTGTGTATACCTGTCATGAACTAAAGAAATGATCTTTTGAGGTGAGCATTGGAGCAACTCCCTTTGGGTTGTGGCCCACATCTCTGCATCTTACCTGAGCTGATGACTAGCATGATCTTAACTAATGATATGCACAATGGATGGTTTCCAAGTTTGACCTTACTCATGAGCACCAAGGTACCTGGAGCATTTTCCATTCCCCGTGTCTAAATAAAGCTTCTCATTCCTGTTGGAACTTGCTATTCCTCCACTGTGTACCCAGGCTACAAATCTTCCAATGCTCTCTATTTCTCTCCTTGATCTCCTTGCAAAGTTTTGCAATTTCTGTTAATAAAACAACTTAGATGATCATTCTCCTTTTCCTATGCCTGTGACATGGCTCTAGACCATACCTCCATCTCAGGTTCCAGATTCCCCGACAGCTGCCTACCTTAAGCTAACCCTGTGAGAATCAGGCAGGCTTCCACAGCAGAGCCAGAGGTGGCTGCAAAATCAGTCCCCTTTCTCCTTGTAAAGACAGCCTTCCATTCCCCCTCCCCCAACCCTGGCTCTACAGTGGCAGGTACCCAACATAACAGCCACCAGCTTTCTGGTACTACTCAACTCTGGAAATGCAGCTAAGAAGAATTGGAAGTGTGCTGCAAGTACTCAGTGCACATCGACTCTCTCATTAACTGTGTTTTATCTTGATTACATGCTAAATTAGATGTTAGCTATATGGGAGGAAGGAAGGAAAGAAAGGAGGGAAGGAGTAAAGAAGGGAGGGAGGAGGGAGGGGAAGGAGGGAGGGAGGGAGAGAAGGGATGGAGGGAGGGAGGGAGGAAGGAATAGAGGGAGGGAGGGAGGGAGGGAGGAAGGAAGGAAGGAAAGAAAGAAGGTAGGTCATATTACTTAGCTCTGGTCTTCACCAGAGGTCAGAACTCTGAAGTTCTTGTGGTCACTCATAGGACACGGAAGTGAATCTACTTTTCTACATAGCAATCATCAGCAGGGGCTTCGAAGTGTTTCCTGCACATGTGCTATTGCTCCCCTTCATTACAGGGCCAAGGCACCTGAAAATTGCAAGCATCAGTTCATAACAAGTATTGACTGTGCATAGCCTTCTCCCATACAAACAGAAAACAGATCCAATTTGTTTCCTTTCCATCATTAAACCACCACAGGCCATTCTAGCAGACCCTCTGGCTTCACAGGAAGCCTTTTCAACAGATACTGTTGGAATTTCAAGGCCTCCTACACCAAGAAGAATGCTTAAGGCCCCATTAGAAAAGAAAAATAAATTGCCTTTTTCTTAAAAAAAAAAGAAAGAAAGAAAGAAAGCAAACCCACAACATATGATGAAAGAAACTACAAGAATAATTAGTCTACCCTCAACCAGGAAATTGAGAGGGAGGGGAGGTAACGAAGGAGAGAAAGAGAGGGGGGGAGGAGGAAGGGAAGGAGAATGTGAGGGGGGAGGGGGAAGAAGGGAAGGGAAGGGAAACAGAAAAAAAAAGAAAAAGAAAAAACTGCAAGCTTTGTTTCTTGCACAAAATCACTGCCCCACAGCTCCATTTCCCTCCTTACTCTCCCACAAGAACTCTTCTAAACACCAGGTTCCAGCAAAAACAGGGCTTCAGTTAAGAAAGGTGATGAGGGGTGTGGTTAACTGTGGGAATGTAACTCTGGTTGCAGTTTAATCTGGGTCGCTTTGTTAAATACCTGAACATAATGAGAATCTGCAAAGATTTATGACCGTAACCAACATATCATTTTGACTCTGCCATTCAACCCAGCCTGGCAACTTTGATATTTCCTAGTGAAAGGAGAGATCTAAATCCAGTAAGAACTCTTAAAAGGAGGGCAGGAAATTTTATTCCCATAATTTGATTGATTACTTCCTACTCTGAACACTCATGAGAGAAAAAGGCATGCTTTTTTTTTTTTTTGCCTGTCTGGGCTAGAATTTTCCCCCACTCATCTTTTACAAGCAGGCAACAACCATAAAACACAGATTACTTAGCAAAGATCCAAAGGCCAATCATGCTAATGGATTCCAAAACCTGGGTGCATCAAAATAATGAACAAAACATCTGAGAGGAAACACAATGATGTCAAAGATAATCAGCCCCCCCAGGCTCAACGGAACTGATTCCATTTAATGTGTCAGTTAACCAGTTCTGGAAGGGAAAAAGGTAACCTTCTAACTGGTCCAATACATGGAAGTTGTCACTGTTGCAAATCCTCTAAAATCAAGTGCATGTAACTCAGGACACTGCATCCTCTGGAGTTGGTCTCTTAGTAGAAAGTGTGTGTGTGTGTGTGTGTGTGTGTGTGTGTGTGTGTCTGTCTGTCTGTCTGTCTGTGTCTGTGTGTCTGTGTCTGTGTCTATCTGTCTGTCTCTGTCTGTTTATGCCAGTATTGGAGATTGAACTCAGAGCCTAGGTGCTGTCCCTTAACTCCTTTGCTCAAGGCTGGAGCTCTACCACTTGAGCCACAGCACCATTTCTGGGTTTTGGATGGTTAACTGGAGGTAAGAGTCTCACAGACTTTCCTGCCAGTGCTGGCTTCAAGCTGAGATCTGACTAGCCAGGATTATAGGAATGAGCCACTGAGGTCTGTGAAGCTGGGCTTTGATTCTTGGGCAAGGCACCTCTGCTTCTTTATATGCAAGTCAATCTTCATCTAGAAGATATTTACTCCTTCCAACAATCATATCTGTCCATATTTCTGCCTCACTGGATTTAAAGAAAGCCCAAACCGACAGCCATGTGTTTAAGGGTCTAAGCACTCCTGCTAAAGGCTTAATGCTGATGACGGCCAGCTGGAAGAAAATCACTTCGATAAACCTTATTTTTTTTTCTTCTTCTCTTCTTTTTATTAGCTTACATTCGTTATGCACAGGGGGATTTCACTGTTACATTTCAGCACATGTGCTGTATCTCCCATCAGTCTCAACTTTTCCATCACTCTCCAGTCCCCCCTTCCCAAAACAATTCCAACAGGTTTCCCTCTTCTATCTTTATGGTGCAGTCTATGTGTTCATCTTCTTTCAAAACGTATTTTGAAATTATTCACCCTCTACTTTTCTTTTTCCCTTCCCTGTCTCTAAGCAGTTAGTCCCCTTGTTAGATCTGTTCTGAGTTCACTCACATATACATTATGCATATGGATACAGGTAGGTATTTGCACATGGATATGGATGTCTTTTATGTCTAGCTTCCACAAATGAGCAGTGTTTTTTTGTGTTTGGTTTCTCTCCGTGGCTATATACTCCAGTTACATCCTTTCTCCTGCAAAAGAGATTTCATTTTTCTTTAAGGCCATGTAATATTCCATTGTGTGTGTACATGCGCGTTACCACATTTTCATCACATTGTGTTTATTCCTTCATCTGCTGTTGGGCTCCTTTGGCCACCCATCACTTAGGCCTTGTGAATGCCATTACAATAAGCATGGGTCTACGATGTCTTTCTGCTACATCGATTTTCTCTTCTTTGGATATATGTCCAATAATGGTAATATATTGGTCATAACAAAACTCTATTTCTAGCTTTTTGAAGAACCTCTGGGCAGATTTCCTTAGTGGCTGCACAAGTTTATATTACCACCAGTCATAATATGAGGGCTCTTCTCCGCTGCCCTCCCATCCTCACCAGTATTTGGTTTGTTTGTTTGTTTTGCCAGTCCTGGGGCTTGAACTCAGGGCATTGTCCCTGAGCTCTTTTTTGCTCAAGGCTAGCATTTTACCACTTGAGCCATAGCACCACTTCTGGCCTTTTCTGTTTGTGTGATACTGAGGAATCGAACCCAGGGCTTCATGCATGGTAGGCAAGGCACTCTACCACTAAGCCACATTCCCAGCCCTGTTGTTATTTTCTTAATAGCTGACACATTCAATAGAGTGAGTTAGAATTTAGGGTGGTTTTGATTTGCATTTCCTTTATGGCTGAAGACATTGAAAAATTCTTCATCTATCTATAACCATTTGTATTTATTCTTGTGAGAGTTGTCTGTTCTGTTCATTTGCCCATTAATTAACTGAGTTACTGGATCTCTTGCTATTTAATGTTTTGAGTTCTTGGTATATTCTGGATATTATTCCCTTTTTTTTTGGGGGGGGGGTCCAGTCATGCGGCCTGAACTCTGGGTCTGGGCGCTGTCCCTCAGCTCTTCAGCTCAAGGCTAGCACTCTACCACTTGAGTCACAGCGCCACTTCCGGCTTCTTTCTTTTTGCTTATGTGGTGCTGAGGAATCGAACCCAGGGCCTCAGGCATGCAAAGCAAGTGCTCTACCACTGAGCCACCTTCCCAGCCCTCTGGATATTATTCTTTTTATCTGTTGAACACCTGCTGAAGATTTTTTCTCCCATCCGGTAGAAAGTCTCCGGATGCTAGTGATTGTTCCTTTCCCTGTCCAGAAACTTTTTCTTCAATTTGATTTAGTCTTGTCAATTTTTTGATGACATCTTATTAGCAAAAATAATGAAGATAAAATAGTGCCTGGCTTCACCATCAGGCCATGCTTTGATTTGGTGGTACTAACATAACTGGAAAATTAAAAATTAATATGCCAATCCAAGGGTGGAAGTACAGAAAAGCAAGGAAGACATTGTAAACACTGATGCAGCAATGTGTCTGCAAAGTGCTTGGCTGGAGTCCATTGCTCAGGGCCCTCAGGAGCACAGGAATGCCTGGTCCTCCCAGACACCAGTCACAGGCCACCAACACACCTGCCGTTAACGGCATGAGCCAGGAGCCTCCTTGCAATGTATTCCTGATGAGATTTAGGCTTTTCTATGAAGGGATTTAGAAGTCATTCACTTGGTCTCCTTAAGATTTTTTTAAGTTTTATTAAGAATTTTTCTTAAATGGTTATTTTTTTTTTGTAACCAATAGGGGGAAAAATCAGTTGAATGGCTCAGATTTCTGATATACTCATGACAATGAATTCTGTCATATTCCAGAGAGAAAATGAGTGGGAGGACTAGAACAAAGGGGGGGAGAGGGGGAGAGAGAGACAGAGAAAGACAGAGAGGACAAAAAGAGAGGCAGCTCTAGTTACCCCATCATAGGCCAACACGAATAGACTAACATCATTACTTAAATGTTGTTTAATTCTTTTTTCAACTGGATTTTCATGTTTCACTTCATTTTCTCACTAAAGATCCAACACCAGAACCAAATAGGTCCAAGTCACCTCCCTACACACCATCTTGGGAACTACGAGTGGACGATTGGGTCAGATAGCATCTTTGATAGTTTTTTTTTGTTTTTCTCAGTCATTGAGCTTGAACTCTGGGCCTGGGCACTGTCCTTCAGCTCTTCAGCTCAAGGCTAGCACTCTACCACTTCAGCCACAGTGCCCTTTTGGTTTTTTTAGTGGTTTATTGGAGGTAAGACTTTCTTGCCTGGGTTGGCTTTGAACCACGATCTTCAGATCTCAGCCTCCTGTGTAGCTAGGATTCCAGGCATGAGCCACCAGTGCCCAGCTATCTTTGATACATTTAAGGGAAGTACTCCTGTGCTAGACCCGGTGAGTCTAGGGTCAACACTGCATCACTTCTAATGTTTGCTTAGTTCTACAACTAAGGCATATCCTTCTACCTTTCCAAGCCTCTGTTTTCTGATATGTACAATGTAGGAAATAACAGCACCTTCGTTAAGTAATAAGGCCTATGTTACAAACGACCATGACCATTCAGGTCACCATGTGCCCCGGGTCATTTAGTATTTGATAGAGTTTCCCGCAAAGGTTCCACACATTAGTTATTGTCACTTTCCCTCTAAAATGATGGCCTCCATCATTTCAAATAGTTCAAATAGTCAGCCATTTTAACGTGGCTCAAAAAAAACACAAGGTGAGGTGCGTACCTACTAAAATGGACGCGACACCAACAAATGGAGAATTTGTATTTAATCACAGACATTATTCTTTTCTCTACATACACATTCACAGTCTATGCCTTGCAGGAAGAAGGGTTTTTTTTTTTCACACAGATTCCACAAATATAAAAAAACTAACAAATCAAAGGAAATACAGTTCACTCCAGGGAATCTTAGGATGGAGTGAGTTTTGTGTTGTTTTAAGTAAAAGTGAACTAGGGATAAATCCCTATTTTTATAGTTGCTTTAAATAACAAAGAGAAGTTTTTTTATTATGCTTAAGTAATTGAAACACAGGAGTTGCCATTCCACAAAGCTGTTTATGAACACAATGTGTCTTGATCAATATCCCTTCCAAACCGCCCCTCCTTTCCCTTTTTTCATTTTGCAGCATATACTTTGAATTCTTGACTGCGTGCTCACCCTCTATCCCTCTCAAAAGGCAAATATTTTTATTTTTTTTCAGTTTTGAATCTACTTTTTTAAAATTAGTTTTATTTGTTTTTGGTATATATGATACCAAGGACTCGAATCCAGGGCCTCATGCAAGCTAGGCGAGCACTCTACCACTAAGCCACATTCCTAACCCTCAAAGGGGAAATATTTTTTTTTGAAAGATTTTTTTTTTGCAGTCCAGATACACAATTATGTGTTTAAAAACGGAGGGAGAAAATGCCAGCACACTGTCTAGATAGGAACTTGGACTCTGCTAATACTGGTAGTGAGGACTAGGTAGATACTATAAGCCTAATCACTAAGAGTTGGGAGTATGCACACATCCTGACTCTCTGATCTCAGTTGGGTATTCTCTCTTCTTCCCTCCACATCTGCTTCAGTCCCATAAGCAGCGTCTATACCGTAGGTATAGTGTGCATGAAGCCCTCGATTCCTCAGTACTATATACACAGAAAAAGCTAGAACTGGTGCTGTGGCTCTAGTGGTAGAGCACTAGCCTTGAGCCAAAGAAGCTCAGGGACAGTACCCAGGCTCTGAGTTCAAGCCCCAGAACTGGAAGGAAAAAAAATTCTCTTTGTCCTTGTTTTAGGGACTGAGTGAGTAGGTGGCGAAGCAGGAATCATTTGTGCTCTGGAATAAGTGAAAGGAGGATTCATGTATGGAAGCAATGGGTGTTATAGGACAGAGAATCTGGAAGGCCCACCACGGGCTACCCAAAGTAAAAGATACTAGTGTGGGGCTGAGAATGTGGCTCAGTGGTAGAGTGCTTGCCTAGCATGCATGAAGCCCTGGATTCCATTCCTCAGTATACCACACACAGAAAAAGCTAGAAGTGGTGCTGTGGATCCATGTAGAGTACTACATTGATTTTCTCTTCTTTGGATATATGCCCAATAATGGTAATATATTGGTCATAACAAAACTCTACTTATAGTTTTTTGAAGAACCTCCAGGCAGATTTCCTTAGTGGCTGCACAAGTTTATATTACCACCAGCCATAATATGAGGGCTCTTCTCCGCTGCCCTCCCATCCTCACCAGCATTTGTTTTTGTTTGTTTGTTTGTTTTGCCAGTCCTGGGGCTTGAACTCAGGGCATTGCCCCTGAACTCTTTTTTGCTCAAGGCTAGCGTTTTACCACTTGAGCCATAGCACCACTTCTGGCCTTTTCTGTTTATGTGATACTGAGGAATTGAACCCAGGGCTTTATGCATGGTAGGCAAGGCCCTCCACTACTAAGCCACATTCCCAGCCCTGTTGTTATTTTTTTAATAGCTGACACATTCAATAGAGTGAGTTAGAATTTAGGGTGGTTTTGATTTGCATTTCCTTTGTGGCTGAAGACATTGAAAAATTCTTCATCTATCTATAACCATTTGTATTTCTTCTTGTGAGAATTGTCTGTTCTGTTCATTTGCCCATTAATTAACTGAGTTACTGGATCTCTTGCTATTTAATTTTTTGAGTTCAAGCCCCAGGAATAAGGGGGAAAAATAAAACAACATGAAAAGAGAATGGCACTGCACTGATGGAACATTCTAGCAAAAATCCTTTCTTTGACTCCTTTAGGTTCTTCCAGCCTGCTTAGCTCTTTTCACATATGTAATCAGGAGGCTGAGATCTGAGGATCATGGTTCAAGGCCAGCCTGGGCAGGAATGTCCTTGAAACTCTTATCTCCAATTAACCACCAGAAAACCGGAAGTGGTGCTGAGGCTCAAGTGTTAGAGCTCTAGCCTTCAGCAAAAGAGATCAGGGATAGTGCCTAGGCCCTGAGTTCAAATCTCACAACCTACCAAGAATAAGAAAGAAAAAAAAAAGTGTGGCCTTTATGGCATCACTGACAGGGTCAAACTTAATTGAAAGCTTGTGATGAATCAGGCCTTTCTTCCTCCCCTCACTGTTAACCTCCCCAGTATAATCACAGAATATGTACACTCCCATAGTACTCAGGGCCTCTTGCTTGCTAAGTAGTTACTCTACCACCAAGCCATGCCTGTACCCCATGGCATTGTGTGTGTGTGTGTGTGTGTGTGTGTGTGTGTGTGTGTGTGTTGTGCCAGAAGCTGGCCTTGAACTCAGGGCCTGGGTGCTGTTGCTTAGCATTTTCAGCTCAAAGCTGAAAGTGCTCCATCACTTTAGCCACATCTCTGCTTATGGTTCTTTGATGGCTAAATTGGAGATAGAGTCTCTTGGACTATCCCTGCTGGCTTCAAACTGAGATCCTCAGATCTCAGCCAGATGTGAGCCATGGGCACCTCACATATATTGCATTCATGACCCCTTAGAGCCTGACTCTTACTAGGTCAAGTTCCTTGGCAGGAAGGCTTAAGGGAAAGGTAGCTGTGGGTAGATAGGGTATAAAAGCAAACTCTTGCTTTTATATCCTAAGTCCAACCAGCAAGGGCTAGAGACAGAGGGTTTCAGAATGAGTAAATGGAGATCTATTTTTGCAAACATGTGAGGTGAGTTACTCTTGCTCTGAGGAAGGAAAAAAGGAAGGCTCTTGGGCTTTACTCTGTGTTACCCAGAGACTTAGATGTTTAGATTGGAAGAGGAGCCGGGCACCGGTGGCTCATGCTTGTAATCCCAGTTACTTGGGAGGTTGAAGGATCAAGATTTGAAGCCAGTCCAGGCAGGAAAGTCTGTGAGACTCCTATCTACAATAAACGACTCAGAAAAAGCTGGAAGTAGGGCTGTGGCTCAAGTGGTAGAATGCTAGCCTTGAGCCAAAGAAGCTCAGGGACAGCACCTAGGCCTAGAGATCAAACCCCACACAACCAACAACAATAACAAAAATAAAACTTGAACATAAGCACTGGGATACTGAAGCAGTGGATCCAAGAAGCACAGTTAGTGCTAAGTGAGTGTTAGGTGATTAGTGGTTTCCCCCTTCGGTGTGTGGAGCATACAGGGGGGTAAGGTCGGCACAAGGTGATGATTTCCATTCTGCACAGAACAACGTCACATTCCCTCATGCTCCTCAGAAAGACACGAGATTTAAAACTTACAAAATGTTTACCGATGAACCTCTTCCTCTACTATTTTCAGACTGGGATTGTCCCAAGTAACGGGAACCTCAGAAAATCAAGCTTCAGCTGAGAAGAGACTGCCCTACAGTACTATTAACTCAATGACACGCAGTCTTCTCCTTTCCCCGTCTTCCCACAAATGCCTTTTCTTCTGTTCCAGTGGAGGCCACACCTTGTCTTTCTTCCCTCATTAGCAATGAACCCAAATCGAATCCGAGTTGATCAGTCTAGCTGTGCTCCATGCCACCTTGACCTTCTTGGTGCTGCACAAGTCCTCTCAACTGTAGACTGTCTCCTAATGTTCACTCCTGCTAGACTGGCCAACGAACAGGATCACCCACAAATGGCCATTTTCACTGCCACAAGTGAGGGAAACAAGAGCTCAGGACAGCACGGGGACATTAACGCTGGTTATGTGGGAAAGGTGCTTTGGTCAGGGTCTCCCCAATGAAATGCCCCTCCCTTCCTTCCTGCCTTTGTTTTAACCCGTTTTAACCACCCAGTTCCCTAGACTGCCACCTCTGGGATGCAATCTCACATCTCTAGAATCCCAGTTTCCTAGGAGGCACACACATGAATCCCCAGACCCTAGGCTGTCGACACAGGAGCCCCCAGGCCCTGGGATAGACACAGAAGGGCTCCTCCAACTAAGTTTTCAGTACCTTGCTGTGTCATCCTGCATGCACATGGGGGCTAATCCATAGGAGGGCTCCTGTGTGTGCAAAGGGTTAAATGGCTTCTGTGGGGGTGCTTGTTCAGGACACAAGGCCTTCTTCCAGAGCCTGTACCACACAGGGGAAAGAAAAAGGCTGCACTGCTCCTGCTGGAATAAAATCATCTGGAAGTATTTTCATCTGAAGCCAGCTTTCAGACACAGAGGCAAAACACACTAACAAAAGTAATCCGGGGCATATGGCATTCCTTTCAGTCATATACATTTCTAATATAAATCCTCTGATCGTTTATAGCCAGCTCTTTGGGTTTATTGTCGAGTTTCTCTCCTTTCTCTTCACAAAACCAATTCCTGCACAGAGGAAGTGAACTATCCTTATCTCAGCTGTGGTAGGCAGATAGCATTGGCTGTCCGTGCTGCCTAGTTTGTCATCCCTGTATTCACTTTTTCTTTCTTTCTTTCTTTCTTCTTTCTTTCTTTCTTTCTTTTCTTTCTTTCAAAACTACAGATATACGTTGATAATGATTGGGTTGAAGTTTCCATCTGAGGTGGAGAGGCCATTTCCCCGTTACTGCGCCTGCCACTAGGTGGCGTTGCACATCACATTCAGAGTGGGCTGCTCTACCTTGAGTGCAAGACATCTTTGCACTCCTCACAGTAAATTCTCTAACTGCATTCTGAATAAATATCCCTACCACCAGTTACATCTTTAAAAAAAAATTCACAGCTATCAGACAACTTCTGAAACAGGTCAAATATGAACTCTGGATTGCAGCACTCAAATGATCTGAAGATAATTGTAAATGCTCAGGTTCATGAACAGTCATGAATAATGCAGAAGATTCAAGGTCTGCGTCATGGGAAGAATGAGATTTATTAATTTACTGAATGCAGCATTGCATGAATTGCTAAATTCTGGCTTTACATAGGTGTATAAGCTATATTAATATTCCACTCAGAGACTTTCGAATTGTATTCCCTAGTAGAGATCTTAAAGTACAACTATTTTAAGAACAATATTATCAAACTCAAAACTGAGGAATGAAGGTATTATTTTGGCCTAAATTCCTGTTTATCTATAAAAGGCATATTTAATAATAATAATTTTATTCTCCTTATTGTAACTTACAATTGAACAGAAACTAACTTTCTCAAAGCTTCAGGCTCTTAAAACTATTAGGAAACAAAGACCAAGAGAGGGTGTCTCTTGCTAACTTGGTGTCTGCTAACTTGGTGGAGAAAGATCTGTCCTCGAGGAAAAGAACTGGATATTATCAAGTTGGATCCAACACTTTGGCTGATAGTAACTGCAATTTCCAATTTTTCAAAATGGTTGTTCCCATAGGAATATGAGGCTCATTTTTTAGTTGTTTGTTCATATCAAGGAAGTTTGTTTGTTCTGAGAGAAACACACTTCTCTCGGTGATGTGAGCAGCTGGCCTATGTAAAGTTAACCCCTGTTGTCATTAATTGCACAGGCGTTATTTTATTCCCATGACCCCTGCAAAATACAGAGCTGGCACATACTCTTCCCTGGACAATCAACAGATCATTTATTTGCAGGAGACACATATTCTGGCCAGGGTGTTAGTTTTCTCTTCTCTTCTTTCTTTCCTTCCTCCCCTCTCCCCTCCTTCCTTCCTTCCTTCCCTCCCTTCCTTTTCTTTTGTCCTTCCCTCCCTCTCTCCCTTCCTTCCTTCCTTTCCTTCCTTCCATCCTTCTTTCCTTCCTTCTTTCCTTCCTTCCTTCCTCTCCTTCCCTCTTTCTCCATTTTCTTTCTTCTTTTCTTCTTCCTTCCCCCCTCTTTCTTTCTTGTGACTGAGATTTAAACTCAAGGCCTTTGCCTTTGCTATGCTCATACTATGCCATTTGAGCCATGTCTCCAGCCCAGCTTTGTACTGGCTATTTTGGACTATGCCATTTGAGCCATGTCTCCAGCCCAGCTTTGTACTGGCTATTTTGGAAATGAGTCTCATGGAATTTTCTGCCTGGCCTGGCTTTGAACTGTGATCCTCAGTTCTCAGCCTCCCAAGGGGGGTTGTTTTTAAAGAAGTAGACAGGAAGTCATGATGCTGTGGTAAACTCACCCCTCCTGCAGGTACCTACCCATTTTTATTCAAGGTCTATCTACACATTGCAGTCTTCATCACTATGAAGGAGTGAGTGCTCACTTACACAAAGTGTTCCAATTTCAAGATTCACCAAAAATGCTGCTCTTTAATGCCTGCCTGCTTCATACCATAGCATGTCCATGATTGCTCAGATGCTCCTCTACCACTTGATAACTTTCCTCTTATGAATTCCAACACTTTTTACCCATACTTGTGTAAGAGGGGACACATACACACACACACACAAACACACACACACACACACACACACACACACACACACACACACACACAATGGATTGATTGATCAGCAATTGCTGATATGCTCTCCTGCGGACAAACCCAGAGTTCGGATATGGAGCAAACAAAATGACAGCAATGTTGGCTCAACCTTTACTTGGTGGAGAGTTCAGGCACTCAAATCTCCTGGTAACTAGATGCACGGAGACAATTACTCTCTCTCCCTCCACAGATACTCATGGTGGACTCTAGTTCCAGCCCCTTCATCCCCTCCCGATGGCCTCCCTGCACTGTGCGGACAGAGCCTTGGACTTCAGTGCATATGACCTTGGATTATATCTGTATTGAACACGTACAACGCATGGGACTTCAGTCCCTAGGACCTTGCATGGGTGGCGAGACTCTGCATCTCTCTTGGCTCGAATTTCATGTCAAACGCTTCATGCAAAAGAGGCTCTCGGAGTAGGAGGGTGGGAAACTGTTCATGAAGGTTCTGCGCAGCTGCTCCCAGCTGCTACAAAATTCTCCTCTCAGGAACTGAAAGTACCTCTGCTTGATTCGCCTCTCCAGTGGCCTCAAGCAGACAAGGCCCCAATCGTTAGAACATAACGTTTTGAATATTGATGGAAGGAAAGAACACTAACTCCAAGCTCAGTGACCTCTGATTTGCTCTGTGCCAGGCCACAAAGCCCTATAGTAGGGCTGGTGTTCTCTCTGATACTTCCTGGTACTAAAGCAAAAAAAAGTAAAACACAGGAAGGAGGTGTGATCAGCTAAAAGACTGGAGCAATGTGGGCTTCCTACTCTATGCCAAATAAGACCGAAATGCTTGTGTGTACATGTGGATAGACAGATAGACAGACACATAGTAGGGCTTCTGTAGCCACAACATTTGCATTCATGGAATCAACCAACTATAGGTCGTAACAATCTAGAAAAACTCCATCTGAATTAAATGTGTACGGACTTCCTTATCTTTTCATTATTCCCTAAATGACTCTGTATAATAAGTACGTACATAGTAGTAGGTATTTAATGTACTCTGGATATGCTATAAAGTGCACAGAAGGATGTATGTGGGTTATATATGGTGTAATAGAAATATTACACCCATTTTAATGAAAGACTTGAGCATCTACGGAGGTAGGAATGTACTGGGAGTCCTGGGACAATTCTCCACATTATTTTCAGAGATTACATATAAGAATAATATAACATAGTTATATATTATGTATCATATATGTTATATATTATATGTTACGTTACATACATATTATATTGTTATATATTACATGTGTTATATTATTTAATATTCCTTCTAAGATGAGACAGCTATTTATAATATCTTTAAAGGCATTAAATATTTTACCAATTGGTATCGTTCTTAGAAGTGAAAATACAGCATACCTTCATTAGTGAAGGTCTGATAGATAGGGAGGCCTCATTAAATTCTGGGCTCACCTGCTCAGAAACCCCAGTCGAGACAATTCGGTCTTGGCTTCCAGTAAAGATCTCAATATTCCAGAGCAACCACAATGACTTCCTCAGTTCCTTTATGAACTCACCACACGCACAATGGAGACAGACTATGCATCACAGCAGATTGCTTTCCCAGGACACACAAGCGGCAGACATTTGTTGCGCTGATATCATTGTCTGCTAAATTAAGTAGGGAGGAATGTTTTTGAAACCCATCAGGGTGAAGTTTCATACCCAGGAAACTCCACAGACCTGTCCTCAATTATTAGAACAAATCTGCACACCTAGAGAAATTTGGTGGGGGAATTTGTTGAGGATATTAAAACAGTTTAAACAAGAGGAGCAACAGCCTTTCTCCAAAAGTGTTTTTGAAGAACAAATTTGTGTCTTATCTTTTATTATACATTTTCTGCAATCAAGGGTTTATTACTCTACTCTCCAGACATCATTTATAAGACATTTCAGTTTCTTTCAAGTGAAGGAAAGGAGTAGAAATATCTTAATCTTAGCAGCAAGCTTTTCTCTGAAACTCTCAAAGAGATTTTCTTCAAACTTCACAGCAACTTTTCTCCCTTTGTGCGGACAGTAGGGGGCACTACCACAGCAAACTATTATGCATTATGGGAAATAGATTCCACTAAGAGTAGAAACAAGAAAAAAAAAGAAGAAAAAAAGAAAGAAAAAAAGCTAGATACTTGGGGGGCTCCTCCCATGTCAACACATCTACAAATATTATACAGATTTTTACCTTTTGTAATCCACATTGGGGTGTGAATATCAGGGTGTGTGTGTGTGTGTGTGTGTGTGTGTGTGTGTGTGTGTGTGTGTGTGTGTGTGTGTGTGTGTGTGTGGACAAACCTTACATTGTAAAATTTGGGAAACTCAGGAGGATCTAATCAGATCCTCTGTTCTAGAATGTTAACTAAGTGTAAGTAGCTAAAATGGACTTAGTAGTTAAGAGACTGTGTGAGATGTATACATACACACAGTTAAATCTTCAGTCTGTTCTGCAAACATCAAACTCTGACTTCAGAGCCAAGATAAAAAAAAGAAAAAATGTGGGAAAATTTCATTGAATAATCATATAATAATCCAGACTCCATAGGTTGGAGTTTTAAAATAAGAGTTCCCTGTGTAATTGAGTTCAGCTTAAATTTATGCATTCAATTAAAAGAAAAACCAAAACATTGGGAATGGTAAAAACAAAGACATTTTCTCCAACACTTGGAAAATTAGATTCAGCAAACCATGAAGTCTACTGTGCAGTTATTTTTGTAACCATCATAAATTGCTTTATAGAACTCCTCTGCCCGAGTAAACAATCTAAGCAGAGATTTACTTTATAGCATGCATTCAGTTTCCAAAGGACAGAGCGGCCTCAAAGTTTATGGGTCCTTTTCTTTCCTTTTTTTTTTCCCCTCCCCAACTACTTGTGTTTCCAGTTACCTTGAAACCTTTCTACTCTTAGAGGAGTTTAGAAAGTTCTACACAAAATATAATCCAGGTCTGCAGATCCACTATAGTCTCAGATACTCATTGCTGGGAGAAGAAGAAACAATTCTACCTTGTGGAAATAAAAGTTTATATGACAAAGTGACAACAAAAGGTTTTAGTACTAAATATGTCACCCTATTTCATGGCATCTCCAGACCCTGTTTGGGCTGGGATGGTTCAGCCAGCCCAGTTCACTTAAGATGTGTTCATTTCTGGTCCTATATAAGGCCAAATACGAGGCAGGCTGCTGTAGATAAGAGTTTTAGGGGTGTTTAAACACTTCTTTCTTCTATCGCTTATTGGGGGGGGGGGGGGAACAAAGCTGTCTTTGTGCTAAAAAGAAAGACCTGTTGTTTCCAGATTCAACAGGTCATTTTTATAAGAACTTCCCAGAGGATATAACATAAATGACAGAAACACAAGGGGATATTTTAAGTGGCTGATGATTTTAAATGATATATAATCTGTATTAAGGGCAAGTTGTTTGCTTTTCTTTCCAGCAAATGGAAAGTTAACTGTTTTAGAAGTGTTTAATGTTAGAATTGAATTTTTTTAAGGGACTAAACCTTCTCTCATGAGTTGAACTACTATAATTTCAGCTCCTGAAATCAATCTGAGGGGTGTGCTTGACCTCTGGAGTCAATAAACTTGTCAAATCGTGTCCTTTTCTGTTTCGGGGATGAATGGTTAATTTAGTGGGCTCTTGAAGAGTGTATCTAAATCGTGTGTAACTATTCTAATACTGTTTCAGTTAAAATAAGGAGAATGAATATTTTATGAACTAAACTTTATAAAATGGAAAATTCTAGCCACATGACTTTTCCTTGAACTTGGAGGAATTTTTTTTTAAAAAGCTTACTATGTTGTGGCAAAAAATATAATCTAAACAATAATAGAATTAATGAGTTTACACCAGCCTTGTATGTATTGAAGGTAACCTGATTATGAGAAGATTGGCAACTTTAAGATTTAAATAATATTTACATACGATCTAAATAAGATTTACTGCCTCAACTGTATCCAAAGAGTTTCAGCAGTGTATTCGTCTCTACTTTTCTTTCTTTAAAAAAAAAAAAAGTTTGTAAAGTTAGATTATTTGAAGATCTTTAGAAAAGTCTACCAGAGGCAAACTCATTTCTCTCGATAAAGAGCAAGATCACATTTACCAAATTCATTCCTTACCCCCACAAAAGTTGTTACTAGGGAAGCCGTTGTTTAAAACACGAAGAACCAAAGGGAGCCCGTACTGGCTGAAACATAGATTATCCAAACTACCTGGGCTCTCAGGAGCTTGACACTTTTACTAAGTCTCTATATTACACTCTACCTAGTACAACTATCTGGCAAAGGGTCAAGGTAAATAAATTCGTGATGCAAACACCATGTGGACCACAGGGAATTGCTCCAGAGATAAAGAGAAGAAGAAGAAAAAAAAAATCCCAGCAGACTTTCTGCAGAGTGGTAACTTGGTAAGAAGAAACGGATTTTTTTTAATTTATTTTGGAAAAGACTTTTAAAAAATAGTTCCCCTCTAGCTAAATCCATGGGTACTTTCTCATAGGGGAGGAAAAATAGGTCTGTCTGAAAAAAAGGGACTTTCACGAATTAAAATCCCCAAGACATAAATTTCCCTCCCTCCACCCCCTCTTCCTCCCTCCCTCCCTCTCTCCCTCCTTCCTCTCATCCTCCACTGCCCTCCCTCAATGGAGAATGGCAGTCTCAACTTGGGAATGGTTTATGGGGACCCTAGGTCTTCTGAAGTGGGGTCGGAGGCAAACTGGAGGGGTCCCCAAGGCCTCTCCCAAGTGGGCCTCCCCTCTGCCCCGACCCATTCCCTCAACCCTACACCTCAGCCCGGCGCGCTCGCTCACCGGTACCAAGCGAGGCCCTTGTCGTAGCTGCGATCGAAGAAGTGGGGTTCGGCGCCCACGGCGCGCACGTCGGGGTGCACGCGCAGGAACTCCAGCAGCGCCCGCGTGCCGCCCTTCTTCACGCCGATGATGATGGCCTGCGGCAGCTGCTTGCTGCCTTCGTCCAAGAGTAGGGCCAGGGTTCCCGGCGGGGCCTCGGCCACGCTGCTTCCAGCCCCGGACCCTCCGGGACCCACCGCCAGCCCGGGGGTCTCCTCTTCCCAGACCGTCTGGTCGCTGTCGTCGCGCGGGGCCGGAGGCCGGCGCTGCTGCTGCTGCTGCCGCCGCCGCCGCCGCTGCAGTTGCAGGAGGCGTTTTCTGTGCGTCGCCGCGGGCCACACCGCCAGCTCCCGCGGGCCTCCGGCCAGGACCCCGCGATCGGGGTCCCCCGCCTCCTCGCCGCCGCCCGACAAGCCCACGATGGGGCCGGACAGGGTCTGGCCGCGCTCGGCCAGGCAGTAGAAGACGTAGAGGGACGTGAGCAGGGAGCAGAGCATGAGCAAGAACTTGCGGAAGATGCGGCGGGACAGCGGCTCGGCCGAGTTGGGGTGCGCGCCGGCGGGGCCCGGAGGGGCCATCCTAGCCGGAGGCGACGGCGGGCAGCGCGCCTGCCATGCTAGGCCGGGGCTCCGCCAGGTGCCATCGCATCCCCCCGGCAGGCCCGGTCGCCGGACCGAGGCCACATCGCCCGTGCGTCCCTGTGGCGGTGCCAACTGCCCTGGGGAGGCAGCGGCCGGGGCGCCTCCGGGGAACCAAGTCCGAAATGGGGAGGGGGGAGTATGGGAAGGGGGAAGGGGAGCTCAGTGCTTAGGAAACCATCGTCTTAGGTTCAGATCCTGCGCCTAAGGGGGCAGCGCTCGGCACCCGGGTCCCTGGGAGTCGCTGCCGTTGGGATCTCGGCGGCGGCGGTGGCGAAGGCGCGCGGCTCGGGCCGGCCCCGCGCAGCCTCTCCCGGTGCGGATCTCCACTCAGCGATCGCGCATCCCCGGCTCCGTCCCGGTGGAGGGGACACGCGGCTCCGGACGCCCCCACGCGCTGCGTGCGCTCCGGACCGAGGCGAGCGAGAGACCGTGTTTCCCCAACTCCTGCTTGCTCTGGTCTCCTCGATCGCCGGGGCACCCCCCGCCCCTCTCCGTCCGGGCTCAGATCTTCTTCTCCACCCAATGCCAGCTCCCCCGTTCGTCTCTCGGAGTGTCCCAGTGGGACGCAGCAGGCCTGCACCCCTTCTTCGTGCGCACCCAGAGGTTCCAAACTGCACTCGGGGGGTCCCCCCCACCTGTGAGTGACGCGGCGGAGAGCCCGGTTGTCTGGGATGGAGCGGGCAGGCGCTCCCCGCCGCCGCCGGGCCCCCGCGCGTGGGGCGCACAGGGCAGCAAAGTTGTCGGTTACGTCAGCGGCCCGGGTCGAACCAGTCCCAGGGCTCTCGCCGCGGGGCGCGGACCCAGGGCGCAGGGGGGCCGGGCGGGCTGGGATGGAGAGAAGGTGGCGCGAGCGCCCGCCGCGGCCGCCCAATGGCACTGGGAGGGCGGGGGGAGGCTGGGGCGACGCCCCTTCCCCTCTGTTCTCCCGCCCCCCCCCTCCTCCCTCCGGATCGCTGCTCCCCTTTGGAGCAGAGCGGTGCTTTGCAGTGGCTGCGAGTTTGTCTGAGAGTTAAAAGGTGCTGAATCCCCCCCCCCCCCACACACACACACTCGGAACCTGATTTTCACCCCGGGAGCCCCTGGCTAGATTAGAGGTGATCAGACCTCTCCAACTCGGTGCAGCACTTTGCAGGCCGTGATCCCCGTTTCCAGCACCCCAGGGCTCTGCTTCCCTCCCAAGTCTCTTCCACATCCTCTCCTTCCTTTTCCCCTTCCAATCCTCGCTCCCGCTCCCTCATTGCCTTGAACCTCCTCCACCGGATCCCACACCTTCAGAAGTTTCTTTCGGGATAGTTTTCAGCCTTCTCGGTACACCACGATCCCATCAGGATCGGGGGCGGGGGGGGGGGGGAGTGCAATGGAATTTTTCCCAGCACCAACTTTGCTTCTTCCCTCTCTATGGCGCGCTCTTGAGTCTAACTCTTCGGTTTCAGTGTGTGTGTGTGTGTGTGTGTGTGTGTGTGTGATTTTTTTCCCTGCTTCTTTTGATTTTTTTTTCCTCCTTGGATTTATTGAAACTGATCGAAGGTCTCCCAGGACTTCGAAAGGAACAAGTTCTTAGGAAATAAGTCAATAACTAAATCAAAGACGGGAATTAGTATTGGGCGGGGGGGGGGGGGGGTCTCTTAAATCAGCCCCCAATTCCAAAGCCCAGACTCAGTTTTGTGTGTGTGATGTGTACTTGAATATTGTTTGTACTGGTATATGTCTGTCTGTGTGTATGTCTCTGTGTGTGTGTGTGCGCGCGCGCGCGCGTGCTTGCACGCACGCCTGCAATCGGGGTTAAATGCCTTTTCCATAACCAAGCGGTTTCCTTTTTCTCTGGCCTTCCCTGACCCTATATCCTCTTCCGGTGCTCCCCGGAGAGCAGGTCAGGAAAGGATACCAACTGCCCGGCTAGTTAATGGAGGGAGGCGGCCCGTGGAGCCTGCAGGGGGTGGTTTTTGTTCAAGTCCTATTTGTTCCTTATTGCTGGGCTTCCTTGCTTTCCCCGGGCAATGTGGGTGGTGGCCTGGCAGCTGCTTCATACCAACTCGGTGCCACAAGCCTTGGAGTCTATTTTCTGGACTCACTGAGGGTGCTCACAAAGGTCCTGGAAATTTTGCTTGCCCAACCTCATGTCACCACTCCATCTCATCACCTGGATGTTTTGTCTTCACCTTGTGTCTATCTAGCCAAGAAAGCCGAAGTCAGGGAGATCTTTTCTTTAACTTTCTTCTTTCTTTTCTTCTTTCTTTCCTTCCTTCCTTCCTTTCTCTTCCCTTCCCTTCCCTTCCCTTCCCCTTCCTTCCTTCCTTCCTTTCTTCCTTTCTTTCTTGCTTTTTTCTCACTTCCTTCCTTCCTTCCTTTCTTTCTTTCTTTCTTTCTTTCTTTCTTTCTTTCTTTCTTTCTCTCTCTCTCTCTTCCTTCCTTCCTTCCTTCCTTCCTTCCTTTCTTTCTTTTCTTCTCTCTCTTCCTTCCTTCCTTCCTTCCTTTCTTTCTTTCTTTCTTTCTCTCTCTCTCTTCCTTCCTTCCTTCCTTCCTTCCTTTCTTTCTTTCTTTCTCTCTCTCTCTCTCTTTCTTTCTTTCTTTCTTTCTTTCTTTCTTTCTTTCTTTCTTTCTTTTCTTTCTTTCTTTCTTTCTTTCTTTCTTTCTTTCTTTCTTTCTTTCTTTCTTTCCTTTCCCAAACGGAGACCTCTTGGTTTGAATAGAGTTCATGTTACCTGTGCTCTGCTGCATGCTTATTGGCTACTACTATTGGTTTATGGTTACAAACTATCAATCGCACAGGCAACCCAGTCTACATACAACCACTGGTGATGAGCTGTTTTGGTTCTGCTGCTGGAAAGCTCTGGATGTTTACCAGCGTGAGTAAGCAGCAAGTGCTCCCAAGCTTCACAGTTCTCCCTCCCCCACTCCTCAAATGGGATATTGACAAGCCATGGAAATTTAATGCTGACTTGGCATTGACTGTGTCTCAAAGTTGTTCTGGGGAGGGGGCTGTAATCCTAGCTACTCAGGAGGCTGAGATCTGCAGATGGAGGTTTGAAGCCAGCCTGGACAGAAAAGTTGGGGAGATTCTCATTTCCAGGTGATAGTGGGAAAAAAAGGCTAAGGACAGTGCCCAGAACTTGAGTTCAAGCCCAAGTGCACACTTTTGGGCACACACACACACACATCTTACATGCCCTTGTGATGCTATGAACACCCAGTGGGACCTTTAAGGGGGTGTTTAGCTCCTGTGGGCTCTACTTTCCTGAGAGAATAAAGCCATCTATGAAATGTGTTAGTCATAGAAGGAGGAAACTTAGCTCTTCTTCTCTGTCCTAAGACCTCACTTGCCCTTCTGATTTCTCAAATGGGATGAAATGTACGGAACCATCCAGAAACCTGCTATCTGGCTTCTCAGTCAGCATCCTGCACCTCATACCCACATGACTCCCAATTAGTTAGAATTTACCAAGTCTCTGATAGTAGCAGAAGTAGATGAAGATGCCTTCATTCTTTTCATTCCAGGTCTTCAGACTCCAGGGTATAGTTTGCAACTGGGTTGGGTCTAGCCACATTTCTTTTTTTTTTTTTTTTACTGGAGAAATTTCCCATTTCAGTTTGTTGGGTGGAAAACTCACATGCCAAAATTACTGTTACTACAAACTGACAGTATATTCTGTAGGCAAAAATGAGATTTGCAACAAAAATTAGTTAATTAAGAAGGCTGACCTAATATCCATTTAACATTATATATATATGATATTTATTTCTAAATTTTTAATTTTTATTTGAAAATGCTAAAAATAGAGGGGTTATAGTTACTTAGGCCAGGCAAAGAGTACATTTCCTTCCTTTCTCCCAGTTTTTCTCTCCCATCCACCCACAAGTTGTATAGTTCATTTTACTATTATTATTATCTTTAAGTAGTTGTACAAAAAAGTTCCCATTCTACAAAACAGTATATGAGTACAAAGTGTCTGACAACATTGTCACCCATCTCTCCTAACCCATCCAGTCTCTCATTTTATTTCTTTAACTGAGATTAGGTGATTACATAAATTTCACATATTTCACAGTATTGTGGAATAATGATACTTAGTTAAAGTTACAAACACACTTTAATCTTCACAAAGCAAATTGTCATTATCATGTTCTATACAGTCTGTGAATTCTATGAGCTTTGACAATTCAAATTACTTTTTCCACATCAGGTGATGCTTACATTTCTTTCCTTTTGCTTAGTGTAGGCTGTTCCCGCTTATTCTGTTCCTCCTCCTGGCTTCCATCCATTGCGTGCATATGCATATCACATTTCAAATGCTCAATACCACCGAGGGACTAGTGGTTGCCCCACTGGACAGCTTAGAAGGTGATATTATTCTCATAGGAGACGTATGTGTCTTGGGTGGTAGCGGTGGTCTCATTAGGAGACAACGCATTCCAATTAGGGTAATTCATAGAGTTCATTTACAAAACATGTGCTTTTCAAAAGAGTAGCAAAGAGAAAGCCTAGATATTGTGCAATAGTTCTGGATGAACGGCATTGGAGCAATTACCATCCATACATCTAAAGAGGTGAGGACCACCCCAGTTAGAATGACTAAAATCAAGAACTCTAACAACAACAGATGCTGGAGGGGATGTGGACAGAAGGGAACCTTACTGGATTGTTGGCGGGAGTGTAAACTTGTTCAACCACTTTGGAAAGTAGTATGGAGGTTCCTCAAAAGACTCCACATAGAACTCCCCTATGACCCAGCAATCCCACTTTGGGGCATTTACTCAAATGTTTACAAACAAGACCACTCTAAAGCTACCAGCATGACTATGTTTATTGCAGCACTATTTACTATAGCTAAGATATGGAACCAACCCAGATGCCCCTCAGTAGATGACTGGATCAAGAAAATGTGGTATATATACACAATGGAATTCTATGCCTCCATCAGAAAAAATGACATTGCCCCATTTGTTAAGAAATGGACAGACTTGGAAAAAATTATATTAAGTGAAGTAAGCCAGGCCCAAAGAAACATAGGTCCCATGGTTTCCCTTATTTGCAATATCTAGTATATGTCTGAGTCAAGCAGAAAAGGTCAGATAAGGTGATGTTAGGGAAATGAACCCTAAGATATGTATTCAGATGTTTTTTTTTCTTTCATGCGATTGTTTCTAACACATAAGATTATTTCTTTGTTGCTTTGTATGTCCCTCCCCCACAGTATAACCTCTGCTTTCACTGTATTTGATGTCGGTATAATTTGTGGAGAGGAAGAGGAAAAACAAATCGTTTAAATAGGGATACAGGTGGACCCATTGCAACAATGAGATGTACAAGTTGTTATGGTGAAAAATGAACTTTACAACTTTGGTGAGGGTGGGGGAAAGGAGGAGGAGGATTCAGTGGGGGGGGGGTAGGGGAGGTTGAGAAGGGATGGGAAGGGGAAACAAAGGAGGAGGCTACAATGCTTGATAAGAAGTGTACTCATTATCTTGCCCATGTAATTGTAACCCCTCTGTACAGTATTTTCACAATAAAAAAAATAAAGAGGTGAGGACAAGGAGAGAGAAGCAGCAATGGCATAGATGAGGCCCTTAGGAGATGTCAATTTAGTGGAGAGATGATCAGGCCAAGTCAACCTCTTCTCCAGTTCACCCGAGATGTAAGAAACAAGGAAATAGCCAACATGAGGCCATAGTTAGATTAGCCTTGTACAGTTTGTAGCATCCCAACTTCTGGGGCTGGTGAGACTCAAACCTATGATGAGGAAAGGAGTCACCAGCACTCAGTCAAACAGGCTAGGAATCTTTATGAGCCATGGTAACTGACCTCCACTATCAAGAGACAGCGAAGACCAGCCCCAAAGTCATATAGCTCAGGGAATATAAAGGCAAAAACCACAGAGGCCCCTCTCAGGTGGTCAGTGGTAATTTTGCAATCAGTAAGAAAGCAAGTCACAGAAGCAGAGCTATAATTATAAATGGCGATTACAGTTTCAATAATCAATCAAGACGAAGTTCTCATCCTTGCTCTTCCCTGTGTTCCCAGTTTTGGGTTTTCTTCTAAAAGGAGATCCCATCTTTCAAGTTTGGCCTTCTTCTAGTAATCAATAAAAGTTAACTGCAAAGGGTCATGTTCCCCATTTTGGTACATTCGCTGAGCAAACATAATCACCAAAAACAGACAATGAGACATTGGTGGTTAGCCTTGTAGACTATTGGCCTTATTTTTACCTGCTCTGCAATTCTTGGTAAATGTCAAGCCACAGTTTTGCTCCCCTTTCTTATTATTTTTAGGTCCTGGGACTTAATTATCCGAGTTAAATTCTTTCTTCCTTGGTGTAATTAATACTCTATTGGTTTAATTTAACCTGGTCCTAACATAGTTAGGTTAGAATCCATTCACTGCAAGGAGAATCCTATACCTCGTAGTTGTCTTAGTCCATTCTAGGTTGCTATAAGTAAACATCTGAGCCTGGGTAATTTATAAAGACAAGAAATTTAGTTCTTACAGTTCTGGAGGCCAAGAAACCCAACCTGCAAGAACCATGAGGTGTTTTTTTTCTAGTTAAGAATTCCTACTGCGTCCTGAAGCTGCTCCTGACATATCAGCACAGGGGAAGCTCAGGAGAGCTGAACAAAGTGGCTTTTATAATAGACACACTCTTAATAACTCACCCTCTCCAGTGGTACCCTATTGCCCCTGAATGAGTTAATCCACTCATCCAGCAGAGTCTTCAAGAGCCAATCACCTGACAGTTTCCCACTTTGAATAACCTGCCATTGGAGGTTTTGTTTCTACAGCGTGAGTTCCAGGAGGAAAATTTTCAAGCCACTGCATTACAGATCGTGATCTATGATGACAGTATTCTGTCATCTGACATCAGATATGCTGAAGGACATCACCTCAATCTTAACTTGCACAGGGCTGTCAGGTGTGGCCACATGAATTCCAGCACTCTCCTGGATGGGTTTGCCCTTGACATGTGTGAGACTCATTCTTCCCATCTGTATGTATTCAGAGGAAGACTAGACATAGGAACCCATTCCAACAAATACCTCTGTTTCTCTTCCTTTTTCCTGATACTAGCACCTAGATTTTCTTTAAGGCAAACACTTCTTATGTCGTCATGCCACCAGCCTTCAAATTCCTAATAAAGCTAGTCTCACCCCTCGGCTTTAAGTGTTAAAATAGTTCAGCTTCACATCCAAAAGGTTTGGTTGAGAAAATGCAAGTACATCAAGGGAGGCCGGTGTTCAATTCCAGGACGTTACTGAAATTGCTGATAAAGATGTGTCCATTTCCCTCCACTGGCCAGCCTTGTAGGATATATGTGTCTGAGTCGTTGGAGTTCCTGTTTTCCTCTGTGATAGAGCTCACATAAGGATTCATGGGAGGTGAGCAACAGGAAGGAGAGAAGGCCAGAGAAGGGGAGAGCCCAGCAAACTTTGGGACTCTGGATTCCCATCTCCGCCCAACAACTTTTACTTATAAACCCTGTTGTTGTTATTCATTGTTGTTTTTAGAGTTTACTGGAAGATTCCAGCGTTCCGTATCTGTCAATTGTATCCAGTTTGCTTTTCTCTCCACCTTATAGGTTTCCTCAGTTTCTTAGACAGGTGTGCACAGCAGTAATCTTATGTTTGTCTGTTTTTAATGTTTCAATTGTTATTTTAAAGGTGATGTACAGAGAGGTAACAGTTCCGGAAGTCAGGGAAAGAGGACATTTCTTTTTGGACAATGTCACCCTTTCCCTTGCTCTCTCCCAGTTTTTCCCTCCTATCTCACCCATAAGTTGTACAGTTCATTTTCAACCTAGTCGGTGACCTTATTAATGACTCCTGTTATACTGTTTATGCTCCAACTTGAGACCCTGATCTCACCTAAGACCCTGATCTCATCCCAGCTGATGGAATCTGTCCTTCTGTCCCCAGCCTAACATGAATCGAACTATAGCCACTCAGCCTAACTCCTGCAAGCCTAACACAGGTAAAAGTAATTCTGGCATTTTAAGATGCCTTTTATTTACCTTATGAGGGGTTTAGCACATAACTAGACTATTTGCTAAACTGTAGGAGCCCTAGCTTATGAATCCAGTTAATTGTGTTTCCGTGAAGCTTATAAAAAGCTTGATCATTGCTAAATGGAGAACAATCAACTGCTTCTTTGAATTCATTTCAGACACCGGAGTAGTGAGATATCAGAAATCAGATTCAGCCATTTTTGAAACAGAAGGCTACTTGGTCTTAAAATCTCAAAATTATTGGGCATTGGTGGCTCATATCTGGAACCCTAGCTACTCAAGATGCTGAGATATGAGGATTGTTGTTCAAAGCCAGCCAGGGCAGAATTATCCCTGAGACTTAAAAAAAAAAATATCAGTTGTAGGGCTTGAACTCAGGGCCTGGGTACTGTCTTGAGATGTTTTGTTTAAGAGTCTCCAAATTTTCTTGCCTTGGGCTGGCTTTGAACCACGATCTTCAGATTTTAACCTCATGAGTAGCTAGTATTACAGGCATGGCCATCAGCACCCATCCACTGAGACTCTTATCTCCAACTAGCCACCAATAAGATGGAAGTAGAACTATGGCTCAAGTGTTAGAGGACTAGCTTTGAGCACAAAAGCTCAGGGACAGCTGAACCTTAGCACCAGTACCAAAAAAGAAAAACAAAAAACCCTCAAATATATTTAGAGTTAAATCAAACAAAAAAAGAGAGAGAAAATGAGGGTACAAGGTATCTGCAGATCTCAGACTCCAAGTGTCTGATTTCTTTAGTTCTCAGACCTAGAGTTAACTAACAAAGGAGCATTTAAAGAAAATTTACTTGAAGACCATATGCTAGATATAGTCTGGAAAAGTTTCAAAGAGACCACCCAGTGTTGAAGCTATAGTCAGAGGACAGTCATGAAAGCATATAATTCAAAACAACAATAAGTAAGAGGGAGGGACACATAGAAAAAAATTCAAACTACCTTGCAAAGGAAGACATGTAAAACCTTGGAATAGGGTAGATCTAGCAGGTACATGAAAGCAAATATCAAATTGGTTCTTTGACAGTTGGTCTGGTATATGTGCTGGTTGGTTTTGGCATCTGTCTTGATGATCTTGCCTGCTGGTTCCCTACTCTAAATTGACTTGGGGATGTGCCAATAGGACTGGACAGGTGGACTGAGTGGGCAGGAGACAAGTGGTCATGTAAGAATAGTGTCTGGGCCAAGTCACTCTCAGACGTGAGCCTGCACCCTTGTTTACAAGTTCTGTCTTTTCAAAGGACAAACCAGGATTGAACTGAAGTCCCTGTGACTATTTCAACCACTGCAGAAATCACCAACAATTCTTACTTATTTCATGGGGGTGGGGGTTGTCAGAATCGTTTTCTGAGTGTTAGTGATTAAAAATGCATTAGTTGTTAAACTGTGCATTACAGAAAATGACCAATCACCAGAAAATCCCTAAGCTCAATGCCATATCATAGTCAAGACCTTGTAGAAGTAAAATTGTTGCAGAGGGAGAAGCGTAGGTGGTGGTGCCAGATTGAGAAGTCAACAGAGAATATATTACATGACAATTACGAAGCGTGTTCTTACCATCATTAGTAAGAAATTTGTAGGGGTGGGGGAAAGGGAGGTTTGATTGGAAAAGAAGGCAAGGGCTGATATTTACAGAGAGCAAGCCTTCATTCAGCACCAAGGGCTCTTTCTTTCCTAATGCTGGAAGAGGCCAGAGGGCCTCCAAATAGAACCTTGATCATGGAAAGCATTCTATTAAAACATTCTACTAAAGCATTCTATTCTACAATGCCCTCAACTTGAGAGACCATATTCACTCCTGAATATTCCTGGTAGACATGAGCAACGTATAAGCATTGAGATGACTTTTCAGAAGAGCCATTAAAAAGTTGGTGTAATAGCCAATGTTTTCTGAACCTTTTGGACCACAGATTCCCTTTGACACCTCCCTTAGCCTGTAATGTGTGTTGTTCTGAAGAAGGCGCCATAAGGAACACAACTCTAAACTCTGTAGGGATTGCTATGTCGGAAATCTCAAAGAATAAATATTTTGTGAACTTACTGCAGCCTCAGCTGCATACGTGAGGGCTTAGTTTGGTTTAAGACCAAGTGGAGAATATGACACCAAGTATCTGGGATTTTCTTTGTTCTATTATTTCTCCTGAGGCTCCCCCCGCCCCCCCCCCCCCCCCCCGCCTTCTCAGCTTCTCTCCAGGGGATAGGGCTTTAACTAAAGTCCTGATAAATGGTGATTTTGTGAATTATTGATTTGGCCAAAAATAATTGAAAGATTGACAATTGCATAGTAATCTCATGGGTCTTGCTTTTGTTCTGAGTCAATTCTCTTGGATTCTGTGGTTTTAGGAGAGAAATGGAGCTAGGTTTCGAAAAGATTCCACATCAAGAAATGAATTCGCATTGTAATACGTTGGAGAGATCTTTTAAATAGGTTTTCAAAACTGGCTGGAATAAAAATTAAGCATCAGAAGACATAAGAAGCCTTGATTGGGAAAATAGACATGTTCAAATAAGTCATGTGTGGTGCTAAAATTGGCCCAATGAGAACGATTGGGTTTATTTTGTGTGTCTTTGCTCCATTTGCTTTCTGAAAGTTGGCGACATAGAGTTCACGGTTAGCTTTGTGTTTCTGGCATGTTGGTACTTTCTTTTAAAAAAAACATCGTAGGCTTTACATAGTCAAGATTTTTAAAAAATTGAATTAATTATGTTCATGGGCTTCAGAAAAATAGAGAATATATGAGAAGCAAGGGGACTCAGGTGAGTTTCATGCACACACATCCCCCACACCTCTTCAGGAGGCTTGAAAACATCCTTCCCTATGCTACAGGGAGGAAAGGTAAGTCTGAGGGGAAGATGTTGGGGGAAATGTTGCTGGATGCTGAGCAGGAGTCACTCCTAAGCTACAGATCTAGCAGGGGTTGGCGGAATGATAGAGACCCTATACAGGTCTAAAGGAATCTGACAAGAAACAAGGCACTGAGCCTTGTTTGTGTTATTACCAACATAGCCTTCAAAATGGAAATTCAGTTCAGTTTCCAAAAAAGTGTTAGACAGTTATCTTTTTGCACAGCTTACTGTCTGGCCTGAGATTTTGTGTTTGCAACACTCTAAAATCAGTTAATGAATGTGTTTACCAATGATAACATATGTCTGACACGTGTGAAAACATCTATCACACTTCCTCTTTCCACAAATGGTTTAAAAATTATAGTGCTCTTTTTCTCCTCACAACAGAATAGAATTTTTAATAATATTATTAAACACTTGAAGAATTAATGTTGATTTTTTTCCATACACATTGGTTAAAAGTTACAGTTTTGAAGTTTACATGGTTTAATCCCCTAAAGATCTAAACAGTTGATCAAATTGTTAAATGTTCATGAAGCTTTTAAGAATTAAGGTACTTCTAACATGAGAGAGTCTATTTCTTTGGCCAAAATAATTTCATTTCCATTGTTCTCTGGAATACTTATATAAGGCAAAAAAACCCCAGCATCCTAAGAATAAAAACACCCAGGAACACAAATGTTCATATTTACTGCAAGTGATTAGACAGACTATCCCCTTAGAATGCATTTTGCATATCCTTCTGATGATTGACTTTAAAAAAAAGAATAAAACTCTGTGAGCAAGGCCCAATGGCTCATGCCTGTAATCTCAGCTACTCAGGGGGCTGAGATTGGAAAACTTGAATTTTGAGGACCGTGTAGTCAAAAAGTTTGTAAGACCCCATGCCTACTCAAAGCTAGGTATTACAGTATATGCCATTCATCTCAGCTACATCAGAAGCATACATAGTAGGATCGTGGTTCAGATCAACCCAGGAAAGAAGAAAAACAAGTTTAGAAAACTAGAAGAAAAACTATTTAAAAATAAAAACTATTTAAAAAAAATGACAGCAAATGAGCACTGTAATCCTAGCTACTCAAGAGGCTGAAATCGAGAATTACAGTTCAAAACCAGCACAGGCAGGAAAGTCTGTGAGACTTATTCCCAATTAACTACTAGAAAACTGGAAGTGGCACTGTGGCTCAAAATGGTACAGTACCATCCTTGAGCAGAAAAACTCAGGAACAGCACCCAGGCCCTGAGTTCAAGCCCCACAACTAGCAAACAAACAGAAAGGAAAAAGCAAAAAGAGCTTGAGCCATAGCTTAAGTGGTAGATCACTTGCCTAACAAGTACAAGGCCTTGAGTATAAATCCCAGAAACCCCCATTTCAATAAGTATGTGTCTGAGCATAAATATTAACTGGAATTAGAACCATCTTTGAAGGCTCTTACAGTGCATGGGCTTTTGAGAGACAGTCATAGTAAAAACCCATAATATATCTTCAGTGGGTTAGGGTATAAAGTATACAAAATAATAAGTGGAGATGGTGGAGACTATTCCATTACCTGCAAAGCTACACATACACACACACACACACACACACACACACACACACACACACGTTTGGAGCACTGTTGGGTAACTGAAAATGAAGTGATTGGGTGGGGGGGAGGGGGGAGGCTGGGAAGGGAGGTGAAGGGTAAACAAAGGAGGAGGCTGCAATGCTTGGTAAGAAATGTATGCATTTTCCTGCCCATGTAATTGTAACCCCTCTGTACAGTATGTTTTCAAATAAAATAAAATAAAAAAAAAATCTTTAAACAGAGGGAAATAAACACAAGCTATATATTTAAAAAAAAAAAAAATGAAGTAGTCAGTAGTTACCAAAGGAGAGCTGTAATCTCCTTCCTCTGTGGGGTTTCCATTCCAGCTCAGATAGGCGTTCAGGCTTAACCCTGTTATTTCTCACACTCCCTCTTTCCGTTCTTTCTCCTCAAAGGCACTGTTTCTATCCATCAGAGATGAAGACCCAAATGGTTTACCCTGATGGCTGGAGAGAAAGACATTACCTTGCCTCCTCCAAGCTTCTAATGACATTCTGTGACGGGTCCTGGGCGCATGCATAGCTCCAACTTCTGCCATCATGTTCATGTGCTGTCTTCCCTCTGCCCCCCCTTTTTCTTTCTCGGTCGTGGGGCTTGAACTCTGGGCATGGACGCTGTCCCTGCGCTCTTCAGCTCAAGGAGAGCTCTCTATCACTTGAGCTACAATGCCATTACTGGTTTTCTAGTGGTTAATTGGAGATAAGAGTCTCATGGACTTTCTTGCCCAGGCTGGCTTTGAACCATGATCCTCAGATCTCAGCCTCCTGAGTAGCTAGGATTGCAGGTGTGCGCCACTGTTAGCCACTCCCTCTGCCCTTCTACATCTCTGGCTCTTCTCATAGAGAACCAGGGATTAGAATTTGGGCTCCTCCTATTATCCAGTCTGATCTCATTTTAACTTACATCAGAATCTGCAAAGACAGCATTCCACAGTAGATAGTCTTCGCAGGCCCAAAGGATTCAGACCTGAGCCTATCTTTAGAGGTGATGTAACTCAATCCATAATCCACCTTCATCAATTAGCGTAATCGCAGCAGCTAATACCTTTAATTTCTTGCTGAGCCACACAAAATGTGAAATGCCCTGTCACCACTGTTCTCTCGAGTCCCCTGAAAGTAGGTTTTATTATCCCATTTGACAGATGGGGAAATGGAGACTCAGTGATGAGCAATCACCCTCAAACCTGCACAGATAGGAAGTGGCAGGCACACAACCCTGTTTCAGTCAAAGCCAGGGATTACTCGAACTAGGGGTGGTGGCATCTCCCTAGTTAAGCATCTTCTTAAAAGGTGATTATAATTCAAATATATTTTTTTCAACTCAGTCTTCAGTCCTTTGCTGGGTCTTGCATTTGTACATCCCATGAGGAGGAGGAGGAGGAAAGGAGAAGGAGAGGAGGAGTATAGTGATGAGAGAAGGAGAGATGAAGGGGGAATGGAGAGAGAGACACCAAGAGACAGAGACAGAGAAGGAAGAGACAGAGTGAGACTGTGCCATTTACTTCTCAAGTGACTTTTATTCTGGATGGGAAGGAGCACGTTATCCATCCGATCGCCTCTGGTCTTTAGCAAGCTGCCCTTCCATCTGTTAGAACAGTATTAGCTGAGGATGCAGAGCCAATACTTAACTGCACTTCTGAGACCCTGGAAGCCCAAGTTCACCTCTTCAGCTTCTCATAGCTTCCAGTCTCACTGCCTGAAAACCCTCCGAATACCTCAAATCCCCCAATTAGGTAGAAATGTGGCTTTATAAGACCCATTTCACAGGGAAAAAAAATAACATTTTAGACAAGACCATATTGTGGCTTTAAAGGGAAGACACCCTACTTTACTTGAGTATTGTATAATTCTGTTTTTGCAGATAGGGAAACTAGCTCCTGCAATAAATATCCCAAGAAGAAAGGGAAACCCAGGAGATTACTAAGAAAGAAATTCTGAGTAAAGTTTCCTATATCTTAGTCTGTTTTCAGTTACTATAACAGAATGTTGAGGCCAGGAAACTTATGAATGTTTCTTACTGTTGTAGAAGTCAAGGGTGTAGTTCTGTCAACCTCATGTTGCTCGCCTGAGAATCTTACATCTTGGCAGCCAGGTGCCAGTGGCTCTTGCCTGTAATCCTAGCTACTCAGGAGGCTGAGATAGGAGGATCACCTCAGGCAGGAAAGGCTGTGAGACTCATTTCTAATAAACTATTCAGAAAAAGCTGACAGTGGCACTGTGGCTCAAGTGGTATAGAGTCAGCCTGAATAAAAGAAGCTCAGGGACAGCACCTAGGCCCTAAATTCAAGCCCCAGGACTGGCAGAGAGAGAGGGGGGGGGGAGGAGGAGAGAGATTTACTAAGGTTATTATGTTCTTTTTTTCTGATCTAGAAGCAAGTTGATAACATATATGTGCCTATGTGTATATGTGTTAGTTGCCATCTTTTTCATGTACTTTAATTAGTTTTATTGCTTTTCAGTAAACACTTGCCTAATATATATAGTTAAAATTGGAGTGGCATAGTGGTAGAATACCAAAGGCAATTAAACTTTAAAATTATTTTTTCAAAAAAGTCAAAATCGTTCATGTTTCTTATTACTTGCACTGGTTAAGACAGCCAGAGTAAGGCAAAACAAAGTAATACTAAGATAGTAGATATTCTTCCAGTGGTGCTACTACTGAGGATCCTGCCATAGGTTGGTCTTTTGAGTGTGACATCCATTCGTTTAGTCTACTAATGGAGTATTTTTTTAAATTTAATTTAATTTTTTTTTGTGAACATACTGTACAGAGGGGTTACAATTACATGAGTAGGATAATGCGAACATTTCTTATCAAGCATTGCAGCCTCCTCTTTTGTTTACCCTTCACATCCCTTCCCATCCTCCCCCCCCACCCAAACCTCCCCCCCCCCCAACGTTGTAAAGCTCGTTTTCGACATGACAACTTGTACTTCTCATTGTTGCAACAGGTCCACCTGTATCCTTGAACGACTTGTTTTTCCCCATCTCCTCCACAAGTTATACTGACATCAAATATAGTGAAAGCAGGGGTTATACTGTAGGGGAGAGACATAAAAAGCAACAAAGAGATAATCTTATAAATGCGTTAGAAACAAATGCGTGAAAGAAAAAAACATTAAAATACATATCTAAGGGTTTTTTTTCCTAACATCACATTATCTGACCTTTTCTGCTTGACTCATACATATACTAGATAATGCAAATAAGGGAAACCATGGGACCTATGTTTCTTTGGGCCTGGCTTACTTCACTTAATATAATTTTTTCCATTTCCTAACAAATGGGGCAATGTCATTCTTTCTGATGGAGGCATAGAATTCCATTGTGTATATATACCACATTTTCTTGATCCAGTCATCTACTGAGGGGCATCTGGGTTGGTTCCATATCTTAGCTATGGTAAATAATGCTCCAATAAACATAGTTGTGCTGGTAGCTTTAGTGTGGTCTTGTTTGTAAACATTGGGGTAAATGCCCAAAAGTGGGATTGCTGGGCCATAGGGGAGCTCTATGTGAAGTCTTTTGAGGAACCTCCTAATGGAGTATTTTTATCTAATATTACTTCTGATGTTAAAAGCATGCAACTGTTGTTAATGGCTTTTTAAAATTACATTTACCAACTTTGTACAAATACTGAAATAGTTCCTTCTTTTTTGTTTACTCTCTGTAATATATAAACACTTTATGTTATATCAATTTGTTTTACTCAGTTCATCCACTTGGAAATTAGTATTTCTTATACTATTGTATGAGTTTTACTAAGATGGAGGGGGCTTGTACCTGTGGAGATTCATAATTCAAAGGTGAGCTTTTAGTTGTATGCTATTTTATAAGGTTTGTTATTGCACTTAAGCTAGGATTCTGAAATGACATAAAATGGCTTAATTTTTAAATATTGTTTACTTTTTGTGGTTGGTCTTTATATTTTTCTCTCCTCTGAAAGAGTGCAATCACAGATTATACATTTCTTGAGAAAATATTTTTAAAATTAGCCAAAAGAAATTCAAATATGGTGTAGCTTTGTTGAGGAAGAGCACCTACTGGTAATGAAAAATTGCTTTCTGTGGTTGTTGAATTCTGATTTTCCACAATTTGTTAGACCAGTGATAATTTATTTTTAATTAAATTTAATTTTTTATGCATGCCACTACAAGGGCTTAAACTCACATAGCTAGCTTGTTTGTCTGGTGCTCTACTGTTTAAACCATGCCCCTAGTCTGGTTTTTGCCATTTAATTGAGAGCTTCAAGTATGTTTTTGCTCTGACTGGATTCAAACTGCAGTCTTCCATGTCTCAGCCTCCTGAGTAAGTAGGATTCTAGGACAGAGACACTGATGCCTGGCTTATGGTACTGGTTTCTTAAAACCACTCATGAGAAGTCAAAACGAGATGGTTAAGCAAACACTCTCATCCATATTCTTCCTATTCAAAATAAACCCCCATGCATTTAAGGGAATAAAAATTAAACAATAGGAACAAGTAGACCCAAAATGATGCGAGATGAATGATGTCAAGAAAGAAGAATGAATTTTGCAAATGGAGACGTCTGATTTGTAAATGGAGGAGAAAACCATTGCAGAGTTATGTGCACGTGCATGTCTCTGATGCTATAGGCACCAGAAGGAACCATTGGAAAAGAGAAGGGGCAGCTCTTCCAGGTGGTAAAATAGGAAATGATGCTCAACTCTCGTCCTGCCTCTTTTGCCCACATAGCTTGCTTGTATGGAATGGTCATATGTAGTCAGACTTCCGGTCCACAGAAGCCTGGCTGATGTCAGCTCCCTTGCCTTTCATAGTGACCAAATTCCATGGAAAAATAGTGGCAGGGAAATGGAGACTCATACCAGACTTGCCAAATATTAGATGAGTATATGGAAAGGCTGGGAGTTCATTAGTTACAAACTGTCATCCATGACAGTTGGTTCCACCTAATTGGAAACATCAGAAGATGGAAATCGTTGGATTAAGAGAAGAAAGAACGCTGGAAGATAAAATAGCTAGCAGAGGAAACAGCTACAAAATCCTTTTGAATAAAATCAGTATCAATGAAGATCCGGAGAAGATTGCATTCTTCAAAAAGACATTGGTCTTTTAGACATTGGTCACACAATTACAATTTCTTCATAGAAAACATCTTTTCCAGTATGAGCAAACATGATAAATTGATCTACCTAGGCTCTATTCCAAAATTCATATACTTAAAAAGGTAAGACTAGAAAGTGAATTCAGAGAGAAATCAGAACAGAGTAGAGGAATAAGGTTTGATTAGGCTCCAAAACCTCCCTTCAGCCATCAAAAGCCTTCTGGAATGTTTTCTTTTAAAGAAATTGTATTAATTCAGTAAAGAGAGAAGAAAATGGAATGAGGGAGTTTGTTTTGACTCTTCAAACCACTGAGTTGTAGAACTTGCTGCTGAGGAGGTGTGAATGTGAGAAATGAATTCCCCAAACTGCAGAACACAAACCCTAAAGATAGTAAATATTTTCAAGAGCAAGCAGAAAAATAAAAAGCCAAAGACTTACTGGGGCAAAGAATTATCTTGACTTTTAGGAAAGCAAGTTGGCATTTTCTATCAAAACAGAAATGAAAATCCTTCCAAGAATTATTGCCAAGGAAATACCAGTAGTACTTGTGCCTCAAAATGTGTATACAGAAGTGTTTGATTTCTATGTTGCTTGTAGTAGCGAAATCAGTGACATCCTAAATGTCCATCAATACAGTAATTAAATAGTTAGGAAGCTAACCTCCCTGGGGCATACTCTGAGGCCATAAAATTGGATGGCAAATGGCATATATCACTTTCTAGGTTTATCACCTCCTTAATTGTTTAAATGGAAAAGCACATTCCAGGGCAGTATGGGCAAAAAATGATGTTACATGTGTGACAGAGAAAATAGAATTATACTCACAGGTAAAGGCATCAATGTAGGGAAATAACAACACCTAACTTTTATTTCCCAATGGTGAGGATCAAACTTCATGCATGGTAGGTTAAACATTCTACCACTGATGCACGGACCCCAGCTATTGACAAGTACTAGTGAAGAGAGATAGAAAAGAGAGCATAACTTGTTTTGTCAAAGTTGGTTGTTTTCCTTCTGTGATAATATGCTTACATCTAATGTGCCTAATTATTATTAAATGAGTGTTTAAAGTAGGCTAAAATCATAATATTCATCAAATAGGTCACATACTTCAACTATAATTCTAGAAAGATGATCTCTATATAATAATTCTAGTATTTATTTAATACACTTTCTTTAATCTTCCTATTTGTGCTTTTTTTGGGGGGGAGTCCGGTCGTGGGGCCTGAACTCTGGGCCTGGGAGCTGTCCCTCAGCTCTTCAGCTCAAGGCTAGCGCTCTACCATTGAGCCACAGCACCACTTCTGGCTTTTTTCTTTTTGCTTATGTGGTGCTGAGGAATCGAACCCAGGGCCTCATGCATACAAGGCAAGCGCTCTACCACTGAGCCACCTTCACAGCCCCTATTTGTGCATTTTTATTATTATTATAAAGGTGATTGTCCAGAGGGGTTACAGTAGCATAAGTCAGAGAAAGAGTACATTTTTTTTTTAACAATGTCACCCCTTCCTTCACTCTCCCTGTTTTTTTGCCTCCCACCCACAAGATGCATAGTTCATTTTCAACATAGTGTCTAGAGAGTATCACTGCTATATTTGTTCACCCTTTGTACCTCCATTTCTGTGTCTCCTCTTAGGTTCCTAAAGACAGATAAATGAACAAATAAGACAGAAGGTACAAAACCAAAACAGTAATAAAGGAGAAAAAAACAAAAAGCAAAATAACAAAAGTCTCTTGATTCTATTTCTTGGTATTCATTTTGATAAACATCATTTTATATGATCATATGCACACAGCTGTCGAGAGTTTGTGATCCTCTCCTAAGAATATCCTCCTTAACCAAAGATGTTAAAGACCTCTTTTATGAAAACACCAAAAATCTTTTAAAAAAAGAAATTAAAAGCAGATGAAAGGAAATGGAAAAATCTTCTATGTTCCTGGATTGGAAGGATTAACATTGTGAAAAATGGCAATGCTGTCCAAAGCTATTTACAAATTCAATTCAATACCCATCAAAATCCCAACAACATTCTTGATGATAAAGATGTGAAATAATAATAAAAAACCTCAAATAGGAAAAATAATCCTTAGCAGGAAGAACAGCTCTGGAGGAATATAAAAACCAAACTTAAAACTCGATTGCAAAACCATAGTAATAAAAACAGCTTGGTACTGGCGCAAGAATAGACCCGAGGACCAGTGGCACAGAATAGAAGAGCCAGAAATGACCCCACAGACCCATGGCCATCTAATATTTGATAAGGGAACCATAAAAACTGGATGGAAGAAAGATAACCTCTTCAACAAACGGTGCTGGCAGAATTGGTTATAGACATGCAGAAAACTGAAGCTAGATCTTTGTTTATGTATCTCCCTCCCTGACCCAGAATCAATTCTAAGTGGATCAAAGACCTCAATGTAAGGCTAGATACCACGAAAAAGGGTAGAGGAAACACTAAGGCTCCTAGGCATGGGTTGAAACTTTCTAAGATTCAGAATTAGAATAAATCAGAGAAAGGATGGATAAATGAGATTGCATCAAACTGAAGAGCTTCTGTATGGCAAAGGACACAGCTAGCAAGATAAATAGAAAGCCCACAGAATGGGAGAAAAAATTTACTAGCTATGCATCAGACAAGGGCCTCATACCTAAAATAAACTTAGAGCTCATAAAAATTGGCACGACCATATTCATTGCAGCACTGTTTTCTGTAGCCAAGATATGGAATCAACCCAGAAGGATTTCAGCAGACAAATGGAAACGTGGTATATAAACACAATGGAATTCTGTGCTTCCATCAGAAAGAATAATATTGTACCGTTTGTAAGGAAATGGAGGGACTTGGAAAAAATTATATTAAGCCAACTAAGTCAGAGCCAAAGAAACGTAGGTTATATGATTTCCTTCATTTGTAGTAATAAGAATGTGCCTATAAGCCTACAATGAAATACACTGGATGGTAAAAGACAAAAAAAAAATACACTTGGGCATGATAAATTCTATAGGGCTCAAGACATTCATACAGCATAATATTCCTTTATTAAAGGTTGCTCATGTCATGCCTAATTTATTTTGATCAGAAGAGCAACTGAGAGATACAGTTATCATTTCCTATTTTCCAATTTGTTGATTGTTTTTGCTAGTAACTTTATTGGTTCCTTTATTCTTTTTTCGGATGCCTCTTATTGTGCATCTCTAGGATCTTGAGCAAGAAGACAGAGTGTATTTATTTTCCTTTTTAAAAAAATTCAATGATGGAAGTGTTTAGGGTTTTAAGTTTTTTTTTTAATCTATGTAGAACTTTGTCCACCTTCTACAATGTTCTTTGTGCTGCTTTTATCCAGCTAACACTAATGAGTGACTTTCTGTGTGCTAACATCTACTATTTACCAACCCATTCTGGCATTGCAACAACCCTAAAAAGGTAGGAACATTTGTCTCATTTACAAATGAAGGGACAGAGGTTCCTCTTTGAGGAGCCAGCAAATCCCCATGAGAATCACAGATCTAGGGTGTCTAGAGGAACAAGTAGACATGTGGCCAAGGAGTAGCTATACCTTGGTCACAATTCAAGACTAGGCAACTGACCCCAAACCAGTCAACTGGAGTCCTCCAGGAAAATGTGCTGGAAGTTGCAGGGAGAAAGCAAACACAAAAAAACAAATGAAAAACCTCTTTCCCATGGAATTGTTATCTCTAAAATGAAACGAAAGCAGGAAGTTTCTTGCTTCATTCTGGGTAGGGCTATTCTGAGATCAAAGACAAACACAGGAGTACCTGTGGTGATTTAAAGGAAAAATGAGACAAGATTGTAATGAGGTCATCTGAACACCGACAACCAAATGTACTTAAACCAGAATCATCACCTGGGTTCCTTGGTCGTATAGTATTCTCTTTCTGGATCTGGTAAGTTGAAGTGATTTCTATCTATTAGAATCTAAACAGTTGTTAGAGAGTTAAATCTCTAGATCGCATAACTATTAGTAGTAAAAAATACATGCACAGGCGATCTATTACCAGAGCTTCTACTCACAAATATTAAGCTCTATGGCCTTTATTCATTATTAATTTATTCATTGAACATATATGGAAAAGATAAAGAGTACATGGTTTAGATCTCAAAAGTTAGGAAAGGGAATATAAAGATGCTTTAGCTATGATGGAATTTGAAATGAGAGTAATGTGACATGACTTACTTTTATGAAAGGCTGTTCCAGGTTGCATGGTAAATAAAGTCAATGGAGCAGTGAAGGAGCAGATACACCAGTACAGAGATTGGAGTGGTGTTCCCCAGGAAAAGCCTTGATCTCTTGCATGGGGTGCTGCTGTTGAAGGTCTGATAGACAGAGGTCCTCAAGATGGATTCTGGAAGAAGAGCCAATAGATCTGCTGACAGAAGGCAAGGGGAGTTGTCAAGGGTGTCAACTCAGATAATGCTGGTGCCATTCACACGAATATACAGGGAAACAAAGACGGCTCACAATGACTAATGCATAAATGACCTGGAGTAGAGTAGCCCCAGTACAGAAGCAAAAAGTTAGACTTTTTGGTCATGTTAAGTATGAGATGCTTAGCAGACTTTATGGAGATGTCAGAGAGATGTTAAGTCTGGTCATCAGTGGAGAAATCAGAGTTAAAGATATAACTGTGGAGCTGCCATGGTTACTGAATGTATTTAAAGCTGTGGGAATAAACTGAACCTTGTCTTGAGGAGAGAGTATAAAACAGTGTCATAGAAGAGTGACTAAGACCAAGCTCTGAGATGGAAGATCAGAGCAAGAACTGTCTTGTTTGATTAGTGAGATATTGGAATATATGGGATATATATTGTCTATATAAATTGCTCATCTGTGGCATATTTGTTTCCTGATGGAAATAATAGAGAGGAAGGTAAGTACAGGTAACTTTTGAGCAAGGCTTAGCAAAAAAGGGGAGCAGAGCAATGGATTGGAGACTGGAGAGGACGATGGGAAAGATTTGTATTTCTATGACATATATTCTATGAGAAGGAGTCTATAAGGGAGAGAAAGTATGAGGTAGGTGAGTCGTGAGGGAGTCTTGTTCCCAGGTGGAGAAAACGGACAGGTGCAGGAGTTCAGGCAGAGTATCTAAGTCTAGATATTCTCTGGGAGAGTTGCACATTTGGTGGTGTGAGGATTAAATCCAAAATATTTCCAGATTGGACCACCCGCCTCTTCCTGTTGTTACAGCTGGCTTACTCAGGTAATCTCATTTCAGCCTCCCAAGAGGGCTTCCTGTGCACTTTTCACTTAGCCATTTGACATTGTTCATTTCTGTTTTCCCAGGACAGAAGCAGAGAGTTGGTGCAGGAGAAGGAGGAGAGATGGTGTGAAATTGTGTTTCCTACAGGCAAGAGGGTCAATTTGCCAGGAAAGGCAGTGGGGACAGCCCACTTGGTATTTGTGGTCATGAACTCAAAATACAAGTCAGCACAGGTGCATTTTTTTGAGTCTTACTGAGATGTCTGACTGCATGCTGAAACAGTGGGATTCATCAAAGAGGAATTTAAAAATGCACTGTGAAGTAAAGAAGAAAAGGGAATTTAAAGAGGATGGATACAAAATGGAAATTGTATGAAAGTCCATGGAATCTAAACAGGGTAGGAAAATAATCCATAACAGTGGAAAATGGGAAATGAATAGATACATAGTAAGTGACATAAAAAACAGGAGGTGATGGCTTCAGGCTATTGGAATTGGTATGATTCTGGGTAATGAGAAGATCTAAGACAATAGTTTATAGGTGTCTGACCTTGGCCTACAGTGTACAATATTGTAGCTCAGTACACGTATACAAACATGTATTTCACATATACATCATTGGTAAAGTTTTGCAATCCATACTTGGTATTGAAATGCAGTAAGATGGTGCTGGAAAAATTCTGGTCTTTTAGAGTGCCTTCTGTTTTATAAAAAGTTGTGGTTGCGTCTCCCACGTTCAATTCACATCACAGACATGGTATGGTTTATAGTTTGGGAAGCACTGGTGCTGGGTGTAACTGTAAAATTAGGTGGAAGGGATGGTGGGAATGAGAATCTCAAGCAATAGGAAACTACAGTTTGGAATGAGTCATTGACATGGATGTGGAGGTCAACCACAACTGATGATGGATTGATCATCTTTTTCTTTTTCCTTTTTTCTTGCACTAGGTCTAGGGCTTATACTCAGATGGGCACTGTCCCTGAACTTTTTTGCTCAAGGCTACTGCTCTCACACTTGAGCCACAACTCTACTTCCTGCTTTTTGGTGGTTTGTTGGAGATAAGAGTATCATAGACTTTTCTACTAGGACTAGCTTCAAACCATGGTTCTCACTTCCTGAGTAGCTAGAATTAGTCGTGAGCCACTGGTGCCTGACAGGTTATAGTTTTATAATTTAGGCTGTAGCCCCAGTCATACTCACACTTTGTTGTTTAAATGGAAAAATCGTGTAGAGCACTCTTGAGGCATAATTAACGCACATATTTAAATTACAAAATTGTCTAAAATGATTTAACATGTAGATCTCATCATACTTAAAATCAAGATACTAAACATATTCATTACCCATTTCTCACACCTTCCTGAATTTTCTCCCAATAGGGTGATCTATTTTGTGACCTCTATCTATAGTCTTGACTTCTTTCAACAAAGCGACTTTGAGAGTGACCTTCATCCATGTTGTCGTAAATGTCGATAGTTTGATGTTTTTATTGTTGAGTGTTACTCTATTATATAGATGTACTACAGTCTTTGGTTGTTTTATCTTTACCTGCTCACTTGTTAGGGACATAGGTTATTTCCAGTTGTTAAAAATAAGATGCTATTCTGGCACCAGTGACTCACAATTACTACTAAGGAGGCTGAGGAATGAGGGTCAAAGTTACCAGCCTAAGCAGACAAATTCTGAAGATTCTTACCTCCAAGTAACCAGTAAAAAGCTGGAAGTGGAGGTGTGGCTCAGTAGTAAAACATCAACCTTGAGTGGGAGAAGTTAAGCAAGAGAATGAGGTACTAGCACACATGCACACAAATAAATGTTGCTGGGAGCATTTGTACATAAGACTTTTTTTTTTTTTTTTGCTTGTCCTAGGGCTTGCACTCTGGGCCTGGGTGCTGTCCTTTTGCTCAAGGCAAGCACTCTACCACTTGAGCCACAGCACCACTTCCTGCTTTTTAGAGTAGCTTATTGGAGATAAGAGTCTCATAGAGTTTCCTGCCTGGGCTGACTTCCAAGTGCGATCTTCAGATCTCAGCCCCCTGAGTAGCTAGGATTACAGGGGTAAGCCACCAGCGCCATAAGACTTTTAATGTATATGTGCTTACATATCTCCTGGTAACTATTAAAAGATTTCTTGTGATGGTTTTTGTTTAACTCATATTATCTATTGCAAACATAAATGAACATCCAAAGAAGAACCAGTACCCACATGAGCTGATTTTCTTCCTAGATTGTGTTTACCAACATTGGAATCTTTATAATTGCATCTGCAACTATTTGCATCTATAAATGAGAGTTTAATGTGCTCCTTTCCAATGCCACAGATAAATATTTGCCCACGATCTGCAATTAAAATCCACACAATTCCAAATTGAATACCTTAGGAATTCTATTTTAAAAGGCCTAACTGCCTCTAAAGAAGGGAGTTAGTACTTTTCTTTCCGCACGTTTGTAATGAATACTTTAGTGCTTCATTTCTTAGTATGGTAAACTCTGTGATTTATACACACTGGGCTGAGTTTGATCCAAGTGTGAACTCTGATTTGAAAAGATAAGGAAAATATCAAGCTATTAGTCAATAATTAGCAAGGATACATTCTAATTGCACATATTTCCAGGGAAGGACAGCATAGCAGTTGTTCTTCAAATATTATTCTTAGAAATGAGTACAATACAGATACTGACCCAACCCACAGGGTTACCAACTTGTAAATCTAAGGTAAAGAGTCACATCTGTGTGCTCACTTGTGTTCAAATCATAGTCTGATTATTTAGCACCCGTAAGACTCTAAGCCTCCATATCTCCAACACAGACAAGATAACACTAACATCTCAGAAGGCTGCGGCCCATAAAAATAATTTACGCTGGGCACTTTACGCGGAGAACACATTTAAAATTAGAATCTCTTCTGTGTGTTTTCCAACGTTGCTGTCTCCTTTCCCCAGCCCTCATTACCTCTTGGTGAGCACAGTAGAGATGGAGGAAGTTAAGAAACGTTTAGAAATCCTTCTGTTTAATTCTTTTGGTACCTATGACAATGCAGTCAGTAATCCCCTGAAAGCAATGCTGGATGTTTGTGTTTAGTCTGGAATCTGTCTGTGACCATCACTAACTATACTTGCATGGGCCCCACGCTCATTAATGCTTAGAAATCAAAGCAGAGAGAAGACCAAGAAAAATCAAAGCCTAGTGTGTGCTCCTGAGGCCTATTTATAGCCTACTTCATCATTGGCAATGGTTGAACCTTAGGAAAAAGGGCAGGGAAATATTTGGTGCCTGTGAGAAACCTTCAGGACTGTAATCCTTGTGAAAGGGTTGGAAAATCCTTTTAATTCAGAAGATGAAAATACTTTAAAAACTGGGGAGTTTCCTTTGATTCAAGATGGTATATCATGTCAATAATCATCATCATGATAATTCTTTGTGTTCATTTAGCAAACATTTAAGAAAATACAGGAGCTTGCTATGGAGCCCAGGCTACTCTTCAACTCTCCATCCTAGTGTTTCAGTCGCTCAAGTGTTGGAATTACAATTGTGACACACAAGGCCCATCCTAACAAATATTAATCCCATGTCTTAACACACGCAAAATATTGAGGGTTTACAACACTGGGACCAATTCTATCTCTCACTAATGAAGGAATCTATAGAAGAATATGAAATCAGACATGAAGTAAATAATCCCAAACATCCAATAAGTGCTATGATAAAGAAAATAAACCAATATGGACAAGTAAGATGAGCAAGCAAGAAATGGAAAAGAAGAAAACCATATTAGATAGAGTGATCAAGGAAGAATTTTTTATTGAATGGGCACTATTTCACACATTTAGTCATTCACACCACATGTATTAGCTTTTCCATACACAACTTCTCATGACATAATCCCCAAATCGTAGAATGTAAAACTGAAGATTATACATTTAAAATCCAGTACGCAACGTCATCCATCTAGAAAATGGCAGAAATGGATCATTTCTAATATCGTATAGCTCCAAAGCCAGGTCTGCACAATTCCTTCCCCATGCTGTCATAGCATTTTTCACCCTTCTACATGAATTAATTTTCAGCCACTACTTACTGAACTTGTGGTAGATAGTATCTCAATGCTGGCTGTTTAGCCATTTGAACTCTAAACTTTCCAACCCTGCTCTAGGATCTTAGAAATGTTGGACCATGTTCAAAAAGTTGAGCATCTTGGATCTATCTATCTGGGATCTTCCCATTCTTGGGTACTTGTGGTGGTCCAAGGGTCAAAGATCTGTTTAAGAAGACTCTTTAAGGGCTGGGAAGGTGGCTTGCCTTGCATAATGAAGCCCTGGGTTTGACTCCTCAGTACCACATAAACAGAAAAAGCTGGAAGTGGCACTGTGGCTCAAGTGGTAGAGTACTAGCCTTGAGCAAAAGAAGTTCAGAGACAGTGCCCAGGCCCCTCTGGGGATTCACACCTGTCACCTCAGGAGAATCTCAAGTTTGAGGCCAGCCTGGGCTTCATCGTGAAACCTTATCTTACAACACAAATAAAAAGGTTTTTTGGCAAGTTCTCTTTCTCAGTTTGGACCATCAGCAAGACTTCTCAGGGAAGCAAGCACTTGCTAATAGCCTAGGCCTTCTGGTGCATTGCTTGCCAGGTGTTCTGTTCCAATGCTTGGATCAAGTAGCAATTAGAATTGAAGCACACTGCCATCATTTATACAATTCTGAGCTGTCGAAGTTTAACTCCATTCAATTTACATCACTAGACCGACATATTGAAAGATTACCAAGAAAAGGAAAATGGGGATAAATTACACTTTTATGCACACTTGAATCATGGTTGAGTCATAATCTAACACTTAATCACTAACAGAAGACACCCAATCCAATACAATTATCATTTTTTTAAAAAAAATGCTTGGAACTCTTAGCGGATGTAGTTCTCATCATATACTCCTTGTAGAAATAAATGTGGATGTTCAGACTCTCCTGAGTTTATGACAATGGAGTAACATTCCAATAAACCACTGTAAGTCAAAAAACATGCCAAGTGAAAATGTGTACCACCACAACTTGACTACTGGACAAGCCAATCAGTCACACAGTACACTTAAAATGTTGAATTCAATGTTTGTCCTATGAAATTAAGAAGAGTAAAGGGAGAGGTGGGTGGGGAAAAGATGGGTAAGAATATTGAAAGTGGTGAAATTGTTCAAGATGCATTGTATTGGGCTGGGAAGCTGGCTCAGTGGTAGAGTGCTTGCCTTGCATGCATGAGGCCCTGGGTTCGATTCCTCAGCACCACATAAGCAGAAAAAAAAAAACCAAGATGCATTGTATTCATAAGCTGCTTTGTTAAACGCTTTGTGCAACTACTTAAAGACAATAATAAGATATCTGTCAAAAAATAGTATCACTTTTCCAGCTAAGTGGTAGGTGTGAAACAGAGGCTTACAGAAGAGGAGACCTACCATTACTAAAGAATTTTGGACCACTTATTGTTAACCTGAAAATAAAACCAAAGTACAGTTTCTATTGGATGGGTATTGCTTTTTTATCATAGCAAAGTGAAAAAATGACAAACCACAGTAAATCAGGGGTTATCGATATCTAACCTAATATCCTTTTACAAATAAGGAACTAAGGGGTTTAAAGCAGCTAGCACTTATAGACAGATGTAGTGTTTTCACACACAGGAAGTCTGAACCTTCATGAATAACTCTACAGGGTAATTTTCCCATATTAAGATGAAGAGACTGAGGTGTAAAATGAAAGTGGCCAGGATTTGAACCTCATAGGAAGGTTCATGCCCTGAGCACTACAGAATTTTCCGCACTTCTGTGAACAAACCTGCAAATGTTGGAGATTCTCAGCTTGGGAAGCTATCTGTCTTCCCACTTTTCCTCTTCTTCCATTCGCTCTAAACTTCCTTGCATGTGCCCCTCTCCAAACGAAGAAGAGAAAAAGGTGTTGTCACATTGCTGAATTAGAAAGTCACTTAATGAATAATTGCCTTTCAAATTTAAGCATCTTTTGTCTCTTGTGATTCCTTTTCCTGTATTTGTTGGAGGGAAAAGGTATTTTTAAATTAATGCACCAAACACTTTAAAAAAAGAATAGGGCAGAAGGGTGCCAGGGGCAACAAGACTGTAATCCTAGCTACTTGGGAAATAGATCTGAGAATCATGGTTTGAAGTCAGCACAGACAGAAAAGGTTCATGAAACTCTTATCTCCAATTATCCACCAGAGCTGTGGCTCAAATGGTAGAGTGCTAGCCCTAAGTACAAAAACTCAGGGACAGCACCTAGGCCCCAGGAGATATGTGCAAACATGTACACACACACACACACACACACACAGAGAATAGGACAAATTCTTTTTTTTTCATTTTAAAGAGAAAAAAATCATGTTAATCTATTTTTTCCTTTAGCTTTCCATGGTTACTTATTTATTTATTTTTTATTGTGAAAATACTGTACAGAGGGGTTACAATTACATGGGCAAGATAATGAGTACATTTCTTATCAAGCATTGTAGCCTCCTCCTTTGTTTCCCCTTCCCATCCCTTCCCATCCCTTCCCATCTTCCCTCTGCCCCCCCATCCAATCCTCCTCCCCTCCCCACCAAAGTTGTAAAGTTCATTTTCGACATAACAACTTGTACATCTCATTGTTGCAATGGGTCCACCTGTATCCCAATTTAAACAATTTGTTTTTTCCCTTCCCCTCCACAAATTATACCAACATCAAATACAGTGAAAGCAGGGGTTATACCATAGGGGAGGGACATACAAAGCAACAAAGAAATAATCTTATAAATGTGTTAGAAACAATTGCATGAAAGAAAAAAACATTTGAATACATATCTTAGGGTTCATTTCCCTAACATCAACTTATCTGACCTTTTCTGCTTGTCTCAGACATATACTAGTTATTGCAAATAAGGGAAACCATGGGACCTATGTTTCTTTGGGCCTGGCTTACTTCACTTAAAATAATTTTTTCCAAGTCTTTCCATTTCCTAACAAATGGGGCAATGTCATTCTTTCTGATAGAGGCATAGAATTCCATTATGCATATATACTACATTTTCTTGATCCAGTCATCTACTGAGGGGCATCTGGGTTGGTTCCATATCTTAGCTATGGTAAATAAGGCTGCAATAAACATAGTCGTGTTGGTAGCTTTAGTGTGGCCTTGTTTGTGATCATTTGGGTAAATGCCCAAAAGTGGGATTGCTGGGTCATAGTGGAGCTCTATGTAGAGTCTTTTGAGGAACCTACATACTGCTTTCCAAAGTGGTTGAACAAGTTTACACTAGCACCAACAGTGCAGTAAGGTTCCCTTCTGTCCACATCCCCTCCAGCATCTGTTGTTATTAGATTTCTTGATTATAGCCATTCTAACTGGGGTGAGGTGGTATCTCAATGTTGTTTTGATTTGCACTTCTTTTATGGCTAGGGAGGTTGAGCAATTCTTCATGTGTTTATTGGCCATCCTTCTTTCCTCTTCAGAGAAGTTTCTCTTTAAGTCTTTAGTCCACTTATTTATTGGACAGTTGTTTCTTTGAAGATTTGTTGTTGAGGGATTTAATTTTTTGAGTTCCAGGTATATTTTAGATATGGACCCTTGTCTATTGTATGGTTAGTGAAGATCTTCTCCCAATCCGTGGGCTTTCTATTGATCTTGCTAGCTATGTCCTTTGCCATGCAGAAGCTCTGCAATTTCATGCAATCCCATTTGTCCAACCTTTCTTTGACTTGTTGTATTTCTGGGTCTCTATTAAGAAAATTTCAGCCTGTGCCAAGGAGACCTAGGGTTTCTCCTATTCCATCCTGTAATGTTTTCATGGTGTCTGCTTTGACTTTGAGGTCTTTGATTCATTTGGAGTTGATTCTGGTGCAGGATGGATCTAGAAGGATCTAGCTTTAGTTTTCTACAAGTAGTTAACCAATTTTGCCAGCACCATTTACTGAAGAGACTGTCTTTCTTCCATTCTATTTTTTTAGCTCCCTTATCAAAGATTAGATGGCTATAGGTCTGTAGGTTCATTTCTGGGTTTTCAACTCTATTCCATTGGTCCTGAGATCTGTTCTTGTTCCAGTACCAAGCTGTTTTGATTACTATGGCTTTATAGTAGAGTTTGAAATTTGGTATTGATATTCCTCCAGCACTGTTCTTTCTGTTGAGGATAGTTTTTGCTATTCGGAGTCTTTTATTGTTCCATATGAATTTTTGGATTGCCTCTTGTATTTCCTTGAAGAATGAGGTTGGAATATTGATAGGTATCTCATTGCATTTGTAGATAGCCTTGGGAAGTATTGCCATTTTCACGATGTTGATCTTTCCAATCCAGGAGCATGGGAGTTGTTTTGTTTTTTTTTTTTTTGCCACTTTCTAAGCTCTGTTTTGATTTCCTTTTTAGGACAAATTCTTATGGAGACAAATATAAAGAAGAATTTTACATCTATCAAGAATTCAAGGTTTATCCTATAAAATTAAGAAGAGTAGGGGAAGATGTTGGTAGGGAAGGGATAGATAAGAATGTTGAACAAGAAAAACCACAAAAATCCTAAAGTATTAATTGAACAAGAGAAAAGGGGGAAAGGTATATTATTGTATCCCTGTGAGCACTTCTTGGAAATAGATACTTTAAAATTTGAAGTGTTAAATACTGTGAAAGCATTGAAATATATGAATTAATTAGGCCAGTGCTACAATCTAGGACAAGATTCCCAGAGGGTGCCTGAAACTTCAGATGGGACTATACCCCATCTGTGAATGTAAATAACTTCTCATTGTACCATATCTATCTTCCTTTCTTGTAATGACAGAAGATGAGGCTTCTCTCGGCATACATACTTGCCTGCATCTCTACTCTTGGGCCTGGGTGCCGTTATTCAGGTAAGAATTGGCCAATTGGATACAATACTGCAATACTGTGACAGTTAACCTAATAAACAAGATGGCTACTAAGTGACTCATGGGTAGCATTTACTGCATGGATACACTGAATAAAGGAATGCCTCATGTCCTCAAGATCAGCATGGTACAAGATTTAGTCACAGCAGCTCCTCACACAAACAAAGCAGCAAAAACTTATGAATTGATCATTTCTAGAACTTGCCATTGAATAGTTGAAAACTGAGGTTGAACATTGGTAGCTAAAAGTCCTGAAAAGGGAAACCCCAGGTAAGGATAACTACTGGAGTCTATGCTAACTATAATGATTGAGATATGGAAAAAAATTAATGCAACCAGAGAAAATGACTAGTGAAATTGGCTTGTTGAGATAACTGCAGAGATGAAGCTACTATTTCGACTTAGGCTGCTTGTCACCACCTACCTTCTGATGAATCAGTGCAATTCTTATCTCCTCTGAGAAGCTCCCAGAAGGGGAGTGTTTACAGGGACTTGGGGAGTTGTTGAAAGGAGTAATTCGCAGTTCGGTTTTTCAGCCTCTTTTAATATGAAAACATAAAATAGAAAAGCTCCTGGCTGTATTTTCCATTGTCCATCAAAGAATTGGGGAAGAATTGGGATGTATCCATGAATGCCACTTTTTACATAGCCAAAATCTTGACAGCAGAATAATCTCCCATACTATTTGAATGTTCTGGATAGTAAGTATATCCTTTAATCAATACTAACAAGAGTAATATTTGATAAGTATGTCCCAGGTGGTGTATTAGACAAGTCAGTTCAATTACTCTTTCAACATTTCAAGTGATGAATAGGTTAATATCTCCTTTAAATATATGGAAAAAGGGAATTTAAATTTTTTTTCCCACCGAGTTATTCTTTTTTTTTTGGCCTAAAATATTTTTTTTAATTTAATTTCTTTGTGAACATACTGTACAGAGGGGTTACAATTACATGGGCAGAATAATGCGTACATTTCTTATCAAGCATTGCAGCCTCCTCCTTTGTTTACCCTTCACATCCCTTCCTTACCTCCCCCCTACCCCCCCCCACCCAATCCACCCCCCCCCCTTGCACCAACGTTGTAAAGCTCGTTTTCAACATGACCTTGCACTTCTCATTGTTGCAACAGGTCCACCTGTATCCTTAAAGACTTGTTTTTCCCCATCTCCTGCACAAGTTATACTGACATCAAATATACTGTGGGGGAGGGACATACAAAGCAACAAAGAGATAATCTTATAAATGCCTTAGAAACAAATGCATGAAATAGAAAAGCATTAAAATACATATCTAAGGGTTCATTTTCCTAACATCACATTATCTGACCTTTTGCGCTTAACTCATACATATACTAGATGTTGCAAATAAGGGAAACCATGGGACCTATGTTTCTTTGGGCCTGGCTTACTTCACTTAATATAATTTTTTCCAAGTTTTTCCATTTCTTAACAAATGGGGCAATATCATTTTTTCTGATGGAGGCATAGAATTCCATTGTGTATATATACCACATTTTCTTGATCCATTCATCTACTAAGGGGCATCTGGGTTGGTTCCATATCTTAGCTATGGTAAATAATGCTGCAATAAACATAGTTGTGCTGGTAGCTTTAGTGTGGTCTTGTTTGTAAACATTTGGGTAAATGCCCAAAAGTGGGATTGCTGCCACCCAGTTATTCTTTATGTGACAGAACTCTTTTTCACTTTTCCTATACTTATCATTTATGAGGTCATTGAAATTGTAATTGAACATACAAAGTTCAAAGGAATACAAAAAAATCAGCCCTATTGGAAATCAAATAACATTCCTAGGTCTGACTGAATAAAGGGAAGAAATTCAAGGATGTCAAACATCGTGAGAAATAAAAATTTCAAGATAGCACCCTTTATTCTAGAGTGAATTTGATGAACTTTCAATAAAAGAGAAAATAAAACAAAATACACATTGGTTCATTGAAATGAGACAAACATAGTATGGAAATGGAGGGGGAAAGACTGTCAGATAAACAAATCAAAAGAGAAGATTGATGATATCACAAAAAGTGGTAAGTATACCAATTGATTACAGTATGAACAATATTTATCTCCAAAAGATAAAGTTAGGAAATGAAGAGTAACTTACAAAAACTATACATTATCCTAGGATGGCAAGAAAGAGAAATGTTAGTTTAAAAAAATGATGACAAAAATGGAGAACAAAGAAATACTGAGCGTGCAAATCAATGTTTGGTGTTCCTGAGTTCTGTTCCAGAACAAATGTAACAAAAACAAGAATCAATTTAAACTCCAGGAAAACTTGCTTGAGTTGAACAGAGCAAAATTAACACATAAAATCTTCACATTACAAGAAGTAGACGTACAGAAGACAATATTAATAAGCAGAAGGTACTCACAAACATCAGGTAGAGGAAAGGCTGCTTAAATAGGATGAAAAGTCAGTTTAATTATTTTTCAGACTGGTTATTGCACTGTTTGCCCAGGCTGGTTTTGAACCTTTATCCCCTGCATCTACCTTTCAAGTAGCAAGGATTACAGGCATGTGCTACCACACCCAGGTTGTTTGTGAGATAGTCTTGCTAACTTGTGTCCAGGCTGGCTACAAGCCAAAATTCTTTGGGTAGCTGGGATTACAGGTTAGTGCTATCACGTCTAGCCACAAAAGACTGAATGAACTTTTGCCAGGAATGGTGTTTCATCCTGTAGTCTTAGCTACTTGGGAAGTGGAAACAGGAAGATTGTAGTTTGAGACAAGCCTGGGAAAAGTTAGTGCAAAGGCCTGAGTTCAAACTCTAGTATCACACAGGGGGGGAGGGGAGAAACAGAAGAAAAAGGAGGAAGAAAAGAAGCACCAGAGAACACAAATTAAAATGCTTAAGGTTGAATCAAACATAGCAGTTACATCTTAATATAAAAGAAACATGCTCATTTATTCTTAAATACATACAATGTGGTAAAAAAAAAAAACCTAATCTATCATTGAACTATCATCTATTCTATACCCTATTAACCAATATACATTTATAGAAATGAGCAAATTATAAAAAATCTCAATATTTTCACAAAAGCATAAATTTAATAAATCTTATTTTCTGGCTATAATGTAGTAAGGCAATGAAAACTAAAAATGATTAGCTTTGTAAATGGTGAACTTCATTGGACAAAGACCAAGCTAAGTTATAGAATTAACAATGGATGGCCACTATTTGTTTATTTTATACTTTCAAGACTTTAGGTATGCCCCCAGGGAACACGAGCTGGGGTGAGCCAGGGGCTTGAGCCTGGCTCTACCCTCCTTGTTTCTGCTTTATCTGTACACATTATTTCTCTGTCTTCTATTCAGTGTCCTCATCTGTAACATGGGGACAGTAGCAGTGGTCATAATTTCACGAGATGATGGCAACTGAGCTGTGATGGATGCATGAGTTAATATTGTATGAGAGGCTTAATAAAGTATCTGGCTCTTAAAACATGCTCAGCAAATGGTAAATATTGTCGTTATCTTTGTCTCAGTTCATTAACTGTCTCTCTTTAGACCTAACTATGGAAAAATTGCATAGCCAAACATCCAGACTGTGTATTTTGTATTTTGTTTTGAAAGTCTCCTAGCAATTGTAAGAGAAGTTTTAGCATACGCAATCATCTTTGAGGAAATAAACACAGATTCTAGCTGGAGAAAACTGGCAGCCCATCAGAGCCAGGAGAACAACTAGCACTCCCTGGGACACAGTTGGTACCTTTAGTGCCTAACTACGAATTTACAATCTACTTTGGGATATAGCATAGACACTGAAAAAGTTTTTAAAGAAAGAACTATAAAAGAAAGAAAGGATCTATTCTGTTGTAGACATAGAATTTGGTGGAAGGAATGCCAACATGGAGTCCACAGATGGAACAGAAAATGTATAAACAGATGATGTGGAATGACACAAAAAGTATGTAACACAGTATAAGGTCAGATGGCAGGTAGTAAACAGCCCTAGAAATGTACAAAAGAAAAAACCAGCTTAAGATGGAAGAATCAGAGGCTGGGTGGGAGGTTCTTTTTGTAGTAAGTAGTTAGGGCTGGGATAGGTGGAAAGAGAGAACTTCCAAGCAAGAGCCAAAAGAAAACAAACAAATAACAACAACAAAAAAAACAACTCCATCTCTAATGTACTAGAAGCTCCCCCCTCCTCCCTGCCCCTGAGCTAAAAATTAAAATGCTGATGTCTGAATGTTAAAACAATACTGATTTCTGCCATGTTAAAACTGGAAAGTTCTTCTCCTTGCTATAATAAGATTGTATGACTTGCTTGACCATTTGTATTATGAAATGTAACAGACCAGCTTGTTCCTGGGAAGGACATCCTCTATTTGGGAAGACTTATGGGAAGACAACCCCCTCCCCATTTGCCCCCCCCCCAGACTTATGGGGAGACCCCTGCTGTTTGCCTGCCAATTATGTAATCTTTCTATGTGTCAAAAATGCCATTGCCACCTGCGTGTGGCCAGGCTCAACCTCAGGGTTCTGTGGTTTTTGCTTTTAAAAACCCCAGGTTGAGGATGGCTCGAGGTTGCAGTGTCAGCTCCCCAGTCTGTGTTGCATCCCTGGCCGGTCAGCTTTCCACTTCCCCAATAAATCCATCTTTTGTTGTTGTTGTTGTTTTTTGTTTTTGTTTTGTCGGTCATGGGGCTTGAACTCTGAGCCTGAGAGCTGTCCCTCAGCTCTTCAGCTCAAGGGGAGCACCCTACCACTTGCGCCACAGCACCACTTCTGGTTTTCTAGTGGTTTATTAGAGAAAAGAGTCTGGTGGACTTTCCTGTCCAGGCTGGCTTTGAACAGTGATCCTCAGATCTCAGCCTCCTGAATTGCTAGGATTACACGTGTGAGCTACCGGCGCCGGGCTAAGTCTATCTTTTTATATGAGACTGTCTCTGTGTGGTGGACTCTTTTCCCTGTAAGAGGATAAAACATAAATAGCTTGAATGGGACAGGGAAAAAGTGACAATGATCTGTACAACTTGGGGGTAGGGGAGGGAAAGAGGGACAAAAATGAGGGAAGAGGTAACAAGTTCGACAAGAAATGTACTTATTACCTTATTTATGTAACTGTAATCCCTTTGTATGCCACCTTGACAATAAAAAAGGACAAAAGAAAGTTATTCGTAAATTGAGCCAAAAAAAAAAAAAAAAAGGCAATCCTTTTCAAAGGCACAAAGCAAGCCAGGCACTGGAAGTTCACATATATAATCTTAGCTGCTCAGGAGGCTGAGATCTGCGGATCATGGTTTAAAACCATCCTGGGCAGGAAAATCCATGAGACTCTATCGTCAATTAACCAGCCAAAAAATGGGAAGTAGAGCTGTGGCTCCAGTGGTAGAGCACTAGCCTTTTGGTAAAGCTCAAGGACAGTGCTCAGACCATGAGCTCAAGCTCCAGGACCAGCACACATGCATGTGCCCATGTGTGCATATGTGTACACACACACACACACACACACACACACACACAGTATAAGCCAAGTATCATAGCTGACCTGCCTATAGCAACCTGTGAATCGTTTTGGATTCAGGTTATAGAAAAGGTTTCCTTATGTATATATGGATGCTTATATGATCACCTGTCTAGGTGGCTCATTGAAAACTCTTATTCAGATGAACCTAGTTGCCCCCTGAGAAAACATGTGAACGTTATCCATAGGCAGAGCTAGACATTTAAAACTATTATTGTGTCCATGCATGCTATTAGGCATTTGAACAACTATATGTGTCTTTTTGTACATAGATGTGTTATATGTTGCTTGTGGTGGGGAAAAGGAGACTAATGAGAAAATGTCACCAAAAAAGAACTTTGGTGTGGGTTCAACTCAAAACAGGACAATCATGAGGTGGTGTCTTCCAGATCAGTGATTGAACTACCACCTTTCCTTCTCTGAGTCTCTCTAGGTGTCAAAATTAAAAATAACAGTTTTAACCAGGATCTCGGGTCACTCTTTTATTTATTTATTTATTTATTTATTTATTTATTTATTTATTTATTATTGTGAAAATACTGTACAGAGGGGTTACAATTACATGGGCAAGATAATGAGTACATTTCTTTTTTTTTTTTTTTTTCATTTTGCTTAACATCATTTTTTTTTTTTAATTTTATTTTATTTTATTTGAGAACATACTGTACAGAGGGGTTACAATTACATGGGCAGGAAAATGCATACATTTCTTACCAAGCATTGCAGCCTCCTCCTTTGTTTACCCTTCACCTCCCTTCCCAGCCTCCCCCCTCCCCCCCACCCAATCATACCCCCCCCCCCCCCGACATTGTAAAGCTGGTTTTGACATGACATTTTGTACTTCTCATTGTTGCAACAGGTCAACCTGAATCCTTAAACGACTTGTTAGTCCCCGTCTCCTCCACATGTTATACTGACATCAAATATAGTGAAAGCGGGGGTTACACTGTGGGGGAGGGACATACAAAGCAACCAAGAAATAATCTTATAAATGCGTTAGAAACACATGCATGAAAGAAACAAAAACATTAAAATACACATTTGAGGGTTCGTTTTCCTAACATCACATTCTCTGACTTTTTCTGCTTGACTCATACCTATACTAGATATTGCAAATAAGGGAAACCATGGGACCTATGTTTCTTTGGGCCTGGCTTACTTCACTTAATATAATTTTTTCCAAGCCTTTCCATTTCCTAACAAATGGGGCAATGTCATTCTTTCTGATGGAGGCATAGAATTCCATTGTGTATATATACCACATCTTCTTGATCCATTCATCTACTGAGGGGCATCTGGGTTGGTTCCATATCTTAGCTATGGTAAATAATGCTGCAATAAACATAGTTGTGCTGGTAGCTTTAGCGTGGCCTTGTTTGTGATCATTTGGGTAAATGTCCAAAAGTGGGATTGCTGGGTCATTGGGGAGCTCTATGTGGAGTCTTTTGAGGAACCTCCATACTGCTTTCCAAAGTGGTTGAACAAGTTTACATTCCCACCAACAATGAAGTAAGGTTCCTTTCTGTCCACATCCCCTCCAGCATCTGTTGTTGTTAGAGTTCTTGATTTTTGCTGTTCTAACTGGAGTGAGGTGATATCTCAATGTTGTTTTGATTTGCATTTCTTTTATGGCTAGGGATGTTGAACATTTCTTCATGTGTCTATTGGCCATCCTTCTTTCTTCTTCAGAGAAGCTTCTCTTTAAGTCTTTCGCCCACTTACTTATTGGGCAGTTGTTTCTTTGAGGATTTGTTGTTGGGTGGTTTAATTTTTTGAGTTCCAAGTATATTTTAGATATGAGACCCTTGTCCGTTGTATGGCTAGTAAAGATCTTCTCCCAATCCGTGGGCTTTCTATTGATCTTGCTAGCTATGTCATTTGCCCTGCAGAAGCTCTGCAACCTTATACAATCCCATTTGTCCAACCTTTCTTTGATTTGTTGTGTTTCCAGGTCTCTATTCAGAAAATTTCGGCCTGAACCGAGGAGACCCAGGGTTTCTCCTATTCCATCCTGTAATGTTTTCAGAGTGTCTGCTTTGAGTTCAAGGTCTTTGATCCATTTGGAGTTGATTCTGGTGCAGGGTGATATATAAGGATCTAGCTTTAGTTTTCTACATGTAGTTAACCAGTTTTGCCAGCACCATTTACTGAAGAGGCTGTCTGTCTTCCATTCTATTGTTTTAGCTCCCTTATCGAAGATTAGATGGCTATAGGTCTGTAGGTTCATTTCTGGGTTTTCAATTCTATTCCATTGGTCCTGAGGTCTGTTCTTATATGAGTACATTTCTTATCAAGCATTGTTGCCTCCTCCTTTGTTTCCCCTTCCCATCCCATGCTCCCCCATCCCCCTACCCAACCCTCCTCCCCCCCCTACCAAAATTGTAAAGTTCGTTTTGACATAATGACCTGTACATCTCATTGTTGCAATGGGTCCACCTGTATCCCTATTTAAATGATTTGTTTTTTCCCTTCCCCAGTAAGCCAGGCCCAAAGAAATATATTTTCCATGGTTTCCCTTATTCGCAATAACTAGTATATGTCTGAGTCAAGCAGAAAAGGTCAGTTAAGTTGATGTTAGGGAAATGAACCCTAAGATATGTATTCAAATGTTTTTTTTTACTTTCATGCGATTGTTTCTAACACATTTATAAGATTATTTCTTTGTTGCTTTGTATGTTCCTCCCCCATGGTATTGGCTCACTCTTTTGGAGAGCATTGTTTTCTCTGTGATGATTGTTCAAAGCTAAAGAGTTTCTTCTCAGCCTCCTCTTGCCTCTACTCCGACACATGGAATGATAACAAGAAACAATCACTTCCTGAAGAGCAGAATCTGTGAGATTACAGCAGAGACATGGCCAGAAATACCAGGACAAGGAAGCCAGGGGGAAAGGAGCATCCTAAGGTATCAAAGGTCAAAATAGCCCTCCAAATACCTGCCCTGCAAAAGCAGACAAGGCAGTATTGTTGAGCTGAGGAGAAACAGTGACACCAGAGGGCACCTGCATCTGTTTATATGTCGGGACCGTATCATCCTATGGACAACTGGAAAACACACTTTTGGACAGTGTGTCCCAGACTGCTTTGTGGAACAGGCTTACCTATGATAGCCAATAGACCGGCCCTGTCTATTGAAAGAGACTCTCTAGGGGAGTGCCCAGGAAGTTGTAAGTTTAATAAGCTTTCCAGATAATTCTTACCACTAGGGAAATGTAGGCAGAATTAATTGAAGAAAGTGGAAGGTGGAAGTCTGACCACTTAGCATGCACTGACTATTGACAGAGCAGGACTGTTAAAGTGAGTGATGTTAGCTGGTGGTGGAATGTAGAGGACATTTGGGTGAGAGCTGTAAACAATCCCGAGCTGGCAGGCTGTGCAGATGTCAGCCTGTATCTGTAGTGTGTATTAAATCAACCACCAATCCTGGATAAGAGGGACAGTCTGCCATCAGCAAATGTATCATAAGTCTTTCTCCCTGAGAATTTTCTCGATGACAGGGTAGGAAACAAATCTAGGTATTCTACTCAATCATTGTTGTCATTAGCAAATTTACAATTTCATCAATAACACAGGTACTTTAGTCAAATGAACCAAATAGGAATAATAGTCTTGAATGTCTGACAGCTTTGGAAATTTATCTGCTCATCTGTCTACCTATCTTTTCTATCTATCTATCTATCTATCTATCTATCTATCTATCTATCTATCTATCTATCTATCTATCCATCCATCCATCTATCTCTACTATAATAATAAAGGAAATATATATAGAAACATCCTTTGAATAATTACCAACTTCTGGTGAAGATATTCTCAATTTTGAATGTCATTCTAAATATAAAATTATTAAACTCATAAATTGGTTGAGCAAACCTTTGTGCAACTGATAAAACTTCTGCACAGGGCAGAAAAGAAATTCATAAGACCTCACTGGAGTGAACCTTCTATATCTTTCTGTCTTCACACTATTCAAATACTGTCTGTATTAAAAATTGGACATAACTCACAATATTAATTTGCATTTCCTGCCTTCTATTGGTATGGCTGAAGTTCACATAAACTTTACCACTGGGTCCCATCAAGACAGAAAGTCATTCAAGTAAACTTTTATTTCTTTCTGGAATTTACCCCACGCCCCTTCCTTGCCTCCCTCCTCCTTCACCTTCGCCCCTCTCTCAGCCCAACTCTGCCCTTCCCTTTAAAAGAAGTTGCATTAGTTCTTTACAAGTGAGCAAGAACAGAACCAAATGTTTCACATCTGCTCTCTGAGTTCACGGATTAGCATGAGAATGAGTGGCCAGTGTTTCAATGATGCACAGTCCAGTGGACCAGAATGGGGGCTCAAGCCCAGTATCAGAGAGCCCCCCGTCTCCTGCCAGATGTCCAAGATCCAGGACACAAAAGCATGAACCCAGGGTCTTAACAAATCACCTTTCTCTGGGGCTAATCACTCAAGAAAAGGTTTTGTTATGGGCTGGAGAGGGTCAGGTTGGTATTTCTCCAGTGATCTGTATCCTTGCACAACCCCTCTAGCCTTCGCCCTTCAAGGCTTTCTAAAGAGACCTCTTATTTCTTTTCTCGAAATTCAGGGCTCTGAGGGCAAAAGCTGCATGCCAGAGTGTCCCCAAGGCACAAGGCAGCAGGGGGCTCATTAATCAATGGTGATCGTGTTGCTGGTCTATCATTCACCCTCTCTCTCGAAACAATAAAGACTTTAGCAAGGATAAAATGGCTCAGTGGGCATGTACAAGGTCAGGCTTAGTGGCAAGATGGATCTGGCTTCCTGCAGGGGAAGCAATCCTGCACTTAGGGCAGAAAAGAGGTCCATCCGTGGTGGGGCAGAGCTCCTCAAAGTGTGGTCCCTGGCAAGCCATCAGCAGCAGCATCCGCATGCAGATTCTCCATGCCGGGCTGACCTACTGAGTCAGGAGCTCTGGATGGAGTCTCTGTTTCCCATGCCCCCTCCAGGGAACTCTAATCTGTAGAAGGCTCCTTCATTCCAAAACACAGCAACTCTGAACAACTACCTGTGGGTATTTTAGGCTGATTTTATATCCACACCTTTTTTAAATCCCCGTCCTATTAGGATGGGGTAACCAACTACACTGAGCTGTCTAAAATGGGGAGTAGAGGTGGTACCCCAGGATGCAGGACTTTGAGCCCTGAAGTGAGAATGTTAGAGAGGAAGCAGAAACAAATGGATCACTCTACTGAGGTTCAAGGGTCATTTGTGCATCCCTAAATTCACCTGCATATCCACCCTCCTATTGCATCCCTGTCCCAGGTGAGGCAAAATGAAGAGACGGAGCTGGGAGATAAACATCAGACAAGAAAAGCATCTTAATAATACATGCACAATAGGATTCAAAATAAGATGAAACAAAAACCAAATCAATAAAAGATTTATAAAAAACAGCTACAACGAGGCCGTAGATTTTGCAATACATAAGTGATTTCTATTGTTAGAGAAAAGGCCCAGGAGATTCTGGTGTGTGTTTAGGAGGGAGGTATCCAAGAACCAATCCCCCATGATACCGAGGGACAACTTTTTACATACAAATATATCCTAAGGTCAAAACTGAGATCTCATTTGGAGAGTTCCTGGAATTAAGACCATCTAAGGAAGGAAAAACATGTAGGATCTCTGAGATCTCATGACATCTAGGATCAACCTGAGAGAAGACTTAGTCCACCTCAGTCTGGGTTAGGGGAGTGCTTACCGGAAGAGTTCACAGGGTCACCATCATAGGTGTCTTCGATGTCCTATGTGACAAGGCCATCAAATACCACTGCAGAACTAGACAGGAAGGATTTTTATCCCTAAGATTTTTTTTAAAAAGGAAGCCTTGATAGTAACAATAAGGAATATCAACATTTACATAGTATTAAATATGCATTACTAAATTCAAGATTGAATTTGGGAGTGTTTAACATGATAGGGGGAAATAAAAGGAAATCTATACTACTGTAAAAAAGAGCATAGATCATGGAGGTAGGCAATGTCCGCTTCACAGCTCCCTCTTTTTCTTATTCCATGACATTGGCCAAGTTTCTTAAGCATCTTCTTTTTTTAACAGGAAGGAAAAATAACATCTATTCCAAGAGAATTCTTTGAAGGCTCAGAAAGGTAAGGTATGCAGTGTGCACTGAATAGTGCCTGGTACCCAGTAAGTGCTCCATAAATGCTAAGAAGCAATGCAGTATAGTAGAGGACTTCTGCTTGAAAACAGATGCAGGTTTCACAAACATCTGGTACTTGTGAAGAGCAAGATTAATTTAGTTCTATAGTCTAGGGTCTGGAAAAGGAAGATCCACGAACATCTAAGATGCTTTCCTATCTCTCTGATCTCAGTGGATGGGGCAGGACTCTGGCATTTGCCTTCTGGTGAACAATCTTCCTAGGATTACTCATTTTATATCTGTGGGGATTTGGGATGGAGGACAGAACTCTACATGCAGAATAGAATCTGTATTGGACATTGTCATGCAAACCTCTGTGTGTGTGTGTGTGTGTGTGTGTGTGTGTGTGTGTGTGTGTTTATGCATCTTCAGGCAGCAAGCAGTGGAAAGAGGTATGGAACTAGACTCAGATTTGGGCATCAGACCTTTGGGCTCTCCTGCTTCAGCTACATGAGTTATCTAAGCACAAGAAGAGTGACCATTGCCACCATTCAAGAAGCACTGGTTATGCCCAAGCCTCAGCCCAAGTGGTTCTCACCACAGACTGGCAAGTCAGGTGTTGACAAGTTGACACACTGGATATGGGATCTCTTAGAAAAGCTAAGTGAGCTAGTAGGTGTGGCTCAATAAAAACTAGAAGCAAATTTCCTGATTCAAAACCTCCATAACACCTTGCTCATTTGAGCCACAGCCTCCTCTTCCGCAGAGTGGAAGAGTTCAGTTCCTGGGTAGGAGCTAGGCCATGCACGGCCTTCAGATGAGATCTCTCTATAGTTCTGAGGGATAGATGCTGGCAAGATTGAGAGTATGTTGTGTTAGTCAGCTTTCCATCTCTGTGACAAAGTGCCTGCCACAATCAACATAATGAGAAAAGAGTTTTTTTTTGTGGGGGGAACTCATTTTTCAGGGTTTCAGTCCACAGTCAGTTGGGCATGGGGTTGAGACAGTACATTATGATAGGTAGTGTGAGTTGGAACAAATCTGACCACATTGTGGCAGCTGAGACACAAAAAGAGAGGAAGGAAGAGGCTGGGTCCTCCTATCCTCTTCAATGACCTAACTTCTTTTTTTTTTCTTTTTGCTTATGTGGTGCTGGGGAATCGAACCCAGGGCCTCATGCATGCAAGGCAAGCGCTCTACCACTGAGCCACCTTCCCAGCCCCAATGACCTAACTTCTATTACATGTCATCTTATAAAGGTTACTTCCCATTTCCATGCCTCACGTTTTTCATTTAGGAAATAGAGATAACTAAAAACAGTAACAGCTCCTAGAAGATGTTGTGATCTTTGCAAGGAGTTAATATACAGAAGGAACATACAATGGCACCTAGAGGGTAGGGCTACTAAGTGTGACCTGTCATCCTTGTCTCAGGCAATGGATACATTTCAAGCTCTGGAAAACAGAGATCTGATTTAAGTCCTGCTCAGGGCTCTGTGTGCTTGATTTCTCCCTTTCATGTGGTGTGGGGTGAGTGAAATACAGTGTGGTAAGGGCCAGCCACATTCACTAAGATTTACTCTGTGCTAGGTACAGCCCAAAGCCTTTGCCTCACACTTCAACAGCCCTAGTGTGCAGATGAGAAACAGGGATAAATGATAAGTCACCCAGTGTGACTCACCAGTGGCTAAGCCTGATGTGAGACCACAGGTGCACAGGAGTCTCTGGAAGGTGATTGATAGAAGTGAATGAAACCCATTGACTTGGTTTCTTAGTGAGTGAGGTCCTGCTGTGCCCAGTGGGCTGCCCACAGCCAGTAAGGAAAAGAAAACCTGAGAGCTACAGATTTCTGATTTCTTAGCAGTTACCAAACAACCTCCTATCTGTAAATCCTAAATGGAAGAGGGTATTTCTGTCATCCTAGTTAGGAATGGCCTTGGGTGCCGGGTGCCTCCCGTTTGGGGTGCATCTAGCGAGCCTGAAACCTCTTTGGCTTGATCATGATTTCCAGGCCAAGAAGATACATCCAGCTGCCTCAGGGAGGGAGACAAACACAAGCACTTTCCTTGTGGGTTTCTATTTCAGCCTGGCTTGCAGATGGCAGCCTGAACCATGCTGCAATTGGAACAAATTAAACAAGTATCAGGCACCAACTTACAGAGTTTTCCTTCTTGCAGGACACAAAACATCCTAGAGGCCCCCAAAGCTAAATGAGGCCAGTCTCATCACTGATCCAATTGCCCACAAGCACAGAGCCCAGAGGAACAGGGACAAAATGCAGGCCCTTTACAGAATGGCGCCATGCGGGAATGCCCAGGCCGGCTTCCACAGGCTGTTCTAACTCTAACCATGAATCAGGATTCAAGAGCTCTTCAGAATTGGTGAATTGGGACTTGAAACAGAATTAATTGCTTCCAAATTGTCTCTCTCCTCCCAGCCATCCATTAGTTTGCTGTGGCAGAAGGATAATGACATCTCATGAAAGAGAGCTGACAAATGGAGCCTGGTTCATCACAGCCCCAGAAAGAGTTCTCCAGAAAGTAAAAAAAACAACAACAACAACAAAAACTGCACATGATATAGACTCCTTGCCCCCAGGTGAGAGTGAATATAAACATCAGATCACCATAGTTGTCCTGCAAAAGAAGAATGCATTTGTTTGTTTTTAACACAATGGGATTTCAGAACCTTTTCAGGAAAATCCTATGGGTTTTAGTTTTTTGTTTAAATCAGAATAAGGGGATGAGTCTCTTTTAAAAATATTTCTTTTGGCAATCTGGCAATTTTCTATTATAGGTTAGCTTGTTGTTAAGTTGGACTGTTTTTACCCAAGTTGTAGCCCTTCCTGGTGAAGGTCACAGCTCTCCAACTGGGGCACTTGAGGCAGAGACAGATTCTTAAAGGTTTCCCTTTAAGAGTCTGTTCAGTTTCTTTGGAAATTCAGTAGAAAAATTCATGGCTGAGACAAGGATTCCAATATTGAGATGGCCCCAGAAAGTCATTGGGTCCTTTAGAGAAATAAATCTCTCCAGGTAGTTTGACATCCCACTGAAGTCACTTTATATTCAGAACTCATACCAAGCAGGCAGCAATGAGGCATTTCATGTTTATATCCCAACTAACAGCCAATAGGATAGAAATAAATGTTCCAGGATCCACAACACCAACTTACTTGTGGTGGGAGCTGGAAAGGCCTAACCATGTGTATCAGTAGCTTGAGTTGCTGGGACAAACGGTCACAATGAAGAGGTGTAAGATGGAAACTTAGTTCTTCACATTTCTGAGAGCTGTGAGGATGCCAGTGGGGTTGGGTTCTGGGAGGTCTCCCTTGCTGGGTTCCAGACATTGCATTCTATGTGGCCCTTGTTTTTTACTGATGCCTACCTGTGGGAAGACTGTGAGCTCTCTTATTTCTCCTCGTATAAAGCTGTTAAACCTACAAGATCATTATGGTATTGGTTGACTTAATTAGTGCTCTAGGGGCTTTGCCTCCAAATATAGAAATCTAAATCAAGCATAGAAATCTAGGAGGGCACAGTTCAATCCTTAGCTCTCTTGCTATCTATCATCTAGCAATCTATCTATCTGTCTGTCTATCTATCTATCTATCTATCTATCTATCTATCTATCTATCTATCTATCTATCTATCTATCTGTCTGTCTGTCTGTCTGTCTGTCTGTCTGTCTGTCTGTCTGTCTGCCTATTTTTCTATCATTTATCTATAATATATCTGCAGCCATTCATCCATCTGTCTATATCTCTGTACTATATTAATACATGTATATATGCATTGACTATTGGCCAATAGAATAGTATAGGCATACACAAACATATAAATGCAGGTAAAAATACATATATAATTTTGTGTGTATATATATATATATATATATATATATATATATATATATTTGTATGTGTTAAGTGCACATTTTGGTTATAAGCAGAGAACAATGTTGCCTAACTTACACTGTTAAAGCCAGGCTCCAAGCCCAATGCCCATGGAAGGAAGGTAGACAGTGTAAATGGTGAGAGGTAATGGTTGAGAGAAGGTGAGCTGGTCCGATTCCAGCACACTGTTATCAAATCAGAATGTGAGCCAGCATTATCACATAACTTATTCTTCCAGGGAATTTAGAACTTTGGTTTATTTATTCATTTTGAAGTCTTATTTTATTTTCTAAACTTCAAGATTGTACAGTCGGATTACAACTCAATGTATCCATCTAAGAGTCTGATGCTTCTTGATCAGCCTCACCAACTCCATCTTTTACCCTATCCCATCTTCCCCTACCCCTTGACTCATTGTGGATTTTTTAAATGGCCCAATTGTTAACCATATAAACATATGACCTCATTTCCCCCTTTTCCAGCCTGTGCAAGTTTCTTGGGTATAATCTCTGGTCAAAGTAAATGCTTTTTCTCAAGGGGAGCCATTTGTGGATTCTCAGTTTCCTGGGCCTGGGGTAAAAGGAGCAGGTGCACACAGGGAGGTAACATGGCTGCCTGAAAGGAATCCAAAGGCCCCTTAAAATCACCCTCCACATGCAAGCCTTTAGTGAAGACAGAGTTGCCCAAGGTCAATGTTTTTTTTTTTTAATTTTCTCCTTTCCATACCTCCTCTCCCCTCCAAGTTTATTATGCTTTAATTTCTTGCTGATTACTTCTTGGTAATGCAACAGAACGAAGTAATAAGAACAGCAGAACCCTTTTTGTTTACACATTAAATTAAAAGTGAAGCAATCTAGCAGCAGGCACTTATGTAAGTTCTATAAACACAGTGGACTTTCTAGGAGGCCCTGAAATGTGAGGCAGGGCTGTGGACTGACTGGAGGAGTTCTGTGGTTAAATCTTGGCCCTGCCACTAAGGGGGTGACTCATCTACTTCCTCCATAGAGATGCCTCCTTTCTCAGTGACCTAGAAGTACCATCTACTTCCTTCCCAGTGACCCAGAAATGTCATCTACTTCCTCTGCAGTGACCCGGAAGTGTCAGCTACTTCCTCCGCAGGGACCTGGAAGCACCATCTAGGCACCCTTTCTCTGCAGTGACCTGGGAACCTCACCTACTTCCTCTGTGTGTCTGTGACTGACTGCAGAATGATTTCTGAGGCTTTTCTAGTTCTCATCCTTCATGATGTTTATTCTTTGGTTACAGGGAAGAGGCTGTATTTTAGTAATAACTGAATTCAGCGTGTAAGTGGAAAGGAGGAGGCATTGATGTTGAACAAGACCCTGGGGTTGGCATTGGGCTAGATGAAATGACTGAGGTGGATCTTTGTCCACAGTCACAGGGATAGAGAGACACTGTTTTGATCGGTGATTTCAGGTTCCCACATTTTCTCCCTTCAAGTGAGATACTCATGTCTGCCTTTCGTGCAACTAGAAAAGAGTTCAACAGAAAAAGAGAATGGAAAAGTCCATGCTGATTGCATGGATCCTGTGGTAAAGCACCTTTCTAGCAAGTTTGAGGCCCGAATTCAAATCCCAGTACCAAAGAAGACACAATCTTGGGAAGGGTAGAAATTTCTTAAATAGGAAACAAAATATATGAGCTATAAAAAGGATATTGACAAATCAAACTTCAATGAAACAAGGCACTCTCAATCATAGAAAAATATGCTATTAAGGGAATTAAGGACAAACTACACTCAGAGAAACACTTGTAATACCTTTAACTGACTGAGGTCTTACAGCTGGGATATAACAACAACTTTTACAATAAAAACTTTATTTGCTCTGAGTGCTAGTGGTTTACACCTATAATCCTAGCTACTCAGGAGTTTGAGACCTGACAAAAGTTATTATCTGGAAAGCAAACTAAAAGCTAAGGGACCAGGAGCCAGATTCCATGTCTCAAATATCGATTGCAAGTGGTGCATGGTCCTAAGTTCAAATTAAAAAGAAAAAGTCTCCCCAAGAAGGAGAACTTAAGGTTACACTACACCAACAAAGAGAATCAGATGGGTGCTAGTGACTCACATCTATAATCCTAGCTACTCAAGAGGCTGTAATCTGAGAATTAAGGTTTGAAGCCTGCCGGGACAGATAAATGCACAGGTTTTTTTTTTTGTTTTTTTTTTTTTACTTTTTTTTGTGAAAATACTGTACAGAGGGGTTACAATTACATGGGCAAGATAATGAGTACATTTCTTATCAAGCATTGCAGCCTCCTCCTTTGTTTCCCCTTCCCATCCCTTCTCAACCTCCCCTACCCCCCACCACCCCCCACTGAATCCTCCTCCTCCTTTCCCCCACCCTCACCAAAGTTGTAAAGTTCATTTTTCACCATAACGACTTGTACATCTCATTGTTGCAATGGGTCCACCTGTATCCCTAGTTAAACGATTTGTTTTTCCCCTTCTCCTCCACAAATTATACCAACATTAAATACAGTGAAAACAGGGATTATACTATGGGGGAGGGACATATGAAGCAACAAAGAAATAATCTTATAAATGTGTTAGAAACAATCGCAAGAAAGAAAAAAAACATTTGAGTACATATCTTAGGGTTCATTTCCCTAACATCAACTTATCTGACCTTTTCTGCTTGTCTCAGACATATACTAGATATTGCAAATAAGGGAAACCATGAGACCTATGTTTCTTTGGGCCTGGCTTACTTCACTTAATATAATTTTTTCCAAGCCTTTCCATTTCCTAACAAATGGGGCAATGCCATTCTTTCTGGTGGAGGCATAGAATTCCATTGCGTATATATCCCACATTTTCTTGATCCATTCATCTACTAAGGGGCATCTGGGTTGGTTCCATATCTTAGCTAGAGTAAATAGAAATGCACAGGTTTTTGTCTTCAACTAACCAGAAAAAAGCCAGAAGTGAGTACATGGCTCAAGTGGTAGAGTGATAGCCTTGAGCAAAATAGTTGAGTGAGACCACAAGGCCTTGAGTTTAAGCCCTAGTACCAGCACAAAACAAAACAAGAACAACAACAAAAATTAACTAGACTTCCTCAAGGAAATCTAATGTCCTTGGCCTGGTCCTCAGCACACAGAATGTGCTAATTTCTTAAGGACAGCAGTGACACTGGAACTCACTGGAACTTCCAGCCTGGGGTACCCCTGTGGCTGTCTCTGTGAGGAAATCAGTCTTCATTCCCTGGAGAGATTCTAGCAGCCCAGTGGAGGTATTCACATTGAAGATGATTCAGCCATATCTGCTTATTCTCCTCTGCACTCTGGATCTGGCTATGCTGTTGACATTTCTCAAAGTATATATAAAGAGCATTTGATTAGTGGACCGGAGATCTGTGACTTACACATTCTAATTATAGTTCTAGTCTGTCACCTTCTACTACCATTTTGCATGACTTGTATCTTGGATAACTCTTTTTTGTTGGGTTGTTGTGTGTTGTTGCTTCAACTCAGAGCCTGGGTACTTTTGAGCTCTTTTGCTCAAGGCTAGCACTCTATCACTTTGAGTCAGAGATCCACTTCTGGTTTAGGGGTGGTTAACTGGAGATAAGAATCTCATGGACTTTTCTGCCTGGGCTGGCTTTGAACCGGGATCCTCTGATCTCAGCTTCATGAGTTTTCCAGTACCTTGCTGGAAAACAGACACTCAGGACCTATGGTGTAGGTGGGTGAAGCAGAAAAATCATGAAAGGATTTTTCCCCCAAATGAACTGTGACTCCAATATCAAACTATTGAACCCAACCATTTTCATTTTTTTCTTTTGCTAATTGTTATTGTAAAGCTGATGTACAGAGGAGTTATAGTTACGTAATTCAGGTAATAAGTACATTTGTTTTTGAACAATGTCACCTCTTCCCTCATTTTCTCCCAGCTGTTCCTTCCCATGCCCCTTCCACAAGTTGTATTGTTTGTTTTCCACATAGTGTCTAGTGACTATCATTGATACATTGTTCACCTTTGTCTCTCCATTTCTGCGCTTCCCCTTACTGTCCCCCAAACAAATAAACATGCAAGACTAAAGGTACGTAAATCAAAAACAGTGACAAAAGAGAAAAAACAAAAACATAAACAAAAAGCAAAATAAAAAAAGAACCTTCCTTGGAAGACAGACATCCTCTTCAGTAAATGGTGCTGGCAAAACTGGTTAACTACATGTAGAAAACTAAAGCTAGATCCTTATATATCACCCTGCACCAGAATCAACTCCAAATGGATCAAAGACCTTGAACTCAAAGCAGACACTCTGAAAACATTACAGGATGGAATAGGAGAAACCCTGGGTCTCCTTGGCTCAGGCCGAAATTTTCTGAATAGAGACCTGGAAACACAACAAATCAAAGAAAGGTTGGACAAATGGGATTGTATAAGGTTGCAGAGCTTCTGCAGGGCAAATGACATAGCTAGCAAGATCAATAGAAAGCCCACAGACTGGGAGAAGATCTTTACTAGCCATACAACGGACAAGGGTCTCATATCTAAAATATACTTGGAACTCAAAAAATTAAACCACCCAACAACAAATCCTCAAAGAAACAACTGCCCAATAAGTAAGTGGGCGAAAGACTTAAAGAGAAGCTTCTCTGAAGAAGAAAGAAGGATGGCCAATAGACACATGAAGAAATGTTCAACATCCCTAGCCATAAAAGAAATGCAAATCAAAACAACATTGAGATATCACCTCACTCCAGTTAGAACAGCAAAAATCAAGAACTCTAACAACAACAGATGCTGGAGGGGATGTGGACAGAAAGGAACCTTACTTCATTGTTGGTGGGAATGTAAACTTGTTCAACCACTTTGGAAAGCAGTATGGAGGTTCCTCAAAAGACTCCACATAGAGCTCCCCTATGACCCAGCAATCCCACTTTTGGGCATTTACCCTAATGTTTACAAAAAAGACCACACTAAAGCTACCAGCACAACTATGTTTATTGCAGCATTATTTACCATAGCTAAGATATGGAACCAACTCAGATGCCCCTCAATAGATGAATGGATCAAGAAAATGTGGTATATATACACAATGGAATTCTATGCCTCCATCAGAAAGAATGACATTGCCCCATTTGTTAGGAAATGGAAAGGCTTGGAAAAAATTATATTAAGTGAAGTAAGCCAGGCCCAAAGAAACATAGGTCCCATGGTTTCCCTTATTTGCAATATCTAGTATAGGTATGAGTCAAGCGGAAAAAGTCAGAGAATGTGATGTTAGGAAAATGAACCCTCAAATATGTATTTTAATGTTTTTGTTTCTTTCATGCATGTGTTTCTAACGCATTTATAAGATTATTTCTTGGTTGCTTTGTATGTCCCTCCCCCACAGTGTAACCCCTGCTTTCACTATATTTGATGTCAGTATAGCATGTGGAGGAGATGGGGACAAACAAGTCGTGTAAGGATTCAGGTGGACCTGTTGCAACAATGAGAAGTACAAAATGTCATGTCAAAACCAGCTTTACAATGTCGGAGGGGGGGGGAGGAGGGTATGATTGGGTGGGGGGGAGGGGGGAGGCTGGGAAGGGAGGTGAAGGGTAAACAAAGGAGGAGGCTGCAATGCTTGGTAAGAAATGTATGCATTATCCTGACCATGTAATTGTAACCCCTCTGTACAGTATGTTCTCAAATAAAATAAAATAAAATTTAAAAAAAAAAAAAAGAACCTTCTTGTTTCCATTTCTTGGAGTTCTTTTCAATAAACATCATTTTATATGATCATATAGCGCTAAGAATAACCTTTTAATTTTATAAGTGCTTCCTTATTTTTACCAAAAGATTCTGTGTTCTCTGCAAGTGAAATGGCTATTTCCTTCATTACATTCATGAAAATCTACAGAGAAATAGAAATTATTGTCAATATATGTAAACATGTATGCTCACATTCCTGTATAATTGATTTATCGTCCTTATGAAGTAAGTGTAGCTTTCTCAGTGATTATAGAAATCAGAGAAGACCCGTAAGATGGAAATATTTATTTATTGAAATGTCATCTCATATGGAATGAGCTAAGAAGCTGTGACAAGCCTTTAAAGTACGAATGTACAGGCCTGCCATGCAACTCTCTTTTCTGTGATGGATGTTTGGATGATTCCATTGTCTAAAATGTAACAAGGAGATTTTTCTCTCCGACCTTTATTGCACGAATGAAGTAATTTCCATGTGACTTCCATCAAATTAATAATGCCATTTTCAATCTAAATGAGCACCATGTGTAAAAAAAAAAATCTATCTCATTATATGGAGAGGAATGCATCTAGAGTAATTTAAAATATGTTTTCATGTGTACCTTACCAATTATTATTGCTCCAGACTAATGGTTATGAAGCCTTTAAAAATTGCAAGCTATTAGCTGGGTCCCAGTGGCTCACGCCTGTAATCCCTTTTTGCTCAGGAAGCTTAGACATGGAGGATTGATGTTCTAAGTCAGCCCAGGCAGAAAAGTAGAAGAGATTCTGTCTTCAGTTAATCATTCACAAATTGGACTGGAGGTATAGCTCAAGTGGTAGAGCTCGTGAAGACATGCGTTCAAGCCCCAGTACAAGCACAAACAATTTGCAAGGAATATTTTATTCAAAATACTTAGCATAAAGGTTGGCAACAGTAACTGATGCCTCTGTGCCAACCTCCCCAGGAGGATGGTATCTGGAGATAGAAGATCAAAGCCAGTTTGAGCTGAAATATCTGGAAATCTCTAACTGGAAAGTTGATCTTCGCCCAAAGCTATGTGTGGCTCAGTGGTCAAAAGCCAGTGATGAGTGAGCAAGTTTAATGGGAGCTCAAAGTCTTAGGTTCAAACTCTGGGTAGTTGTGGGGGAAAAAATGAAAAGAAAAGCTATAATTCTGTAACCATATTTTACATAGGAAGATGTGTGAGTACAGATCATTCTTCACAAGTGCTTCTTGGTAACTCATGCTTTGAATTTAGCTGTATTCATTTAAATTCGGACTCTTTGGATAGTTCGAATTCTTTCTTCAAAAAACAATATGGCAAACAACTTTTTTCTACATACACTTTTGTGCACATGTTTTTTTTTTAGGCATTTAGAATCAAAATTTCTCAAACTGTAAATACTTTTGACTTTTTGTTGTCTTGTAATATATACAGAAAAGTACTCAAAATATACATAGTCATATCGATGAAAACCCATGTAAATAGTTTACAGATCAATATGCAATTTGAATTTTTATAGTTTTAAGAAACAACTTGGCAAAGTCCACCAAAATGTCTGTTGGTATTATGATGAAGTCAGATTGAATTTATATAGGTTAATGAGAAAAAAAAATCTGGGATTCTATTGAATTTCCTAACATGTGTATGGTATATTCTGATTTAGTTACATATTAATTTTATTCATTTACTTATTTAAGAAGTACAAAAGGGTATAATTCAACGTATCAATCAATGAGTACAATGTATCTTTTTGTTTTGTTTTTTATTATCAAGGTGATGTACAGAGGGGTTACAGTTACATAAGTAAGAATAAGTACATTTCTTGTCAAACTTGTTACCCCTTCCCTCATTTTTCTCCTACTATCTTCCCCATCCCCCCACGAAGTTTTACAGACTATTTCCAACATATTGTCTTGTGAATATCACTGTTGCATTGGCTCCCCCTCCTTGTCCTTTGTCTAACCAAAAAACTGTTGCTTCCCTTCCCTTCCCTAATTCAGATAAATGTATATATGATTCCAGGGTACCAAAATCAAATACAGTGACAACAGGGGATATGCCATAGGGGGAAGAACATACAAAAGAAACAAGAGATCACATACCACATAGTAGATGAAAAACAACAACAAAGAAAAACCACTTGTGATCAATTTCACTCATTCTATCATGGCCCCATCAGCAATATGAATTCGTATTACTTCTTGTCTTAACCAACATTGCTATTGTCACATATTCTTATTTAAGTTACCTACTGCATATTTTTATAGTTTGCCTCTCCTGATAACTGTTGTCTGCCTATATTAAGAAATACTTTATGTACTTTTATGCTGGTATTTATTGTGGGACTTTTTTAATGCTAAAACTCAGGGCTTGGGCATTGTCCATGTCCAGCTTTTTGCTGTATTCTTCTCATATTTTATTTCTAAGCAGATGAAGAATCCTATAGAATAGTCATAGAATTAATTTTTTCTGTGTTTTTTTTCTTTAAGCTGGTTTTTCTTTTAGTATAAAATAATGTATAAATACATATATTCATTTTATAAACATATAGGAAAATATATGTAACATTTGATGTGTAATAATTATTAAATGGTGTTTTATATTTCACACATATTTACCCTTTCTGGTTCTCTTATTTTTTTCTCTTCAATGACCCAGTGTTTTATCTGGCTTTCTTTCCTTCCTTCCTTCCTTCCTCCCTTCCTCTCTTCCTTCTTTCCTTCCTTCCTTCCTTCCTTCCTGCCTGCCTGCCTGCCTTCCCTCTTTCCTTCCTTCTTCCTTCCCTCCCTCCCTCCCTCCCTCCTTCCTTCCTTTCTTCCTTCCTTCCTTGCTTTCTTCCTTCCTTCCTTCCTTCCTTCCTTCCTTCCTTCCTTCCTTTCTTTCTTTCTTTCTTTCTTTCTTTCTTTCCTTTCCTTCTTTCTTTCTCTCTCTCTCTTTCTTCCTTCCTTCCTTCTTTTCTTTCTTTCTTTTTTCCCTTTATGAAATATCCTTAACATTCCCTAATATAGCTAAGATCAGCCAGGGAAGGAATTTTCAATGTCACCTATCAGTGTCTTTGCAAAAAGAATTATTTCATCTCCATTTTTAGTGAATGTATTTGCTGGGCACAAAAGTATTGATTGATGGGACATTTTTAGCCTTAATTCTTGCCCCAAATCACCAGCCCCAAATTGCCCTACCCAAAGTGCTATCAGAAATGGGGATGGTTGGGTGATGGGCAAATTTGTTCTACTGACTGTCTAACCTACAAAACCTCCCCTCCCCACCCCCCCATACACACACAGTGCCATCTGGCCTTTTCTTCTCTTAAACCTTAGAATAGAAATATCCAAGTTTCATTCACTAGAAGATACCAGGAAGCCAGCAACTTCTACTTTTAAACTCTGGTCATTCCTAATTATGTGACCATTTTCATGTTACCTAAATTTCCTGAGCCTCCGGGCAACCACTTCTCCAACCTAGTTGTCTGTTTTGGATTACATACACAAAAGCTGAGATCGTGTGTAGAAAGGTAGATAGGTGCTGATGGCTCATGCCTGTAATCTTAGCAGATCAGAAGTCTAAGAGCTAGAGGATTAAATGAGTTTAGGCAGAAAGTTCTTGAGACTCCAAAATGTTGGATTGCAGGCATGGCTCAAGAGGCAGAGCACCAGCTATGAGCAAGCAAGCCAAACAAACTTATGGCCCTATGTTCAAGCCCAGGTACCAGTACAAAAAAGCAAGGGCAGGTGAAAAAGCACAGAATTTTGTTGCTGTTGTTGTTGATTGTGGGGCTTGAACTCTGGGCCTGAGTGCTGTCCCTGAGCTCTTCAGCTCCAGGTGAGCACTCTACCACTTGAGCCACAGAGCCACTTCCAGTTTTCTGGTGGTTATTTGGAGAGAAGACTCTCATCGACTTTCCTGCCTGGTCTGGCTTTGAACCACGATCCTCAGATCTCAGCCTCCTGAGTAGCTAGGATTACAGGTGTGAGCCACCAGCACCTGGCTAAAAAAGCACAGTATTTTATGCATAAGTGTTAAACAATGTATTTAATTGTGGGGCTTTTTTAATGGCATACATACAATTGGTCTGTACTGCTTCTCAACTGTTTCTTTTCTCAAAATTTCTGTGTCTGCTAGTAAGATACTTTATGTTGTTGGTGAGTAGGGAATAGGCATAGTTTATCTGAGCCTCAGTAGAAGCTTGTGCCAAGTGACAGATTGGCAGCTAGACTTAGAACATCATTGCATCTCCAAGAATCAAACCTCCCCATCTTCCAAGAGCTCTGTGGATGGGAGCATGCTCCATCTTGAGTCCCTTTGGCCTTCCAGTGAGATGCTTGTGAGGATCTGCCCATACTTATTTCACTTCAGACAGCACGGTCACTTTGTTCTGAAAGACAAAGTCCCCGTGTCTGAACCATCTGGTGTGGATAATACCATCCTAATACACACACTCCATTAAACTGAGCTCCCGTTGGGGAAACAAGGATCCAGAAGAGGCAATGTCAGAAAGAATGGATGCTCCAAATTCTCACTCTGCATAGAGCAGCTGGTTGAGGGGAGAAGACTTGAGAGGTGACTATGCCTTTGACAATGCAGAGAGTTAGGGGCATGATTTGGTTTAAGAAGGCAAGAATCCATAGGGCAAGTTGTAAGGGTTTCCTCTAGATTCTGGGCAATGTTTCTCCAGCAGCAATGGCATATGATGATGCTGGATGAGGAGGAATGCTGGGACCCAACATTTGATTCAGGATCAATTGCTGCAGCTCTGAGGACCTTAGTGTCCATGCCTTAGGAATGGTTACAAATCACTCTGATCACTCACACAGTTGGCCACTGAGACACCCCCCTGCCCCCTGCCCCAGACACCATTTGTCTAGTAACTCCTTCACCTACAGCTGGGATTTGAACTCCAGGATGTTCTGAGGATGAACCCCTTGGCACTGATTCAAGCAGTTGCTAGCTAGCACTTAAAGAAAGGATCTATGTAAAGAAGGCTGGACCCAGAGAGGTGATGGGCAGAAAAGAAGCTTAGGAGGTCAAGGGAAGTAAGACTTGTTTGTATAAACCCAAAGGACTGCAAACTCTTAGATGCTAGTTGTTTCTGTGGAAACAAGCTCTCAGAAGCAGGTTAGTTTGGGTCGCTTCCTCATGAAGAGGTTGTCCAAAAGCCAGACACAGTAGCTGACACCTGTCATTACAGCCACTGCAAAATTTGGAGATTGGGAGGGCCACACTTGGAGACAAAGTTCACGAGACCCTTTCTCAACCAATATCTAAGCCCGGTGACACACACCTGTTATGCTGTTATGATCAGAAATGCAAAAATAGAATGCAAATCAAAACAACATTGAGGTATCACCTCACTCCAGTTAGAACGGCAAAAATCAAGAACTCTAACAACAACAGATGCTGGAGGGGATGTGGACAGAAAGGAACCTTACTTCATTGTTGGTGGGAGTGTAAACTTGTTCAACCACTTTGGAAAGCAGTATGGAGGTTCTTCAAAAGACTCCACATAGAGCTCCCCTATGACCCAGCAATCCCACTTTTGGGCATTTACCCTAATGTTTACAAACAAGACCACACTAAAGCTACCAGCACAACTATGTTTATTGCAGCATTATTTACCATAGCTAAGATATGGAACCAACCCAGATGCCTCTCAGTAGATGAATGGATCAAGAAAATGTGGTATATATACACAATGGAATTCTATGCCTCCATCAGAAAGAATGACACTTCCCCATTTGTTAGGAAATGGAAAGGCTTGGAAAAAATTATATTAAGTGAAGTAAGCCAGGCCCAAAGAAACATAGGTCCCATGGTTTCCCTTATTTGCAATATCTAGTATATGTATGAGTCAAGCGGAAAAGGTCAGATAATGTGATGTTAGGAAAACGAACCCTCAAATATGTATTTTACTGTTTTTTTTCTTTCATGCATGTGTTTCTAACGCATTTATAAGATTATTTCTTTGTTGCTTTGTATGTCCCTCCCCCACAGTGTAACCCCCACTTTCACTATATTTGATGTCAGTATAACTTGTGGAGGAGATGGGGACAAACAAGTCGTTTAAGGATTCAGGTGGACCTGTTGCAACAATGAGGAGTATAAAATGTCATGTCAAAAACCAGCTTTACAATGTCGGTGTGGGGGGAGGAGGGGGAAGGATTGGGTGGGGGGGAGGGGAGAGGCTGGGAAGGGAGGTGAAGGGTAAACAAAGGAGGAGGCTGCAATGCTTGGTAAGAAATGTATGCATTATCCTGCTCATGTAATTGTAACCCCTCTGTACAGTATGTTCTCAAATAAAATAAAAGAAAATTAAAAGAAAAAAAAGAAATGCAAAAATAGGAACTCTTGGGTGAGTGCTTGATTAGACAAAGAGAAAGGTCCTATCTCAAAAGCAATGTTGTTCAAAAAAAAAAGGATAAAGTGTAGCATAGAAGTAAAGTGCTTTCCTAGCAGATACACGTTCCGAGTTCAAACCCCAGAACCACCACCAAAATAAATGGATAAATAAATAAATAAGTAATAGAGGCTGAATAGAAATTAAATGTGTTAGTGAATAGATGTCATACCACTAACAAGGATGGCCTGACATGGTAAACTCTTAGAAAGCCTGAAGAAACAAACAAAGGTGCTAATTTTTCTCCTAGACAGCAGTTTCTCAGTTTGTAAAGCACAATTATTTCTCAGTATGAAAGCTTACTGACAAAAAAGAGTCATCATTGAAGGACTGTAAATGGAGGTGAAGGACAGTAAATGGAGGTGAAGGACAGTAAATGGATGTGAAGGACAGCAGTCGGTACTGCCGCTCTAGACGCTACACTTGGAGTTGGTGCCAGGGCTAGCTCTGCTGGATTGATATCCATCCCTTTGCATTAACCACACTAACTTCCACCCCTTTCCTTGATCCTGTCCCCAAATAGCTCCTTTTCGGGCACAAGAAGAAAACTTAGTGATCCTTTTTATATCTTGACATGATTTTCAATGCACAGAAACACAGTCAACAGAAAATTGTTTCCAGATAACACATCTTGAACATCTATTGTGTGTGTGTGTGTGTGTGTGTGTGTGTGTGTGTGTGTGTGTGTGTGATATTCAGACTTGAATACTGGCCTGTGATCTCATTCCGCTTTTTCACTCGAACCTGGTGCTCTACCACTTGAGCCATGTCTCCAGTTCAGCATTTTTAAAATAATTCATTGGAAATAGAGACTTTCAGATTTTCCTGCCTGGGTTGGCTTAAAACCACAGTTCTCAGATCTCAGCCTCCTAAGCAGCTAGGGTTACAGGCCGGAGCCACCAGCATCTGACATAAACATGTCTTTCTTTTTTCTTCCTTTAAGTGTTGATGTTTGTGACTGAATCTGCTCCTCACTTTCTTTCCCACCAAATGATTCCATGTGAAGATCAGAGAATGCCTGATTATAACTTTCCCACCATGACAAATTTAGGATAGACATTATTTAGAAGTTTCTTAGCTATGTGCTGACGGTTCATACCTGCAATCCTATCTAGAGGAGACTGAGATGAGGAAGATGGCAGTTGAAAACTAGCACAAGCAAAATAGACCTTCTCAAGTGGGACCCCCTTCCCTACCAATAGCTGGGCATACTGGTCCATGCCTGCCATCCCAGCTATGAGATCAAGAAGATGACAGTTCCAGGCTAGCTAAGGCAGACATGTACACAAAACACTCTCATCTCAATAGAAGAAGCTGGATATAGTTGCAAGAGACTGTCATCTTAGCTACCATAGGCAGCCTCAAGTGGGAAGGCCAGGGCTTCCAGGCCAGCCTAGGCACAAAATTGAGAACCTATCTCAAAGTAACCAGTATGTGTAAAAACATGCTGGAGACCAGGTTCCATCAGTAGAGTGCCTGGGCCCAGGTATTGTTTTTTAAAGAGAATCTGTCTTTCAACACAGCTGTAACCTGCTGTTATTGTACCAGAGCCTGCCAGTGCAGCAATGTGCGTAGCACTTGAAGAAGGTAGAGTCTTCAGTAATGAGAAAAAGTCTAGGTGTTTTAGTGGGTCTGGTGGTGTGTAGTGGGTCTTAGTCCTGGGTCCTGCACCTTGTACAGTAGTACAGAGTTCCTGCTTGTGTTTTCTTCCTTTGCTGCAATATTCTATTTCCATTCTGTTAATGTGAAGCATGAATCTTTATTGATCATGTTTTCTTTTACTTTTTTTTCTCGTGTAAGTGAGCTAGGAAGGCTATGTGTGTGGGTTAGAGAAAGAAATGGGCACTTTGACAGTATTTTAATGGAGGACAAAGCATTTGATATTGATCAGGCTATTGTACATTTCACATCACTCATTCTCTGCACCTTCCCCAACAGCAAGGCGCCTTTGTCAGATCTTTCCTGTGAGAAACAAGCCTGTGAATTTGTACTCTTCCAAGACCATCTATGTGTAGCTGCTTCTCCTCCTCCTCCTCCTCTTCCTCCTCCTCCTCCTCCTCCTCTTCCTCCTCCTCCTCCTCCTCCTCTTCCTCCTCCTTCTCCTCCTCCTCCTCCTCCTCCTTCTTCTTCTTCTTCTTCTTCTTCTTCTTCTTCTTCTTCTCTTCCTCCTCCTTCTCTTCCTCCTTCTCCTTCTACCTCAACCGTGTCTTTCTGAATGAGCCATTTGCTACAGGATTTTGGATAGTAGTTTTGCTGCTCTCTCTATTTTCTCATGTGTCTGTACAGGAAAAGGAACTTTCTTCCCATTCCTCGAAAATTCAACAATCGACTCTTCGGAAGTTAAACTGACAACAGGCAGACTCCCAGGAGAAAAGGCATGCACATTTATTCAAAGCAATATAAACATAAGGGGCACATAAAATGTGAATCTCAATGTAGGGCCAATGGTGAGTGCTCTATACCCTCTTCATAGTGGAGAAACAAGTGGGAAAGGTCACTTTAAGGGAATAAGAGAGATGGATGGGCCCCAAAGCACAGACAATAGCCTAGAAAATAATTCCTCTGGGCTCTGAAGGAGATAGCACCAAATTCTGGGAGTGTGGGGGGGAGAATAGCTGAACCAAATTTTAAACAAAAGCCATGTTGCTACGCAAATAAGGTCCCTCAAAGGAATGGATGAAAAGTTTGTCCAGAAATACATGGTAGTATTTTTGAGTTGCCTCTCTGTTGTTAACTTTCCCTGGTTAGTTGAATTTCAGGGAGGAAGTCCAAAGACAATTGAATTTCTTTGGGGAGAATTTCCTTGAGTCAAATGAAAGAAAATTAGGGCTGCCAATACTTCTAGAAATTAGTGGGGGAAATCAGAGAGCTCCTCCCTTGGCTTTGGGGAAAAAGAAGGGTGAGTCAGAGAGACTCTTATTCTGATACAGCTTCTTAGCCCTTGCCACAGCATCACACTTAACTCTCCAACAATAACCACAGATTGTAGTTTTACCTACTTTTTCTTGTTTCAAGAAAAGAGATGATTAAGCCCAGTCACTGGCAACTCATGACAGTAATCCCAGCTGTTCAGGAGGCTGAGGCTGAGATCAGAGGAGCATGGGCCAAAGCCAGCCCAGGCAGGGAAGTCCATGAGACTCCTAGCACTAATTAACAAGAAAAAAAGAAAGAAAGCCAGAAGAGGTGCTGTGGTTCAAGTGGTAGAGCATCAGCCTTGAACAAGCAAGCTAAAGGACAGTGTCCAGACCCAGAGTTCAAGCCCACAGTTCAAACTCAGTATCAGCATAAGAAGGAGGGAAGGAAGGAAGGAAGGAAGGAAGGAAGGAAGGAAGGAAGGAAGGAAAGAAGGAAGGAAGGAAGGAAGGAAGACTTCCAAGTTCTTACTACATTAGGGATGACATATTCTTTTTCCTATTCTGAAATTCCAATTTAATTCTTGCTGAGTTTCCACTGGAATTCTACATCTGCTCATCCATTCTGTCCATTTTCCCAGTTTTCTTTTGTATATTTACATTGTTGAGGCAAAACACAACTCGATCCAAAGAGAATAAGAGATAGTTTCTTCAGAGCCAAGGAGGAGTATCAGAGGCACAGGGACACAGATTCAGATTCTTTTGAATGACAAATTTCACCATGGCAGGGATGCCATAAACTTCTACTGTGATGGCACAAAAGAAAGTCATAAGCCAATGGGTTTATCACTTACACTAATGTGGGCATGAGAGAGGAGAATGATAGTGAACATCTACAGGTTTCCAATATGTAATAGTCTGAGTGTTCAGGTTGGGATGTGGTACTTGCAAGTCTCTGGCCCTTTTGTGCTTTCACTTAATAACAGCCCGAGGTATTTTCCAGTTCTTTCTCCTTGACAGGAATCCAATCACTCTCCCACCAGAGCAGTTGTTAAAAATCTCTACAGAGCATTTAACCTTCCAGCTGTGATTGTCTGCTGGAGTCTTTGAAATTGTGACCTGAATATGCCAAGTCTGGGAGTCAATGTAGGGATTTGATGCAAATTTTGATGACTGACTGCTCTGTATTTCCCACTTGTTTGGTTTTATTTATTTATTTTTGGTGGGAGGGAGTGGTACCTTCACCATCTATTTCTAGAAACTGTGGAACCCCTGAGCTGTTAATTCATTTTTTTTTCTTTTTCTACATTTCAGTAAGACCATCACTTCCTCCTTGAATTTGATTACTCGGGGTACACAGGAGAAATTGAAAGTGCCTTCAGGGATGAGTTATGTAAAGTTAGAGCTCACCTGTTTTTGTTTTCTCCTGATATCTCTTCTTTGCTTTTAAATTTTACTTCCTTCCGGTATCTCTATCATTAGATGCTTCAACATTTTTTCAATTTATGTTTATACTTTGACCAGATCTTAAAATTCCTACAGTTAAGAGGGTGGTCTTACAAAGTGGTTTTCAGCCAGATCAAGTTAAATATCTAATTCCTATAAATTTCATGATTGCCTATCTGGTAATTTTACACCCACTACTCAGGATCTATGGTTCTCCTTGGTAGATTCAGTACTTAATGATGTCAGGTGGATCTGTGTTTATTAGCCAGTCACAAGACTAGCTCATGAAATAGGGAAGCCCTGTCATTAATTTCCCAAGATCAACATGACTTGGACCTGAGTCTTCAGAACTGCTTGATCAGCGACTTTCTTTTCCTGTAGGCAAACCTACCTTGGAAGTCAAATTACAACCAGGAGATTGTTTGTTGAGCATGAAATCAGGAAAGTGGAAGGTGATTCCATGTTTAATGAAATAAAGCTACATAGCCTTGGGCAGCCACCTCCAAATGGGAGAAGGCCAGACCAAAAAAAAAAAAAAAACCAAAAAGCAAAAAGAAGGCTCCTCTAAGATGTCTAGTTGACTTCTTCATCAACCTTCAACAGCACCTGTTTCTCTCTCTGCCTCTCAATTCCTGACTTCTGTGGCTGACCAGTAGTCCTACCCAATGACATTGTTGTTCAATAAATATATTAATAGTGACCAGGCAGCCAGGCACTGGTGGCTCACGCCTGTAATCCTAGCTACTCAGAAGGCTGAGATCTGAGGATCGCAGTTCAAAGCCAGCCTTCGCAGGCAAGCCTGTGAGACTCTTATCTCCAATAAACCACTCAGAAAACCAGAAGTGGCACTGTAGCTCATGTGGTAGAGTGCTAGCCTTGAGCTTAAGAGCTGAGGGACAGCACCCAGGCCTAGAATTCAAGCCCCACAACTGACAAAAAAAAAAAAAAATAGTGTACCAGGCTCCCCACTGGCTCACAACTGCAACCCTAGCTACTCAGAGGCTGAGATCTGAGGATTAAGGTTCGAAGCCAGAGTGGGCAGAAAGTTCTGTGAAACTCTTATGTCCAGTGAATGAGCAAAAAGCCAGCAGTCGAGGTGTGGTTCAAGTGATAGAGTTCCAGCCTTGAGAAAAACGCCAACCTAGAGCACAAGGCCCTGAGTTCAATCCTTAATACTGGCACAAAAACAAATGTAAGCAGTGTCTAAATGCTATGCTTATCTTTTGTGATTTTTATTCATAATTGTACTTGGACTCTGTTGTTTGTCATTCCAAGTTTAATACTTACAGAAGCATTCCATTTCCTAAATCTGGGGGAAGTCTGATAATATTTCCCAAGGAAGAATTACAGGGTCTACTTCTTTGTGTTTGAAGAACAAATAGGGGTAACATATGCAATGCTTCTGGCATTTCCTTGATGAGCATTTAAAATATCCTTTCATTTCCTTCTCCTTACTTAATGAAAACAGGTGTTGAAGAAAACACGTCGTTTTTTCCCCCCTTGAGTGTTACCCATATGATAATAGTTTTTGCCCATTTGGGCTGGTCAGAGAAACAAGAGTCCTGAAAACATGCAAGGCTGCATGGAGACGAAAACAAAACCAAACTAACAAAGCACACACTTGAATTAACCAAGCACCACTCACAAGACCTTGTTAAATCAGAACCTTAAATATTTGGCACGGCATTAGGACCTTGTATGTTCTTACTCCTGTTGATCATTAGGAAAACTATGCCAAATGCCTCCATATACATTTGTGTGCTCCTGGGGGGGAGGTTAGCAGCTGGGTGCTTACCTTTATCAGCTGTAGATTCAAGTTATCTATATGGTAGTTGTCTCTGCTGAAACTCACATTTCATTTTACATGCATTGGGATTTCCCAAGAGAGCTAAATGTGTAGCCCGTAGAAAGCATCTTTATGTGATCATTCTAAAAATGTTACATCGCGTATTTCACACAGCCTCTCATCTGGAGACAAAGGAACCTTGGGCAGGAAGGAATGAGTGTGAGCCAGAGGGTTAGAAGCTTGCCAGAAGTCACAGGCAAAGAAGTATCAGGGCTGAAATGTGAACACAGTCATTCATCATCCTTCTTGATAGCACATTGTGCTCTTAGTAAGAAGTTAACACAGGGAACGGTTAAAAGGGATTCTGGTAGTAAGTACTTGAGAGTTTGGAGTGGATTTGGAAAGAACTGTTTGGAAGGAAGACAGGTTTTGGTGATATCCACCCAAAACAAAAGAAGTCAGAACTTTGCCTTGTTCTGAGAATAATAGAGATGATTGTCAACATGAACTGTGTGACTATCGCTCAAGCAACTATTACTTTCACTAGAAGTATGTTTTTTTCCTGTTTTTTTTTTTTTTTAAATAGTACTAGGGTTTAAACTCTGGGCCTTGTACTTGCTATGCAGGATCTCTACTTCGAGTTAACGCCCTCAGTATTCTCTTTATTTTTTCTGAATAGGGTCTTGCTCAGGCCAGCATGACTGTGATGCTCCTATTTATACTTCCTGCATAGCTGGGATGGCAGGCATGCATCACCGTGCCCAGCTGTTTCATTGGTCATATGGGATCTTGTAAACTTTTTGCCTGAGCTGGACTTTTAAACCATGACCTTCCTGATCTCAGCTTCCCAAGTGTTGCAGATTACAGGTCAGATTCACAGTGCCCAATTGTATTGAAATGGTAAAAGCAGCCAGGAGCCAGTGGCTCCTATCTGTAAACCTTAGCTATTCAGGAGGTTGAAATCAGGAAGATAATGATTCAAAGCCAATCTGGGCAGATAAACCTGAAGAGATTCCATCTCCGGTTGACCAGTGCAAACCAAACTGGAGGTGTGGTTCAAGTGTAGAGCACCAGTTGAGCAAGCAAGCTCTGCCACTACCACCAAATATATAGCTATATACATACATACATACATACATACAAATGAAGCAATTATCAAATAAAGTGTTAGGAAACCATAAGTTAGTCATACAGAGTATATCTAGGCCTCAGTTTCCCCATAGATCAGAAATGGCAATCAATGCAAACGGTGTTTAAGGTCCTTAAAGTTCAGGCTGCTTTGCCTGCCTCCCAGCCATTCCTTTCTCATGACCCACTTTCCCAGCCTCTTTCCAATGGAACAGATTGAGAACAGCCAACAGAGTCAAATTCCCATTGAAAACACAGGTCTTGTTATTTTGGTACCAATTACAAGGTTATGGCTCGTGCTTAAAGGTGTTTAATATGCTGTAATGTTTAGACACACTTGGCCCCGACATTTATTGGGGCTGTTTGTAGCAACAAGAAGCATGCTCTCACTCCGTAAGTATGCAAGACGGCTGTTAAAACGGTACAGATGGGCCGGAAAGAGTGAGCCTCACATCAGCTACAAAGAAAGGTAACAAGTGTTTTGGGTTGCACTGTGGTTTTTACCTGCTGAGGAATCTCTCCTCAGCCGGGGCGGGGAAGGGAGGGGGTCTTTATAGGGGCACATAGTTTTACTTTGCTCCAGTCGGGAACCTATTTGTAACAACGTTCTGCCTGATAGTTTTAGTCTTGTATGACTATGCTCTATTCAGAGTTCTGGTTGTTTATAGTCTTATGACGACACAGTTTGAGGAGAGTACTCCCTCCATGCTACCATGGCAAACTTATTCGCAAGAGCAGGCATGCACCAGAAAATCACAGCAATTGGAAACAGGCTGCTTTTTGTTTGTGTGATAGGAGGTTGTGTGCATGCACACATGGTGTGTGTGTTTGCGTGTGTGTGTGATTGTTGAGAAAGAGTCTCATTCTATAACCAAGACTCCCTCAAATCTGTGATCCTCCTTACATAGTCTGTTTTCGTACTATAGCCCGTAAAGGTAACATGTTTTCTTAAATGTATTTTTAAAGGGTTGTGAGAAAAGAAAGAGAAATAAAGCACAAAATTTGAAAAGAAAAAGAACATGCAAAACTATATGTAGTCCCTAAAGTCTAAAATATTTATTCTCTGACATTTTCTGTGTTAAGAAATTCTGAACTCTTGTAATTATTTTGAACTATACCATAAATTGCTAGAGACTAGAGTTATCTTAATGTACTATAGGCATTACAATTAATCCCTTCTATCTAACTGGTTTGGATATCTATAATCTAAAAACTCTCTTCATTGTTCTCTTCCCTACTCTTTCCAATCTTTTCTCTTCTATAAAATTAATATAGTTTAATTTTTTATTATTTTTATTTGTTGGTTGTGGGGCTTGAACTCAGGGCCTGGGCTCCAGGCTTGCACTCTATCACTTTGAGCTACAGCTCCACTTCTATTATTTTGCTGGTTAATTGGAGATAAGACTTTTACAGACTTTCCTGCTTGGGCTGACTTCAAACTGTGATCCTTATATCTCAGCCTCCCATGTAGCTAGGATTACAGGCATGAGCCACCAGCACCAGCTTATATTTTAACTTTCACAAAGGAGTGGGAGCAGATAGCATTTGTCTAACTCTACCTGGCTGATTTCACTTATTTTAGAGTCTTCCAGTTTCATTCTCACTACCAACTAGTAGCCAGATTTCATTACGTTGCATAGCAAAATAGTATCTGATTATATATATTTATCACATTTTCATTAGCCACTCGTTCATTAATACCGTCAGCATTGGGAGATCCATGTCTTCATTATTGTGACTAGAACCTCAATAAACATGGGAGTGTAAGTAGTTTGATGTAATGATTGTCTTTCCTTTGGATGTACATCCAATAACAGAATTGCTGGATCATATGGCAGTGTTATTTTTTGTCTGAGATTTTTTAAGGTATTGTGCTTTGTGCTCAAGTATCTCAGCTTGCTAGGCAGGTGCTCTACCACTTTAGCCACGCTTCCAGCCCTTTTTGCAAGTGTTGGGGATGTGGCTCAATGGTAGAACATTGGCTTCACATGTGACATACTTTCAATTCAAGTCTCTAGGATGGCAAAGAAAATAGCACAATGAAACCAACTAAAAACTGGAAAAAAAAAAAAAACAAGAGAAAAAAGAGATAGAGAAAATACCAAGTGTGAAGTTGATCAGCCATGATATGCATGAATTGAAATGACACAATGAAACCCTTTATACTATTAATATATGCTAATAAAATTATGCGTATAATTGAATTATATGTTATTGTATTGTTGGTTTCACTTGTAGTTGGTAAACTATAATTTACACTTCAACATGACAACTTCTCTCTTTCTCTGTTATTTCGACATATTTCCAAAGTATGTTTTTATTAGACCAAAGAAGATTCCCTTTCTTGCTAGAATAGTTATTAATTCAAGGATTTTGTGAAAAAATATCCCTGAACTGTTTCTCAAAACAGACATTTCTGGACTAAATTATATACTTTATAATGTAAAATACATCAATTTTTTGTCATTTTTTATTGTGAAAATACTGTAGAGAGGGGTTACAATTACATGGGCAAGATAATGAGTACATTTCTTATCAAGCATTGTAGCTTCCTCCTTTGTTTCCCCTTCCCATCCCTTCCCATCCTTCCCCACCCCCCCACTGAATCCTCCTCCTCCCTTCCCCCCTCACCAAAGTTGTAAAGTTCATTTTTCACCATAACGACTTGTGCATCTCATTGTTGCAATGGGTCCACCTGTATCCCTATTTGTTTATTTATTTATTTTCTGCTTATGTGGTGCTGAGGAATCGAACCCAGGGCCTCATGCATGCAAGGCAAGCGCTCAACCACTGAGCCACCTTCCCAGCCCCTGTATCCCTATTTAAACGATTTGTTTTTTCCCTTCCCTCCACAAATTATACCGACATCAAATCCAGTGAAAGCAGGGGTTATACCATGGGGGAGGGACATACAAATCAACAAAAAAATAATCTTATAAATACGTTAGAAACAATCACATGAAAGAAAAAAAAACATTTGAACACATATCTTAGGGTTCATTTCCCTAACATCAACTTATATGACCTTTTCTGCTTGACTCAGACATATACCATTTGTTAGGAAATGGAAAGACTTGGAAAAATTATATTAAGTGAAATAAGCCAGGCCCAAAGAAACAGGTCCCAGGGTTTCTCTTATTTGCAATAACTAGTATATGTCTGAGTCAAGCACATCAGTTCTGTATTTGCAATTGAGCAGTTGTGGATTTTGTTTGCTCCTTTGTATGAAATAACTTCCTCCAACATTTCTCCCATCGCTTACAATTTAAAGGCCAATCTTTAATGCACATTTTTGGGAGAAGCCATTGGAAATACAATAATATTGACCATTAGCAAGCAAGATTATAGGCCCATGAGCATTTATCAAGGACCGTGCTTTTTAGCGGATTCTTGGTCATATTGCTGAGGTGAACGAAGCCAGCAGGTCTTTCCTTAAAGCCTCTGTACCTAATGATAAAAATCGCTGCCTCATTGATTCTGTACCACTTGGCAGAAATGCATAAGTCAGCTTTTCAGGTAATTAAGGCTTGTTCCTTTGGACAAAAAAAAAATTTAAATTACTCTTTTATAAAATATTTTACATGTATTACATATTTTTTAGAGCTCCTTTGACAGACCATATTAAACTTCATTTGACCTTTTATTGATGATTGGTGTCACTCTTATGAATTACAATAATTGTTCTGTGTTGTAAATCAGGATTGCTATCAAGGGAAATTAAGAGTGTAAAAACCTGCTTTTCTTTTTGTTAAATTAATTCAGATTGCTGGGTCTTTTGTAACTGTAATGTCCACATTGTTTCTCTGTCTTTGTGTATGTCTTTGTCTTTCTGACTCTATCTCTCTGTCTTGGTCTCTGTCTGTCTATCATTGTCTCTCCCTCTTTCTCTCTCTGTACTGGAGCCTCAACTCAAGGCCTAGGTAGCTCTTCTCCTGAAGTCCCACTCTCAGCCTTTGTCTTTTAGGTTATTTTTCCTAACCAGCAGGCCTGAGACTGCAATCCTCTTCCCTATGTATCTCTAGAGTTGAATAGGAGGTGCATACATCCATGCCAGGCCCTGATTTTTTTGTTAGAATGTTTTTTCGTCTTTTAGACCATTACAATGACACCTCCCTATTTTCCACATGAGTCTGGAGTCAAAAAAGAACACGAAGGTAGAGCATCAATGATAGTGATCAGAGAGAGAGAGAGAGAGAGAGAGAGAGAAGATATGTCTTGCCCAGCAGGGGAGCTGGGTATCAGAATATCTCTTAAGAACACTGTAGAGAGCCAGCAAAAGTGAAGGGTAGGAATTGTAGTGTTTCTAGACACGCAGTGATAGAGACCAGACAATAAGCTGCTCATCTGAGAGAATGCACTTACACCAAGACTGCATACCTTAAATAATTCAATGCTCAGAGAATCATAAACTAAATTGTTACTCTAGAGGCTGCTGTTATTGTCTGTATTTTACAGAGAAGGAATCCCTGGTTTAGAGAAACTGAGCAGGTTATCAAAAGTCATGCAATGGGACAAAGACTTAAATCCAAATCTCCTTGAATTCAGACCAGACTCTGAGGCCACCAGCTGTGTTGTCGGCATTTGACTTTTGACCTTAAACTCACTCTATGAGGATGAAGTATTGCATACTTCAGTTTCCTTGGCATAGATGGCAAAAGTGCTAATCATTTGTGTAATTTAAGAAATCCATCTCGGCAGATCAGCTGTGGCTCAGACCTATAATTTAATAATATGAGAGGGCAGAGATCAGGAGGATCACGGTGCTAGCCCAGCCCAGGCACAACTGCTTGTGATACCTCCATGTGAACAGAAAAGGCTGAGTGTGGTAGCATGCATCTGTCATCTCAGCTTCAGTGAGAAGTATAAATAGGAGGATGGAGGTCCAGGCCAACTCAGGGGGAAAAGTGAGACCAAGTCTCAAAAACAGAACAAAAGAGGTTGGGAATGTGACTCACGTGGTAGAGCACCTTCCTAGCCAAATACAAGGCTTGGCTTCTGAGTTCAAAATCTCAGGATAATCAAAAAAAAAAAAAAAAGAAACTCATCTTAAGTATCATTCTGGAAGAAAAAGGAAATTCACACAGAGCTGTTAGAGTGTTGTTCTATAAAACTGTATAATGCCCTTGGTTTTATTGCTTCTTAATTATTACTGTCTCTGCTAATAAAATCCTACTCCATCAGATCATAAGTGGAATATTTTATTCCACATAACTGCAAATATCGACCAGAAAGGTTGCAAATATACCCAGTTCCTGACCCTTCCCCTTTTCCAAATGGAAGCGGCCATGACTTGTTTAGAATTAGAGATGGAAATAGGCAAAGTGTAACCTCAACACAACCACAGTTTAAGCAAGGCAGAGCTGCTCCCGTACATGCGCAAGCCCAGGATGATTTGACAGCTGTTGCTCAAAGCTCTCAATGAGTCAGGATGCTTTGTGCTCAATGATCACTCATTGCTGGAGTGTGGTCTCCAGCATATCCCAAGCAATTGATGCATGGATACCAAAGTGGAAAGAGGTACTTAAGGATTAAAGTTCAGAAACTGATACTTCAAGGGTCAACTTCTGTGGCCAGAGATAGGGCCGCATAATCACACAGAGCACCGAGGGAAACTGGGAAATAGATGTTCTCTTCGGGATAGCCATTTGTTTTGCTAGAAATCCCAGCACTGTGGAACAGGGAGACGGATTTTGGAATGCAAGGTCTGGCACCATTCATATTGTGAGAGGCATTCACTGACTCCCCATAAAGTTGGGTTTCCTGTGAGTCTGCTGCCCTAAAGATCTAGGGATTTGGGGTTTTTCCAAAGATATCCCTTAAACCCTCCTCAATGCATAGCTGATTTCAATGTCTGTTTCTATCTTAGATAGGACTTCATCAACCCTATGTCAGGGAACAAGATAGAGGACCAGACAGTTGAGAAACATGAATATTTATCAGTACCAAACATATATACATAATATCCACATTAATTTATATACCTGTATGTTTTATATCATGACATTACCTACATATCATAGATCTTTATATATGCATAGATATTCACATGCTATATAGCCCTGATTGGTTAAATATGTGAGACATACATACAAATTACATAAACATGAATGTGTGATTTAGTGATTCAGCTGCTGTGGTCTGAAGGTTTGGCCTCCCATGTCCCCCATCAAATTCACATGTGGGACCCCAATTGGTCTATATCCAAGGGTTTTGTTGTTTATAAGCAACCTAGTAAATGCTGTTTTGTTATAGCAGCCTCAGAAGACTAAGATATAGTTGTGAAATGCTACCCATGTCAAGAAATGGAACAGGTGAATGATCTTAAGCAGACCACTCAAACTCTCACGTATACAGCTGGAAATCTACACACATAAAATAAGTACATACAAAAAGAGAGCGTTTGTATGTGTGTGAGTACATAAATAAAAATTCCAATTAAAAAACCTTTAAAATGGGGGCTGGGAAGGTGGTTCAGTGGTAGAGCGCTTGCCTTGCAAGCCTGAGGCCCTGGGTTCGATTCCTCAGCACCACATAAGCAAAAAGAAAAAAGCCGGAAGTGGCGCTGTGGCTCAAGTGGTAGAGTGCTTGCCTTGAGCTGAAGAGCTGAGGGACAGCGCCCAGGCCCAGAGTTCAAGTCCCACGACTGACAAAAAAAAAAAAAAAAAACACCCTTTAAAATGGATTCTAGCGTTTAAAGTCTTCTAAGAATTTGTTGTTGTTGTTAATCCTCAAGTGCTCTTCCTGGTAAAACTTGACTAGATAAAATAACTAAAAGTGCCATATCATCATCAGCAAGGTTTGGTCCATTTAGGAATAAGGTAATAAACTCCATTTAATAACATCACCCTTAAGTGAGAAATATGTGTATGCTTAATGCTCCAGAAACAGGTTGTCTGACTTTTAAGGTTGTGTTTTAGATCTGCTACCTTAATTTAATTCCTGGTGTCAGAGCTCCATTAAAGTGCCCAAGCATGAAAGATATCTAATTTGTTGCTCTAGATAATTAAATCATGTCAAGGGCTAGATTGCCTCTATAAAGTAATGTCAATTTTAAAAAAGTTTTTAAGCCCCATCCCCAAATCCCAAACTTTGTTGTCTTTTAATTGGAATTTTGAACAGCTACTTTTCTTCAGAAGGCTTCATGATTTTTAGAAGTTGGAGTCAGAATGCAGAATGAGTTGTAAATATGGGTTTTGATTTCATGTAGGAGCAGTAGGAAAGGGGCTAGAGAAACACAGCTTCAGGATGAGTGACCCCTAGGCATCGATAGAGACGAAGGCAAAGAAAGAGATGGATGTTAAAGGAGCCACAAGAGAGAATGGGGAGAGGAGTTAATACACTTAGAACATGAAATGTTAATCACGCTAACACTGCTGGGCTTACCTCTAGACAATGGAGAGCAAGGAAAATGGTCTTTCCTCATTGTTCTGTGAATTGTCCATCAGCAGTCATTCTCTGAGACAGTTATTCGGAGTGTCTCATTTGCAATGGCACCACCATCTGGTTTGTTTTCCCTTGTACAAATCCATGATATATACAGTTACCAAAAACTCAAGGGAAAGGAAGAGGGAGTGGGAGGGGAAGATGGAAAGGGAAGGGGAAGGGGGAAAGATGGAGATGGGGTGGGAGAGGGAGGAGGAGAGGGACAGGCAGAGGGAGAGGGAGAGGAGCAGAAACCTTATCTGTAGTGGGTGTGGTTCCAGCCATATTTCACCCCCTAGCAAGATCCTGGAGACAGGGTGAGCTGTGAAATGTATTATCTTCAATTTCCTTCCTTGCAATCCCCACATCACCATGAGTGTGAACATAATGTGTACAGACGCAGACAAGTGCAAGATCTTGTGCACTGTGACTTCTTTGGCAAGTGACGTACTAAAGAAAGAACTCTGTTCCAGTTCTGTAGGAAGGGCAGGCCTGCACTGAGCATTACAAGTTGTCATGCTTGTCCTCACTGAAGCTTTTGTATAGTGTTCAAGGACAGTTTGACTTATATACAGTGTTAATCAGTTTTCTGTTACTGTAACAAACATCAGAGACAATTAACTTATATGAAAGAAAGGTTTACTTCTACTCAGTTTAGACCCTTACTGTTTTCCCAGTCATAGACCTTTTGGGTCTATGGACAAGTAGCACACCATAATGGGGACCTTTGGCAGATGGAGCTCTCACTTCATAGTCAGGAAGTTGGAGAGAGAAACAGGAAGAGAGATAAGGACAATCCCTTCTAAAGTTTCCATCCCCTCCCCAAAGTTTCAAGTGGATGATTAAGGTTTTAACACATGGGCCTTTGGGGTCAGAGTCTATTCAAACTATAGCATATGCTTTCTTCAGATCCTAACTGCCATTATTTTCAAACTTTGGTTTTCTCCTTTCAATTTCCTTGGGATTACCAAAGATCTTCTTAAAGTGGGGCAACTTCAAAGAGAAGGAGAATCCACATTGTAAATGAGTAATGGATACCATCACAGCCCTACCATTTCCTATGATCAGGAAACTTGGGTTTCTCTTCATACTGAGTAAAATAGGAATGAGGTATTTTTCTCATGCTCAGATCCTGGCAGCTATGGAGGTGATTATTGCTTTTATGGCTTATCATTTTCACATTATCATACAGATAGGGTCATACAGTACATGGTATGTTGAATCTGGATACTTTCGTTTACCCTAATGAATTTCAGATTCTTCCATTTTATTGTGTATATCAGAATCTTTTTTCTTTCTTTCTTTCTTTCTTTCTTTCTTTCTTTCTTTCTTTCTTTCTTTCTTTCTTTCTTTCTTTCTTTCTTCCTTTCTTCTTTTCTTCCTTTCTTCCTTTCTTCTTTTCTTCCTTTCTATTTTGTTCGGTCGTGGGGCTTGAACTCTGGGCCTGGGTGCTCTCCCTCTGCCCTTCAGATCAAGGCATGCGCTCTACTGATTGAGCCACAGTGCCACTTCCAGTTTTTTGAGTGGTTTATTGGAGATAAGAGTTTCACGGGGCTGGGAAGGTGGCTCAGTGGTAGAGCACTTGCCTTGCATGCCTGAGACCCTGGGTTCGATTCCTCAGTACCACATATGCAAAAAGAAAAAAAAAGCCGGAAATGGCATTGTGGCTCAAGTGGTAGAGCACTAGCCTTGAGCTGAAGAGCTGAGGGACAGCGCCCAGGCCCAGAATTCAGGCCCCACAACTGGACCCCCTCTCCCCCAAAACAAAAAAGAGTTTCATGGACTTTCCTGCCCAGGCTGGCTTTGAACTGTGATCCTCAGATCTCAGCCTCCTGAGTAGCTAGGATTACAGGTGTGAGCCTCCGGCACCTGGCCTCTCTTTTTCTTTTACCTACTGGGTAGTAGTCTATTGTGTGGATGTACCATGGCTGGTTTATCCATTCAGCAATTGATGGAAGCCTGGGTTATTCCTAGTTGATTCAATAATGAATAAAATCACTGTAACTGTTTCGGTACTGGGTTTTTGTATGAGCAAAAAACTCCTATCTGTATCTCTAGTAAATTTCAAAGGACTGGAATGTCTGGATGCTAGTGTTTAAAGATAAAAGAAACTTCCAAAGCATTCAAATCATTTACCTAACTGATTTTACTATTTAAAAAAAATTGGTGGTCATAGGGCTTAACTCAGCCTGGGTGCTATCTCTGAGCTTTTGTGCTCAGGCTAGCACTCTACCACTTTGAGCCACAGCTCTACTTCTGGTTTTCTGGTAGCCAATTGGAGATAAGAGTCTCTTGGGCTTTCCTGCCCAGGCTGTCTTTGAACTGCAATCCTCAGATCTCAGCCTCTTTGAGGAGCTAGGATTATAGGGGTAAGCAAGCCACCAGGGCCCAGCTTAAAATTGTTACTTTGAATTCCTGCTGTTCCTTGGGCAGGGAAAAAATATATATATAGAGAGAGAGAGACAGACAGACAGACAGGCAGACAGACAGACAGAGACGGAGACAGAGATGAAGATATTGAAGAGTTATTTTACTCATTTTAACCCACTAATGCCTGAGACTCCTCTGAGCTTAGGAGCAAAGGCTCAAGTAGGTAAATAAAAACTACAGTTATTTTTGTGAGAGTGGGATTCCTAAATGTGCACTAGGCACTTTGCTCTTTCCCGCTGCCTTTGCTCCTGTGCCTAAGGGTTGTCTCATAGTGATCTGATACAGTCTGCCCACTGCTAGGCAACTAGGTGACTTGGCTCTATGAGTGTCTTCCTCCAGCAAGCGAGTGTGGGCCTGTCCTCACAGCCATGACTGAGGCACGTAAGGACAAGTCCCACAGAGCAAAGACACTTCAGAACACTACTGCTGTCCACCTGCTCACATTCTATTGGCCCACACAAGCCACGTGGCAAAGCTCAGAGCCAAGGCACAAAGCTGTTCACTCCCAGTCTCTAGCACGTGCTACCTTAAAAGTGACCAAAATGGGATGAGGCTGCCATGAGTAGAGAGACCAAAAGGAAAAGAATTGAATGTCCAGATATGAATTCATCCATCTCTGCTCCATTGATTTTCTAAAAGATGCCATGGCCACTCATGGAGGAGAGGAAAGTCTATTCACAACATGTTGTTGAGACAGTTGGATGTTGTATGCAAAGAAGGAAGTGGTACCCCTACCTCACACCACACAGTAATCAAAGCAAAAATTCCAAATCACTTTGAGAAAAAAAAATATCGCAGACATAGATAGAGATAGATAGGGTTAAATGCTCACACTCCTGGCTTGTCCAGTCGATTCTCAATTCTTGCACTAAATACATGAGCAGTCAAGGAAAGAAAATAGATAAATCAGACTTTCTAAAAAACTTCTATATTGAGTGTATAAAAATGTATCCAGTAGGAGAAAGTATTTACACTCATGTATAAATATTAGTATTATACTCATGTACAGCTTCTCATATTCCAAATATATAAAGAACTTCGATGACTCAACCTCTAAAAGATAAATACATCAATCAACCACAGAGACACCTAACAAACTAAAATGGGAAAACTAAAGGGAAAAACTAAAATAGACTATTTTTTCCAAAGAAGGTATTAAAATGACCAACAGTACCTTAAAAGATATTAAACATAATTCATCATTAGGGACATGCAAATTAAAAATGAGTTGAAGATGGCTATTTAAAAAATTCAAAATAATGCATCTTGGTAAGAACATGGAAAAAGTAAAACCATTGTATATTGCTGGTGAGAAAATAAAATTGTGCAGCCATGGCAATTTCCTCAAAGTTAAACATAAGCTTATATCACTCAGTAATTCCACTCCCAGCTATATGTCCAAAGGAAAAAACCCAAGAAAGTTCCAAATAAACACTGGTTGGTGATTGTTTGTAGCAACCCTATCACACAGACAAAGGAAAGAAAACTCTGTGCTTGATGATGAGTGATTGGATAAGTATACAATAAAATATTATTCAGCCATAAAAAGAAATGAATTACTGATTTTGCCACGAGGAAGATGACAGTTGGAAAAATAGCATGCTCACTGAAAGAAGCTGTAATAACATAGAAAGTGCAATTTTATTTATGTGAAACATCCAAGTAGCTAAATCAATAGAGACCACAGGGACCTGAGTAATGTGTGAGGAATTTTCTTTGGGTGTGATGGGACAGCTTTAGAACTTGTCATAGCTGCCAATTATACAATCCTGTGACTATCCTAAGTGCTGCCGAACTGCACACTTTGAAAGGATTAGCTTTATATTATAGACATTCCACCTCAAATAGAAAATAATAATAATAACTGGAGGGAATTGGCCAAATGTGTACTGGAAAAATGTGGGCTTCCTTTATCATAGACCAGGAAGAATTGTATCCTCTGATATGCCCTGTGTGCCTAGATTCCCCTTAGATAATACAAACACAAAGTCACTACTATGGAATCTCTCGATCCTGTTCTACCTCGGAGACACACCCAACAACCACTAATCCTGTGGCCTAAATAAATAAGCACGAAATACCAAGTTACTTCTCTCCCCTGGGTCTTAGGATCTACACGTATGCCACGAGTATATTGCCATCCATCAATGTATTCTTCTAGCCCAGATGCTAGGTCTAGCCAGCAGCAGGCCAGATAGTTCTAGATGAGGAACAAAGTAAATAAGGAATGATGGATTCAGATATGGAAGAACTACTGCATTCATTCCACTGCAGGCCTGGTACCACTTTCCATCCACTGCTGACCACTTGAGAAATGACACCTCCCCTTTCTACAAAAAGAAAAAAAAAACTTCCATGAGACGGAGACACCACTCATCTTCAAATGGAATGAGAAAGATCTCTGAAGTCAGTCTTGGCCTATGAAGGGAAGCTGCAAGCACACAGGTTTTGACTGAGAGGCCCACAGAAAGAAAAGCAGGCCTCCTTCTACCTTGAAGCTGGAGTGACATTTTGTCTATTATTTCCCATCAGAGCATTATTATTCCTCCCAACTCACATACAGCACTTCCTATAGAGAGAGCATTTTTTTATCTGCAAATGGCCCTGGGAGGAAAATGGCGCTTGCCATCTTCTTCTTCTTCTTCCAGGAAGGGTCAGACTGACATTCAGAAGCATCAAAGTGAGTTTCATAAAGTCCTAAAAACAAGAAGAGAGTGAGAGTTCACCCACTGGGTTATCTTTACCTCCACCGCCTTAGATATACTCCGAACACTCACAGGGCCTCCACCTGCCTCCAGGCCCGTCTCACTCTACCTTGTCTCCTTTCCTGATACACTATACTTTGTGCAAGTCTTCCATGGTTGTCAAACACCAGAAATAGTACTGGGAGCTGGTGGCTCACACCTGTACGCTACCTACTCTGGAGGCTGAGATCTGAGGCTCTGGGTTTGAATTTAGCCTGAGCAGAAAAGTCTGAGAGGCTCTCTTTTTTGATTAAATAGCAAAAAGCTGGACGTGGAGGTGTTAAGGGGTAAATCACTAGCCTTGAGCAAAATAGCTAAGTCAGAGCTTGAGGTCCTATGTTCTACACCTGGTCACAGCAAGTAAACAAGCAAGCAAACAAATAAATAAATCTGATCATGCCTCTTCTCTTAACACATGCCCATGCTCCCCATGAACACCATCTTTGTCCACAGGACACAACAGAATCATCTACCACTTCACTTTCTGGCCTCTGTAGCTCCTCCTCCTCTTCCTTCTTCTTCTTTTTCTTCTTCCTCCTTCCCTTCCTTCTCTTTCTCTTTCTCCTCCTCCTTCTTTTTCTTCTTTTTGTGCTAGTACTGGGATTTGGACTTAGGACTTCTAGCTCTTCTTTGGCTTTTTTTTTTTTTTTACCACTTGAGTCATAACTCCACTTCCAGCTTTTTGCTGGTTAATTGGTGATGAGAGTCTCACAGACTTTCCTCCCTGGGCTGGCTTTGAACTCAGATCCTCAGCTCTCAGCCTTCTGAGTACCTAGGATTACAGGCATGAGCCATTGCCACCTGGAAAGTTAGTTATTTTTATGCTTGTGTTTTACTGACACATACTAACCCTAATTGTATATATTCATAGGCTCCAGTGTGATATTTCTGTATACGTGGATAACATACAATGAACAGATGAGGATCACAAAAATAATTACCATCTCCAATATTGCCACTTCTTTGTATTGGAGATATTCAGAACCCTTTCTGCCAGTTATTTTGAAATATGCAATTAATAGTTGCCAACTATAGTTGCCAATATCTGACATCCCTTTCCCCATTAACCTTCCTCTTTCCTTCCTCCCCCATCCCAGCCCCTGGGAACCACTACTTCTTCAACTCTATGAGGGCAGTTTTTTAAGCTTCCCCATGTAAATGAGGGTGTATGTTAGGTTATTTGTCTTTCTATGCCTGACTTATTTAACATTATGCTCTTGAGGCTCATATCCCTTGGCTGCAAATGACAAGGTTTATGGCTGGATTTTAATTCCTGAATTTGAATTGCAGTTCAGATCTCTTCCTAAACTGACTCCCCCTCCTTTGCGGGTCTTCTCCTCTGGGTAAACACACGGACACCTGTCTATCCTGTAGGTGAAATGTTCCTGTCTGGAAAATTTTTCCCTAATTCCCATAGGAAGATCAGCCATTGCCTTCTGTGAGCTTCATTAGCTTCATAGACAAGACAATTTCCTGAAAGAACTTTGTATCTTACTAGAAATATAGATCCTGGATTCTGTAAGGTCATACACCAGAGTTTTTCCTTATTATATCCTCCTTGCATGTTTCAGACTCTGAAATAAATCACTAGGCAGAGACTTACTATATACAACATACACTCAGTAAGTGTTCATTAGATGTTGACAGTGTAGGACTTAGGAGCCTTTATAATGACTCAGATGCTTTCCCTTCTCTTCCTGTGCATACCTCTATTAGTTTGGTGCTCGCCCTTTCTACAAGGGATCTGCATGCATCATTGGGTGTGTTTGATCTCTCTCTTTCTCTTTCTCTCTCTCTCAATGTTTTACAGATGCAGGGCAGGAGCAGCAGGAGTCTGGATGACAAAGTATAACCTAATTTCCTCTATCCTTGGGTCAGGGGCCAGGAGTCATATTGCATCTACTTCAAGGTCTTTGAGACTAGAAACCTGTAAGACAGCTGGCATCCATGGCCTCCCCAGAAAACCTGGACCAGCACTGACCCCCAAATCCCAGGGGCTTAGGCCAGACACAGTCAGCAAGGGGAATGCAATACTTCAGATGGTTCACAGTTCATTCTGCTTTCTATTTATCTCTCTCCCTTGGCAGGTAGGGCAGGGGTGAGAAGAGAATGGAACAGGTGGAGAATGGAATTTGATCGAATTACCTGCCAAGGCTTCAGAAAGCCCACAGAAAAGATACTGGCAACTTGATTTTGCGTCTCTTTAAGAACCATCCCCTGAAGGCTGTGGATGGAGGTGCAGGTGCCCGGGAAAGTACTGGGCTGCACTCTGATGAGTCACATGACAGTGGCGAGTAGGAACACACTCTTCTTGGCAGAAGTGAAAAGAGCCTGCTGCCAGCCAGCCAGATCTGAGACTTCCCCCAACCTACTTTCGGCCTACTGATATTATTTACACCTGCATCTCTCATGTCACTGCACAACCCCAACAAGGCTTTCTGTCCTAAGAAAGGCTAGAGTCAGCACTCCCATGTAGCATCTAGTCCTCTCCTTTTTACCATTCACCTCCTGTCTAACACACTAAAAATGGTACTGTCCCTCCTGCTTTATTTGATATGTGGGCATCCATTATGGAGTAACTGGGATTATTGTCTCCACTGAAAGAAATATATAGATATCAGTTATGAAAGAATATGTCCTAGTTTGATACACTTGCAGCTTCAACTTGCTCCAGTGAGTTTCCTCCATCCTTTGGAATATGGTAGTTTTATGATGTCTGACACTTATTGGATATCTATTTATTCAACGACCCCTCCAGCATCGATTGATTTGTGTGTATTTGCTGAGCAATTAGGCAAAGCATGGCTCTGAAAATATATTCCATACCTCAGTGATTAGAGAGCTATCTAGTATTTCTCAAATGGTATTTATTATTATTATTATTAAGTAGTTATACAAAAGGATTTCAATTCAACATGTTAAATTTATGTGTAACAATGCATCTTGATCAATGTCAGCTTTTCTACCATTCTCCCCTTCTATTTATGCTATCTCCCCCCCACCTCCTTTCAAGTTACTTGGTTCTATTCTCACTATGTACATTGAATATTATGACTGCATCCTGGTGTCTACTCAGTTCCTGCCTGATTCCATCTAGAGGTTTGGGGTCTTTTTTCTTCCACCAAATAAAGAATTATGTGGGACACCAGTAGCTCATGCCTCTAATCCTAAGAGACTGAGATCTGAGGATTGCAATTCAAAGCCAGCCCAGGCAGAAAATTTCATGAGACTCTTAACCTCAAATTAACTACTAAAAAGCCAGAAGTGGAGCTGTATCTCAAGTGGGAGCACGCTAACTTTGGGCAACAAAAGCTTAGGGACAGCACCCAGCCCCTGAGTTCAAGTATCATGACTAGCACAGTGTGAGAGAGAGAGAGAGAGAGAGAGAGAGAGAGAGAGAGAGAGAGAGAGAGAGAGAGAGAGAGAATATTAAGAAACTAAGAGGAAAATTTGGAGCAGAGACAAAGTTTATTGGGAAATGACAGTAAGATACCTGGGAGGTGAGAATGGCCTCTTAGCTATTGCAGATTGGTATAAGCCCCCAAAAAGGACTCTTGGCTGGAGACCACCATATATTGTATGAGATCTTGTACACCTGCTGTGCAGGCCAAGAAGAGAAGGAGGAGGAGGAGGATGAGGGAGAGGGGGAGGAGGAGGAGGAGGAGGGGAGGGGGAGGAGGATGAGGAGGAGGAGGAGGAGGAGGAGGAGGAGGAGGAGGAGGAGGAGGAGGAGGAGGAAGAGGAGGAGGAGGAAAGGAGGAAAGTGAGAGTGGGGCCCAGAAATCAGCAGCCCATTTGCAGTACCTGTGGGAGTCCCCCTTTATATCCATTTGGGCGAGTCTTAGCGGTTCTGGCATCTGGTTGGGTCACTGCCCATGGGGTGGGGTGCTTCTCCAGTCAGCCTTCTCCTGCTCATTCGTGGCTAGGTTTCTTTCAGAGCTGACCTGGGTTTCCCAGGATCTTCAGGAGGAAGAGGGAATGTTATCTCCACTAGGCCACTGTGTCCAGTCTATAATCAATCCCTTGTTTCCCCTCCCTCATTTAGAATCAAAGTCTCTAGTGTTCTATAATGTACCCCCCTCTATGCTTTTCTCGGAGCTTCCAGGAATTCCCCACATCAGATCTGAAATGGGTTTCCACTATTATCATGGGCCTCACGGTCTTTACAAGAATATCTCTGAAGGCCTCCATCTGTTGCCTGACATTTCCTTGCTCTTCTCTCGTGGTCCTAACAGGCACCAGAAATCCTTCTCAAAAGCCTAGGCTCAGCAAGTACCAATGCAGTGTGAGGCCCTCAAGGCCTAACTCTACACGTGTTCTCTAAGGACGAAAGTTTGCAAGATCACGAGAAAAGCACACCCCACATTAGCCAAAGCTGCCCTTCCTTGGTAACCAGAGACTACAAGTATGATGCCCAGAACAAGTATGAGATGATAGTCACTACATTGTTCTTACAAATAGCATTTCTCTGTGCTGTTTACAGTTTGGTATTTTATTCATCGGAGACCAGAAACATGTCCAGATGTCTTGAAACCCATAAATTAACAAAATTTCAGGCTCAGACTTTGACCATGTTATACCTTTTATACTTTGTTTTTTTTTTTTTTTAATAGATGTCATACCTATTCACTGTAGAAGAAACTAATAAAGGTAAAATAAAACCCCACCATCCCAACTAATCATCTTGGGATGTATTCTGTCAGTGATCTTTGCCACTTATGTGAAATAAACAAGAATAAATGATATTGATCAAAATTTCTTTTGTAACAGGTAAGGATGTGATAGATGGGCAAGGGGAAAATGATGGAAAGGATGACTCTGATCGAGATGCATACTACACATAAAGAGACATGTTAAGGGCTGGGAAGGTGGCTCAGTGGTAGAGCGCTTGCCTTGCATGCATGAGGCCCTGGGTTCGATTCCTCAGCACCACATAAGCAGAAAAAAAAGCCAGAAGTGGTGCTGTGGCTCAAGTGGTTGCTTGCTAGCCTTGAACTGAAGAGCTGAAGGACAGTGCCCAAGCCCCAGAGTTCAGGCCCCATAACTGGAACCCCTACCCCCCCAAAAAAAGAGACGTGTTAAAACAAAATGCGATTGTACAATTATTTGAAGATAATTTTAAAAATGATTCTGTACTGGTTTAGAGATGTGACTTTGATACCGAGACCCTAATGGGAGATGAAGCAGCAAAAGTTGGTCTTTTGAACTTGTTTGAACAACCACAGAGTGTGGAATTAGGGCTTCCATGGAGGAAGCACTGGGAAGACAAGTGGGCAAAGGTGTGACTAGGAACTCTATTGGCCACATGGAGGAGGTAAGGAGGAAAGCTGACAGTTTAGATGGAGATACTATGATCACAGAAAGGTTGGATGAGATGGTTGGATCGTGGACTGTGCACCTTAAAGGAACGCAAAACCAAGAGAGGTGCATACAGAAATGTGAGGGTGAGAAGTTTAATTAAGCTAGACAAAAAATATTACACATTACAGTAAAATCAAGAGACAAATTAGGTGAACTATCAAGTAATAAAACACCTTAAGGTGGTGGAGAAGGATGGTAGAGCGGGGTGGTGGTGGGGGGGAATAGAAAGTGACAGAAGGAACAGCTCATGGTATATTTTAGGCCTGCGGGTTGTGAGCCATCTCACTGGGAAAACATTCAAACAAAGTTCAGTAGTAGTGGAAGTCCTGGAAAGGGCAAGAGTTGACAATTTGACTTCACCAATCTGACCCAATGAAACCCTCACCCATCGCCATGGATTCACGATTGTGTCCTTTTCTCTGAGTGTGGGGAGGGTTCTATCTTAATAGCCTGGGAACACAGAGGAAAGGAAGAAAATGCCCTCCAGATATGCATCCAATTAAATTTAGTCATAGTCTGTAAAATATTTCTAAAGATGCAGAAGGATTGGCGTATTGCCTAAACTGACAGATTAGTTTTAGGATCTCAATTGAAACTGCATGACTCAGTGATTCATTTTACACATGTTGGTTGCACGATGGAAAAAGTTGATGTTTTTTTTTTTTAAATTTCAAACAAAGTTGGTGTAGATAATTAGAATGCTTAAAAGAAATTAAGATTCTTCTATAATAATACTCAATACATTGGATCTACTATATTAAACAAGTTTTGCTCATTAGAAGCATATAGTCAATTAGAAAACTGAGTATTATAAACGTATTTAGGAATGGTTAATGAGCTGATATCATGGCACCAACTTGTGCTCCTAGCTACTTGAGAGGCTGAGGTAGGAGAATGGTAGCTTGAGGCCAGATCTAGAAGTGTCTCTTCAGTCCTCTCACCCCTCTCCATTCTGTTCTATTCTTCTGTGAGGTCAACATTTTTTAGACCCTACCTATAGAGATACTCTTGAGTTTTTACCTTTATGCTCCTGGCTTACTTCAGTTTACATGCTGCCCTGCAAACTGTAGGACTACCATGTTGTCACAAGAGACATGATTTCATTTGTTTACAGGATAGTATTCCATTGTGTGTCCTTTATCTATTCATCATTTCCTTTATCTATTCATCATCCTTGGGCATTTAAGTTACTTCTATAACTTGGCTGTTATAGTGTCCCCATTGGAGTGCAGAAAGCCCCTTGACATACTGATTTTATTATATGTATATGTATATATACATATATATGTATGTATATATACATATGTGAGTGTGTTTCCTGTGATAAAACTACTGTATCACATGAGCTTTATTGTTCTTAAGTTTTAGCAAGGATTTCTTTTAGAATAACAGAGTTAAAAGTATGGGGGAAAATGCAAAAAGAGAGAGAACTATTTCCTGTTCCCCACACAGGAACTAGACTCACTATGGGACTTTCTATCAGTAGCTTTACAGTTCTTGAGCTGGGCAAATGCACTCGATCATGTCCGGTGATAAATACTAATCCTTAGACAAGGATTCTGGGTGCTTAAGATGGGTGAGTCACTCTCAAAACCCAGATGACCTTTAGACTTCCTTTTGCCAGACATGGTCTTTTATTCTTTCTCTCTTTATCCATGCATGAAGAGATCCTAGGTTCTCACCAAAGAATAAGACAAGAGTTAGATAGAGTTAGATAGCCCTTCCCACACTGCCTAGTCTTGTAACTTAACATTCAAAAGGAAGTATGCTGGGAGAGGAGTATTTTTAAATTTTTTAAACAGAGACTTTCTTCATGAGTATTGTTTATGACCCATTCACAAACATACCTTTCTCAAATATTTATCTGTCTGCTTGTCTATCTGTCTATCTATCTATCTATCTATCATCTTTCTATCTATCTATCTATCTATCTATCTGTCTGTCTGTCTGTCTGTCTGTCTGTCTGTCTGTCTGTCTGTCTGTCTGTCTATCTATTTATATCAGTACTGGAATGTGAGTCTAGGGCTTCCCAATTACTAGATCATCTATGACCTAACACTTGAGCCACACCTCCAGTCTGTTTTGCTCTGGTTATTTTTTAGATAGGGTCTCACCTTTTGCCTGTGTCAGACTGTACTGCAATGCTCCTATTGACACTATCTACCAGAGCTAGGATGACAAGCATCCACCACCAGGACCAGCTTTTACTGTTGAGATGGAATCTTGTGAACTCTTGGCCCTGGCTAACCTAGACCTACAACCATGATGCCTTCTGGTGTTCACCTTCTCAGTAGCTAGGATTACATCAATACCTTGTCTATTTCTCAACTCTCAACATTATCTGTCTTGCTAGCAGTTTGCAGCAAGTGTCTTCATTTTGCAAAGTGTTCAGGCAAAAGAGTCAGAGCTCACCTCAGGCTTTTGGTAGGCATCCATCTTAGGATAGAGAAAGTGTTGAAGGTTTAGTGTCTGCTATGGTTTAGTGACCCGGGTGATACATTACAATGAGTAATGTACCTGCTCATGTTCCTCTGTCTCTGCACACCCTCGTCCATTGGCAATCTTATTCCAATGTCCCTGTCTCCAGTTCCCCGCTTCTGTAGAGCTTTCATAAAACAAAACACATTGTCTCCCAAAGAGGAAAATAGGAGAGAGAGAAAAGGAAGGAAGATGTGCATCTGCCTTGGAACACGGAGCAAATGTCTCATGAACTATAAAATCCCTTAATAGCAGCGAGAAGTGAGTTGAGAACCAGTAACCTTCCCCTACGTGTCACCAACAAGGAAGGTTAAGGCAGATTCCATACCCATTAAGTGATATTATAATTGCATTCCATGGTCATTAACTAAATGTGCTAAATGTTGTTTTCCAGGGCTGAGTTTGAAAGAGCAGGAGAGAGAATGGCTTCTCTGGAGGTAATTAGGTGACATCTAATGACGGAAGATTGCCCACCATCTGATCGGTGCAAGCTTGTCAAGCATACCCAAGTCCAGAAATGTCCTCTAAGTGAAAACTTTCTCAGCTGAGCATGATGACTCACTCCTTTAATCTCAGTACTTGAGAGGCTGAGGTAGGAAACAAGCCAACAACAAAAACCAGTACTAAATAAATAAGCATTGTCTGATGCCTTCTCTTTCACTTTGGTCTGTTTCTTCTGACTTGAGCTTCAGTACGAAGTCTGGTCCTTTAAGCTGTCTGTGGTGTTTTTGTGGTTAAACAGAGCAGAGTAGAGAATAATGGATGCCCGGTCACATCTGAATGTGCAGATTATGCTAACGTACTTCAGAAGGTACCTGTTTTCTACACACCTTTTCAAGTTATTATTTTCTCTTTTTTTTTGGTCCGGTCATGGGGCCTGGGTGCTGTCCCTCAGCTCTTCAGCTCAAGGCTAGCACTCTACCACTTGAGCCACAGCGCCACTTCCGGCTTTTTTTCTTTTTGCTTATGTGGTGCTGAGGAATCGAACCCAGGGCCTCAGGCATGCAAGGCAAGCGCTCTACCACTGAGCCACCTTCCCAGCCCCTCAAGTTATTATTTTCTATATTAATTTACTGTTGCTCTTTTTTTTAAGATAGAAACAGACGAGACCATGAGGGAAAATATCAGATTCACCTCATCGCATGTCTTTTCCCAACGACATTGCAACTATAAAGGATCTTTCCTGTGGATGCAGCTACTGGACAGAATCAGGGTTTCCTGTCTGTCTGCTCCTGTGTTGGGGTAGGGCTTATTGTGCCTAGGTACCAGAGAAAATGGCAAGAGACTGTGATGAGCCTAGATTTGCCAAGAGCCAGGAAACTGGAAGATGGGTTGCATTTGCACATTGTATTTTCTGACTAAGATGTCACCCGAGACAATCCACGAACTCTACTAAGAAGTTACATATGTGAGCTTCTAAATCTCTGCAACCTGTAGGTGTCACCAAAATTGGAAGAAGGGCTGTAGATGTGTCTGAGTTAAAGATCTTGTCATGTGATCCTGTTGGATTGTTATCCAGGCAGGCCTTGATTGCGAAGGTGAGAAAACTGGAAGGGAGGGAGAAGGGGGAATACAGACTTAGAAGAAAAATTGATGTGAAGATGGTCATGGGAGTCATGTGGCCACTAGTGAAGTACAGACAGCCTTTGGAAGCTGAGAGAGACAAGGAAGGATTTCCCCTTAAATTCTAGAGAGGACTTGGGCCCTGAACATCTTCAATTTGGACATCTGACCTGTAAAACTCCTAGGAAATAAATCTCTGGTTTATGAAGTGACCCAGACTGTGGGAATTTGTTAAGGCCACCCTGAGAAACTGGTACATGCCCCAGGGGAAAAGGGGCAGTCCAAGAGACTTGCGGCCATGAAGGACATGCAAAGAAATACCAGATAGATCATACTGGCCAGGTCTTCCCCTAAACCAAGGTCAATGAAGCTGAAGAGCATGTGAGGTTATTATGAGGCCCCTGGCTGAGACCAGCAACTTACCAGATGCTATATCACAGCCCAACAGAAAAGGGATGGATGTACCCTGTCAAAATCATTGGTGCTAAGCTTTCTATTTAACATCGTCACAAGTGGAGCATCATATAGTTGTTTTCATCTGGAGTCCCTAGAAACAGGCTTTGAGGTGGGAGCAGTGTGTAGGGTTCCTGGAGTTTGCTCTTGGAAAATACATTTGTAAGGGAGACAGAAAGACCAGAAAAGGGTGCTAGGTAAGTCTGATCCTCAAAAAAAAAAAAATTCAAATAGTAAATCTCATGTGAGCCTGAAGGTGAAATGACCTTTCGGAATTGCCCAGGTTGAAGAAAGAAGATCACATCTCCCTCATGGAAATGACTCATCACTGGTTGGCGTTGGGCTTCTCCAATTTTGATCAAAGTAGTACTCTATCACTGTGTTTGACTCCCAAGGAAGGGGCAAGCTGGAAGCTGAAAAGTGCTGATAGCTAGCTACCTGCACTATCCCTGAGAAAGGATCTGAATGAGACACAGTCCTGCAGGGTCCATTGAACCAGATGAAGAGAAATAATAGCTCAGATGGGAAAAATCCAGCAGATCAAATAACCCAGGGCTCTGGGATTGCACAAGATCGAAAGGGCCAACAGCTGACAACTTTAGCATGAACATAATTAACAAAGACATTTAAAGAAAGTCAAACACAGCAACAAAAGAAAGCCAAAAGACTTTGTGGGACTTGAACGTGAATTTTAAGTTTAAAAATTCTGTAGATGTATAAGAAAAGAGCACAAGATCCAAAGATCAAAGGAGAGAAACATCTAAAATCATGAAGGAACTACAGAAGAAAAAGGTATCTGAAGATAAAAAAAATGCTTGCAGAAGATAATCAAAGACTTGAAAGGTAGATTTGGGAGAGCTAAGCTAAACACTAGGTACCTTTGCAAAAGAACTAAACAGAGGCAAGGCAATACCTAAAAAAAAAACATAAGAAAAGAAAGAGCTGAGTCTGCAAATGAAAGAGCTCATTAATCCCTGCATAGAACTAGCGTTCATTAAAAAATAAGGCCACAAATCCATACAATATCTTTGAATACTGAGATAAAATAATCTTCAAACTTCAAGTCTAAACTGAAAAGAATCCAAGTGCACTTCAGTTCATGTTTACACCACAGGAAGAGAGAGGTTACTATTAGAGTACACATGGCCTGTCAGTCAAAGAAGGAGTGCCAATCAAAAGTGACAAACTCAAACAGAGTATCATCCTTCTCAGAGCAGGAAGGATATGAGTAAACATAAAAAGATGCATTTTATCCACTCATGCACCCCCTTCTGTATGAAATGCCACAAGACTTACCATAATCAAGAAAATAAGTTAAACCAGAAAACTTGAAATGAGGAAGATGACAAACAAATAGAGACATAAACTTATGTATAGTTAATTCCAAATATGCAGCAACAGAATGGCAAGGAACTTGTGTGATAGGTGTTAAATATAATCTTAGAAGGAGATATATAGCAGAGAAAGCCTAAAATACTCTGGAACTAAAAAGCTCAATTGTACTTGTCTCACAAACCTTGGTGTAGAGAAGGAAGAAGCAAAACTATACTAAAGATGATTCTTTTGGACAAATAGATGCAGTGAGTCCCCAAGAGAAACTAATATGTGTGTGTGTGTATATATACATATATATATATATATATATTTGTATGTACACACATACATATATATCTTAGTAATATATCTTAATATATGTATATACATATGTTTATGTATTTATGTGTATATATAGATATTATATATTAATGTATATGTACATATGCTTATATATATTATTAAGATACAACCATCACTATGTAGAGTACAGGAGGTAATGTCAAATGAAAGGAAAAGTATGGTAAACTTCCAATTACCAAGGAGAAAGTAAGTTAGAGTAGCTACCAATTTGGCCAAAAGAGAAAACAAAGAGTGTACAATAAAATGTTAAGGCTAAGATGAACTCTCTAAGATGAACTCAAGGTGAAAGAGCTGGTTTTTCCCATAACAGCAGCAACAAGATAGTTGAAATAACTTACACATACACACACACACACACATGCACACACACGCACACACATGACAATACATGCATGCATATACACATATGCTCATACTTGTGTATAAATACACACACATGTATACACATATATGGACACATCTATACGAACCCCTGCACACCAGAAGTTCAAGAGAAACACATTGTGTGGGAGATCTTTCATTTTCCCTTTCAGATCCCTTCTACTCTGTTATTCACCCTGGGGTCTCCTCTTGCTGGCTGACTTGGGGGAGCTCCCATCACCAGGACTCCCTTTTCTCCTTCTCCCTACTCAGGTTCAGCCAATGAGGATCACTGGCTGAGAGTTTAAAGGGAAAGACAAGACTGCTACTCTTCCTCCTGAGGCCAGCCTGCACTGGCTGTGTCTGCTTATGAAAATCCCTCTCTCTCCCAAGATGGCTGCCTTTACTCATTCTCTTCCAAATTCCAGTCCCTAATCTGTACCCTTGTCCCTTTGGCCATGGGAGTAGTAATAGTTCACTTTCTCCTTGCTTACATCAACTACTGGCCCCTCGTGAGTCTCTCACACTGACACTTTATAAAGAGCCCCCCTTTACTTTTCCTTTCTGGAATGACCCTGTTTCCATTGTGCCACCTGCTTTCTGGTGCATCTTGACTACAAATAGGTTCCAGAATAGCCCTGGGAGAGAGAGGCCCTCCAAAGGAGATTCTGGATTTGGGTCTGTCATGTACTCAAGAAGCAAAGGGACGCTTCCTGGGTGAAATGAATCACAAGGAGCCCTTGACGTTGTCAGTTGTTCACATCATCCCTAGTGGGTGGATCTGGCTGAGATGCTGAGGGAAAATCATCGGGAGGGTGCGAGGCTAGGATGCTGATTTCTTATGACAAAACAGGAGTAACAGATACGATGGAGACTCTAGACTTCTCCTTAGGCTATAGAGAAATGTGCACGGGCAAAAAGAGAAAGGAGATGTTCTGGGCACAATGGAAGACAGGTATGCAAAACCAGTTTGTCCAGGACTCTCCCAATATTAATTCAGAATGCTCATAACAGAGGAACTCACTCAAATGCAACCCCTAGAACTCTCACCACAGCCAGCACCCCTTATTGCTCTCCCCATCCCTAAACCCAACTGGGGCACTAGGCAGCCTGGAGGAAGAAGGGGCTTACTCCAAGAGAAAATAGCTTATGAGGTAAGAGAAATGGGAAATCCTCAGGAATGGGATTCTGGAGACACCTGGGGGAATGCATGTGGGAGAAGAGTCCTGGGGATGAAGCCTAGGGAGAAGAAATTTGAATTTGGATCTAGTAAAATTCGGTGAACATGACGGGACCTAGTGTGTTGCTTCAACCACATTGTAAGCATCATGGACATCTTCCCAATTACCTTCTGAGTACCTGGGCTTTCAGGCATGAACCAATGTTAATAAGGAGGTTGTTTATTAGACAACCTCATAGAATTTGAGGAAAGTGTTGAAACATCCATTGCTTTGGCAACAGAAGAAGGAGTCTGGAGACTTGGCAAAATAACTTAAGTTGGCAGAATCTGTTATGCATGATTTGCTCAGCTACAGCCTTCCTACCACTTCCCTGAAAGACCCCAGGAGACCCCGTCTCTGTTCATATGATTCTACTAGCATGGAAGATAAATTGTGAAGATACTTAATAGGTTTTTAACATTCTTTCCCCTGTGGTGAAATTAAAAGAATTAGAGGGGTGTCTCTCCTTTGGAGCCTCCACACTCTGTGACAGTGTCCCTGTCCTTTGCCTTCCTGTTTGTGTGCATGCCCACTTACCTGTTTGCTTGCTCATTTGCCTACTCAATAAAGCTCTACCAAGTTTTCTTACCAAAGGAAAAAAAAAAAGAATTAGAGGGAAAACATGCAAGGAAAGCAAAAGCAAAAAACAGCCACACACACACACACACACACACACACACACACACACACACACAAATACCTTGTTTGTAAAAGCACACACAGAAAGGTATTTTGTTGCCTTATTCTAATTTGTATTATTTAATTGTTTGCTGAGAGTATGGGTTTACAATAAAACAGTTTTTCTGGTCAGTTGTGTGGCTTGCATTCAGGGCCTGAGAACTGTCACTGAGCTCTTTGGCTCAAGGCTAGTAGTTTACCCCTTGGAGCCGAAACTCCACTTCTGATTTGTGAATGCTTAATCTGAGATGACAGTCTTAAGAGAACTTCTCTGCCCAGGCTGGCTTCAAACTGTGATCCTCAGATCTGATCCCTCTAAGTACCTAGGATTACAGGTGGGAGACACCAGCACGGGGAAATAAAACATTTTTCACTGGGTTAATTTGGGGAAGGAGGCATTACTAGGGTTTGAACTCAGAGCCTTGAGCTTGCTAGGCAAGTGTTCTATAATTGAGCCATGCCTTTAGCTCTTTCTTTTTTCCTTAATTTTTTTGGATAAAGATGTTGTGGCTCACAGCTAGCCTCAGACGATGATCCTTCTACCAGCACCGCCTACAAAGCTGTCATTTCAGATGTGTGCCACCATACTTGGTTTATTTGCCGAGGCAAAGCTCTCACTGTTTTGTCAGGCTGGCCTTGAACTGTGATGCTCCTAATCTTCACTTCCTAAGTCCCTAGGATCACAGCAATAAATCAATGTACCCAATCTCCCTGTGTTAATTGTTTTTGGCAATCGGTGTAAGAGGAAGGACTGGAAGAGCATCCAAATATGAGGTAAGCTGGCATTTGTAGATGGAGATTTGTGATTGCCTCAGATATGCTAAGGAAATTTATGGAGATAACTATCTCATGGAGAAACATGAGTCATTTTTACAAGGTGAAGAATTTTTTTCTTACAGTAACAAGGGTGTGAACTCAGGGTCTCCAACTTCTTCAGCTGGCTTGCTTGCTCACTCTTGGTACTTTATTACTTGAATCATGCTTCCAGCTTGGATTTTTTTTCAAGATGGAGTCTCATGGATTTTTCTGTCCAGGCTGACTGAACTGTGATCTTCCAGATCTCAGCCTTGGCATCAATCCCTATCACCTAGCTTAAGTTGAAGAATTTCTAATGCTGATATTTCTGAGTTTGAAAGAGTCAATGACTGAGTTTTTATTGTTTTTTTTTTTATTTTTAACCTTTAATTAGATCAATATACTACTCAAAAAGGAAAAAGTTGTAACACATACTTCTTCATATTTGTTTGTAAATATGCACATCTATGACTTTAAAAATTACAGAATTAGGATCCTTTAGAGTTTAAAAATATAATCCATCAGATAATGTATCTGAATAATAGCTGTTATAAGATGTAAACTTTTAAAATATGGAGTGATTTTAAACATACCTGATAATTTGACTGCAAAAAACAAATATACATAAAAGCCTTATTACTCAAGTAAAAAAAATAGGCCTATTCCAAAAAACCCTAATTGTATCTTGTAGTTCATGGCTGTAATCCCAGCTACTTGGTAGGATGCAGCAGAAGAATCACTTACCTCTAGGAGTCCAGGGTGGCCAGGCTGATCAACAGTCTCAAAAACAAAAACATTTAGCATAGTGCTCGCATAGTTTTAGCATAGGCTAAGATGCTGTCAAAGACTGAGTTTTGCAGCCAAGTGCTTTGTGGATTGGAATTGGTAGCTCACACCATATTTGTCCATTTACTGACACCAACGAGAATGCAGGTATTAATGCAAGAATGTCTTCAATTCAACAGCAGAATGAGAGGATGGTCTGCTGAAACAAGGCCAAGGTGGAGGGTTAAGTACCACTAGGGCTTAATTACACAGACTTAAGATGACCTTAAGCTAAGACTAACACTTATGGATAATTAACACAGTACTCAAGCTGTGGAACCTGCTGGTGATATAGAGAAGAAGAAGAAGAAGAAGAAGGAGGAGGAGGAGGAGGAGGAGGAGGAGGAGGAGGAGGAGGAGGAGGAGGAGGAGGAGGAGGAGAAGAAGGAGAAGAAGGAGGAGGAGGAGGAGGGGGAGGGGGAGGGAGGGGGAGGGGAAGGGGGAGGAGGGGGAGGAGAAAGAGGGAGAAGAGGGGGAGGAGGGGGAGGAGGGGGAGAGGGAGGAAGGGGGAGGAGGGGGAGGAGGAGGAGGAGGAGAAAGAGAAGAAGAAGAAGAAGAAGAAGAAGAAGAAGAAGAGGAAGAAGAAGAAGAAGAGGAGGAGGAGGAGGAGGAGGAGGAGGAGGAGGAGGAGGAGGAGGAAAAAGGAAAAGAAGAAGAAGGAGGAGGAGGAGGAGGAAGGGGGAGGGGAAGGGGGAGGGGTAAAGGGACGGGGAGGGGGGAGAAGAGGAGGAGGAGGAGGAGGAGGAGGAGGAGGAGGAGGAGGAGGAGGAGGAGGAGGAGGAGGAGGAGGAGGAGGAGGAGGAGGAGGAGGAGGAGGAGGAGGAGGAGGAGGAGGAGGAGGAGGAGGAGGAGGAGGAGGAGGAGGAGGAGGAGGAGGAGGAGGAGGAGGGGGGGGGGGGAGAAATCTAAAGGAGCAAACTCAGAAACTCTCTGAGCACTCTGGTTTCTTTGTCACCAAAAAGAGCCCAAACATATTCATTCAATGTGGATGAATCCAAAGAGAACACTCAAAGGAAAACAGAAACAACAGATCCACTTGTTGGAGCTCAAAGAGAACAGGTACTATGAATGAGACATGGTGACTCAGATTGGGACCATGGCAAATGTTGCAAAATAGAAATGTCTCTAATCTTCCACCCGAAATACAGTGTGCCAGTGCCAGAATTACTTGCTGAGATTTCTCAAGAAACTCTCTTACATTCTCAGGTTTCACTGTGTTACAACTGCATGAAGAATACTACTGGCATCCTGGCCTCTGGGGTCACCATGGATTTTTTCTTTCCTTTCCCATTTTCTTTGTCTACATTGTCTTTCCAGTAGATTACATCTCTACTGGACCCAAATTAAGTTCTATAGATATAAGTTAGTTCATTGTGAGTAATTGCTGGAGGGCAAGACTACTTCTAGTTTCTCTGCTCTATGTTGAATGGAAAGACAGATTCTGCATCACTAACAAGTCCTACTGACCCTTGAGCACTATAAAAATATAGGAAATGCCATAGATCTGTGCATTATTTTGCTTTAGGTATAATTAGCCCTTTGTACCTGTAACTTCTGTTTCTGTGAATTCAACCACATCACAAATTAAAATTATTTTCCTTTTGCAGTACTGGGGTTTGAATGAACACATGCATGCATATTCAATTGTGTTGCTTTGGTTGGTGTTCTACCACTTGAACCATGTCTTCAATCTGGCTTTTGTGCTGGCTGTTTTGGAGATGGAATCTAGCAAATTTTTCTGCCTGGACTGGCCTCAAAGGGTGTGATTCTCCAAATCAAACAGGATTTTGTAACAAAAAAATTTGAGCCACAAGCTCTGGGGCATAAGCCGCCATTACAAAGCTTGAGTGAGCCAAAGCTTTATCATTCAAGAAGCACCATTATTCTCATTCTCAGGCTCCTCTTGTCTTTGGCTCCATGTAGTTTGGGGGTTGACCTTAGATTCCTGTTTTTCAGTGGGTCAGAATCAACTGAGGAATTTGTTATCTATGAAAATTTCCACACCTAGTCCTTATCTACTTGATGTTTTCAGTTAAGACCTGGGAACTTGTAAACTGACAAAGGCTCTGGGAACACAGGAGATTGAGCATGGCTCAAATATCTAAGCACACTGACTTAGAATAGAAGCAGCTCCAGCTTGGTTCCATGCCTTTGGCACTACTGAGCCACTAGGCTCTACCTTTAAGGGGTGGAGCCAAGTGGGTGGTTGTTAGACTATTAGAGGTATACTTTGAAGAGGCTACCCTTTTACTCATTCCCTCTATTTTCCCTTTTCTTTTTCCCCTTCTTTTCCTCTGTCTCTGTCTCTGTCTCTGTCCTCTCTCTCTCTCTCTCTCTCTCTCTCTCTCTCTCTCTCTCTCTCTCTCTCTCTCTCTCTCTTCCCCTCCCCTCTCTCCCTCCCTCTCTATTTGTTTTCTGGCCACCAATGAATTAACAGGCCTCCTCTACCACAGGCTTCCACCATGTTGCGTACTATATCCCACAGGCCTAAAGCAATGAAGTCAAGCAACTGTAGACAACACTTCTGAAAATGTGACCCTGAGTAACCCTTTCCCGTTAGCTGATTGTTTCAGGTACATTTCAGGTACATTCTCACAGTGGCAGAAATCCCATGAACAAAGGCCTCCTCAGATACACCCTATGCCCTCAGCACGGGAGCGTGTGTTGGAGATGGAGGCCCAGCTCTGCCTGCTCCAGCTATGCCCGTGCCCCTGCAGGAACACCTGCATCTAGATGCTGTAAAAGGAAACACAGAGAGCAAGAGCAGGATTGTTTCATTAAGACCTTCTAATCGGAAACTTTGTGTAATGAAAAATCTGATTCTTTTGGTTAATTTTGCTTATAAAAATGTTGCCAATTAAAACCTAATGGAAAAAAAAAAACCTAAAAACAAAACAAAACAAGAAAAGAACCACAGCAACATTAAAGCTTTGAAAATTTCCCTACCACCACAATGGAAAACTGTTAGGTAAGGTTGTATTTGTTCAGAAAGTTTACTGCAAGGAAAATCTCATAACCTGTTTAATTCGCTGCAGCTGGGAGAAGGCAGTTTAATGTAGATAAAGGAGGTTGCTAGAAGTCTTTTACCAAGAACAAGGGAAGAGAATTTGATCTTTTTGTGAGTTGAAACTAATCATAGCTAAAGAAAGATCCAAAGCTTTGATTATAGGTTTGGTAAAGTATTGATTAGGACTTTGTTCCTGCCTTACCTGAATTCTAAGAAACTGCAGGCATTGTTGATCTTACAGGCTCTAAAAGAATAATGCAAGCAAAAAGCTTTTTAAAACCATTCTTGATTTAAAAAAAAAAGAAATGGCTCAGTAGGAATAAAGAGAATGCTAGATTTTTTGCACTTAGTAGGCTCAGAAGGACATGATCATAATGTTATTAAGATAATCATACTTTCAAATCAGAATTCAGTTCCTGATGAGAGTTTGTATTTTGAGTCAACACAATTAGAATGCACACTCTTGGAAAAAAATCTACATTAAGTAGCCTATTGCTTATTAAAATTAAACAGGAAGCTGGTGCTGGTGGATCACACCTGTAATCCTATCTACTCAGGAGACTGAGATCTGGAAGACTGAAGTTCAAAGCCAGCCCAGCAGAAAAGTATGAAACACTATCTCCAATTAATTAGCAAAAAGCCAGGCTGGAGGTATGGATCAAGTGGTAGAGCACCAACTGTGAGCAAGCACACTGAGCTAATGTGAGATACTATGTTCAAACTCAGGTACCACACAGAAAAAAAAAATGAAGCAATCTGGATATGTCCAAATTTTCTGTATCACTCTTTCCCAACTGTGTGTTCGTCCCTTTTTGGGAAACCCCACTTTGCCTTCCTAGGGGAGCTGCTGCTCCCAGAACACAGACCTCGTTGGAAGAGTCGATTCTGGCCTACTAAAGCAATTCACAAGCTTGAGTGTTATGAAGAGACTGGGATATAGACAAAGGACCTTGGGACTTTTATTCACTAAATGTGGAAAAACAGGCCAGGCATTGCCTATAATCCTAGCTATGCAGGATGCTGAGATCTAAGGATCACAAGTCACAGCCAGCCCAGGGTGAAAAGTCTGTGAGACTCTTATCTCCAGTGATCACCTAAAGCCACAAGTAGAGCAGTGGTTCAAGTGGCAGAGCTCCAGTCTTGAGCAAGAAAGCAATTCCAGGCCCTAAGTACAAGTCCCAATACTGGCACAGAAAGAAGAAAGAAGGAGAAGGAGAAGGAGGAGAAGGAAGAGGAAAAGAAAAGGAGGAGGAGGAAGAGGAGGAAGAAGAGGAGGAGGAGGAGGAAGAGGAAGAGGAGAAAAGGAGGAGAGAATGAGGAGGAGGAGGAAGAAGAGGAGAAAAGGAGGAGAGAAGGAGGAGGAAGAAGAACAGCAATAAGAATAACAATAACTAGAACAAGAAGAACAACAACAACTAGAAAAAGAACAGAAACAACAAGAGTAGGAGGAGGTGGTGGAGGAGAAGAGAAGAAGAGGGAGGGGAGATGGGGGGAGGGAAGGGGGAAAGGTAGGGAGAGGAAAAAGGGAGGGTTAGGGGAGGGAGGGAGGGAAAGGAAGAAAGAAACAAAAGAAAGAAAGAAGAAGAAAGGAAGAAAGGAAGGAAGGAAGAAAGAAAGAAAGAAAGAAAAGAAGAAAGAAAGAAAGAAAGAAAGAAAGAAAGAAAGAAAGAAAGAAAGAAAGAAAGAAGAAAAGAAAGAAAGAAAGGAAGAAAGAAGAAAGAAAGAAAGAAGAAAGAAAGGAAGAAAGAAAGAAAGGAAAGAAAGAAAGAAAGAAAGAAAGAAAGAAAGAGAAAGAAAGAAAAGAAAGAAAGATAAGAAAAGAAAGAAAGAAAGAAAGAAAGAAAGAAAGAAAGAAAGAAAGAAAGGAAGAAAGAAAGGAAGAAAGAAAGGAAGAAAGAAAGAAAGAAAGAAAGAAAGGAAGAAAGAAAGGAAGAAAGAAAGACCAGTCTTTTGTCCTTCCTTTGCAGTTGCTAGCTTGATATCCAGTGGCCTGTTCTGTGTATTGCCCCATGTGGAGAAAAAGTCATAAAATTAAAGAAAAGTCACCCTAACATAGATGAGAGAGACAGTTAGATGAAGAGATGCTCTTGAAAGAGAATGTCCCTGAACCCCTTCCCCTACCTCCATTTATATGACCCACCAAGACCCTTTATGTGTTTTATTAGTATGAGTTAACTTCCTGTCTTTGAAGCCAAGAGCCCTGAGTAAATATAAGTGAGTTCCCCTGTAATGTACTTGAGTCGGATTTTATATAAGAAATAAAATCTGCATATTTATGTCTACACATATCCATGTGCACATGTGAGTACAAAGCAGTTTTTCTTTCCCTGAAGAAAAACTATCAATTAAAAAAGATGATGTTGTGATATTTCTAAGTCCTTATAAATTTTCTAATATTCCATTTGTTTTTTCAATCACCTTAATTTGAACTTGGAAAACACAGATTAGCCCAAAACAGTTTATTCTGGATCTAATAGGCACCTGACAAAATTTACTTTTTTTAAAAAAAGGTAAAAATCATTTCTCTAAGGTCATCAGATTTAAAAAAGGAAAGAAGGAAAGAAAGAAGAAAGAAAACTTAACATTTGAGTGTTATTTTTAAAAGTCCAAAACCCAAGTGAGATACACTCCTTCAAAAATAAAGGAGAAAAGCAACCAACAAAAAAACAGGGTTACAAACGCAGGAGCTTGGAGTGAGGGACAAAAATCTGTGTCACCATCATAGGCCCCTTCAGAGTATTGCATCTCAAAAAGGAAGCAGAGATACTATATTCCAGGAATCCATGTTTGGTGACTTAATAAAACCAGTGTAGGGACGAAGAAGACTCTTAAGCATTGAGGAAAGGTGAAATGATATTTCTCATTGGTTACCAATTGAAAAACTAAAACACAATATTTTTAAATTAAAGAATTGTTTTGCATAGTATATTCTTTTACATGTTATGTTGCCTAATGAATTAGTTAACAGCCCTATTTTATTTTTCCATCTACACCATTAATAGTGTTAATTAACATTTTATATTCCTCTATATTCTCACTAGAAGAATTTATTTACAGATATTCACTGTGTATGTATCTGATATATTCTTGGGAGTGGAAGTTGGACCTCAAGGGGCCAGGGGTACAGAGGTAACCTGACAAGTTTTGGGGGAGAGTCATCAGGTAATTAAAATCTTGTGAGTTTAGGCAGGCACCAGTGACTCACACCTGTAATCCTAGCTACTCAGGAGGCAGAGAGCTGAGGATCACAGTTCAAATTCAGCCTTGGCAAGAAAACCCATGAGACTCTTAAATCCAATTAACTACCAAAAGAAGCCAAAAGTGGAACTGTGGCTCAAGTGGTGGAGTCCTAACCTTGAGCAGAAAAGCTTAGGAACAGCACCCAACCCAAGTCTGAGTTCAAGCCCCAAGAATGGGGGTGGGGAGGAGTGTGGAAGTGATGTTGAACTCCACCTGAAATGGTTATTCAGAGTGAGGTTTCTCTGGTTTCACATAAAGTAAATTTAAAGTTAACTCCTGAGAGGCAGGGCCAAAAAAAATACCATAAAGCTCTCTGCACATACTTAAGTATATTTCTGCCAACCTTTCCCTCCTCCAAGTCTCCATTGCTAAAGCATGATGCACTCAAGTGAATTGAGCCTGGCAGACAAATCTGAGGCCCAGGACTCTGTGTGCAGTAAATGATGGAAAGAGAAGGCTATAAAAGGTGGGAGGTGAAGTTCCTGGTCAGATGCTGGAGCTGGAAATATCAGTTGGCCTCCAGCAGAGTGTGTGTGTCTGCATGTACTGTTGGCTGTTCACAGGGCTGCTTTTCCAGTGGAATACTATTTTCCCAGCTGTGCTGTCATTACAAGCAGCATTGCCTAATGGAGCTTGTAGTCACCATTCTCAGCAACACTGCCACCAAACGCACTGTACTGGAGTGCTTGCATTGTGCCAGCACCCTTCTACCTCATGTAGGTGCTGCTTACTGAATATTCTTTCATGGATAACACTGTGATATATAGGGTTTAGGTTTATTTTCTCTGCAGATTAAGGAACTAATGGGCAGTATAGTGTTTAAAGCAGAAAAAACAGATTTATTGAAAGAGAGGGGGAAAAACCCAGTGAAACAGATTCTTTGTTCAAGGAGTGTCTGAGAACAAAGAGTCTGCGCAGTCTGTATCTGTTTCTCTCTGTGTCTGTTTGTCTCTGTCTGTCTGCCTGCCTGTGGATCTCTCTCTGTGTCTGTGTCTCTGTGTCTCTGTCTTTGTCTCTCTGTGTCTGTGTCTGTGTCTCTGTCTGTCTCTGTCTGTCTGTCTGTCTGTCTGTCTCTGTCTCTGACTCTGTCTCTGTCTCTCTCCTCTCTCTCTCCTCCCGCTCTCCCCCTCCCTCCCTTCCACTGTCTGGTCTGATTGGTCGAGGGGCAGACAGGCACTGTGAGGAATTCTGTGATTGGTTCCTCAGCTTTGGAGCAAAAGCATGGAAGTTGCCCTATGATTGGTTCCCCCATCTCCATACATGAATATGGAAGTGCTCTTGATTGGATGGAGGTTAGGGGACTACACATTTGGGCATGGCCTTGAAGGACGCATGCATTTGAGATTCAGAATCCATAAAGCCCAGGGGTATTTTTGTTTTATCATGCCTACCTATCCCTAACTTTTTAGTGGAGGAGACCTCATCTCCCTTCAACGTCATTAAATGTGAGGGTTACAAAATGCAAAGAACAATACTCCTCTTCCCCTAGACAAAATTCAATGAAGTGGGGGAAAACACTGCACACTTAGATAAAAAGTTAGCTAATCCTGAGCGTGGACATAAGTGGATCCCAAATGAGAGCAAGTTGGACAAAACCATAAAGGTGATAGTTTTGAGTCTGTTTGCCTGGATGGGGTTATAAAATGTATACCAAAAAAAAAAAAAAACAACACCCAAAGTATCTCAACAATGTAGTGGTTGGAAGTATTCTTGAAAGAGTATAACCTTTTGAATGATTAGATGTGACCACATTCTATTCTCTAAGGAGAAATTAAAGCTTCAAACTAAAATCTCATGGAAATAAATCAGAGGAAGTTTTGTAGATTTTCATACTCTGTTTTGCTCAGGCTTTGTAGGACGTCTGGCTTAAGTCAGGGCTCCATTGCCAGCCATTGTCACATTGACTGCTTCCATCAAATTGAGCTAAACCCTTAGGTACTATTATCCCTCCATATTTGAGGGGGTATTCGTCCCAGGACCTACCACAGACACCAAAATTCACACAAAAAATAAAGGATTTGAAGTTAAAGAATATCAGCTGCTCAGCCACTGTATTGCTGGTGACTTAGTCAGGGTAGCTTTGAGTCTTTGTTATTTTGTTAGCCAAATATAATGAAACATCAACCGTCATAACTACTAACAGAAAAAAAAGTTTTGAAAATGTTAAGCTGTCAACACACCTGTTGGTATTTTTTTTCAATGTTTTAGACTTTTACTTTTTTTTCCTACTGGTATTTTGTAGAAAATCAGTTTCCTTCTTTGTCCTGCATGTTACAACTGGACATTTCTTTGCTTTATTGGCCATAAGAGTTCCCTCCAAATTGGTATACTAACCACAGTGACAGACTGGCATGCAGTTTTTTAAGAATGTCAAGTAACCTTTGTCCAATGGACATGGAGCTCAGTGAGAAACTACCATTATGGACAGAGAGATGCAATTCCATGGAGTAAAGCATACTCCTACTATATATTTTGTAATAGCTAAAAGAGGCTTAGACCATCTTCATGAAGAAAAATGGTAATATCCAAGGTGATGAATATGCTAGTGTGATCATTACATCATGTGTACTTATGTAGATTCACATGTCACAACATACCCTAGAAATATGTACAACTGTTACATATCAATGACTTTTTAAGAAGGGGGTTTTCTTCTGATGTCAAAACTCACATTTTTGTTGTTTCCACAAAACCATGTATGCATCTGGATTGAGTTAGGGAGCAGGTTCTCTGAGTGATCTCTGCACTTAGAAAAGGTAGACAGTGTTCTACCTACTAGCTGAGAAACAAGCTGGGAAGCAGCTTACTTGAGCAGCTTTGTTGGAGTCACTTGGTACACACCATTCCTGCATCCTGTGATGGGGGGTTGTGATAGAATGCTGCAAAACTCATCTACCCATGCACACACAGTTAGCTGAGGCATAATATGTTTCTTGCTCTTTTTTCCCCCAACATCAACAACAAAACAAAACATGAGCTTTTTCAAATATGTTCAGATTCCACTGTCAGTGTACAGAGGTGGTCTACAAATTTTCATGGACTGTGACCAGAACCTGTCAAAGATGAATAATCAAAAGGGAAAACCTAATAGAAAACTAGCTTTAAAGAGAGGCCCCAAGGGAAAGATTGGGGAGAGATCCTTTGGCAAGACAAAAGCTGTGGATAAAGGGAAAACATGGGGAATAGGAGTCCTTTCTATTCTGAGGTAAACAAAGGGGACTGTTAGGTAGATGGGGATTGAAAAGTAGACATAGCACATGGCTCATAACATGTGTTCTATCATGGTACCTCAGAGTCCTGCTCAAATGCTTCTTCTTCCCACAATGCTGTGAGTTCTCACTCAAACACTTCTTCCCATAATGCTCTGGGTACCCAGCTCAACCAATGAAAAGAGCCAGGGCAGCTTACATATCACTTTTAAATAACCTTGCTCTGTCTCCTTTAAACTATTTCCTACTTTTCAGTTCTTCAGTGGGTGCAGAAAACCAATCTGTACATTCCTAAATGGTATCACTTCTGTTAGCCAAGGCTAACAAAACCCAACCCCAATGACAACCCGGGGAACTCTAATCCTTGCTTCTTACTCCGACAGTCAGCTCCATGGGCCTGCTCATATGTACCAGGTCCTCTGATATAGCTCATCTAACGACACTTAGAGGACACCAAGAGGACAGGTAGGTGGTGTCTCTCATATGCATGGGTTTGGCTGACTGTTCTTGGGGTCATGGGTTGGCAGAGCTACCCAGCAGGCTAGTCTAGGCTTACATAGAGGATATTACATATCTCCAAACATGTACATAAAGTCTTTGCTGGCCTGAACTATGACTGGGTTGTCCAACCTCACTTCCTCAGTACCCTCTATCCCGCATCAAACCGAAGCATAAAAACAAACAAGTTTGTTCCTGTTTCTTTAGGTCTTGTTTCCCATGGCTCTTGCCTTCTGTAACACTTAGGAGAAATGCATTTTTATGCTTTTCTTTCATTAATCTGTTTCAATAATTGGTTAGAGGCAGCTCAGCTATGAATCTAGCAGTATTCTCTCCCCTCCTACAGCTGTGAGCTTGAACAAGGCCTGGTCCTTCTGGCTATGTAAGCAAAAGTGTATCCCAGACCAGGCTAGACTCATGGGTGAGGATATAAATTCCATGTTCACATAGGTCCGAGGCTCAGCATGGGTGGGCTACAAGAATGTTCTCATGGCTGCAATCTACCTACTATACTTGCCTTTTTAAAAAACTTAGAACTGAGTTCTAGGTTTGGATGTGGGTTTTTGTTGTTGTTGTTGCTTTTCACAGTAAGTGTGAAGTTGGAGATGTGGACTCCTTGAGATTCCCCAAAAGCATGTGAAGCAGATTCCAGAGGGCACTGGAAAAACACCCCAAGTATTGAAAATTGAAACGTTCTCTCCTTCACAATTAAGCCTTGTGCTCAATGATCAGACCACAAGATCACTGAGCCCCCCTCCACTGTGCCTGGCCAGGGAGCCAGCAATGAATTCCATAGGGTAATAACTTTGCTAATGGGGAGCTTAGAAAGCCAGGAGTGAAAAAAGGCTGGGTTGGTTGGTGCTCAGAGCTTTCCTTGTCACATAGAGACATATTTACTTTGTTTTTTGCCTATGACTCACTCTTCTTGTCTCTGAGCCTTGTCATTGGTTGAGTCCTTTGCCAGATGTATTCTTCCCAGGTATCTGTGTCCCTCCATGTCAGCTCCAGCCCCCTCAGTCTGTAGCAGCTCAGACATCACTGTCTCCTGAGAAGTTCTGCTTCTCCCTCCTGAGGACTCCAGAATCACTTGGGCTCTCCAGTGGGTGTGACTCATACAATCTTGTCCTCACTCTAACCTTGCCTGTCTTTTCCTGGGGGCTCTTCAATGAAGCCAGAACGTGCCATCATGGTATAAGGCTTACTTGTAGCAGCAAGACATTGGACTGGACAACTATAGGAAAAGGCTTTTGCTGAACCCCAGTTATGTTCTTAAAAGCAAAACTGTCCCAAAGAATTCAATTCTTTGTTTTTTCTTGCCAGTTTCTAGTGTTGAACTCAGGGCCTTGTGCTCTCACTCAGTTTGCTTGCTTATGGTGGGTATGCTACCACTTCAGCCATATCTGGAGACCAGATTTTTACTGGGCAATTGGAGATAAGGATCTCACTGACTTTTCTGCCTGCCCGGCTTTGAACTACCATCCTCTAGAATCTCAGCATCCTAAGTAGGTAGGGTTATAGGCTTGAGATTTTTGAACTTACCACTAGTCTATCTTTTATCATTTGAATTTTCAGATTCCCAAATAAGAACCTAAGAAAGTATAGGACATGTTTTTCTTTCCTAAAATCGACAAAATCTGATAAAGGAGGAAATCTCTTTCCTGCTCGCTGTTTAATATTATACAGTCTAGGATAGAGTTGCTGCTCAGTAAGTATTAATGATTATCTATATCACAATAGCCACTGGACAGGTTTTTATGTTCAGTTCTAACCCTTTACCAAGGAAGGAGATTGTGTCTAGTGATTTTTCCCCAGAAGTTTTAAAATGCCACATCATCTAAGACTGGGTGGGCAAAGCATAACCCTTCTGGCCATGTCTTGGCCACCACTTCCTTTCGTAGTCATTTATTGGAGCACTGGCATAGCTATCTGTTGATGTATATGCTAAGATTCCCTTGTGCTACAACAGCAAAAATGCAGTTGCAGTCTGACTCTGGTGGCTCTATATTTATCTATCTATCTATCTATCTATCTATCTATCTATCTATCTATCTATCTATCTTTCACCTGTCAATCTACCACCTATCTTTCATCTATCTATCTAACTCTCTATCATCTACACATCTAACTCTCTAACAACTAGCTACCTAGTGATCTATCTATCTATCTTCTATCTATCTATCTATCTATCTATCTTTCATCCATCAATCTATCATCTATCTTTCCTCTATCTATCTAACCCTCTATCATCTACACATCTAACTCTCTAACAACTAGCTATCTAGTGTTCTATCTATCTTCTATCTATCTATCTATCAATCTTTCATCTATCAATCTATCATCTATCTTTCCTCTATCTATCTAACTCTCTATCATCTACACATCTAACTCTCTAACAACTAGCTATCTAGTGATCTATCTATCTATCTTCTATCTATCTATCTATTTATCTATCAATCTTTCATCTATCAATCTATCATCTATCTTTCCTCTATCTAACTCTCTATCATCTACACATCTAACTCTCTAACAACTAGCTATCTAGTGATCTATCTATCTATCTATCTATCTATCTATCTATCTATCTATCTAATCACAAAAGCTTCATGCCTGTCTCTTGCCCAACTTGTCACATATACCATAACTCCTTTGGAAGAAAATGTTGGCAGAGTCCTGATCTAAGCAGGCTCTGGAATTGTCATTCAGCTAAGGAACCACTTTCTTCTCCCTTGGTCAGCCATGGTGAATACAAAGAAAAATGTCATGTATTGGCAGAAAAAAAAAATGGATGTACCTGGGATGCCCTGTGAGGACATAGCCATTTTGAAAAGGCCTCTTTATAATATCGGCGGACAAATTATACAGTGGGTAGTTAAATTTTCTGCCAGGGAGTTGGCGGAAGGTGAAAAGTCAAGAGAAACAAGTCAAACAAAGGACTTTTGTGGCTCCAAAATGTGGGGCAGGCTTGAGCTCATTCTAGGTTTTAAATGATTATTTACAGGTTAGGAGAGGAAAGAGTAAAATGAAAGGGGTAAAGATGAAGGGAAAATAATTGAGAGAAATAATCAGAGAAAAAATGTTATTCCGGAGGCTTGAACCAGGGAGGGCTCGGATGCTCACCTGTCAGGAGGGCAACCTAATGGAATAGGCAGGCAGTGTACAGCACACCTCAGCTCGCCCCTAGGCTGTGTGTAGCTTTCCCAGATTTTATGATACACAAACAAAGGAAAGTCTCCACCAGATAAGAAGAAATGAGTACCGGGTGGCTGTCATGGTCAGCCATGTATCCCTAGGAGGAAGGGGTTCTGGAGTTCTGAGGGAAGGGGAGAAGGGAATACATCCCACTGCTCCTAGGAGACCACACATTTCTGTAATCTGGTCATCTTGGTTATACCTTCCCATTTTCTAAAACAAAAAGACTGACAAACCACATCTTTCTGTAAAATAGCTTTGGCGGGGCGGGGGGGGGGGGGTTGTTTTCCCTTTCTTGTTGTTTTTGTTTTCTTTTCTTTTTGTCCTGTTTGTTTATTTGTCTTTGGAAGGGTAAGAGGGGCACAGAAATGGAGGGGCAGAGGGTAAACAAATGCAGCAGTGGTTCTCACTAGACACTATGTGGAAAAGGAACTATACAAGTTGTGGATGGGGACAGGAGGGAAAAACTGGAAGAGAGAGAGGAAAGAAGTGACACTGTCCAAAAAAGAAATGTCCTCATTACCTGATTTATGTAATTGTGACCGCTCTGTACATCACATTTATAATAACAAAAAATAAATTAGATTGAAGCTTGGTATAGTAGTACAATCCTATAATCCCAGCCATACCGAAGGAGTATGTAGGAAAATCATAGTTCCTGGATATCCTTGTTCAGAGCGAGAGACTATCTGAAAACTTAAAGCAAGAGCACCAGAGTGTTTCTTACATGGTAAAGTGACTGCTAGCAAGTATGAAGTCCTGAATTCAATCCCCAGTAAGATAAACAAACAAACAGAGGAAGAGTTGGATTGAACTTCTTAAGAATCATCTTGGAGAGAAAAGAGGTTATAACTTTGGGTCCCATGGAGGCAATGAATGTCAATTGAAAAGCTCAGTTATTAGTTGAGTGTCAGTGGCTCCCACCTGTAATCCTAGCTACTCAGAAAGCTGAGATCTAAGGATTGAGGTTCAAATCTAGTCTGAACAGGAAAGTCTATGAGACTTTCATCTCCAATTAACTGACAAAATACTGGAAGTGGAGCTGTGGCTTTTAGTGGTAGAGCCCTAACCTTGAAGGAAAAAGGAAAGCACCCAGGCCCTGAGTTCAAGCTCCAGGACTGGTGCACACACATGCACACACACACACACACACACACACACACACATACACACACACAAGCTCAGCTATTGAGAATCTCAAAGACCATGTGAACAAATGCTCATATTAGTGTGAACATTACAGAAAGCAGCAAGGGTGGGTCCTCAGGATGTATGGAGGGTGTTAAGAATACTAAAAAATAGATCTACAATTCCTGGATTGAAACACAAAGGAATGGAAATCAGTACGTTACAGAGACACACACTCCTATTTTTACTGCACAGTTCAAAACAACCCAGATGAGGAGTTAACCCAAATAATTGTCAACAGAGGAAAGGATAAAGAAAATATGCTGTATACCAGTAGACACAATAGAATATTATTCAGGCAATCCCCACCACCAAAAAAGAAATATTGTCATTTGTAGCAACATAGATGTGCCTAGACCACAATATATTAGCTGAAATAACCCAGTCACAAGAAAACTAATATCATAAAATCTCACTCTTGTATGGGACTAATTTCTTCAGCCTATGGTGGTTTCCAGTGAATGGAGACAGTGGGGTGGGGGAGGGGGAGGAAGAGGGGAAGAGCACGTGGGAGAAGCCAGCTAGCTATTGCAACTGTTGAATACAATCTTGCAGTCGTGCAATCCTGTAGTTAACAGGAGAAACAAGTCCTAGTAGTCTAATGCACTGTAGGATGATTATAGCTACCAATAATTCACTGTATACTTAAAAATAGCTAGGAGAGAGAAAATGGAATGTTCTTATTATGACAGGATGATAAATATTTAAGATAATGGTTGTGCTAATTACTTCACTTTCATAATTTTGCAATGTATACATGAATCAAAACCTCACAGCATACACTACAAACATGTACAATTATTGTATGTCAAAAACAAGGAAGGCTGGCTGCTGGTTGCTCAAGCCTATAATCATAACTACTCAGAAGGTTGAGATCTGAGGATTCTGATTCAAAGGAAGCACAAGCAGGAAAATCTCAGAGACTCTTATCTCCAATTAATCATCAAGAGGTAAAAATACAGGTATGACTCCAATAGTAGAGCATCAGTCTTATGCAAAAATGTTAAGCAAGTGGGCAGGTAGGAAGGTAGGAAGGAAGGCATGTGTGTGTGTGTGTGTGTGTGTGTGTGTGTGTGTGTGTGTGTGTGTGTGTGTGTGTGAGAGAGAGAGAGAGAGAGAGAGAGAGAGAGAGAGAGAGAGAGGAAAAGGGGATAAAAAGAAGAAAGAAGAGCAAGCAAGAAAGAAAAAAGGAAAAAGAAAGAAGAGAGAGGAAGGGAAAGGAAGGGAAGGAAGGAAGGAAGGAAGGAAGGAAGGAAGGAAGGAAGGAAGGAAGGAAGGGAGGGAGGGAGGGAGGGAGGGAGGGAGGGAGGGAGGGAGGGAGGAAGGAAGGAAGGAAGGAAGGAAGGAGGAAAGGGAGGGAGGGAGGGAGGGAGGGAGGAAGGAGGGAAGGAGGGAAGGAAGGAAGGAAGGCAGACAACAAAAGAAAGATTAGCTGTGTATAATGGCTAAGTCTTGTAATCCTACACGTTGAGCCTGATGTAGGAGGACTGGAAGTTCGAAGCTGGGCTACATAGCAGGACTCTATTTCATAAATAAATAAATGATTCAGGCATGATTGCTCATTCCTGTAATCTTATATAATTGGGAGGTGGAGATCAGGGAAGCTAACAGTTTGAGGCTAGCCCTCCCCACCCAAAAAAGTTTATGAGACCCTATCTCAACTAGTAAAAATCTGGACATGTTGCTAGCCCATCATCACGGCGCTGTGGCAATCAGAATTGAGGGGATCATTGTGCAAGACATCCTGAGCATAATGCAAGACTCCATTAGAAAAATGACTCAACAAAGGGAAGTTAAATCATGGGCCAAGTAATAGAAGACCTACCTGCCTAGTAATCTGACGGCCCTGAGTTCAAATCCTATACTTCCAAAAAATTAAAATAAATAAGTAAATAAGCAAGCTACCAAAAAAGTAAGGTAAGAATGATTAAACTTTTTTTAATTTATGAAATGGAATGCTTACAACTATTTCAACAGAACAAGTTTAGGGGGGGGAGCTTTTGTTATTGTTTCTGGGAGAAATGGCAAGTACTTGAGCATGCTGATCTCTAGTGTGTATGCCAGCAGAGGGGCCTAGAGTTACTCTGACTCTGGTGTGCTTGAAAAGTTGTGGACTGATAAAGTTGTCCTTCTGTCCTTACCCCCCAATTCTTCTGTCTGAGCCTTCATCACACTGTCACCTCTACCCCATCTCCTTTCCAATACCAGCTGAATATCACCCATTCATATCCAAAGACATTAGCTGATGAGGGCTTAAACCTTACCTTACCAAGAGATGTTTAAATTTTGTTTCTTTTTCACCTCAAGCTTTTAAATCACAGATTAAGTTGATAGGGAAAAATCCTTCCAAATATCACTCTAATTAAGGGGAAAGATACGAGCATCTTCTGAATGTACAATAATGTATATTGAATACAAGTAACTGTCACTATAGGAACAAAATAAGACACCATTAGAAGAGCAACACCCATTTTTCTATTCCCCTGGCCATGATGTGATTTTTTTTTTTTTTTTTGTTGGTCGTGGGGCTTGAACTCTGGGCCTGGGCGCTGTCCCTCAGCTCTTCAGCTCAAGGCAAGGGCTCTACCACTTGAGCTACAGTGCCACTTCCGGTTTTCTGGTGGTTTATTGGAGATAGGAGTCTCACGGTCTCTCCTGCCCGGGCTGGCTTTGAACCGCGATCCGCAGATCTCAGCCTCCTCAGTAGCTAGGATTACAGGCGTGAGCCACCAGCGCCCGGCACATGATGTGAATTTTTAAACAAATATAACCTAATCTTGCTAAAAATAAAAAAGCACACCTTTTTGCATACTAATGCTATGACTTAAACAATTCTAACTGGTCTGAGGGAAAAACATGTTTTTCCGAACACATTTCTAAAAAGCTACTGGAAATGACCAGACTTAGGAATAGTGAGAAAGTGAATTCTGCAATCCCTTACTAAATGTCACATCTTCAAAGGCCCATGTTGCTCTTTACCCTCTTTCTTCCCACTGATTCTTCATGGCCTTGACTGTGATCATCAGATCATCATTTCTCGGGCTGCTTGCTTTTTCTGTAAATGAAGAGCTTAGTCAGTGATCTCTTTTCTCCTTCCCTAAAAGTGACTTTCATCAATCTGTGTCTTAAACAGTACATCCTTCTCTCAACTTTGAAGTTGCTGCTTTTCTCATTTTGATTTAAGCTTATATTAGCCAGAGACAGTTAAATGTTACATGAAGACTCAAAACTGGATCTTTCTTCTTGTTTGTCCATCCTTCTCCCAGGAAACAGTATTTTTCAATGGTAAAGCACATAACCAAGGGAGAGAAGGTTCTCTATAGATCACAGATGATACAGCATATTTTAGATCCCAGCCACCATTCATTAATTAATCCCATAATAGGATAACATTGTACCAATTCTGAAGGTAATCAAGAATCCCCATTGCTACTCTTAGTGACCTCCCAGCCAGCTCAAGGAAATAAATCTAATAGAAGTAAATATACTTTCAAGAGAAAAAGATTTTTTTTAATGTCAAAAAAAAAAGAAGAAGAGCACTAACTCCCTTTACTGGAAAGATTTTATTTTGACATTGGCTACTCATACAGCTGAACTTGATTATGAGGAGAGAAATTGTTTGGTTCATTAGGCTTTAATTATAGAGATGAATTATGATGGAAGAAAAGAAGGAGCCACAGAATTATGGAGATTGAATTCCAGTTCAATAAACAACTTCAAATATCTTTGCTGGAGACATAAGCTAGTCATGTTCTTTTTTCCCTAATTTAATTTGATGTCTGTTGACAAATGATGTTAGAATGGCCCAGGGTGCGAGCGGGGGGGGGGGGGGGGGGGGGGGAAGGGGTGGAGAATCTTAATATCTTCAGTGTGTTAGTAGCTATCATTTAAATGATACTTTTTTCCCCTTAATTATATTTTCTGGTGGCAAGATGAAGACAGATAGGCCTTACTTCCTCTTCAATTTATTTTGTATAATAATGGAAAAAAATGTTGCATTCTAGTTTTTGCCACTGTCCATGAAGTCAGATTGATTTTATAATAATAGCTCAGAGGACTTCCACTGTCAGCAAAGATGGACTAGAAACTCTGAACTTCGTGTTTAAGGATTTTCAGAATCAGATCCAATCCCCATGTCTAATACCATCCTTCAATATTTTGTTGTGAAGATACAAAATTTCTGTGAAAACAATTGTTCCTGCTGCCCTCTAAAACTACTCCTGTGATCTTCTGCTTCCAGAGTTTTAGGCATCTCTCTTCCTATCCTGAATTTTCTCATTCAGACTCTGCTTGTCTGAGGTCAGCTTGTCTGGGCCAAGTTCAAGTTGGACTTTCTTCAGCTTCCTTCCTGAGTGCAGGATTCAGGGTAGGTGCAGCAAAAGCATTAATTATGCACAAACCATCTAATGACTTTGAAATCATTAGGTCAATCTGATCTTGGGATAACCAATGTCTTACATTTCTCATTATTTTAAAATAATAATGTTATAAAATGTTGCAAAAAACACCCAAATCTGATACTTACATGGACAACTGTAGATTAGAATGTCATATATATCAGGGAAGTATTGTGAACTTTTAAATGTGATCTGTTATGGTGGCTCTGTGGCTAGGCATTCCTTTTTTTTAGTAAGTAGAACAGTTATCAGTGAAATAGAACAATGTCTAGAGTTTGCTTCAAATTAATTTAGGAGAGACAGAAGAAATGTAGAGGCAGGAAGAGTATCATTCCTTCTGCCCATCCCAGGCTCACAGCCGAGAGACTATAACAAAGAGAGGTAAATAAGAGAAAGCTAACAAAGATATTTAATATAAGCTTATTTTTTTTGCCAGTCATGGAGTCTGAACTCTGGGCCTGGGTACTGTCCCTCAGCTCTTCAGCTCAAGGCTAGCGCTCTACCATTTGGGCCACAGTGCCACTTCCTGCTTTTTCTGCTTATGTGGTGCTGAGGAACTGAACTCGGCCTCATACATGCAAGGCAAGCACTCTACCAATGAGCCACCTTCCCAGCCCCTTAAGATAAGCTTTGCATGATATAGAAAACTTCAGGAAACAAAAAATAAAGGCCTCCAAGAAAGTGAATGCTGAGTATAGTTATCAGTTTCTTATTATCCACAGGGGGTCTGTCTGTTTCTAGGACTATGAGAAGTATCAAAATTCCACTGGGCACAAGCCTGTTGTCCTGGCTACTTGGAGGCAGAGATTGGGGTGTCTTGGTTGGGGCCAGCTCAGGGAGAGAGAGGTTCAGGAGGATCACAGACCAGGTTAGTCTGCATATAAAATAAGACCCTACCTTAAATAAAAAGGCAAGAAAGGCCTGGAGGCATGGCTCAAGTGGCAGAGCACCTGCTTGGCAAGCATCAGATGCTGACTTCGAATACAAGTACTACTCATACCCTCCAAAAAAATTACCAAAATTCAGTGATGCTCAAATCACTTATATAACACATTTAGAGAACCTATGTGTCTCTCTTGTACACTTCAAACCATTCCCAAGTTTCTTCTAATACAGATAGGAAATCAATATCATAATGACAGTTGTTGTTGAAGGAATAGTGCCAAAGAAAAGGGTCTGGATAGGTTCAGAACAGATACCATTGAAAATACATTTAGGGTCCCAGCTTAGTAGAACCTATATGGAGCTGTGGCTGTGGAGGGCTGCTTGTATTTTCATGCTATTCTTGGTGAGCCACAGAGAGACACAGTTCTCCATGACAGAGTGGGATATAAAGGTCAGCCACCCTGGGAGGAACACACCAAGCCTGTGTTCAGATTCCTCTGCATCTTTTACCATCAGTCATAATGATGCTCCTCATCTCCATCTCAGCTTCCACAGCCTCCCTCGGGGGGCAGGATCAGAAAGACCTTCCTACTTCCATCATTTCCCCAAATGATGCCAATGCTCTGTACATAGCCATAGCATATTTTGAGCCCCATCAGAAATAAGACTGACTGTAAGATTGCCTGAGAGGAATCGACTCACCAAAAATTCTCATTGATAATTGTTCAATTTGGATATTGGGAAGTTCACATGATATTGTGTCTATATTTCTATGTTTAAAATTTCTCAGGGCAAAACAAGAAAAGATATTTTTATTTTTGTTGGTGGTGGTGGTTATGGGCTTGAACTTGGGGCCTGGGTGCTGTCCCTTAAGCTCTTTTGCTCAAGGCTAGTGCTTTGCCACTTTGAGCCACAGCACCACTTTTGTTTTTCTGGTGGTAAATTGGAGTTAAGAGTCTCATGGGCTTTCCTGCCTAGGCTGGCTTTGAACTGCAATCCTCAGATCTCAGCTTCTTAAATAGCTAGGATTACAGGTGCCTAGCTTTTTTTCTATTTTTAAATAATAAAATTGGAAGTATGGGATACAGCATGGGGAGAATGGAAAAGCCACTTGGTCTTGGGGAAGACATTTGGACTTCCATAAGGTTCTATACCACTCTGATAAGACCTTCTAGCTAATGCCTCCCATCAGCCACTTCCAACTCAAAACAGTGTAAATGTAGGTGTTTGGGAATCCAAGGATGATTTCTGGAAAATGCAAGAATATATAAACTCTCTGGAATGATCACTTTAACACCAATGAAGTATGACACCCTTGGGGGGGGTGGGGGGAGGGAGAGAAATATCCCTCAGCTCCACAGGCTAGAAAGGGGAAACCACTCAGAAGCTGGGCATGGTATCACAGCTGGGGGTGGACTGCTAGTCCTGTGGTAATGAGCCATCCATCCTAGAGCTTGTTTTGAGAGCAGTGAATTGGCAAGAAAATGTTCTCTCCTCAGAGATCCACATGCTTTAATGCCCAGAGGGACTTGGAGCTCCAGCTTGAGTTCTTCAAGCCAGAGTCAGCATACAGACATGCTGGACACATGGTTGATTTGAATCAGGAAATGGTAAGACATGTTGAGTTGCATAGTTCAGAAGTGACCAAGAGAAACAGGTACAGCACGTGGACACCCAGCCAGGCAGAACAGTTGTGTTTAATGGCAGGAGATCGCTCTGTGGAGACATTCCATCTCTTGATGGGCAACTGCAGATCTTCTTTTTTTTTTTTCAGAGGAAGTCCATGTCTCCTTGTTGAGTTCTCTGTGGACACAGAATGTACCCAAAGCCAAGCTCATGATCATCAAAAGACCTGCGAATAGCTGAAGGTAGAGATTAAATTATCTAGAGACTTTCTTCTATTCAGTAGCTTTATATCACAACCAAAGCCAATATGCACAGGTAAAAACCATAGAAAAGAAGAGGGGTAATCAACATTAGACTGCTCTAGGTGGGCAGAAGGAAGGCATTTGAGTTGAGTTATCAAGCATGAATATCAGGCATCTGAGGGCCATGAGTAACTATCATGGTTGATCATCAGCCTAGACTATTACAGTCACTTACTTGAGCATACTAGTTAGGATTCCAGAGTACCACGGAAGCTCTACATGCTAAATATCATATTTGAAAACTACTGGAACACAAAGCAAAAGAAAATTCATGATTCTAACTTAGTGTACCTCAGTAGCTAATGGTGGGAAGAATGATGATAATTGTTTCAGGAGCTGCAATGGTGCACAATTTATTTGCTCTATAATCACCTCAATAAAAAGGTATTTTTCCTCTTGGAAGAGATGCCCAGTGGCAAAAGGAGATAGCCTGGGGAACATGAGGAAAGGAAAGCTCATTCTCTTCCTTTTATTCTTTTCCCTCTTTCTTTACTTCCTTCCTTTCTTCTTTCTTCAGTCTTCTTCCCTCCCTCTCTCTCCTTGCTTTTCTCATTTCCTCCTTTCTTACTCTTTTTTTTTTTTTTGGTGCCAATATTGAGGCTTGAACTCAGGGCCTGAGCACTGTCCCTTAGCTTTTTCAACCAAGTCTAGTAGTCTATCACTCGAACAACAGCTCTTCTGGCTTTTTCATGGCTGATTGGAGATAGGAATCTCAAGGACTTCCTTGCCTGAGTTGGCTTGGAACTGAAATCCTCAAATCTCAGCCTCCTAAGTAGCTAGCTAGGATTACAGGTCTAAGCCACCGAGTATTTTCATCTGTTTTAGATTTTCCATACAAAAGCACTAAGAAAAGTTGTTAAATAAAATAATAATGCAACCAGAGAGATATCTCACCTATGGCATGTGCCACCTGCTGTCTGTCCAAAATGTTGTCCAATGGTGGGGCCCTCATACTTATGGTTATTACATGTTATTCTTCAAGGAATCTATTAGGAGATCTCATTACAGTAGCCTCTGGATTTACCATTTAATCATTCCATGTTTACTTGAGAATAACATGTCTAGAAAACCTGTCACCTTTGTACAAATATTAATATACTACCTTCATTGTTTGCCCAAGAATGTGGACTGATAAATTTAGCATGTGTATTTGTTACAGATATCATTATTCTTGCCTCAGAGAATGATGTCACATGATTTTTTTTCTTTTTTTTCCCCTAAGGCTAGGGGTCTTTTTATCTATAAAGCCCAAACGTTTATTGTGCTGCTATCTTTTTTTTTTGGGGGGGGGGGTCCGGTCATGGGGTCTGAACTCTGGGCCTGGGCGCTGTCCCTCAGCTCTTCAGTGCTCTACCACTTGAGCCACAGTGCTACTTCCGGCTTTTTTCTTTTTTTGCTTATGTGGTGCTGAGGAATTGAACCCAGGGCCTCATGCATGCAAGGCAAGCGCTCTACCACTGAGCCACCTTCCCAGCCCCATTGTGCTGCTATCTTGAAGAGTATATTCAGACTCCTTCTTCCTTTGGGAAGTCGGAATGCAGAGGCCTAGCACTGACAGATCATAGAACTATATAGTGTTAGCCCTCAAGGGACCATAGAGATCTTCCAGGCCGATGCCTCATTTTGGAAATAGGGAAACTGAGGCCCAGAATGTGGTTGTATTTGTCCTGAAGTTCACAACTACTAAACAGCTCAGCCACCTTCTTTAGCTTGCAGGCACCTCCTGTAGGCTATTCAGAGAGTGTCACATGGTAAAGATGAAGAGCTGTGAAAGGCACAACTGGGCCTGGTTTCTAAAGAGTTCTAAGCTTCCGGAGAGTTCTGCGGCCCATGGTCCTCACTTCAGGGTGCATCAGAAGTACTTGGAAAAGTGTCTAAATCACAGATTCCCAGGGCATGCCTGTGGTTTTTGATTCAGAGGCTGACCTAGTCTGAGACCCGTGGGATCACGCTTAGAATTGGCAAAGCCAGCTGACCTCGTGTTTCTGATGGTTTTTTTGTTTGTGGATTCCTGCCATGGTTCTCTGGTCCGGTGTTCTTTCCTGTCTGCTTCCTTGCAAGGTGGCTATTGTTGGAATCCACTTACATGCAAGGCTTTCCTCTTCTTCCTCATCCTTTCCATGGGTTTCCTTCTTCCTGCCATTATCACCCAAATACTCATCATGGGTCTTTTTGGTCCACACAGAGGAGCTACAAGGCCAGACCTGGTATTCATATCTGTAGCACAGTTGACAAGTTGATTCTCAGCAGGGCTAGTGAAATTCTGGAAGTAGAGGGAGAGGGAATGGGGTCATCTGAACTTCAGCAGTTAAAATCTCCATAACAATGGGTTCACACTTTTCCTTTTGAGACAGAGTGTCACTGGCCATAGAGCCCAGATGGAGCCTCTACCTAAGCTCACAAGTCAACCTCCCAAGTACTGGGATTACAAGTGTGTGCCACTATGTCTGGCTTTGGTTTTACCCTTTCTATAAGGTAGTTCTTCTGAATTAGTCCTCTAGCTATGACTTAATATCAAGGATAAGCCAGGAGCCATGTGATTGTAGCTAACCCATAGTTGTTAGAACTCTGATGGAGAATCCCATGCAGGGTGAGTATCTCTAAGCCAAAACTTTAAATGCAAAATATATGAAAATATGACAAAAATGTTTTGTTGTTGTTGTATTGGTGCTAGTCCTAGGGCCTGGGTTGCTCAAGGCCTGGGTTGCTGTCCCTGACCATTTTTGCTCAAGGCAAAAAAAGCTCCACTTCTGGCTTTGGGGTGGTTAATTGGAGAGTCTTATTGATTTTTCCTGCCCAAGCTGGCTTCAAACTGCAATCCTCAGACTTTACCCTTCTGAGTAGCTAGGATGACATCCATGAGCTGCCAGTACCCAGCTAAAATCTGAAACTTATTAAAGCACTGATAACATTCCACAAGTAAAATATTTCATACCCGATCTCAAGGTTAATGGATCACAATCACATGCACTGAAAATACTGTAGAAATTGTCACTGGGCTGTATATGTATGTAAGGAGCATATGGGTCATGAATCATAAATGAAGTTAATGTTCAGGGTTAGGTCAGAAATCGTATGTGTGTGTGTATGTGTGTGTGTGTGTGTGTGTGTGTGTGTGTGTGTCTGTGGAAATACATATACATACACTCCACCACACATACACACACACACACACACACACACACACACACACACACACACACACAAATATTTTCCAGTGGCTCATACATAACCCTTGCTACTCAGGAGCCTGAGATTTGAAGATCACAGTTCCAAGCAGTCATGAGTCTCCTATCTCCAATAAACTACTCAGAAAAAGCCAGAATTGGCACTGTGGCTCAAAGTGGTAGAGTGCTAGCCTTGAGCGCAAAGAGGCTTAGGGACAGTGGCCAGGCCCTGAGTTCAAGCCCTAGGATGAGCAAAAAAATTAATAATTAAAAAATTTAAAACCTGGAATAATCTGAAACACCCCTGGCTCTAAGCAGTTCAGGTAAGGGCTACCATGTTCCTTTGACAAAGGGTCCTGCTTTCTTTCCATTGTAATAATGATCCCGAAAGAAATTCTTCACCCGAAAGACATTCAGGCTGACTATACATAGCACTGAAAGTCCAGATGGAAGTCAGAGGCGAGCTGCCCCAACATTATATACAGGAATAGAGAACACAGGATTCTGTTTCCACTACCACGTTAGCTATGTATTTCAACCTAAGTATTTTATGGAGTCTGTCCATGGAAACATAATGGGTATCCTCCAGAGGTTATAAAAGGATCAATTTTTCCCCGAGCACTGCAAAAATTATTGCAGAAACACTTTCAGGATCAACCTGATAGGTGACAACTTAAATCACGCAAGGAGAAAGCAGCCTGCATTCAAATCCATAGAGAGGAAAAACATCCATCTCCAAAGTCATTAATACCTAAGGATCATCATGCCTGGATAATCTAATTCTCCTACAGGTACCTTCACTTCCAAAATTTCTTTAGTGATGAATGGTTTCTGTGTGTGTGTGTGTGTGTGTGTGTGTGTGTGTGTGTGTGTGCGCGCACACACACACATGTGCCTTCCATCCACTTATACCTTGCCAAGGCTTTACGATTTGCTGCAATCAATGTGATGAACCAGTAAGAGCCCAGGTTTAGATCGATTCCACTGCAAAAAGGGACACTCAGAAACAGAAAGACTGCAACTTCCCTTCCTCCCAAGCCAAGACTCTTACTATGTACCCTGTTGTATCACTCTGCCATTTTTCAGTCTCTTAAGTTTTTCCAGCTGTACACCCATTACACTGCTCACCCCTTCATGTCTCACAAAGCGTGATCTGGGGATTCGTGAGTGGCTAGCTGGCCCGTGAGTAGAGGTGTGCACGTGGGCATTCACTCGAAGAAGAAGGTTCTTCTTGTGCCATTGCTGTGATGTCAGAGCCATTTTTTTTACTCCCTTCTACAAAGCTTTCCTTCTTCTGATGCAGCAATTAGTTGACTATTCATTTTTTTAAAAAGACATTAGGTTATGCTTATTTATTTTTAAAGAATGACCTCATTCTCAGCCTTCATGTCTAGCAATGGAGTGATTCACAGGTCTTTCCAGATCTGACGTCATGGAGACTGATTGAACTTGGCAATTACCTCGCTGTCTGCACGCCGGTGTGACCAAGGTGCTGAAAGGGAGCTGGTTGCAAGGGGCTGAATAAACATGTGTGGCTCGACAGCCTCTTAGTCTTCTGAAGTGAATTTGTCTCCAGTGACAAGTACCTGCAGACCCAAGTTTGAAGGACAAATAGCCTCACTTCACTCCAGAGCAAAACTGCAGCTCTCCAGCCTGCAAGATTAAGACAGAGCTGCGTTAATCTCTTAAGTCCTAAAATTCACGGTCATCAGAGACCCTCAGAAAATGAACGCGGACTGTGAACTTCCAGCTTCCAAGGAGAGCTGCTTTTGGAGCCGAGCAGTGGAAACAGTCTTGTGGATTCACAGAATTTTGAAAATGGAAAGAACCTGGAAGTTCAACTTTCCACAGAGGGGAATTGAATCCTCAAGCATGGAGGAAGTTTGATTAATTCCTCACCGTTAGCACGTGGGAAACTGGTTTTATTTCCACTATGTGATAATGTCCTCCCCATAAACATGCTCCATATAGCTTCTTCTTCCACAAGGAGAACTTAGAAGTTTACTCAAGTGAATAGGACATTTGTAGCAATTAAAAATAATAGTCTCATTGACAGATTGGACAAACTAGAAGGATAATTCTCTTGTTTAAGACCTCCGCATTATAATTGAAATCTCAGGGGCAATGGATCTGGTAAAAGGAATCATAATGCTTTCCCTCCAAATTCCACACCTTGAGGACACAGTGTAGCCTTTACCAAATAAATCAATTTTTTTTCTTCTCCCTCAACCTTCTGTACAGTAATGCACAGAGAAGTGGCTGTATCAACCAAGGATCAGGTTGCATCAGCCATTGAGAAGCTAATCTCAACAATTATTGCTCTCTGATGAAAATGACAAAGGTCTCTAACTAACTGAAAATAAAGGCAAAGCATTGGACTACAGCCAGTCAAGGAAATCTTCCTTCTTTGTATTCAGTTTCTGCTTATAAAGAGGCCTTGCTGTGACAGTCACAACCCCCAAACTGACCGTCAGCTTTACCATGACCTACGTGGTCCCTAAATCAGATTTGAAGCATTAATGAGGATGTGCATTGTGCCTTCAAGGTTGCAAACAACTGATGTCCAATGAGCATATCTGAAGTATGTCCTCCATCTTGGTAGCCTATGGATTTCAAGATTTGCTGAATTATTTTTGTATGTTTTTGGGGAAAACTCTGTCATGGAATAATAGGTGGTGCAAAGTGGTTTTGTATGTAAGGATAGTTATTTCTAGATTTAATCGTGACTGTCCTATCTGCAGGAGATGAGGCACCACACTGAATATGAATTAGAGCCTCAAGTATACTCAGTACAGGGCTGGGAAGGTGGCTCAGTGGTAGAGCGCTTGCCTTGCATGCATGAGGCCCTGGGTTCGATTCCTCAGCACCACATAAGCAAAAAGAAAAAAAAAAGCTGGAAGTGGCACTGTGGCTCAAGTGGCAGAGCGCTAGCCTTGAGCTGAAGAGCTGAGGGACAGCACCCAGGCCCAGAGTTCAGGCCCCACGACGGGATCCAAAAAAAAAAAAAAAAAAAGTATACTCAGTATCACCAATAAAATGGATGTATTACTCAGCTCTCAAATCTAGGCAGTAAGCTTTCATGTAAAAAGAAAATTAGCTGGGCACTGGTGGCTCAAGCCTGTAATCCTAGCAACTCAGGAGGCTGAGACCTAAGGATCAAGGTTCAAAGCTATCCAGAGCAGAAAAGACCCTGAGACTCTTATCTCCAATTAACCACCAGAAAACCATAAGTGGTGCTAAGGCTCAAAGTGGTAGAGTGCTATCCTTGAGCAAAAGAGCTCAGGGACAGCACCCAGGCCCTGAGTTCAAGCACCATGACTGACAAAAAAAAGAGGAAGATAATGAATTAGAGAAATTCAGTTGTATAGGGACTCACATGCTATCCTGTCAGAAGTACTACTCTAAGGGCTAAGAGGTACAATCCCTTTCTATACCCATCAGAAATTCACCAGCAATATTCCTATAACAGAAACAGATGAACAAGAGAAAAACATCACAAATGTATTTGATCACAATTTTACATGACACACAACTCTTCAGAAAGGAAGTCTCGAAGACTCAGGAAAAGCTCTTATCTTAGGCATTAATTCCAGGATGGTAATAATATGACTAGGCACATCTGATGGTAAGTCATTGAAAGGATAAATCTATTCATCTTGTCTGTTCAGATTCTTCTTGGTCTCTCCATGAGAATTCATTTTCCTCCAATATGGTGCCAGGACCCTTCCCACAGGGTCTTGAAGGGAGAAAGGAGAAAGGGGTGAATGACCTTTCTAGATTCTGCCAATGACATTGGCTTGCCTTGGGGAAAAGGAATCTTGCTGTCTTTTGACTCACTTTGGAAAAACAAAAGGAGGCAGTATGCAGTAGGACAAGAGAAAGAGCAGAGGGGTCTTGCTTCTGAATTCTTTCAAGATCCTTCAGTTCCAGGCATGCCTGTGTGCTATTCATTCTAGCATCACATTCTTTCCATAGAACCATAATGGTTTTTATACCATACATATGGCAAGGTCACCATGAATTGGACCATTTGTGGATGTACTAGGATTTTATTATTCAACGTTAGGTCTAAGGACCCACAACACCAACATGGCTGGTAGGGGGTTGAAGGAACAGGCCCTGAGGTGCCAATCAAGACCTGCTGAGCCAGACTCTTCATTCTAGTAAGATCCCTGAATGGTTCACATACAAATTGAAGTTTGAGAGATCCCGTTGTAGAGAAGTAGTCAGCCAACCCAGACACCCTGGAATATTGGAGAGTTTTAGAAATGACATATGAATTAGACCCACAAATAATGCTGATTTGAGTGGTAGAGAGATCACCCTGGGACTTTGGGAGTCTTACATGTACTGAAGTGTGCAGCCAAGCTATAGACAGTGTCCCTCATGCTTTGCTGATTCAAAGCTGTTGGAGGTATTTGCTAATCAGTCAAATTATCAGATGTCATCACGGACTCAAGATTTCCAGGAGGCAAATCTTGGAGGCTGTCAATTCCCTGGTCTCCTAGAAGATTCGTCTCATAAGGCAGCATTGGGGAGCACTGCTTTAGCTCAGTTGAATGCAGAGTCCTGGAAGTAAAGATGATTTCTCTGAGCAATATGCTCCTCGGGCATCCTTCACATCTCCCTGGCATTATGCTACCTCCTCACGAAGCAGCTCACTCAGGAAGCCCAATGACAAATGGATTGCGTTTGGGTCACTAATGAATTGCTTTGATGAGTCATCACTATGTTTTGGAGCAGGCTCTTTACATTTGTCATTTATTCACTCAACAAATATTCATCAGAGGCTGTACTAATTAGACAATTGCCCTCTAAGTTCTCAGGGTACCATATTGAATAGAAGAGGCACATTCCCTACTCCCTGGACAATTTCATTCTAACAAGGGACTGGTAAACAGAATATAGCTCATAAATGCATGGAAATAAAAATCCATTAAGTAAGACAAACTGGCTGGGAGTGAATGGTGTATGCTTTAGTTGGGTGTATTTGCCAGGGCTCTCCATAGACATGGAATCAGCAAAATAGACAGAGACAGACAGAGACAGACAGACAGAAAATACTTATGCATAAATATATGAGAGGAGATTTATTAGGAGGAACTGCCTCATGTGATTTTTGAGACCAAGTTCCACAACAGGCTATCTTCAGGTGGAAGATTTTGGGGTACCAGAGATGTGGTATATAATCCAATTATAAAGGCCTTGAAACTGGGAAGCCAACAGTGCAAGCCTCAGCCCAGAGTCCATCCTCAAAAGACAGTGAGCACAGTAGGGCCGGGGATAAGTCCTAGAGTCTAAACTTTAGGGAGTCTGAAGTCCTGCTGGCCAAAGCAGCAGCCAAAATGTCTATTTCAACTCTCAGGGAAGAGGCCAAGTGGCTTTCTATATGTGTTTTCTCCAGGTTCCCAGCCTGTCCTGATGGTTGCCTAACCACCCTAAAATGAGTCTTTTCCTACCTTGTTTACTCAAATGTGTACTAATCTCTGGGGGAACAAAAAATCTTCCTAAATATACCAAAAATAATGCTAGGTCCATTGACACTTAAAAGTAATTGTCTCAACAGGCCAATGGGGAACACTACGGACATGACATTTAATCAGGGATTTACAAGACAAGAGCCTTCAGAAACAATAGCCAGCCAACAAGGGTTTCAAGCAGTAAGCATACCAAGCTCAAGAGAGGCCTGAGCTGGAGTAAGTCCACTGTGTTCATAACACCAGGCAACATGATGGTTATAGAGTGAGCATAGGAAGACCTCAGGGTGACTTGCTAGAAACAAGCTTCACAGAGAAGTCTGGTTTTATTCCAGAAAGAAAGAGAAGTCAAGCTTTATACCAGAAAGCGTGGAAAGTGAGCAGAAGATTACAACAGAGAGAAATGACATGGTTGGGAAACATTTTGGAGAATGGAGTGTGTGTGTGTGTGTGTGTGTGTGTGTGTGTGTGTGTGTGTGTGTGTGTGTGTTGCTGAGGGCAACATTCAGGGCCCTAGCCTTATGGGTTTGTTTTTCACTTCCCCTTTTTAAAAACCTCTGCTTTGTTCCATTGGCGTTTGTGCTATGCATTCTGTAGAAGCCTGTGTGTATGTGTGTGTGTTTGCATAGTCAGCCAGAACACATGAATTCTCGCCAGCTCAGGTGTGAGACTGTGGATGGCTGGCCCGTTCTTTCCTAATGTTCCTTGCAATCTGGTTTGGGTAAAGATTTTCATTCATAAATCTCTGAAGAATTTGCTTTTCCTGATTACTTTTTTTTTTCTTTCTAACTTGGGTTTTGAAGCTATTCTAATGCTCTTTGTTTATTGTGCGACGCTCTCCGTGTGAGTGGAGGGAGAATGCATGCTTGTTTGGAGCAGTTAAGTGCCTTTCAATGATTTAAAATGTTGTGAAGACATTTAACTCTGGCAGGGAGATTTGAAGAACATGCTATTTCCAGCTGTGGGTTGGATTCCAACTTGGAAGGAGACATTCTCAAGCATCAAGAATATTATAGGATACATCCAGGTGTTTTTCAGAGCTGCAAAATACATCATTGCTCAGAAGAACCTTCCATTGTTTCTTCAGGATGCCACACTTCTTCCTAGGTGAAAATGGACACCATGAATGGTACCTCTGAAAGGACTCTTGGAATCAATCCAGTCGGCTAGGAGGAAAGAAGGCTTTTGAGAACATTAAAAGCAGGAAACTAAAGCAAGAGAGTTTGGGCACTTGTAAAGGTGTTAGAGATGAACAGGATTTAACTTTGTAAAGAAAGAGCTCTTGGGTAGCTAGTAAAAAAAAAAAAGGATCTTTTTTGGATGGAAGAGTGAGAGTTGTAAAGAATGGGGGTTGAGAGGAGAACTGAGAAAGTAATATACCATTGCATTTATTGAGGTATGTTAAGAAGAAAAACAAACAAGCCTCTATCTTAATGGCTCAAGTAAAATCAGTGCTCTTGAGACCTAGACACACAGCTGACAATCATTACACTCTGCTGTGCTCTAGTTGAGATGTTAGTGACTATGCCTCTGTTTTAAGGACAATTACACAACATATTTCTTTGGTTGCTTTCAGAGAGAGGATGGGAGTGGGGGTGATTGAACCCAGGACCCTTTCAGACTGCAGAGTTAAATCCAATCTACTGGGCTGTGATCCAATTAATAGCTAAGCAATTCAACATAATTGACCCCCAAACAGTTGACTTAGTGACACAAGGATGAAGCTTTGACAGCTCAGCAGTGAGATCAGGAAAGGAAATTAATATGTGATTTTAAGTAAATTCAAGCACCTGGTAGTTTAATAGACTTAGACACTTTCAACCTTTGTTATTGGATTGAAGCTGGCCCAGTGGGGAGTTACTGAAAAATTGATTGCAATAAACTGGCGCCTGCGATATACCACTTTTCCGCCCAGAGCTTCTTCCGGGCTCACCTGGGGGAAGTGATGGAAGTCTGGCTCTGGCACACACTTGCTCATTGAATGCACACAGACCTACCTGTGTTTCTCCCCATCTGAGTGGGTATAAAATATGATCAATGGTGAAAATTTTGGAACCCAAAAGTATGGCTTAAAAAATGCCAGAAAGGCCTAGGTTGGACAAGGTTCAAGCAACACACTTTTAATTAAAAGAAAAAAAAAATAATATAGGCTTTAGCTGGTTTCTTCCATTTGAGTCAACATTTTCATGACTGCTATAAGAACTTGGGTTCTCTGCTTAATTCCACCTTGAAATATCTGCATAATTGTATAATATTTGGTTTTTAGACTGTGTGCTACTAGGTCTCTTCTGCCCAAAAGCCAAGTACTCATCTATAAATTATATGTGACACGATAGGAATTATCAGGAGGCAACAGATAAATTATTTTCATTATCTAGTTAGGGCAAAATGAAACATGCATACAAAACTGCAAATTACAATGTAGAAAGATATGAACTCAAAGGTATAAAACACATAGTGTCAAATTACCTTCTAAATCATTTCTAACAAGCCAGGCACTGGTGGCTTAAACCTATAATCCTAGCTATACAAGAGGCTGAGATCTGAGGATCAAAGCCAGCCCAGGCAGACAAATCCCAGAAACTCTTATCTTCAATTAACCAGCAAAAAAATCTGGAATGGAGGTGTGGCTTAAGTAGTAGAACACCAGCTTCGAGTGAAAAATAACAAAGCAAAAACAGGAGATCCTGAGTTCAAGCCCCAGTGCCAGCATAAAAGACAAAAACAAAACCAAACAAACAAAAAACTCCCACAAAAGTTGGTGCCAATATTTACTCCAACCAAAAGTATATAGGAGGTTGCTTTCTTTTCTGGCAGAGAAGTTGCGCAATGGGCTAGCGCATCTATATTTAAACGTGAAGGTATTTTAGTATGTGTGGGGTTTGAGTGCCTTTTTTGCTGTTCTACAAAATGATACCCCTCTTTTCTCCATTGCTCACTTTTCTCTCATATGAGCCTCCACATCGGCAGGTCTCAGCCAGCTTGGAGTCTTGATTCTCACTCTTCCTTTAAACCTAGAAGCTTCCCCAGTTCTTCAGAGTTGGTGTCTTCCTTCAAGTCTCGGCTGCCCTCTTCATTGTTTTAATTTACTCCAGCGTAACAACCTGCTGTGGTTTGTCCTCTAGAAACTGAAGTTGAAATTTCATGGCCACTGCAGTAGTGTTGACAGGCAAGCCCTCTTAGAAGCCATTGGGTCCTTAAGAGGGATTAATGCCTTTTTTTTCACATAGGATCTAATCCAATTAGTTATCACCAGAGCAATGGCGACAGAGCTCATCATTATCCCCATAGCTTTCTTCTTTCTCAGGCACTTGTGCCTGTCCACTTTTGTGCCATGTGAAATCATCCAGTGACAGCCCTCTCTAGAGGCTGCTACTCTGCCCTCGGACTTCCCAGCTCCCGCAACTGTGAATTTAGGAAACCTCTTTCTTCATGGATCAACCCGTCTCTGATATTGCGTGATAGCAACACAAAATAGACTTTCTGTCATCCCTTCATTGTCCCCTTAGTTGGCTGGTTGGTTCTTTTTCTATCCTCTGACAACAATGTGAGATCTGATGTCCTTTTACTTCATTCCTTTCCTCATCTGCCTCAATGATTGGCAGAGAATAACTGAGAATGTATCCAAGTGATGGATGAATGAAATGGCTCTTCTGTGTTCCTCTTGGAGGTCCCGAGTGGAAAAGAGAGGATCAGCTGAGGAAGGGTTCTGATAACTCCCTTCTAGCACAGCTTCATTAAACAACAGCCTGTGAAGAGATTAGAGGCAGCTTTTCTCTTCCTATTCTCCTTCCCTGAATTGGGGGAAAATCTACCACATTTAGAGACTCTCCTCTTGTGCCATGTAGGTGAATATACCTTCCAAATGGGAAATAGCCAAACGAATTTGCTTCTTGATGTTGGAGAAAGAGCATCTTCATTTGTAGGACTTGTGTGTTATTTTTCTGATTCAAGGAAGCACAGAGGAAGTTCCTGCCACGTGATGTGATAGGATTTTGCTCACTGATGTTTTGTCTTTGGCTGGTCACGTACTCGGTGTACCACATTTAGAAGATTCAGAATGATAGGAAGAAGGGAATGTGATCTGTACATTACCTTTTATTGTCAAAATAAACATTTTGTCCTAAGATGGATTGCCCCAAAAGCAGGTGCTGAGGAGACTGGGATGGAAGTTGTTTGTTTTGGAAGCAAGCCCAGGGATTGCCTGCAGGAAAGGGGGGAGGTAAGAGGAAGAAGGGAAGGAAGTCAGTTCAGAGTATGTTAAAGAGTGGCTCACCTCCATAGGTACCTGGGCATAATCCTGCTGGGGAGATCACATAGTGCATAGCTCTGAGCTGCCTCATTTGGTACACAAATAAAACATCCATGAACCATTTCCAGTTTGGTTGAGAACTGTGATTAAAATAGTTAACTTTTGGCCTCATTTGCATCTTCTAGTTCCTGATCCAAGCTCAGACACAAGCACATATCCCACTTAATGGTAAAAGTATTCAGTTCTTCTTGAATTATTTTTATCATTTAAAAGTTTCAGTCCCAAATATAAACTTTTTGTATGGCTATTGAGTATTTCATTCTATGCAGATATATTTTTAACATGTAGTAGTTGGTTTCTCCTTAGTGGAGATTATTTCTATTTATAAATCTCCAACATTTTCTCTAACTTTGACAATATCTTTAATCTTGACTAAATTAATCATTGAAAAATAAATCTTAGGAGTTTTAAAAAATAATTCTCTTGGTGGGTGACAACAGCTAACACCTGTAATCTTAGCTACTTCAGAGGCTAAGAACTGAGGATCTTAATTCAGAATCAGTTCAAGAAAGCAAAGTCCAAGAAACTCTTATTGCCAATTAACTAACCAGCAAAATGTAGGGCTCAAGGTGTGGCACAAGTGGTAGATCACCAGCTCTGAGCAAGGAAAAAAACAGAGAGTAGAAGGCCCTGAATTCAAACTCCAGTACTAGCAAACATATATAAAACATTCTTTTGAAATGCTACTGAAACTAATGGCCATCTCACATTCATTCAACAAATGAAGCCCACTGTGTGCCAGTAAGTCCTGTGTACTTCTTATATATCATTGAAGCAAAGAGATTCTCAGCGAGTCAAGGTCCTTCATCCTATTTGAGCTACCATTAACCTATACAGCCAATCCTTGTGTTCCTGGTGACTTAGCAAACTACTTATGCTTTGGAAAGTAGTCCTTTGTTATATACATCTCAAAAATTAACATTATAAGTTAGCTCTTCATAGTTCTTTCTTTGAAACCGAGGAAAATGCTGATGTTGAGTGCTGGTAACTCCTGCCTAGAAACCCAGCTACTCAGGTGGGTGAGATTTGAGAATCAAGATTTGAAGCCAACCCATGTAGAAAAGTTTGTGAGACTCTTATCTTTAAGTAGCCAAAAGCTGGAAATGGAAGTGTGGCTCAAGTCATAGAGCACCAGCCTTGAGCAAAGCAGCTAAGCAAGAGCTTGAGGCCCTGAGTTCAAGCCCCAGTACAGGCACAAAAAAAAAAAAAGGAAAAAAATATCAATCTTACGGAGACATATTTTTCAATATTTCTCTATATTTTCTCTCCTTTTATCCCAGAATTATAGAGTCAGTTCCATTTTTTCTAATATTTCTTGTAATCATTAAACTTTTAACTTTAGAAATTACTAAGGAATGAACGCACTGGCTGACCATGACCTAAGAATCACATATGGCCTGAGTGACGTTGGATGCCTTGTTTGGTCATGAAAGAGTGCTTTTATACATTAAGCGATATGTTTTCCTTCTGTATCAAATTTCTCTCAGTGTTAAGCCCAGGGCTAGCCGCAGAACTGCCTCAAATCACCTACGTCAGTGTGTCCTGCTACAGAGGGAGTCACTTGCCTTTAGAACACGTTCTAAAATCCTTAGCATGATGCAGAGGAGTGTTTACTATGGGTTGCTTGGACCTCCCTTCCATGCCTCTCCTTTTCCCTTTTCTACTCCTGCAGCCTTCAACTGCAAAGCCCTTGGAGGCAGCCTCCTTTCTGTCATGGAGCGCCTCCTTCTTCACCTCTGCACTAAACTAACTCCTATTTATCCTTCAAGCAAACCTCAAGGCTGTCTCTGTGCAAACAAAACAAAACAAAACAGAACAAAAAAAGCAGTCAATTACTAAAATATTAAACAGGTCACCTACCAATTACCAACCTTTAATGTAAAACTAATGCCAATCTTGTGCATGGACATACCATGTTTGGTGCCCAATTCTATGTATGATCTTGCCACCTGGCTGTAATAACTACAGGTTGAACATAATCCATGATCTGAAAAATCCCAAATCCAAAATCCATTTTTTTAAGTGTTGTCATGATGTTCTAAAGTGGAAAATTCCACTCCAATCTTCCTGTAACTGGTGTCAGCCAAAATTTAGGTATAATGAGACCACAGGAAGTTGTGGCTTTCAAAATAGAGGCTTAAATCCATGACTTAAGGGAAGTGAGGACCAGAATTCTCTTGAATTGTTTGCTGATACTTAAGTATAAAGATCACCATGTGGGCTGGGCAAAGCGGCCCACACTTACAACCCCAACTACTTGGAAAGTGGAGATCAGGAGGATACCTCCAGGGCAAAAGTTAGAGAGACCCCATCTCAAACAACAAGCTGAATTCATGCCTATCATGCCAACTACATAGAAGGCCTAGGTAGGTAAGTTGTGGTCCCAAGCTGGACTCAGGGGAAAACATGAGACCCTCTTTGAAAACTAACTAAAGAAAAAAAAAAAGAGTTATAAATGGAACTCAAGTGCTAGAGTGTCTGCCTAGTTAGTGGGAGATCCTGAGTTCAAAACTCAATACTATAAAAAAGTTGATATTGATTACCTCATGTCTATGGCTTCTAAAAACATTATAATGATGTCAGAAGAAGAAATGTAGATATAGTTGATGGTTGTTTTTAATGCCAGTCCTGGGGCTTGAACTTAGGGTCTGGGCTCTATCCCTGAGCTATGTTTGCTCAAGGCTAGTGCTCTATCACTTGAGCCATAGCTCTACTTCTGGCATTCTTGGTAGTTAAGTGGAGATAGGAGTTTCTGCCTGGACTGGCTTCAAACTTCAATCCTCAGATCTCAGTGTCCTGAATAGCTAGGATTACAGGCATGAGCTACCAGTGCCTTGCTTAGGTAATGATTTAATAGCACAAATGATGGTACTTTCTGAGTCTTGGTTTTAAATTTATCAGTTCTCAAATTTATGCATATCTTTACCAAAAATGTATCTTTTGAGTTTGATTTTTGAGTCTCACTATGTAACCCTGGATGGCCTAGCACTGGCAATGTAACCCAAACTGATCTCAAGTGTGAGATTTTTCCTCCTCAGTGTTGGTATTATAGGTGTGAAACAACCTCACCTGGATCTTATTTCTATCTTTTGATCTGCATTTGTGACCAGAGCAGGTAAATTCATCTGCTTTACTATTTCTGTGCTTACCCTTCCCCTCCTCAAATCAGATAAACTTATATAGAAGACAAAGGGAACAGAAAGCAAATACAGCAACAAAGGGGAATAAACCAAAAAAAGAAAGAAAGAGAAAGAACTGAAAACAGTACATTAAAAACCTCCTGTTCCCATTTCTTGGAGTTCATTTTGATAAACATCATTTTATCTGATCATAGGCACATAGCTATTGAGCCCTTGTGATCCTTTTCTAAGAATATCCTCCTTTGGTTTCCCTGTATGAATGTTTAGAGTGCTGTTTAATAAATCTTTTCCAATTGCTTTACTTCTTTAATATTTTTATTCAGTCTTACATAGGCTGTGATAGTATCCATGTGTTCAATCATTTGTACAATCATTTACTTCTAAGTATGCCTTAAGGAGAGTGATTTTTTCTTATACAGCTTTTTGCATCAATAAATATATAATATAAAGAAAGAAAGAAAAGAATCATAGATGTGTCAAAAATTATAAAATTACCTTCGAGCTGTGTATGTAAGACGTATATGAAGCATGAACAAGTGCTCAGACTTGGGTCGCATTCCTAAAATAGTTAAATACACACACATATACACATACATATGTGCATGTATTTTCTGATGCCTGAGATACCTTTTCTGTCTGTTGTGGGGTTTTAAACTCAGGGCCTGGTGGCCATTCCTCAGCTCTTATGCTCAAGGCTAATGCTCTACCACTTTGAGCCACAGCACTACTTCAAGGATTTGAGTGGTTCATTGGGACTTTTTTGCCTGGGTTGGCTTTGAACTGTGATCCTCAGATCTCATCTTCCTGAGTAGCTAGTGTTGCAGGAGTGAGTCACCAGTGCCCAGCTGGGACATTTTGCATCTGGATTGTTTCAGGTAAGCTATTACTAACTTTGTCAGTAAGGATGGAAATGTTACAACCTTACTTTTCTCATTAGAGTGCCCCAGCAGTTGACAAAGAAATCAGAGTGAGTATACACAAAATAATGAGAATCAGGAGGGAAGTGTGAGACACAGTCCTTTCTTGGAAAGTGAGCAGGACAACACAGAACGTATCTTTGGTTCTATGTCCTGTCCCATAGGTGCTTCTGCAAGAACACTGACTCGAGGTCAGGAGAGCTTGTTAAAACATGCTATGGTATCCGGTCATAACTCTGCGACCTGAGGCCATGACACTGTCTCATTCTACATTCCCACATCACAGGGCTGACATTTCTGATGCTCCTATCATGGACCTAGTATCACAGTCACTTTATTAGCTATGTTGCCTGGCTTAATCTGCAGGTCCTATGATGGAGATGCTATTATTAACCTCACAAATAAGTTGGAGCATCTAAGGACACAGAATCCAAAGGAGGAAGATGAAGAGAATCAATGAATATAGTGAGGGCATCATAACCTTGAAGAAGTTCCATAGCAAACCAACTTTCAATACAGATTGAAAGTGACAGAGTATGATCCAAACCTGGGACCACTTGATTCTGACCAGAAGACCCTTCTTTATGATGGGAAGCTCACTCACATCACAATCAGAGAAGGGCAAGGGCAGCTTTGAAAACGGCTCAGCAAACACTGGGGCTGAAGAACCCAATGTCCATAGGGGCAAAGCAGGCAGTGGTGTGATCTGGCTTTGGGTTTGCTGTGGGAGAGAAATGAATGCCTAGATTTCAGATCTGATCCAAGTTCAACGTGTCTGGCCCACGTTTATTTCTGATTCAAAGCCATGGAGCCCTGGTTTCCATCAACACTGAAATAAACACCACTCTGCAATCTGTACCTTTTATTAATGCTGTGACTCACCTAATGAGGGCTTTGCTTACTCCCATCAATCTTCCCTCTGGAAGAGGCCCATCAAGGAATCCCAGGCAGCTGCCATCTGTGTCAGCACTTGGCCAGTCTAGCCATCCTGTAAAGGCTCCCTTATCCCAAGAACAGGGAAAACTGAGACTCCAACACAGATCTGAAAATAAATAAATAAATAAATAAAATGCAAGTTGAAAAGGGCTGTTTTATTGGTTTTCTCTGGACATCATTGTTGTTGTTGTTTTTAAGTTCCAGGCAGACAAACAGTCATGGATGGATTACTCTTAAAACCTGATCATAAAATACCGTCCAAATGGGCAGAGGCCATTATCAAAGTTGTGTGGGGAATGGTCTGAATTGGGAAAGAATTCAATGAGACACCAGGGATTTTTTTTTTCTTTGCAAGGCTTCTCTCTGATTTTTGCATCCCGGGCCGTCTCATAAAGGAACAGAACGTTCTGCAGTGATGACAGTATGATTTAGGACAGGCTGCATCACAGAATGGCCTTGAAGATGGCAGTGTGGTCTCCCCTAAGCTTGGAGCAGGATCTGTAGCTCTGTCTACAAAGACACATCGGCCATCGTTTCCCAGGGAATTGGGTTTTGCTTGTTATGTGAATAAAAGTCCCTTCCCAATCCCCTAGCTCCTCGGTCTGGTTATTGTCACTGTCCAAAAGTTCTTAAAAGTCATTCCAGGACAAAGCTAAGTTACATTGTGGATGCCTCTTGGAATAAAGCACATTTCTTCTTCTGCGTGTTAGATTGCTTGTTCTCGCTTCCTGCATGATTGGGTAGGGACTGCTAATGAACAGTATCGCCTAGAGGATGGCCTCCTTTTCCTTCTCACCCTTGCAGCCACAACAAGCCTAGGCAAGAGAACCAAAAACAGGGAAGACAGCTTTTTTTTATAAACATCTCAATAAATGGGGGAAGTTGTGGGGTGAGACTATAATCTAGACATACAGAAGTTGCTCTTCATCCACCGTCTTGTTCTCCAAGGTTTCAAACACCCACAGCCAATTATTGCCCAAAGGTATTAAATAGAAAACTCTAGAACTAAACAATTAATTGGCTGCAAATTGTGTTCCATTCTGATCTGGGATTATTCCACTCCATCCACTCTGGGGTGAGAACCACCTCTTTTTCAGTGGCATCCACAAGGACATATATGATATTTTGAGCGTGAGCGGACACTGAGAGACTCAAAGCAAGCTCTTCACTGGGAAGTCTTTCCTTGGCCACCACATGTGGGCAGAATTGCAAGATGTCCCCATGATCTGGAATTTTTGGAGTTGCTACAAAGAGACCATTTATTTACTCTTGGTGGAAGGCAGGACTGTACCTGGAAACCATCAAGTCGAATTCAAATTAGATCTTTCTAGGACATCTGAGTACGAAGCTAGCAGTCAAGAAAGGCAATCGGCGCAAGACTGAGGTTTCTTCTCAAAGCTTCCTTTCTTATTTCACTAAGCATCGACCACCACATCATACACCACAGTTCCCCGAATACAGGGTAAAATTGCCGGAGGGGGTTCCGATGTCTAAAAGAGCCCCAACCCATCTGGTAATCTTGCTTCTAAACCTCTAAATTGCTCATGCTAGTCAGCCTTTCATTATTATAAGAAATACCAAGCTGGGTGCCAGTGGCTGATACTTGTAATCTTAAGTAGACCTCAGGAAGCTGAGATCTGAGGATCATGGTTCAAAACCAGCCTAGATAGGAAAGTCTGTGAGACTCTTTCTCCAATTAACCACTAAAAAGGCTGAAGTGGAACTGGGCCTCAAGAGGTAGAGTGCTAGCCTTGAGCTAAAAAGCTCAGGGTCAGCACCCAGGCCCTGAGCTCAAGCTCCAAAACCAGCACACACTGAAAACAAGAAAGCAGGTAGGAAGGAAGGAAGGGAGGAAGGAAGGAAGGAAGGAAGGAAGGAAGGAAGGAAGGAAGGAAGGAAGGAAGGAAGGAAGGAAGGAAGGAGGGAAGGAAGGAAGGAGGGAAGGAGAGAGGGAAGGAGGGAGAGAGGAAGAAAGGAAGGAAGGAAGGAAAGAAGGAGGGAGGGAGGAAGGCAGGGAAGGAGGGAGGGAGGGAAGAAGAGAAAGAAAGAAAGAAATGCTAAGGTAATTAACTCCTAAAGAGAAAAGGTATATTTTGACTAAAGATTTTAAAGGCTTCAGAACATAGTTGTCTGACTCCATTACTTTGGGGCCTGGAAAAGCAAAACACGATGGCAGATAGCAGGAGCTTATCATGATTAGTGGGACAAGTCCACCTGATCTATGACCAGAAAGCAAATGAACTAGAGCAAGAAGAAGGGACAGGGGCTTCACAGTTACCTACATGGGCACACCTCCAATAACTGAACAACCTCCCACTAAGTCCCACCTCTTAAAAGTTCTGCCACCTCCCAATAGCACCAAGCCTCCAATGCATGGGACTTTTGAGTAAGCTTCAGACCCCAAATAGAGCACCAATCACCCAATTAAGTCCTGCAGGCAAGACAGTGTGAAAAAGAAGGGGATAAGTATAAAGCCTGAACGTTACTGAACAAGTGAAGCAGAATGAAAATCAGAGCAAGGGAATGTTGCATTCAACATGTAGCAGAATGTTGGTGGGTACTGGATGCCTTTGGCTGTGCTCAGCAGCCTACCACAGAGAAAGATGATTTTCAGCTCACAACTAGCCAAGCTGAGAGCCCGATGAGAGGAATACAGTTTTTCTAAGAAGCATTTGCATCAGGAGTATTTAATCAGAATTGAGTTGTTGAAAAGGGTGACATTGCTCAAGATAATATTGTATCCATAAATGAGTTTGTTAAATGGCAGCTCCTTTGTACAGCTACTTAAAGATAACAACAACAGCAAGAAGAAGAAGAAGAAAATGAAGCCAGGCTCTGGTGGCTCACTCCTGTAATCCTAGCCAGCCACTCAAGAGGCTGAGATCTGAGCATCATGGTTCAAAGCCAGCATGGGCAGAAAAATCCATGAGTCTCTTATCTCCAATTAATCATCAGAAAATCAGAAGTGGAGCCGTGGTTCAAAAAGAGCTCAGACCCTGAGTTCAGGCCCCACAATCAACAAAAGAAACACAAAAAAAAGCTTTTTTTAAAAAAACAAAAGAACATATAGCTTCACATTAAATAAATAAAAATACAAAAAAATTGAAGAAGAATGAAAACTAAAACACTTTTGCCTCAACTTCAAATAGAGGCAATTTTAAGTAGCAACGTGAAGGCCTAGAATTAGCAAGGAAGAAGCCTGTGTCCCCAAATCCCTGTCTCAATATCTCCTATCAAGGGTTTACTACCAGCCTGATGAAAGCTGTCAGCTTTCCTGGGATTACCACCAAAGCCTGCTGTCTGAGCTAACTTCAAAGTCACCATCTTTGTGATCAGAGCTGGGCAGAGCACAGGGGTCAGAGCATAAAAGATGTGGCTAAAGAATTCCGTGGTGACAAATCTTTGGCCCAGTTGCTTGCTCGTGGACTGATGGGCAGGAAATAGATTAGAAACCTACATAAGCATTGAGGGAATTCTACCCCAAGAAATAATATACTTTGCCTCCAAAACCTGAATCCATTCAAACCTTAGCAGCTCCCAGACCCCCAAACTTGAACCAACAGAAGGCATACTGCCTTCCCTAAAAGTAAACTTCCCAAAGACTCTAGAGGACGAAGACCAAAGGAGCAAAGGCTAGGGTTAAATAGGGAAAACCCCTCGCTCCCCAGGCACCTACCCTCTGCTTCACTCTGTTGCTCTTGTCCAGTGCCATGGGTCACCATTATAGATCCAACTGGACAGAGCATTGGGAACACAAGATAGCCCACTGGTCACTACCCTTCATGTCATTTCCTTTCTTTTTATTTTTCCTCTTCCAAAACTAAATTTATTCTTTGTACTTTTGAACAGGCAGCTAAAATGGTTATCATGTACAATGAGACCAATTGAAGTCGTGGTCATTGTATTTCTTGTTACTAAATGTACATGAGACTGGGGAAGGACAAAAGCTGTGGGTTCAGGTTGTAAGTCACCAACCAGGAGAAGGCACCCCAGCCAGAGGGAGGAGGCTACACAGCACCTGCCAATCAAGGCGTCTTATGTGGATGCTTGCTGAGTAGGAGTAAGGACTGTCTCCCTCTGGGAGCAGGCTACCTCTTGTCATATGAATGGGAAGAATAGTATGTGGGGATCAGACTGGCTGTCAGAGAGGTGGTTGATCTCAAAGTCTCCTCTGATTCACAAATAGAGGCATATGGCTTCTCAGCAGGAATATTCCATTTCTGTAAGTAACTTCAGACTAATGCTATGTAAGCTGATGTCATATATGCATCTTTTGGGGGAGTTTCCTTGGAAGGAAGGCTTGGGTCTTCTGTTAGCATCCCACCTTCATGCTGGATAGAAGGCAGAGGTAATATATGGTGTTAGAGTAGCTTTTCTGTGTCCTGGGAATGGAAGTAAAGGAAAGGGTGGGGGTCAGGGGGATGAGACTCTGATGACAGGAAACTCGGATTCCACAGCAGCTCCAGGCTGCTTTATGTATGGACATCTTCCTTTCCCTCCCTTCAGTGACTCACAGACTGAGTGAGGTGCCACCTCTCCCTAGCAACCCTTCCCAGAACATCTTCCTTTTCTACTCTCGTTTTTCTTCCAAGTGGCCTTTTTATATCCATCCCGCCCCCCCCCCTCTCCCCGGTCAGCTTTGTCATAGGTCATGATCAAATCACAGAGAACATACCGTTGACTCTGCCTCATCTTCAAATTTCAACAAGAGACACGGAAGGGCAGAGATGCACAGTGTCTGCCATTATCCCAGAGCAAGGTCCTAACAGCAGAATGTGGTCTAGAGCTCATCTCCCTCAGTCTCAGACTTCAACAAAACTCCCTTCAAAATGGTTATTGTTGGTAAGGGTCAGGCCTGTTCTTCTGCCCCTCCATAGCCCTAACAACACAAGCATTCGTCCAATGGAAACCCTGTTAGGCTGTAGGGTGCAAACTCTATCTTGCAGCTGAACTTGCTGAACAGCCATGCTGAGTGATAAAAGCAGTCTGGCCTTGGCTGCCCTCTTGTTTCGACTAGAGCTCGCAAAGCCAAGTTATAAAGTCTAACAGAAGCTTCCTTTGATTTAGGGCTGCTGGAGGAGAGCCCTGAGTTAGGAACAGCGATCGGAGCTGTTTACTTAAGTGAATGAATGGAACTTTAACAGAACAGCTAATAAACAAATCCTCCCAGAGGTCATAGCCAAAGCTCCCTGGGACCTGAGGTGTTGGTCCTGAAATCCAGCCAAAGAGACCAAGGCCCCTTGGCGGTCTCCAGGATCCCCAGGGGTTCTCCGGTATGGAATGCCATCTGAGAAGCCAGACCTGGAGGGAGCTTTATTTTGCCCACCCTGGAAGGAGGGACAGCCAAAGGACACAGCCAGATGGGAAAAGGCAGCATTCCATGGCACCAAGGTATCACAGCGAGGATGCTTTCCTCAGAACATGCCTCTGTTCCTCAAGACAGTCATATCTTTCCTGGAATCTTAAGGAGAAAAAAAAAAAAACCAACACATCAGACACAGATCAAGTAGCATTTTAGCTTCAATTCGTTTTTTGTGCTGATATGGGGGCTTGAACACAGTCTTCTCACTCAAGGATAGAGCTCTATCACTTGAGCCATTCCTTTACTTCTGGCTTTTTGGCCGATTAATTGCAGTGTCCTAGACTTTTCTATCAGGCTGGCTTTAGATCTCAGTCCTTAGATCTCAACCACTGGCACCTGACTACTTCTTAATCTCTGAGATTTGGCTTGTATTCCAGTTCACATATGAACGTATGGCTGACCATAGAATGGCAGCTGATCCTGAGGCCTCTATACTGCTCCCTTCTTAGGGAGTCCTCCTTCCACAGAGGAGTTTCAATTCAAGATGTCAGCTTATCAATACAAGGCGTCTTTATCAGCATTGTTCCTTCTATCATTCTCTTCCCATCTCTTCTAACCCCCCCCATCCCCTCAAGTGAAAAGTTTCCTTTTCACTTATGTGCATTGAACATGATGACTGAATTCACCCACATCCATCTGCTTCTCTTCCCTTAATCCTTAGTCTCCTCCCGCCCACCTTGTCAAAACTTGTTCCAGTTTCCTAATGCTCACTTTGTCAAACTATCAGTTAATTGTTCAAAGGAGCTAAATCATTGAAATACTCCCCATCACATACCATACTCTAGTGAATTTGGAGATATCTCTCTCTCTCTCTCTCTAATATGTATATATAAATTCATATAGCAGTGTATACATTTCCAAATGTGCTTATATTTTAGATATAACTTCCCTGTATGAAAGAAAACAAGTGCCCTTTGGCTCTCTGAGTTGGACTACCTTTACCATCAAATAAGTCTGGGCACAGCTCCTTTTCTCTGCCTCAAATGAGAGTATTTTAACACGCTGTAGAGTTGGTTTCCTGAGAGAGCTGATGGAGAAAGGCGGCCTAGGTCTGTTACTGTTTCCTGAAGCCATCAGAATTCTATCTGTGCTCCCTAAAGGAGACTTGGATGTCATTTGGTTTGGGGTTTGGCAAGATGGGTGCACTTCAGAGCCTTCTTCCACATTTCCTGCCTTTCAAAGCAAGGTAGGGAGTGCTGGCTGACGTCACGCTTGCTTATGACCGTCCCCAGCGGTGTATTTACTAAAGCTGTTTTTACTAATGGGCTGTTTACAGTCATTTCCCTTTCTCAGTTGGCCCTGGGGTACAATGAAAACAAAAAATGATACCCAGGGGTTTATCAATTTTTCTCCCTTATAAACTGTTAGTGCCTCTCAGCAGGAGAAGTTCACAATCCTCAATTCATAACTACTTTCAGCCAAATTTGTCAGCCAGGACTGACTCACGATGTGGAAAAAACCCAGCTCCTGCTGGCTGAGTCTGGTGCCCCTTGCTGGGACAGGCACCATCATGGATGAGACACTATAGCTCCTAAGACTCACGGGGCTGGGAGAAATGAGGACACTGTCCCCAAGTGGCTGTATGGAAACTCTAAACAGGCAGAGGAGGGCTCTTCCTCTTGCATACATTTCCTTAAGTTTCTGTTTAACTTTCTAAGGGGGGAAATCCCTGCCTGGTGATCTAACATTTTATACACAGGAAGTAGAAAACAGCCTACCAGCCAGAATGAGACTAAATGGGTAGGAACAGAGATGAGCTGGAGAAAAAAAGGGTATGCAGAATGCAAAGGTGATAGGACGGGTTTCTCCTGTCCTGTCCTGACAGGAAGAAGGTCATAGCCAACACCTATGAGAAGGAAACCGATGAGCTCATCAGCAAAGCCATGACCTCTAGGTGAGTGGAGGCCAACCCTACTCGCCAGAGATAACAAGTCTGGACATAAAAGCAAAAGCCTGCTTCCAAGAGGAAACCTCTCCTTCCCTTCCCTGCCATTGCTGTGATGGTATCCAGTGACAGCCTTGGCCTTCCTCTCCAGCATTGCCTACCATACTCCCTGGGCCCTTGCTGCTGGCTGCAGCCTGCAGCCTCTGAAGACTGCATTGTTGAGCAGACAGTAGGTTTTATCCAGTCTGGCTTCCAGTAGTGGTATCCCACCTGCATTAATATGCCTCTGAGACATCAAGTGCACCTCTCCTTCCAGAATTCAATTGTATCATTAAAAACGTGCACATCTCTAAGAGACCTGATGATTTTTTGAGTTTAAGAACCAACTGACAGAATGAGCCGGATACTATTTTGCACACATGTTTAGTGAATCAATGCATCTGGCCAAGCTAAATCAAATAGCAAATGCCTTTGTTTGTCTGCCTTAGAAACAATCATTACAGAAGTTGTGTGTGTGTGTGTGTGTGTGTGTGTGTGTGTGTGTGTGTGGTATACTCATGTGTGTAAATATTTCCAGAATTTTCCTTTATTTTTTTTCTTTTGGCAGTACAGGGGTTTGAACTCAAGAACTCACACTTTATAAGGTAGGTACTTGGCCAGTTGAGTTATACCCCACCCCTGTTTCCAGAAATATCCTAACCATTTACAAACATGACTGGGTACACTTTCCTTTCATTTACCTGTCTTTCAGTCAGGAAAACCCATGACTGTAGTCTACGTTTTGGTGTCCAAAATTCATATATTCCAGGAAGAAAGGTCCAAGAGACCTCATCTCTGATTAACCAGAGAAAAGCTGACATAGCAACATGATTGCAGTAGTAAAGCACCAGCCAAAAAAGTGAAGCTGAGTACACAAGTTCTAACCCCAGGATTAGGGGTGGAATTGGACAAAAGACATGGAAATTAAAAGTAAGACATTATAAAAATGGCATCAAGAATTGATGGCATAAGAAATGGTCCAAAGAGAATAAAAATTCTACAGATCCTTAAATCCACAGTTCATTCTTTTTAAAGACTAGTGAACTAGATGAGTCATTGGCAGGGATAACTGAAAAATAAACAGTAAGACATTTCGAAAACAAGAAAAACAATAGGATGAAAGTCCAAGGCATGAACATATTTAGCTCCACTTTGTGCCAACAAATTTGAAACCCTAAATGAAACAAATGGATTCCTAGAAGGAAATGGCTCGGGATCAAGTGTAAAACCTGAAGACATTAGTATCTATTCAGGAAATTGAAAAGGAAACCAAATATTACCACTGATTTCTCCAGCCCAAAGAATTTTATAGTTAAGTTCTACCAAGGCTTTAAGAAAACAGATCATGACATGCCGTTTAATATATTCTATAGCATAACAAAAGGCAGACAATTTCTCAATTCAATCTTCAAGGAAGGTCCATAAAAGTAAAAGTAGGCTGGTCGTCATACATAGGCATAAATGTCTTAAATAATAAATTAGCATGCCAAATCTAACCAAATAGCTTAGCTAATTGAAAGAGAAAAATTAATAAAACAAAAATATGTAGTTACTTAAATATATGCCAAAGAGAGGATCTGACAAAATCCAACAATCTTCTCATTAGAAATCCTTTTATCAGGGCTTGGAAGGGCTCAGTGGTAGAGTGCTTGCCTTGCATGCATGAGGCCCTGGGTTTGATTCCTCAGTACCACATAAGCAGAAAAAGCTGGAAGTGGCACCGTGGCTCAAGTGGGTAGAGCGCTAACCTTGAGCTGAAGAACTGAGGGACAGCACCCAGGCCCAGAGTTCAGGCCCTACAACCGACAAAAAAAAATCCTTTAATCATATTATTTTTATTGAAATAATATTACCAATTCTTACAGTGGATATTAATGCCGTAATACTAAGGAAAGTGTTATCTATCAGGAACAGGACAAAGATCTTGAAATATTATCCAATGGACTAAGGGAAGAAAAATAATAAGCTCTCTATACATCACCTTTACAATAAATTTTTTAACATTAAAAAATAAATTAAGACACCAGGTATTAGATTTGGGGCTCATCCTATAATCCAGTCTGACTTTTAACTTATATCAGAATTTTAACTTATATCAGAATTTTAACTTATATCAGAATTATTATTATAAAGGTGATATTCAGAGGGGTTACAGTTACATAAGTCAGGTAATAAATACATTCCTTTTTGACCAGTATCACCCCTCTCCTCATTCTTTCCCAGTTTTTCCCCTCCTGACTCTCTCCCCGCCTGCCAAGTTGTACAGTTAATTTCCAACATAGTGTCTAGTGAATTTCACTGTTGAATTGGTTCACCCTTTGCCCATGTTTCTGTGCTTCCCCTTCCCCTCCCCAAATCAGATAAACTTACATACAAGACAAAGGATACAGAAATCAAAAACAGTGAAAAAAAAGAAATAAACCAAAATGAACAAAGAGCCACAAACCGTGCAATACACACCTCTTGTTTCCATTTCTTAGAGCTCATTTCAATAAACATCATTTTATATGATCATATGCACATAGCTATTGAGCCCTTGTGATTCTCTCCTAAAAATATCTTCATTTGGTCTCACTGTGTGAATGCTTAGAGTCCTGTTTACTTAACCATGTCAAATTGTAATGTCTTTTACTAATAAATCCTTTTTTTTCTCTTTTTCTTTTTTGTCGGTCATGGGTCTTGAACTATGGGCCTGAGCGCTGTCCCTCAGCTCTTCAGCTCAAAGCTAGCGTCCTACCACTTGAGCTACAACACTACTTCCAGTTTTCTGGTGTTTTATTGGAGATAAGAGTTTCACGGACTTTCCTGCCCGGACTGGCTTTGAACCACAATCCTCAGATCTCAGCCTCCTGAGTAGCTAGTATTCTAGGCATGCTTCACCGGTGCCCAGCTCTCATAAATCCTTATATATCACCCTGCACCAGAATCAATTCCAAATGGATCAAAGACCTTAATGTAAGACCAGATACCCTGAAAATATTACAGGAAGGGATAGGGGAAGCACTGGGGCTCCTTGACACAGGTCAGAACTTCCTAAATAAAGATCCAGAATCACAACAAATGAAAGAAAGATTAGATAAATGGGATTGCAACAAACTGAAGAGTTTCTCCATGGCAGTGGACATAGCTAGCAAGATAAATAAAAGTCCTACAGGATGGGAGATCAACAGACAAGTGTCTCATATCTAAAATATTTTTAGAACTCAAAAAAGTAAACCCCTCCAAAAAATTCTCAAAGAAACCACAACCCAATTAATAAGTGGAACAAAGAGTTAAAGGGAAACTTCTCTGAAGAAGAAATAAGAATGGCCGGCAGACACATGAAGAGATGTTCAACATCTCTGTCTATAAAGGAAATGCATGGGGCTGGGAATGTGGCTTAGTGGTAGAGTGCTCGCCTAGTATGCATGAAGCCCTGGGTTCAATTCCTCAGTACCACATAAATAGAAAAAAACAAAAGTGACTCTGTGGCTCAAGCAGTAGAGTGCTAACTTTGAGCAAAAAAGAAGATCAAGGACAGTCCCAGGCCCTGAGTTCAAGCCCCAGGCCTGGCAAAAAAACAAACAAACAAATAAATAAGGGAAATGCAATCAGACATTGCTTGATGCAATTACTCAACTCAGCTTCTGTACAGAAGCAGCCATGAACATGAAAGAGACAAGCTTGTGTCCCCATAAACTTTGTTTACAAAAGTAGGCAGTGAGCCAGTTATGCCTAACAGTTATTAGTTGCCAACCCTTGGTCAAGGTTCCAAACTGAAGCCACATCCAAATCACAAAATGCCCATGGAATTGACATCAGAAAAGGAAATACATGTTAATAGTGGGTGGAATGCCCCATAAAAGAATACAGGACTCATAAAGATGATTTGTGCAGGTTAAAGCAAGATTGAGAGGTGACACTTCAATTCTAAGCAGCAATGATAATAGAAGAATGGCAGAGTTGACTTGAGAGGTTGGGGTTAGGGAGCCAAGGCTGAGGAGTCTGTGTGTGGTGTGAGACTTTTTCCTCCACAATGAAGAAGACCTGCACACCTTTAACAGAGAAGAGAGGTTAGGAAAGATAAGTGATTATACCACTAGGAAAAGTAGAAGACAAGACAAAGCATCCTTGAGATGCAGAAATGTTTTCCTGAATAACGCGTTGAATTTTAACTTTTCATTTAAAACGAGATAGGAGCTGGGTAACTGTATGTCATGTTTATAATTCCAGCTACATAGAAGACTGAGAATAGGAGGATAATGGGTTCAGGCCAGCCTGGGAAGAAAAATCTGCAAGATTCTGGCTCCACAGAGAGAAACTAGACACAAATTGGTGATCCCATCCATGATGCAAATCCAACTAGATGGAGAAAAGCTTGGACATGTAAGAGAAAGGGAGGCTGAGAACTTGTTCGACAAACAACCATTATAAAACACAACTGGAGATGTTAATACCACTGGCTCCATGATATACCAGTCTAGCAAGGCTCTGAATTCAAACTCTACTCAGAGAGAGAGGGTGGTGGTGAAATTTAAGCATTAGAATTCCAGATGAGAGATAAGGAAGCATGCTTCTCCTACAATGTATTATGGCTGCAAGAAAGCCAGGCTGCTCAGTCCCCAAGCAAAAACTATCTTAATTCAAGAGATCATGTGGCCTGCCACATGAGTGGACAGCATGCAAGACAGCAGAAGGCATTTATTCTTCCTGAGGGTCTGCCATCAAAGGATACACAGAGATAACTGATTTTCCTGAGTGGACCTGGATTTTTGCTCAAGATAAATGACTACACAAAGTAAGGCTTGATGATGAATGAATTGGGATTAGCATTGCAAGTGTGATGGAGAAATGCCCTCTACTCCTGATGCTTTCAAATCATTACTCTTGGTTAGCATCTGCCATGATTAATCATCCCACCCCTGTGTGTACTGAGAGAACATTGTTTGGATCAAAAAAATTGAGCATTCAGTCTATCTTCTATTCCATGTAGAAGCACAAATGTCTCTCTTGCTTCTGGGCCATCATTCTTGTTTTAACTAATTTGGGGATCATAGTGAAACCCCCAGAATTTCTACACAGAAATAGAGAGTAGCAAGGTATGGCCATCCAATGAAGAAAAATGGTTACTGGGATGAGTGTATATTGAAGATTCCTTTGTACTTAAGTTTTATATTTATTCAAGTAGCTTTGGGTGACAGAGGTCATAAAAAATAGATTCATCTCTGGTAAGCTGCCCTTGGATGCCAATAGTGTCTTTCAAGTATCTTATACATAACAGTTTCAATTAAGTATGCTAGCATTTTACTCAAATGTCTTCCACATATCAAGGACATAGAAAACATAGTCACACCTCATGACTGTCTCTTGTAGAGTTGCTACACATGGAAAATGTCTCTTGATGAGTTCTGGTGATCATTGCTTCACATGGATGGTGGATTCTATTTTCTGGTATTGCTGGGGATGGGAATGTTGTTCTGGACCAGGTACTCAGGCATAGCTGAGCTGCTCAGCTGGGTAGGGAAAAGGAGCATGTTAGGGACTGAGCTGTCATGCCAAAGATTCATGTTGAAGTTCTAACCCCCATGTGCCTGCACCAAGAGTTTCATTGCAAGGAGCTAATTAGGGTTAAATAAAACCATAAGGATAGAGCCTTGGTTTGATAAAAAATGAACAGCCTTCTTATAAGAGAGACCCAGCCGGGTGCAGGTGGCTCATGCCTGTAACCCAAGCTACTCAGGAGGCTGAGATCTGAGGATTGCAGTTCAAAGCCAACCTGGGCAGCAAAGTCCATGAGAGTCTTATCTCCAATAAGCCACCAGAAAACCAGGAGTGGCGCTGTGGCTCAAGTGGTAAAGAACTCACCTTGGGCTGAAAAGCTCAGGGACAGCGCCCAAGCCCAGAGTTCAAGCCCCATGGCTGACCAAAAAAAAAAAATAGGAGAAGCAGGAGGAAGAGAGGGAGAAGGAGGAGGAGGTGGAAGAAGAGAAGGAAGAAGAGGAGGAAGAGGAGGAGGAGGAGCAAGAGGAGGAGGAGGAGGAGGAAGGACCCAAAAGTATGTTGATGGGACAACAAAAAGAATTCTCACATTGCTTACAAAACACACACACACACACACACACACACACACACACACACACACACACACACACACACACATATCTGGTGACACCCTTGAAAACAGATGTTGGAGTACAGATAAACCTTAAGGATGCTTAAATCTACTCCCTTTGGATGTACAATGTAATCTCTGTGCTGCAAATACAGTGACCTGAGCCACAAAAGATATGTGCTCCCAGCATGACAGGGCTGAGAGGAGGTGGAGAAAGTAAGCAATGTGTACCTGTGTGCTCTTGTGAATCAATGAGGGTGACATTTAGTGGCCACTTCAGGAAGCAGAGGGAAATAAAAGCTAACAGAAGAAATGCCAGAAATATAAGGAAACAATTAAAGAGGCTTGTCAATTCACCTTTACAGTAGCACTTAAACAGAAGTGGATTGAAGGAAATAAATGTGTCAACCAATATTTGGTGTTGCCACAAAAATGGCAATGTCATAGAGTTCAGCCTGGTATGTTTAGTGTCTTATTTTTTTCTAACTGTATTAAAACGTCTAGGACGTGGGCATGGTGGTGTAGTTCAGTGGTGGGCAACTTACCTAGCACACACGAGGCTCTGGGCTCCATCCAGGTACTGTAAATCTAAAAAATAATGATAAAAATAAATAAAGATCTAGAATGATCATATTGTTATCTTATCTCTAGAGGCTGGTATATACTAGAGTCAATGTACAGGAGTCAGAATTCAGTTGAGAGAAATGAATGTATATCAGAAAATGTGGATTCATGTCAGCTCTGATGGTCAGTTTGGACAGGTCATTTTTGATCTGAGCCATGTCCCTCCTTTGCATAGCGGGGATGGTTCAGCATGGTTCCCATCAGTCTGGCAATGATCAAACAGCATTATATAGAATCCATAACAAGCGCTGGAACTTACTGTAGTTTGCAGCCTAAATTCAGTCACTATAGATTCTGTCCAGAGGAGCTAACACTGAAATGAGAAAAACACTACCAAGAAAACTGAACCCCATTGTCCTGTTTCACAGAAAAAAAATAAAACTTGAAAGGAATCTACCTCAGGTCATGTCTAGGATGTGTATCTGAAACTTCTGCATAGTATTTTCTTCCCAGAACTTCCCAGATCATTAACCTCTTCATTCTACACTACTTAATTAAGCCTTTAAAAAAAACTGGTCTATTTCCATGCTCAACTAAAAATGTTGTGACCCTTAGAAGCTTTTAAGAGTCAGGTATGTGTGTGTGTGTATGTATGTGTGTGTGTGTAGCATGTATGTATGTATGTATGTATGTATGTATGTATGTGTGTGTGTATGTATGTATGTGTTGGTACTGGGGCTTGAACTCAAGGCCTGAGCACTGTCTTTTAACTTTTTTACTCAAGACTGATACTTTACTACTGTATCCCAGCTCCAATTTTAGCTTTTGGGTGTTTAATTGGAGATAAGAATCTCTGGGCTGGCTTTGAACCTCAGAGTTCAGCCTCCAGAGTAGCTAGGTTTACAGATGTGAGCCACCAGTGCCTGGCCTGAGTCAGATTTTTTTCTTTGCTTTCCTCTTGTTTTGTTGTTTTGTGCTGGTCCTGGAGCTTGAACTGGACACTGTCACTGCACCTTTCTTTCCCCTCAAGGCTAGCCCTCTACCGCAGGAGCCACAGCTCTATGTTGAGCTTTTGGGTGGTCAATTGAAAGTGTTTCATGGACTTCCCTGCCCAGAATGTCTTTAAGCCACAATCCTCAGATCTCAGTCTCCTGAATAGCTAGGATTACAGGCGTAACTTACCGCACCCAGCCATGAGTCAGATTTTTGAAGGTGATGTATTCTACCATCTGCTCTCTAAGGCTAAGGATGATTCCAGGAAATTTGTCTTTTCCATCCACTACAATGCCAAAGATCCCCTGGCCCCTTTCTGCTGTCTAGCCTAATGTTTTTTGACTCAATTCTAAAGAATCCTTTCTACCTCTGTTTTATTAAAATCATTTTATCATATTACAACATTTCAAGAAGACACTCATTGTAACAGGAAAATAAATAGACCCAATCTATTTCATATCATCCAAGTCCTTAAATGATGAAGTTATGAAATACCAATTTCTTTTTTCTTCCTGTTCGTCATTGGGCAGAAAGATTATGGATGCTAATTGAGGCTCCTTTCATTTTTTTTCTCTGCTATTGATGTGGGGTTTTAGCTGATGTGGAATGAAACATATCATTTGTGAAGGGAGATTACTTTTACAAATTAAACCAATGTATCTTACTGAGTTCTATTTCCAGAAATGTAACCTTATTACACTTCATAATTAAAAATGAGAGCAATGAAGACATGCTAGCCAACATACCTTCTAATAATGCCTGCTGGATCTGAATTCAGTTTGGTTTTGATGGTTAAAAGCTCCTCAGGTATCCTGTGGGGACGAGGAGGGAAAGTTCCCATTGTATCTGTTATCCCTGCCATTCCCAAGGAGACAGGAGAGGTGAGTCTCTGTGTGCTCCTAGCAAATAAACAACTCCAGAGGATTCTTGTTGGTGCAGTGAGAGGGAGAAATCCAATTTTCAACATGGCGATGTGACCAACGATGAAGAAGGAAAGAGAGGCGTGGATAGGAGAGGAAGGTGGTAGGCAAGCAGGTTTGCTCTCCTGGCTCATTTGAAACTGGAAGAATGAGTGGGAAAGTGGAGAAAAGGGGCCCTAGTTGAGGGGGCATGTGGGCTGGTACAGGGTAAGGCCAGCAGAAGGAACCACAGTGGAAGGTCATGAGTGATCCAGGCCCAGGGAAGGGCATATTGTGCTAGAAAGTTCTGAGTAAAGACGTAAGAAGCTTGTAGTGTTGGGTAAGTGTTCAAAGCCAGAGAAAGGGCAGAGTTGGATGGATGAATGGAAGGAGACACATGTGAAAAAAATAAGGTTTGGATTTTGAGACAAAGCAAAATTCTGTGTGTGTGTGTGTGTGTGTGTGTGTGTGTGTGTGTAGTGTTGATACTGGGGCTTGAATTTAGAGCCTCCCGCTGTCTCTTGGCTTTGACACTCAAGGCTGGCCCTCTACCACTTGAACAGCATCCCAGCGTTTGTCTTTGTCCTGGCTAACTGGAGATAAGCGTATCACAGACTTTTCCGTCAGGGCTGGCCTCTAACTCTCATCCTCAGATCTTAGCCTCTTGAGTAGCTAGGATTACAGACATGAACCACCAGTGCCCAGGTAAACACATAGTTTCATATTTTCTCCTAGAAAGGCTTCCTTCATGTTGAAAGCCTAAGGATTATAATTAGAATAATTCTAAACACTGGTGCATTTAGATAGCAGGAGTTATAAGAGTGCCAATAGATGTCCCTCAAAGCTACAGAGGGTTTAGACTGGGGAAATTGGGGGGAGGGGAAGATTCTAAACCAAGTCTTCTATCCTCAGAGTGCTGCTGGGTAACGCTCTGGGATATTTTCTCTGTCCACAGGTGCCCTCCATTTATGATTTCTCCTGGTAAGAGTAGTTAAAATGATTCTCTTCTTCTGTGTCCACCTGGACTGGAACCCAGGGGGAAAAATGCATATATGTGTATATATATATATGTGTGTGTGTGTGTATATATATAAATATATAATATGTATCAGTAAATAGCTACTAGAATCTCACCTTTCTTGTTTTGCTCTGCAGGAAAGGATGAATTGCTCAATCTGGTTCATATGTGGAATCTAGATTTAAAATGATAATGATAGTAATAATAATCATAATAAATAATCATAATAATGGGACATGAGCATAAAAGGATTGCCTAGGTGGGAATCAGATCAGCAGAAGGCAGAGGAGAAAGGAAAGGGTACTTGAGAGTAAACAGGATTGAAATTTTTATATATATGTACACACACATATATCTATGTGTGTATACCCACACATACATATACACACATATATACATAGATACATACACATACACACTTATATATACATATACACACAAACATAAGTACATATACATACATACAAACATATATGCTTGTGTATTTTATATGGTCTATCTTTAATGAGCACTAGACTCTCCAGAACAGCATGTTAGCACAGTTGACTATGATCTCTTATTTCTGATTTGGCAAGTCAAATCTGAGACTGCTTTAGAGTTTCCCAGTAACACTGATGCTGCCGGTTGATTCCTTGGAGAGAGAGTTAATTTTCTAGATTTTTTTTTGTTGTTGTTGTTATTGTTGTTTTTTGAGGCTCAGTTGTTTTCGTTTTTTTTTTTGTGAAATACCTCAGGATATAAAAAATCTCTTCTTGCTTGATTCAATCTGTTAGTCTATCTTTTTTTTTTTTTTTTGTCGGTCATAGGGCTTGAACTCTGGGCCTGGGTGCTGTCCCTCAGCTCTTCAGCTCAAGACAAGCGCTCTACCACTTGAGCTACAGCACCACTTCCAGTTTTCTAGTGGTTTGTTGGAGATAAGAGTTTCACGGACTTTCCTGCCCCGGCTGGCTTTGAACCGTGATCCTCAGATCTCAAACTCCTGAGTAGCTAGGATTACAGGCATGAGCCACCAGCGGCACCCAGCTGTTAGTCTGTCTTATGTTTCCATAACAGAGCCCCACCAATGGAGTAATTTATAATGAGCAGAAATGCCCTCAGCTCCTGAATCTGAGGCTGGGAAGCACAGGCCATGATGTCAGCACAAAGCAGAGGCCTCCTTACCACATGTTCCTGCAGAAGCAGGAGGCAGGTCAACCCAGCACATATGTGTGTGTGTGTGTGTGTGTGTGTGTGTGTGTGTGTGCACGTGCATGTACAAGGGAAATCACTATTCTCTGTTATTGTATTCTATCTATGCCCCCAGCTGGTAGAGCTAGTACGAGGGTGCCCACCTACATTGATGGCAAACCTTCCTCATTCCTTCCAGCTCCCAAGCCAATCCCATCTGGAATTACTATCATTCCCTTCTCCTCAGCAAGAATGAACTACCAGTTCTCAACTGACCCCAGCTATGCTGGCATGTCGAGTGACCCATCATGATGGAGTTTTTGTAACCTTGTATATTATTTTGTGAGGCGATGCTATCTTCTACTTGAAGAGTATATCATTTTAAACTTTCAGAGAGGGGCTGGGAATGTGGCTTAGTGGTAGAGTGCTTGCCTAGCATGCATGAAGCCGTGAGTTGGATTCCTTAGCACCACATACACAGCAAAAGCTGGAAATGGTACTGTGGCTCAAGTAGTAGATGCTAGCCTTGAGCAAAAGAAGCTCAGGGACAGTGCCCAGGCCCTGAGTTCAAGCCCCAAAACTGGCCAAACAAACAAACAAATAAATAAATGAGCTTTCAGAGAGGATCCAAAGGTACTTTGTGTAGGCCAGATAGAGTCTAACTTTCAGAAGAGGATGAAAGCTTAGAAGGGAAGGGAAACAGAGCCACTCTTTGGCATGAGTTATAGAGGAGTATAACTCAACAACAACTGACCAGATCAGGTTTGAGCAAGGGGAATTTAAAAACAGTCCTGGCTAGGGTGGAGGAGCACCATTATGCAGTCCCCTCAGGAGCAGAGGCTACTCACTTTACTGGGGTGTCTCCCAGACTAGGCCCACATTGTTAGGGTTGCCACTGTGAAACGGACCTGTGCTTTTGTAGCAAGATAGACTCAGATTGTACCACCACACTGCCATTTCAGCTATGTGACCTTGGGTATATTACTCAACCATTCTGAGCTCCAGTGACCTCATGTGTTAAATGACTTTGATAACAGGTTTGTAATCACAATGATGGAAAAACCATGCAAAATGCCATCTGTCATTTCTAGACCATTTCTGGGAAGTGGGTAAATCACCATTGTCATGATTAGGGAGCCGGGGAGGGAGGGGTACAACAGAGTGGATGTGAAGGAGAAGTAGTTATGGATTATAAACGAGTTAAAAGTGGTGACCAGGCAAGGACAATAATGTGCTGGAGGGGGCTTTAATCATGCCCTCCCCCTGTACTGTGAGCCCTTCTGTAGGGAGAGGTCTGTGCAGGGCCACAGTTTTTCTTGTAACTCTTAACACATGGCTGGATCTTCCTACCTTCTCAGTTCATTTCTCTATACTTGGAGACTCCAATCCTTGGCCAAAATACAAGATGACCAAAACTTTTTCAGACTGGCACAATCAAGTCTTCTAAGAAGAAAGACCTGGAATGCCTTGGCTACCCCGGTCAAATCCCAATGTGTGCTCGCATGCGTGCATACACACACACACACACACACACCATACCACATCATACACCACACTACATACACCATAGATCACACCACACACACATACCACAGACACACCACACACCACATCACATACATACCACATGCCACACATACACCATACACTATACCACACACACATGCAACATGCAACTTACATACACACCACACACATACTTAAAACACATCACACCACACACACATTTTCTCTCTCTCTCTCTCTCTCTCTCTCTCTCTCTGTCACACACACACACACATACACACACACACACACACACACCAACCTTGTTTTCAGCATCTTGAGCAGGGCAGCAATGGGTCCTCAGTGAAGAGAATTGTTCCATCCTGTTCCTCAATCTTCTTGCCAATGTGGGAAGTCATCTGGGCCTCATCGTCTGGACCACACCAGCTGAGACCTACCAGGTTTAGTAAGAAGATACCGGGCGCTGGTGGCTCATGCCTGTAATCCTAGCTACTCAGGAGGCTGAGATCTGAGGATTGCGGTTCAAAGTCAGCCCGGGCAGGAGAGACCATGAGACTCCTATATCCAATAAAAACCACCACAAAACCGGAAGTGGCGCTGTAGCTCAAGTGGTAGAGCGCTCACCTTGAGCTGAAGAGCTGAGGGACAGCGCCCAGGCCCAGAGTTCAAGCCCCATGACCGACAAAAAAAAAAAAAAGAAGGTAATCAGGTTGAAGGTAATCAGGTTGATTTTTAAGGAGTAAACTCGCGAGCAATTTGGCAGCTTTTTAAAGTGGACGCTCTATAAGGCTGAATACACCTAGAACTGTGGTCTCGGTGGAGACATCACTGCTCAGAGCTCTCAAAGAAGGCCTGCCTTCCTTCCAACATTGTTCATGGGTGCATTTGCTGTGAGTGGATTTGAAGTGAAGATCTCTTCATTGGCGAGCCTGAAAGACAGGACAGTGACCAGGCAGTTTTAATGCACAGTGGATGATGTTCAGGAGACTGGTGTTTCTAGGCATGGATCAGAAGACCCCGAGCCTTCCTTTCAAGGAAACTCCCCCAAAGATGCATGTAGGACATCAGCTTACATAGCATTAGTCAGAAACTGATGGTGAGGGAAACCAGAAATTCATGTGACCATAGCAGCTTTCACAATTACTTTTCCTTCCCCAGTGTAAGCCAACTGTTAGCAGGTACTTTCCACATATTGTCTTGTCGGATCTTCACAACAATCCTGTGATCAAAGTTTGTAGACCAGGAAACAGAGTCCAGATGTAGAGTAATCCTTTTTTCTGCTTCTGAGAGATAATGAGTGACAGAGTCAGAATCAAGCTAAAAGGCATCTAACTCCCAAGTATCTATCCATGAGGACTCATCTAACTAGATTCTGCTCTCAGCCAGACCTATGTCCATGTGACCAGATTCCTGAGAGCTCCATGCCTCTCCTCATTCTCTCTCGCTTGTGTCTCTCCTGGAGCTCTGCATCTTCCCACCTTTTAACACATGGACCCATGGATTTGCCGAAGACAGAAAGACCTTCAAACCAGCACTGTTTTAAGACAAACAAACATACAAACAAGAGATTTCAATAGTGTTAAAGTAGCAAACTATCTCTCCCCAGAGATCCCCCAAAAGGGATGGGAAAGTAATCAAAACATATAATAGACAGTCACAAAACTGTGATGCATTAAAAATCTAAAAGTCACAGTGTAGTCAATTCATGTCATGCTCTATCAAGTCATTGTGAACACTGAATTAGCAGGTACCGAACTGCTGGAACACGCAGGACTGGGTTTCTGCCAGCTCCTGGTCACATCATTGTCACCAACTAATAAATTTATAACCTTGCTTCATCCATGTTTCTGTTGGAAGTATCCTTATTTAATATAGATTGATGATCTATAAACATTGAACTGTTAACAGCACTGAGAGCCGAGTGCTGGTGGCTCATGCCTGTAATCCTAGCTACTCAGGAGGCTGAGATCTGAGGATCACTGTTGGAAGCCAGCTTGGGCAAGAAAAGCCACGAAACTCTTATCTCCAATTAATCACCAGAAAACCGGAAGTGGTTCTGTGACTCAAGTGGTATAGTGCTGGCCTTGAGCTGAAGAGCTCAGGGACAGCACCCAGGCCCAGAGTTCAAGCCCCATGACCGACCAAACAAACAAACAAAATAGCACTGAGAGTCATACCACATGGAGATTATCCACACATACTTCTTTTCTCTGAAACACACAGGAATTTTTTTTTAAGAGCACTAATAAGTCCTGCATTGTTTCTTTGGTGGCTATTTTAAATAACAATATCTCCAGTAAAAGGCTTAGAAATGTAAAAGCAGGGGCCTTGGATAAATGTGTTGTTTGTAGTAAAAGAACCCAAAGCAAGAAAGACAGAAGTAGATGTGCAAGGACTCAGATAAGACAGTGAGCTAACAAAAGGGAATGAAATACAAACTAAAAATTGTGAAGAATTCATATAAATGCATGATGTCACATTAGAAGGTACATATAAAGGAACAATTACTGTTGTGAATATGGTAAAGGGAACAGAAATGGGGAAAGCAAAGAAATGAAATAAAATTAAGTTTGAAAAAATGTCAGGGAAAGCAATGAAGAAGAAAGAAATGATACATCCCACAAATAATTGGTATCTCTGAAGAAAAGAACCACAAGTAGAACCACATCAGATAATTAGAAATAAGTGGTAGAAAAGCAGGACCAAAAGTCTGATAGGATTGTAGGACTAAGATGAAAACCACAGCAAGTAATAGTTCAGATAAAATGTAAACATTAAAACTCCTAAGAATACAGAAATGGAAACCATAGCAAAATTCAAAGACAAAGCCAAAAGAGCTGGGAAATATCCTGACATCTATAGAAGGGGAGGTAAAATAATACCTAAGACAATTAGTCAAGTCATTGAGATATGAGTATATTAATCACAAGTTAAACAATGAGAAAATAATGAGGTCAACTAAAATTGAGTAGCAGGAGTTAAGGAAAAGTCATGCAAAAAGTGCAACAAGCAGGTTTGGGTTGATATATGTGTCTACATAAATGGCTAGTTGCTACTTGTAAGTGTGCAATATGTATCTTTACTCAAATATAAAAAGTTCCAAATTAACAAAACATATACCCATCAATACAAAACATAATAGTTTTTTTTTTCATCAAAAAGCTGAGAAATACAGGATGAACAATTGTAACAATGACATGTTCAAGACACTATGTTTAAAATGAACTTTACAATTTTGGTGGGGAGAGGGAGGAGTTGCGGAGGTGGGTAGTAAAGGGATGGTAGGGGAAAAAAAGGAGGAGGGTAACAATGTTCCATAGGAAATGGACTCATTACCTTGCTCATGTAACTGTAAGCCCTCTCTACAGTATCTTTACAATAAAACATATATTATAAAGCTAAGAAAATACTGCTTTACAGAAAATAGAACAGAACTAAGAACAAACTTATTTATGATGCTATAAACAAGCTATACTTACAAACAAATAGAAGCCCTGAGCCCAAAGCAAAGCCCAAATTTTACTGTAAAAAGGAACAAATCCCAAACAAAATGATCCAGAAAGGTTGAAAAAGGTAGAGATGGGCAAAGAATACACAAAAAAAGAACTGGTTCAAGTCTTTGTATGAGACAAAGTTAACCTCTGCACAAAGACATCACTGAGTCAGAAAAAGACATTTTTCAATAGCATGTATCACCATGAAGATCTAATCATTGTGGACAACTGTCAGATGACAGCATTATAGCTAGTAAAGGAAGTGAACAGAGAGAGCTAGATAAATAGATACACACCAGTGTGGGAGGCTTTATTTGGCTTCCCTCACTCCACAAAGGAGGGAGTAGAAATTAAAATCTCCAAAGATAAACCCAGCAAAGGAGCATAGCAATGACTGATATATGGTTACCTGTACACTCTAAAAAGAGAAAATAAATGCTCACTGTAATTGGTTATATATTCTTGGTTTAAAACATATCTGATAATTGGACCAGAAAATAAGCCTCAATAAAAATCCCCAAGAAGAAAGTTCAGGAATATTTACATCAACACAAAGTAGTGACCAAGCTAGTGATATTAAAAAAAAAAACCTTAAAAATAAAATAAACCTCAATTATTTGGAAACTTGAAAAGTTTTGAGCTGATTACAAGTAGCTAGATCCACACAGATAAAAATGGTCTACATAACAGAAACCATGTGGCCCAGACAAAGTAAAAAATCAGAGGACAATCTTTAACATGTGTATTAATAGATTAGAGGAAAAAGGAAATAACTTAAATAGCCAATCTGATATCTCTGAGAAAATAAAAAAATCAGAATCAACCAACCAGTGAAAAGAACAAGGAAGACAGAAAAATGCCCACCTCCACTAAAGCAAATTTCACATTAATCAAAGATGTGAGCATGATCAAGATATATCACGTACAATTTACTTCATTCTTCTTGAAGAAAGAACATTTCACATGAGAAAAAAAACACTAAAGCACATGACTAATAAGATTATTCTCTTAAATGCTATACTGGAAAACATTCATACTGAAGTCCCAAAGCTGAATATTGGGGCAAGGGGGTGTGGCTTAAGTCATAAGGGATCTGGTTCTATTGTGGGCGTGGCCCCATGGTAGGGGTATGCTTCATGCTTAAGTAGTAGGGAGGCAGTGGTTCAGGCCTGAGGAATGGCTTAAATGATAGGGCACTTGCCTAGCATGCACAAGTACCCAAACGCAATCCTCAGAACTACCGAAAAATAAAAAGACTGAAGAGCTAAATCAAACCTAAATAATAAGAACAACGCTAAAGGAATCATGGTGCCTGATTTCTAAATAAACTACAAATCTATACTAACGATAACAGATTAAAAGCAGATACATAGATGAACAGAATAGAATAGATGGCCTACAAATAAACCAAAACATCACTACCCATTTATTTCTTGACAAAGGGGGCCAAACATCACATATTGGAATAAAGTATTTTTTAACAAATGATGTTGGGGAAACTGAATATCTGCATGTCATAGGCAGAAACTAGGCATCTGTCTCCTGTACAAATAACTGGAAATGACTCAGAGACTTTAAGGCCTGCAATTTTGAAAGTCCTATTAAGAGACATCAGAGAACACAGAGATGCGCACCGGGAAGGACTTTCCAAATGCGGCTCTAATTACTCAGGAAGTAACCACAAGAATTGACAAATGGGATTGTTTCCAATTGAAAACTTCTGCACAGTGAAGGAAACAATTGACGCTGTGAAGTGACAGCCTACAGCATGAGAGGGAACTCACAAACAAGAAGTGAGGAAGGGTAGACAGCAAAGGACAGTGGGAGGAAATAGTCTCCAAAATCACACATTTGTCTCTATTCCCCCACTCTACCAGTACCAACCTATGTGACTTACAGCAGACAGTAGCATCTACCCTTCTTGCTTGGGTTTTGGGAGAATTGCCAAGCAACAGGATTTAAAATGGAAGCCACATAGAAGGTACATGGTAGGTGGTGAGTGTCCATCTGGGCAGATTTCAAAATATTGCATGATTTCTCTTACATGCAGAATTTTAAAACTTTAAGAGGAGACTTTAAGAGGAGACACCTAGTGGAAGGTCTTCCATCACTAGAGCCCTACCCCTTTTTCTTCCTCTAATCCTGTCCCCTTCATGAGGTGAGAAACTTCCTCCCCAGAGTGTACCCGCCATGATGTTCTTCCTTGTCACAGGCCCAAAAACAATGGGGCCAGCAGTGCATGGACTCCAATCTCCAGAACGGTGAGCCCTATCAAACTCTTTTTCTTTTGGAGTTGGTTATCTCCAGTATTTGTTGCGGAAGTCAAAAGCTGACTAAATGAATGGCTGATCACCTATGCCAAATATGGTGGAGACCCGGTTAATGGTAGTACATTGCAGTGTACATTGAAAAATTGCATGATTTAAATGCTCTCACCACAAGGAGGTACTAGATATGTGTGCTGATGGATTTTGTGACACACATGATTGAATCACCCTACAAAATACTCAACATCTCATTATATCCCATGACTATGTACCATTATCAAGTTAAAATTTTTTTAATGTTTAGAAATGTAAAGAACTTAACTTAAATAATAAATTAAAACTTAAATAACTTAAATAAAGCTCAGAGAAGCCCTAGAAGAGCATTGGAGATTGGATGCAGTTCATTGATGAGAGCTCCTGTCTAACAGGTATGAAGTCTGGGGTTCCATTCCCCAGAACTAAAGAGTGTATTGAGAGGGGTAAAGTGTACAATGTCTGAAAGAGAGCAGTACTCTCTTGAACAGGAACAATCACTCGCAACACAAAGTGTCATGATCACATACAAAGGGAGATGTGGAGAGACCAATTCTCCTAGTTGTTCCCCTGTAGACAGGACTCACTCATTTCGCCCACAGCCTGAAGCTGCTGAGCAGAAGGGCAGTGTGCCACCTCTGTCTCTGGAGTCTGTTTCCTTCCTGAGGACTTACACTACCCAGGAATTCATCTACTTACAGAATACTATCTGGATCTTGGCATTCTGAGATGTACAGAGAAGATGAGGGGAGAAAAGAGGAGTGGCCATCCATCGGAACTCCTACAAGTACCCAGTGCATGTCCTCTTTTAATATTCCAAACACTGGCAGGCAGAGTGTAAGGGATCTGATTAATGAACAAGTAAAACAGTGCTAAACCAGGTAAAGACACGTAAGTAGAGAAAGGTTCAGGTTTTGTTTGCTCAAGTTGGCTGTCTATATTCTCTTTAATATACCATATGATATTTCTTCTCCTTTTCCCATGCCAGGAGAAGACAGTTCTCCTATCTTGGATATGATATAACTGACCTTTAATTATTTAACAAATAGTGTCAATGAGGAGGCATGCAGATTTTTTTCTTATTCTTTTGGTGATAAACCTTTCACACATGCTTTAAAAAAAACTTTCCTGAGAAGAGATTCCTAAATGTAGAATTTTATAATGAACATTTTTCCTTAGGGTTCTCCAGAGAAACAGAAATAACAGGATATATGGAAATAGATAACAGGGGATTTATTGTGGGAATTGGTTATAGTAAGCAAAGACTCCCATAATTTGTTGTCTACCAGCTGGAGAACCAGTAAAGAAGGCAGTGTTGTTCAGGTCAAGTCTGAGGGACTAAAAATCAGGGAAATCAAAGTAGTAACTCTCAGCCTGTGTCTAAAGACCTGAGAGCTAACATGGGTCCTGATCCAAGTCTTGACTGTGAAGCCTAAGGAACCAGAATCTCCAGTGGCTGAGCTCAGGAAAAAAATGGATGGCCCCATTTAAGAAGTAAGAATAAATTCACTATCCTCCACCCTTTTGTTCTATCTGGGCCCTCAACAGACTGGATAGCGTTGGCACACATGGGAAAGAACATTACTTAGCCTCTTGTCCAATGCCAGTGTCACATTCAGGAAATAACAAAAACAAAAAACTTACAAAATTAGCAGCTATTTGGGCATCTTCTGACCCAGTCAAGTTTACACATTAAAATTAACTATTATAACTACCTAGTTTTCATTTTCCAATACTATTATTGCTCCTTTTAGCAACTGGAATTGTACTTGATAGAAAGCCAAGGGTACAAGTGATACTTCCTTTCAACATCTTAAGCTAGACAAAAACCGTTTGCTTTTTGACATGACTTCATTCCCATAAACCTCTTTTAATATCTTAAAATGTATTAATATGTTGAATATCATATGAAATTTCATATTACTTATTTTAGAAAAAAACAAATTTTCTCATTTTTCTGCCAGCACAACTGTCAACAAGGAGTTATTTGTCTAAGCTTAGGAAAAAACTACTTTTGAAAGTTGAAAGGCATGAGAGTTCAAATTACAGGATTTTTTCCTTCTACATGTGTCTGCAACATACACTTCATTTTTGTTAGTCTTGTGAAAACCTTCACACTCAAAGGATGTTCTTAAGCCCTTTAAAGACAGGACTTCTGTGAACTTGGCTCTATATTCCTTGCTCTTCTCCACCCAAAAGCAATTCAGTTCTCAGCATGACACCGAATCATGTAGTCCCTGCCGATATGTCCATGGAAGCTACTCCATGGAATGGCACAATCTGATATTTCTTTTGAATTTCTTACCTTGTCCAGTATAGACTCACAAGGTCATTAACTCCTGGTTTAAAACTCTTAATAACCAGGGCCTACCACAAGACCAATCACCTAATGTCAAATATAAGAGATCTTTTAAAAAATAGAAATCCAATGGGTGCCGATGGCTCATGCCTATAATCCTCGCTATTCTAGAGTCCGAGATTTGAAGATTTCAGTTGAAAGCCAACCTGTGAGATGCTTATCTCCAGTCAAACCACCAGAAGCTGTGGCTCAAGTGGTTGAGTTCTAACCTTGATTTAAAAAAAGATAAAGTCCAGAGCCCAGGCCTTAAGTTAAAGTCCCAGGGCTGGTGCGCACACACACACACACACACACACACACACACACACACACACACGTGTGCACACACACATGCACACACAAATTAAAATAAGAATCCTATCATCTTTCCTTACTGCATAAAGCCCTGTGGTGATTACCCCATTACTCTTGGAATAAGTACATTCTTCCCTATGTAGCCACGTAAGAATGGATTTTTGTCGATTGTGGGGCTTGAACTCAAGGCCTGGGTGCTGCCCCTGAGCTCTTTTGCTCAAGGCTAGTGTTCTACCACTTTGAGCTACAGTTTTACTTGCAGTTTTTGAGTGGTTAATTTGAGATAAGAGTCTATGGGGACTTTTCTGCCTCAGCTGGCTTTGAACAGCAATCCTCGATCTCAGCCTCCTGAGTAGCTAGGATTACAGGTGTGAGCCACTAGTGCCTGGCTGGAGAATTCTTTTGTTTTTGACAACATGTTCATTCTGCTCTGGGCTACCTATCACTCTCCTAAAATAATTGTCACTGGTCTTATTTCAGTTTCTTGACCAAGTCAGGTGTTATCCTATGCCAAAGGTTTAAATCTGCTTGCAAGGAACTCTGACATACTTCTCTGTTAAATTAAACCATACCTCATCTTTCTACTCCTGTTGGCTCATCAGAGAAGCCTGCTCCACCCTCACGTGGGTGGTGCAATTTCCCCATCACACACTCCCATAACCCTGTGTGAGTCTCCTTTGCAGGCTTGTCTTCAGATTGAAATTCTATAACTCTCTGATTCATCTTTCTCTTTCCAAAGAATAATTTCCCTAAAAGCCAGAATGCTACCTATTTATAGATAGATACTGTGTATCTTAACAAGTACCAGGTCCAGGAGTCAACAATGGAGAGTCACAAGCTGAGAGGAGAAATGAGTAGTTGAGTTGTTGATCTCACATGGTGTGGTGCAAGGGAAGTCAGGGGGAGCAGGGAATCAAGGTCATCCAACCATAACCTTCTTCATATGGTGACCAAGGCTCCCAGGAGCCAACCTGTCTTGTATAATTGAATAGAAAACTCTGTGCCTATGTGTATTTTGGGGCATAGCATCCACTTCATTCACTACATTTTCAAATGGGTATTGACCCAACAAAAAGGGAGACAAATAAAACAAGAGAAAAGAAAAGAAAATCTAGCCAGGTACCAGTGGCTCATGCCTGTAATCCTAGCTACTCAGGAGGTTGCCATCTGAGGATGGCTGTTCAAAGCTAGCCCTGGCAGAAATGTCCCCATGAGATTCTTATTTCGAATTAATCACTCAAAAACTGGAACTAAAGCTGTGGCTTTAAGTCTCAGAGTGCTAGCTTTGAGCAAAAGAGCTCAGGGGCAGAACCCAGGTCCTGAGTTCAACCAACAATGTCAAAAGCAACAAATCCAAACGTAGTCCAATACAATTTCTGAACAAGCTATGTACATAGCCTTGAACTAAAATCTGGTCCCTTGAATCCATAATTACTGCCCTAACCATGCCACTTTGTTGTCATTAATATTAATAGTAAAAATTAAACTAATATTATTATTCATCTAAAACAACCATTTCAGTTAGGCCTTGATATTTTCCCCCTACTGGAGGTAAAATGAACTCCTTGAAGTGCCTGGCTGCCTCGGATAGAGAGCTGGCTAGTTGTCCTTCATCATAAAGCCTCGAGGACTCCCTCTCCAGTCCTCAGTAATAAAGCGCTACGAATGCAGCATGTAGTTCAGGGCTAGTCATCCTTCATTTGCCTCTTGTTCTTAACTAATAAAGCCCCTGCCCTTGTTGGGCCTTGTTTCTACAATGCTGGACACCTTTAAAAAAAAAAACAACAACAGGATGTACTTGAAAAACAAGATATTTTCCTTTGTACTAGAAACAAATGGTGATTAATGTGCTCATTGTAATTAATCTGTGGTGACAGATTAGCGGTGTGGCGGCAGTTCTTCTGCTGCTCTGGGAGCCTTCCTTGATAGGACAGCTGGTGAGAAGGGACACCAAATTCAATTTGTTTCTCATTTGCATACATATGACAACCATCTGTGCTAATAACACTGCAATGTCTCCATTAGACCAGTGCAAGTGTGTTGCTCTCCTGGGCTTCCATTAGGCTTGGGAGAGGAGAACTTGCAGTATAAATATTTGTAGAGGAAAAAGGGTGGGATTGATGGAGTGAAATCAGCCATGTCCCCTTTCTACCAAAGGTTAGACATTAAACATGAGTGGGGAATCCTCTGAACCATAGGGGGCAGTCTTCTTTGGAGAACGTTGGCTGTCTTCATGGAAAGGTCTTAACCTCTCCCTGTCAAAGACACAATCAAAATACTCATGGCCTAGGCCTTATCATCAATCACTCCAAGTAGCTTCACTTGGGCTGAGACCTGTGTTCTTAAATAGTTCACTTATTCGAAGAAAATATTCATTGATAGCTACTAACTCCAAGAATTATTCTAAGTGGAAGAGGGAAAGGCGCTTGTTCCATGAGATTGTCTGGTAGGGGTCAATTACCAGAAACAAGGAAAACAAGCAGGAAACAGGAATCAACGCAGGGTACAAAATGACATGAAATAGTATGCCATGGCCATGTGGGATTTGGTGGCCAGAGAAGTCCTCTCTGAGGAGGTGGTGTTTAATTAGTCATTTGAATGACAAAAGGGAACCAGCTGTGGACATCCAAGGAAAGTACCTTTGTGTAGAGAATGGTTCGAGAAGTTAAGATATAAACCCCTAGACAATGTGATCTTGGTGGGCTGAGGAGAACACGGCCAGATTGCCCGAGGAGAAGTAAGTGAGGGGCAATAGCTGGGAGTCTGAACTAGTTTGTTGGCTATGGTAGCAAAGCACCATAGATGGTGTAGCTTAAAATATCAGAAATTTGTTGGTTTCAAGTTGAGAGTCTAACCGTCCAAGATGAAAGCATCAACATGACTTTGATCCAAAGTCGAGTTTTCTCTCTTGCATTTTTAAGCTTCTAGACTTTGCTAACAATTTTTGCTGTGTGGGCTCTACTGGGGGCTTGAACTGGGCAGAGGTCCTGAGATCAAGGCTAGAACTCTACCACTTGAGCCACAGCTTCACTTCTGACTTTTTTTTTTTTTTTTTTTGCGTGTGGTTAATTGGAGATAAGGGCCTCAAGGACTTTTGTGACTGGCTGATTTCAAGTCATTATTCTTAGATCTAAGCCTCCTAATAGCTATCATTACAGGAACCGGGATCTCTTCAGTATACTTCAATTGAAAGATGCATCCGTGCATTCTTTGCTTCTGTCACCATCGTCTCTCTGTCTTTCTGTTACAGCAACACACAGCCATAGAGGATTAACCTGGTAAAGCATATAGGAATTCAAAAGCCAAGTAAACCATGCGGCTTTTAGGACAATGAGTGACTGTATCACCATGAAATCAAATTTGCATACAATCAAATTTTCATGTCTTTGTCATATGCTGATTAGCTGGGAGAGAAGAGAAGGGAAAATGAAGATAAACCACTCAGGAAGTTGTCCCATTGATCTCTGGGTACCTAGCTATTATAGTGGCCTGATCTGAGGGAATGAAGGACATGGAGTAAAGAAGGAGGTTTGGGGTTATATATTAAAGGCAGCTTTTTATAACATTATAAATAAGCTTGGGGAAATGAGAATAGTCATTTTTTCCTCTATAGTTGGCAGAATGGCAGCTATTTGCTAGAAGTGGGAATTCTTGGCAGATGGGAACAAGTTTGGGAGAGAAAATCGAGTGTCATATGTTAGATGTATTATGCTTGGAGACACCAAAGAGTCACGTGGGAATACCCCCATTAGGGTGTGTGAGGGTAAAGGCCAAAGGAAATGACTAGCATTAAGACCAAGCTTTGGAAGTCATTAGCTGGAAGAGATTATCTGAAGTCCACGGTTCTGGGTAAGATTCTTCTTAGAGAAAAGACACACAGAAAGAAGGTCTCAACCCCAAGCTCTAAGAACCACAATGGCACTCTTTTTCACTTCCGGTTTTCTTAGCAGTCATCACATTCCAAAGTAAGTGTCCTTCTTTATTATGAATGGATTTAGCTTGATGATGACTTGTGCATGGTGATGAGAACAGGTTGGCTGACTCCACTCTAGCTGATGCTTCATTCTACCTATATTCCATCACCATTTTCCTTTGTCCTCTCACTCTATGAGGGGTGAAATATAATACGCGCAGTTTAGGCCTTTTCAACTTCAGTGCTGGGTGTTGCATAAGTCTTTGTTGAGGAGCACGGAGAAATATACTATAAAATGCTGAGTAGCATCTCTGGTTGGCTCCCCTTAGTGCCAACAGAACACTCTAGTCCCAAGAGTGAAAAATGTCTCCAGATATTTTCTGAGTGTTCTCTGGGAAGGAAGAGGTAAAACCATTGACATAGACCTACCACTAGGCTCAATGTACAGTAGAGAATCTCATTCAATATTTGTCATTTGGTGATGAAAGCAATCATATGTAGTCATAGTTTCCTGTTACCTTCCTCTATCCACTAAAGGAGAGAGATGCATCACTAAAAACTTAAAAACATGGAGGAAACTAAAGGAAGGGGTGACATTGTCCAAAGAAAGAAATGTACTTATGACAACCTTTGAAATGGAAACCCCTCTGTACAATGCCTGATAATTACAAAAAAAATTGCATTTTATAATATCTCGAAAAACAGCCTTCAAATTTTTCATCTGCCATTGACTAGGCCTCCAGATTTTAGACACCTTCAGAGCTCAAGACAAATACATAAGAAATGAGAATGAGGCATGAACAAATTGTAAAGTGAAACATCTGCTGAATTAAAAGCGTTCTTCCAAAGCCAAAACCTGGTTTCATAAGCTAAGGAAGGTTATTACCAATTTAAAAAAAAAATGGCTACTCCATGTTCTGTTGACTCTGCATCCTGAAGAAAATGTCATCTTTAACACAACAGATGTCCTTTTAAAATTTTACAACCTGAAATAAAATGGAGAGGTCCGGGGCGTGGGGAGGGAGATGCAAACCAGACCATTAAAATATCATCTAGACACTACAAATGAATACATTGATAACATAATCAGGTCGAAATGATATGAAATCAAATGATACGTAGCTGCCTTTCTGAACCTCATAAAGGAATACAATCTGCAAAATGCCCATAGCCTGATGAACACAGCATTCTTCCCCAATGGTTCCCAGCCATATCAATGTAACACCCTGTGGACAGCACTAATAGCTAATCTAAGGAACATTACAGATCATGAAGATTTGCAAAAGCACACTCCTTGAGTACCTTCCTGTTGACCATGTCTAATTTTGCCCCCAAATGTGACCACTTTTAATGCACAGAAGCACAGAAAACGGAAACCAAGGTGAAATGAAGCCCTTCTTTCTAGAGCAAGAATCCTAGTCTCCTACCTGCTGCCCCTGACTTCTCAGTCATATACTGAGAAGCTTTCCAAGTAGAGATGAGAAGGTTGGCTGACCATTTGCTATGTAAAAGTCTTAGATTAGCTGGGTGCTGGTGGCTCACACCTGTAATTCTAGCTACTCAAGAGGCTGAGATCTGAGGATCACTGTTGGAAGTCAGCCCAGGCAGGAAACCGTGAGACTCTCATCTCTAATGAACTACTCAGAAAAAGTTGGGAGTGGCACTATGGCTCAAATAGTAAGAATGCTTGCCTTGAGCAAAAAAGAAGCTCGAGGAATGTGCCCAGGACCAGAGTTCAAGTCTTAGATTAACATTGGTATCTCTATCACATGAGCTCAAATGTACTTTCCTTTTGAATGTTTAGGGGGGGAAAGGAAGATATTCTAAGCAAGGCTTGCAGAGAACAAGGCTGTCAATCAGACATGTACTAGCTTTCCACTGCAGTGTAACAAACCACTACAAGATGCAAGACCTTAAGAAAGCAACCATATAAATGGACCCCCAGTGGCTCATGCCTGTAATCCTAGCTTCTGCGGAAGCTGAGATCTGAGGGCTGTGGTTCAATGCCAGTCTGGGCAGAAAAGTCCATGAGACTCTTACCTCCAATGTTAGAAGTGGTACAGTACGAGCTTTGAGCAAAAAAGCTGAGGGACCACACTTAAGTTCAAGCCCTGATTTCAAGCCCCAGAACTGGCGCGCGCACACACACACACACACACACACACACACACACACACACACACACACACACACACACACACACACACACACACACACACACACACATAGAGAAAGGACATCTTCAGACAGTATCTGCCATAATAAATGACTCATTTGACACTGCACACTTATCAACCTCCAGCATTTCTATACTGTTAGCCACAAGGGGTCTTTCTTCTTCTAAAGTACTGTCAGCTGATAAGAACAATGGATGGGGAAGGGAGGATTGACCCTCCTACGATTATGTTAAGGGACAGGTGCTAATTCCATCTATCTACATAAACTAAGGACTCCCAGAAAGCCAGAAAGAATGACTCTCTACTCCAGTGCTTGGCTTTGAACATTCTCTTGTTTCCTCTGCTGAAAACCTGGCTCACTTGCAACAAGGGAATCATTTTAAAAAATGTTCAAGAGCAATTTGCTTCATACATGCTAGGCAAGCACTCTAACACCAGTATCTGGGCACAATGGCACACGGATGCCTTCTTAAGGTATGTGGTAGGCTCAAATTGGAAAGACTGGGATTCCAGGCCAGCCCAGCAGAAAAAGAAAAATACAGGAGACTCCATCTCAACAGAGGGAAGTTGGAATGTGTGATACAGTAAATAGGCAGATCGTGGTCATACCATGGGTATGATCATACTGTTTGGCCAGGTATGTGCCCAAGCAGGAAACAAGATCTTATCCTAAAAACAACCAATTAAGCTAAGCACTGGTGGTTCACGCCTGAAATCCTAGTTACTCAGGAGGCTGAGATCTGAGGATCACAGTTCAAAGCCAGCCCAGGCAGGAAAGTCCCTGAGATGCTTAACTCCAATTAACCACCAGAAAACCAGAAGTGGTACTGTGGCTCAAGTGGTAGAGCACTCGCCTTGAGCTGAAGATCTCAGGGACAGCACCCAGGCCCTCAGTTCAAGACCCATGACTGACAAAAAAAAAAATTTAAAAAAAAATTAAAACATAGCTGGAGATTTAGCTCCATAGTATGGCACCAGCCTAACGTGTAATGCTATGAGTTCAAATCCCAGTTCTTCTCCCCATCAAAAAAAAATCTGCTTCAAAGGACAGGTATAGAAATGAAATGGAAAAAAAAACTCATCAGATTCTACAGAAATTACTAGAGAATATTAGATGGTAAGCAGTGATTAAAATGGCTGACGTCTGGGTAGTAGGTATTTAGTAAGTGCCAGCAAGTATTGTTGAGCAGAAGGTCTTTCAGAGAGAGAGAGAGAGAGAGAGAGAGAGAGAGTGTATCTGTGTGTGTGTGTGTGTGTGTGTGTGTGTGTGTGCTGGGGGGGGCAGAGGGGGGGCAGGCCAGCCATTGTGATGGGAAAGAGGAATGGAACGATTGAGAAGCCTGGGGTCAGGAGAAGGACGCTGCTCACCAAGCTTGAAGAAACATTTGACAGACCTATCTTTAATACCAAATTATCCAAGAGAGTTTTGGGATTTTCCTTGGCATGGCAATGCATTTTCCTCGAGCCTGGGGAATAAAGACTTGTAAGGTTAAAGGTCAGCTCATTAATCGCCTTACGTGTCTGTTTGTTTGGATGTACAGATGCTCTTTTGTAAGACAATTTGAAGAAGGATGAAAAACACAGGGAGCAGGAAAAACTGTGGACTCTAACCCAACTCTGGGTGGCACCGCATGGAGGAGGCCATGCAGAAGGAAAAGGTGGCTTAAATTAAAGACTGTTTTCAAAAACCGGTTCTGTTCTTTCCTGAAACTTGCCTTCTGGCTGGCATGTGATCTTTTTTTTAATTTTCTTTCTTTTCCCAATAAATGTTTATTTCCTTCAGTTAGCCAGAGTGTCATTAAGTTCTCCTTGTGTCCTTTTCTGCCCATACGATGCATTGCTTCACACTATCAACCCATCTCTACTTCTGCAAGAGCATTCCTAGCAGTGCCTCCTTCTGAGAGGTGTCAGAACAAGACAGAGAACAGATCCACTGCGTGTGCCTGTGTGTATGTGCAGCAGATATGCACTGTGCATGTGTGTGTATGCACGTAATTATATGTGCATGCTGATACTGGGTCTTGAACTCAGGGTGTCTTGCTCTCCTTGGCTTTTTCTACTCAAGGTTGGCCCTCTACCACTAAAGCCATACCTCCATTTCTGGCTTTTTGCTCAATAATTGGAGATACGAATCTCATGGACTTTTCTACCTGGGCTGACTCTGAACTGTGAGACTCAAATCTCAGTCTCCTCAGTAGTTAGGATTACAGCTGTGAGCCTCTGGTGCCTAGCTTCTCCTGTTACTTTATCTAAATTATTTCCCCAATTTCCTACCTCAACATAACTTTTATTCTCAACCAAAATGTATTATTTCTCACATTTCTTCCATATACACATTTGTGATTGTATTTTTCTTGTCATTTCATCTTCATCGGACATCTAAACTCAATCATTTTACTCACATGATTTGATGTTTTAGCACCTACCCCCACCAAAATTTTAAAACATATGAATACAAGTTGAATCACAATTTTGAAATTTACCAAAAACATTCTAGGAATGTTTTCTTCTATTCCCTCATTTTACAAATGAGAAAAAATCCTCCTTCTCTCTCTCTCTCTCTCTCTCTCTCTCTGTCTCTCTCTCTCTCTCTCTCTCTCTCTCTCTCTCACACACACACACACACACACACACACACACACAGTGAGTTAATGCTAGAATGAAATGTTAGTAACATGCTAGGCAGGCACTATTGTCTCGTGCCTGTGATCCTAGATACTTAGGAGGAGAACACTGGGAGAATCACAGTTGGAGGCCAATGTTTATGAGACCTCTTGTCAACCAATAGCCATTCATTGGTGTATATCTGTTATTCCAGTTATGCAAAGCACCTTGGTCCAGGATGGCCTCAGGCATAAAAGCAATACCTTATCTTAAGCAACTAGTATTAAAATGGGCTGGAGACATGGCTTTGCAGTAGAGTGCCTGCTTAGCAGGGCAGATCCTGAGTCAAAGACTAGTACCACATAAAAGAAAAGCTAGTGGCAAACTTGGAGAAGAAAACAAGTGGTAATGCTCCTCACTCTGCAACAATGTAACTCACACTTAGAATATCTGTAATGTCCAAGGTACTGGACCTTTTCCAGATTGAGTCTATACTTGGAGATTTCTTTCTTTTCAGGTTTTTTGTTAGCAACTAAAGATGAGAGATTTGGTATCTGAAAAGTTTATTTACTCATTAACCAAAAATCAAATCAAAGTCTCCTTAATAGCTTGCTGAGTTTTTAGTATCACCATTACCAGTGTCACTGGGAGGAGAAAGCTGCTTGAAAAGCTGCTGATGTTGTGTGAGGAATAAAATAACGCTCTTGAAAGGCTTGGTTTCCTTTATAAAAATTTTTATGAGCATCATTTAGTTGTACAACACACTCAAATCTCTCTGGTGATGCCATAGGGTGAAGTATATGAAGATGAAGGTGGATAAAGTATTTGTACTTTCTCTATTCTTTCCACTAAGAACTACTAAAAAAAAATCTCTGGATGTCATATAGAGAACTAACACACCAAAGGGTTCTGGAAGGTGGAAAGAGGATCATTTCTTAGGGATCTCAGAACTAGAGCGACGATGGTGATTACTTCTCTGGCTTTCTATTAACTTCACCTTTCTTTAGTCCTCAGACGAAGGCTTAAAGAAGCTGACCACCAGGAAAGACGGATGGACTGAGACAGATATGGATGAGGTAGAACCTCCAATGGCACAGCCTTAGGAACAAGGAACAGGCAGGGAGCAGGGTGGCAAGCTATGGATAGTGACTTCTCTCCTGGCGGGGAGAAGGGGTGGGAATATATAGGAACTTCACTCGCTGCAATGGCCAAAAGGGAAAGCTACATGTTCTCAACCTTGTGAGTCTAAAAGGCAGTTCCCAGTGCCTCTACCTGACTCCTCCAGGTGATACCAAAGAAGGCTAGGTAAGGCCAGATTAAGAACCTGGGACCTTTATCTCTGTATATTGTGGGCCTCTCAGAGTATTTGTGGAGATAGGATTAGAGGTAGAACTCCTTCCTTCCTCTAGCCATCAGGAGGAGCCACCTGCACTCACATCAGTGGAGGTCAAGGAGGTCCCAGGACTTTCATCGTCTCCAATAAGGAAAAAGTAAAGGTCAAAAATTCCCTTCCCTGAGGTAACGGGACCAGTAAAATCCAGTATGCAGCCAGCAGATTGAAATGAGATCCAAGTTCTTTTAGGACACTCATCATACCAAGAGCAGAAAGATCTCAAACAAGTGTGGAAAACGGAGCACTAACACCTACACAAGGAGATGGTAGAATCACCCAACAGGGTGTGAACATAGAATAAAAATGCCTCAACAAGCCACCATGAAAACAGTCAAAACAAACAAGCAGATAGGAAGTGCCACAATGAAGATATAGGGTCAACTGAAGAAATGGTAAACTGCATAATGTAGTAAATAAACAAATACAAATGTAGAGGGGAAAAAAGCAAACAAATAACCCAGCACATGAGCTTAACAGAGAAGAGGAGCATGGGAAATGTAGTTTGACTTCCATATTGGGTGCTGTCCTACTCCATTCTCTATGGCTATCACAAGCTAGTTCAGACTGGGTAATTTATCAAGAACATGAGTTTGCTTGGCTTCCAATTCTGAAGGATGAGATGTCCAAGAGTCTTTTGCTGGCATCTGCTCATCATTTAGTGAGGGCCCATCCTGCACCAACACAAGGAGGTAGATGAGTTCCCAAGGGGAGCTAGAGCCAGGGTGCTTGCTCAGATCCCTCCTCTTCCTCTTATAAGGTCACTGATAGCATCATTGGAGCCCCACCTTCATGGCCTCTTTGCCTTCCAGAGGTTTCATTCCCAAATATCATTACCATAAAAAGTTGGGGATTAAGTTTCCAACACATGAACACTGGGAGAATACCCTCAAATCACTAACAGCAGCCAAGTAGAGATGAGAGGTGGACAGTTAACTGGCAGAGTTTATCTCCATCTACATCAGTGACCCGGAAGATATTTGATACCATTCTATAGCATTTCTATTACTCTCCATGTGCTCCTCGTGCAACCCCAGCTATAAGATACCGTCATTCGGTCTTCCCTCACACTGAACATCAAGGCCTACCCTGTCACCATCTGCAGGCTCTTTAGAACATTGACCTACAAAATACGAATCAGAGCCTATCAGACCCCAGCTGCCCATTACAGTTTGAGAGGCACTGTTTTAGATGTCTTCTACTTGATCCAGTACTCGTACGTGAATCTGCACATAAAAATCCTAGAGATCTCTATGCCCTGCAAGGCTAGAAACAAGGCCAAAGAGGAAAATGGACATGGATATGTGAGCACCAGACTGAGACCTCTGAACTTTAAACCTCTGTCCTCATCCTTTCAGATCTGAGGGGTCCTTTGACAGTCCTTGTGCTGAAGGCTTGATCCTGGGGATATTCTGGAGATGTGCCTTGGAAGGAGATATTGAGGTCCTGGCCCCTCCCTCTCTTTCTCTCATTGCCTTCTGAGCAATGAGGTGAGCAGTCCTGTTCCACCAGACACTCCCCACCATGAGGTCTGCCACCCCAAGGGGCCAAGAAACGACCATGGACTGAAACTTCTGCACCCGTGAAGCAATGACCAACCTTTCCTTCCAATGAGTGGAGAACTCAGATATTTTTGTCACTGCTACAGCAAACTTAACACAGAGGCTTGAAGCTCCCATGATCCCATTACATCAAATAGGATTATCTTATGATATAGGTAATGCCTGTTTGTGGAATAAGTCCTGGCCCTACCTGGTAGATAATTACCACAGGGATATTTTCAAATCTTAACTCTAGTCTATTTAGGAACTTGGAGGCTTAGGACTCTGTGCCTATAGCTTATAATATCACTGGAAACCAGTCAAGCACGGTACCCTTGTAACTCACTTACCTGTTGATGCTCAAAGATACACACGTATAATTTTACCAGTTCCCATTACATATAGACTTCCATTATAGCACTATTTCCATTCAGTCATAAATTTATGAAAAAAATTCCCCCATTGGCTAAAATTTTCCAGGCTTAATAACACTCTAGGGGCAAACTTTTTCAATTAAACTCCACTTAAGCCAATTTTGAGCTCTTTGAGTGAAATATATATATATATATATATATATATATATATATATGCCAGACTCTTAAAAATAACCATCAAGCAGTTTCCTTTAGAGAATGAGAAAGAGAGAGAGAGAGAGAGAGAGAGGTTTATTGAACACACAAATATTCACGCTTTACAGAAGAGCTGACCTCTCTAGCATCTTAAATTTCCCAATGATGGAAGAAGAGGTGCTTTCCTGCCTGGTCCTCTGCCATGGAGAACTACAGAAAGTCTGTAAAGCAGGTATTTGGTTTGAAGCTTGTGGGGCCACTTAGCATCTATGAGGCACATTTCAGTTAATTCGCATTACCTCTCTTCCTTCTAACCCCGGCCAAGTTTTCCACTTGGGGACTAATGAGGAGAAAGTCATTTGGATTATTGATCCAGGGTGAGTCATGTAAAACAGGGGAAGAATGAGCAATTACCACTCTATTAAATCACCTCCATTTACTGCTTCTAAACTTTATTCTGGAGTGCACACCCTCCATGTGTATCATTTCTATAGAGAAAAAAAACACACTTTGCCTTCTTTCTCAGAACAATGGGAGGAAACAAGACCTTCTGGCTTCCGGTCCTATTTCCCTGATTGGCTTTTTTTTTCTAGCAAATGCTTTCATACTCACTGGGCACATCTTCATTTTGGCTGATTGGGGGAAGGAAAGCTGCCAGAATACATGCGCGTGCGCACACACACACAGCTGTCACTAGCAAAGTGTCCAGCAAATGCAGGACAGCAGTGAGTTATTTGCTGGGTTCTTCATGTCATAGGCTTAGTGCCAGTGGAAATTTTCATCCTGATTCCAAAGAGAGAAAGAATGAAAAGCCTTCATGGATTTTAATCGTCCCTTCTCCCAGCTGAAGCTTTCACACACTATATGAAGAACCATGTTGGAAGCCCTCCAGCTAGGTAAAAAAAAATATCTTCTGCAAAGTCATCAAGATGCCTTAGCCCACTGACTTCTTTTCTGACCATTCTCAGCTCCATCTTGCCCTTTCTAGGAAGTCTAGGAAATCCATCAATGTCCCAATCCAACTTTATATGTTCCTGACAGAGGGCTTGACACCCATTAGGTCATCAGCAATCACTTCTTAGATATACACATGAATGAATAAATGTACCTGAGGAATTTGCCAGCGGAGGTGAAAGTCACACAGCCAAGGCCACCTCTGCCAAATCTGAAGAATTTGCCTGGTATGTTTTATGATGTTGTTCTAACCTTCACAGGTAAGACCTGTGAAATGAGTCAAGTGGACAGAGAGGAAACAGTCACGAAGAGGACCTGAGAAATAACCCTCAATCAAGGCCTGTGGAAAATACCATGGAAACAATACTATTGTAAATGGACCTTGGAGGTTATTGCTGGGGTTCACAAATGAAGCAAATAAAGCCCAAGTTTCCACTGCGGTTACCACCCATCCGGGTGCTTCCAGGACTATCTCCCATCAGAAGATAGGTGGCCCCTAAAGGAAAGAAAAACTACTGAATAAAAGGTGGAAATGATCAGGAGCTAAGACCTGAACTGAGAAGCTCACCCAACAGGAGGAGTGTAAAAACATGAGTAAAACTATGTTGTCTACTATAACAAAGACACCCCCCCCAAGAGAACAAGGCCCACCCTGACTTTTGTATTGTATTATCCTTAAGTAGTTGTACAAAGGTTTCAATTCAACATGACCATTGGTAAGTACAATGCACCTTGATCCATGTCATCCCTTTCCCAATCTTTTGGTACTCTGGGTCTGTAAGAACAAAAGAAATCAGATCTAGCTTAGTGTCTGTCATTCTGTCTTATGACTGGATGGTTTAGGCCGTGGGCTCTAGACAAAGATCCTAAGTGCAAATCCCAGCAGTGCCATTTGTATGTTCCTGGGTATTCTTTTTCATACTCTCTGCATCTCAACGTTCTCATCTATAACATGAAAAATGTAGTTGGGACTTATTTCCTAAGGTTATCTTGAGAATGAAATGTAAAGTGACTTGTAAAGTATCCATGTATAACACACAGAAAATACTTGGTATAGTCCAGTGCTTTCCACTTATTTTTCGGTAGTCTTGCGTTTGAGTTCGGTGCTTGCTGGACAGGTACTCTACCACTTGGCCCATGTCTCCAGGCCCCAGAGCACATAATCAACATACAATTTAGAGACAAAGCAATAAGTAAGCAGCAGAGAAGAGGAATGATAAGTAAAACTGATCTATTGAAATTGAGTCTTGGTATTTTGTCTTGAACAACTAGGAATATGGTAAATATTGAAATGGAGACAAAATATACAGGAGACTCTGGGGATTTGGGTGTGGACTTTTAGTTTTACAATGAGTGAGGCAGACCTGATATATGAGTCTATAACTCTCTGCTGTATATAATAAAATATAACCTTTGCAGAAGAGTTTTCAGAATTTATCTGAAATGGAGATGTAGAGCTTTGGAAAAGACCAGAAATAGTTTAGTTCACCTGTAGCGACACTGTCTGTTCTTGAAGAATTGGGTTACTTTGTTCTGGCCATAAAGCTGCATATGTAATATGAGAACATTTTTTTGTTTTTATTTTTGGTCCTGTTTTCTTGAGTTGTAGAAGTGAATGATGATGTAAATAAACTATTTCTTTGTTTTCCAGGGATACTTTTTAATTACATTTCCAATCTTTGTCTCTTCTTTTTCCTTTTGAAGTTGGAGACAAGCACGAAATTTCTCAAAAGTGTTGCAGAGAACTTCACACATGCCTTTGTTCAGGGAATTTGCTAACATCAGAGTCACCCTCTGATGGGAAAAATAGGACTGTTGACAGTGGAGATTTTGGAGAATTAACCTAGTCTCACTTTATTTTATTACAATAGGCTGTGAACAGCAACCCAATGTCACTCTTGTGAACGTTTTAAATTTTTATTTTAAGTGCAAGGGAAAAAAAAAAAACACTGGACCAAGAGTCTGAAAAGAAGTGATTCAAACCTGCCTTGGTTAGACCTTGGATGATTTACCTTACAAAAAAAAATAAAAAAGGGATTGGACTCCAAGTCCTCTGCACATTTAATGGCCCATCAAACGTTGGCCAGAATGAGGCAAACTTCCACACCTATGAAGGTGATGAGCATCCCTACATTTACAAGTGCTGGTCTCAGATCTCTCTCGCTTACTACCTGCAATGCAACCTACCATCCTGACAGTCTTGTCAGCGAGAGAGATGTTTCTGGAAACTCATCTAAAATGAATTTTGAAAAGAACTGGTTGTTGTTTTTTTGAAAGCATTCTTTGTGTTTTCAAGCCGACCCTTCACATAAACACCAAAGAAGGGCCACATGTCATGGAAAAGAGTCCTTTTCAACCAAGAGCCCTTCAAGTCACCAGATCCACCAGTTGAGAGTCCTTTGGGTGGTTGACTTTTCACAAGACAGGAGAACCAACGTGAAGGGCCTGGGCTGGTCAGCCCAACAGTAATCAGCCTAGTAAACTTCCTTTATGATCTGTGTGGCTTTGATCTGAAATCAAAGCAAAACCCAGAGCTACAATATGATGGGTAGCAAGGCAGTGGCTGGACGAGAAAAAGCTAGGCTGGGGATGGGCTGTCAAACTCAATCTCCTCGTTTACAGATGCTGGGGTGGGACTAGAGTCTCAGTGATTGCTACCATGACAAGCTTGGAGCTCTGTGCCTTTCTGTGAGCAGAGCGCCAAAGGGCAACATCACCCACCCCATCACTACACTTTGAAACACCCCACCCATCTTCTCAAGAGAAACTTCAAAGCAAGGAGTAAAGGAGCAGAGACAGCAGCTCGGGGGGCCTGATGGAGGCTTTCACCTTTCCCTGAAGGTTGTCACTAGGGTCTTTGAGTCGGAGCCAGGACAGGTGGCAACCACGGGGAATTGGTGCTTAGTAAAGCACGATGAAGTGGAACCTGCAGGCTGAGGCAGTCACTGTGTCCTTCTGTGGGGATAGGAGAATGAACAGATGGAATCCTAGACCTCCACTAACATTTGATTCACTTAACCTTGAATGTGCAGACATGCAGAAGGCAATGACCTCATGATCCAAATACACTTTAGCATTGATTCTCTTCAAAAGAAAAAAAAGAAGCAAGAAAGAAAGGAACAAAGGAAGAAAGGAGGAAAGAAAGGAAGGAAGGAAGGAAGGAAAGAAGGAAAAAAGAAAGAAAGAAAAAAAGAAAGACAGAAAGAAAGAAAGAAAGAAAGAAAGAAAGAAAGAAAGAAAGAAAGAAAGAAAGAAAGAAAGAAAGAAAGAAAGAAAGAAAGAAAGAAAGAAAGAAAGAAAGAAAGAAAGAAAAAGAAAGAAAGAAAGATCATAGTAAATCCTGGAGTAGTGAATTCTGATCAACATATAGACACGTCCTGTTGAAACTATTCAAAAATAATTTAAAAATTCGAAATAATTTTAACAATGTGGTCAATCCCACGATATTTCCCTTGGGATAGAAATCCACACACTCTCTTAAAACACACAACTTGAGGAAGACTCACAGACTTAAGATTTTAAGATTTTTGTGGACTAAACTTCACCAAAGCTTTCCTTTTGGATTGTTTTTAAGGAAATGCAAAGCAAGGATTGAGTACTTTTTTCATTAATGACTTGATCATTCTGATTTCAATTGTTCTCCACAAAGTCAGCAGCCCCCAGCACCCTGCAAACATCTCAAGGACAAGGAGATGATGGCTCTATTAGGAGTTATCATATGCCCTAACTGAGGGCATGGACCACCTGTTCCTCTTGGAAGCTTGCTATTTCTTTTTGCATTTATTTACCCAATAAATATCTGCTGGATGTGAACTGTGTGCCAGGGGCTCTTTTGTGCTTCTGGTTGTGGTGATCAGCAGTATAGCTAGGTCTCAGCACTAGCCTGCATTTTGTGCACACGTGAATTCCTGTCCTGATTTTGAAATTCTTCCATAATGTAGTCCCACTCTACAAAAGCAAATTCTTTCCCTCCACTCAACCATGCAAGTGCTCTAGCCTACTCTTTCCCCCCACACACTTGTGCGCACACACACACAATCACACATACACACAGCCCCACCAGTCACTCAGAAAAACCTCTTGCCACTCCAAATTTCTCTCTTTTCTCATGGCTGACTAAGTGACCAATAACCCTTCTATTCACTTCTCTAAGCCCACCCAGATTTTGCATCTCAACATGAAACCCTTTTCTCTGGAATATAGCAGTCTAAACGGATGTTGCTCTTCTCCAAAGTTCTATAGCTCAGACATCATTTCTAATCAATCATTTTTCAGACACTCCTTTTTTTTTCTCTTCTACACTGTATTAATTTGATTATTTTACATCAGTTTTATAGTTTCTAGAAAAGTAAGTTATATTTTATATTTTCAGTAGATGCACAATATTTGTTAATGGTTAGTCTCAAGGTATTTTTTTTAATAAATATTTGCTTGGTTGGTTAACATTTCACTAATTAACAAGATAAACTAATAGGCTGGAAGTGGAGGTGCATGCCTTCAAGGTCAGCCTGGACTACAAAAAGAAGAAGAAGAACATTAAAAAAAAAAGCTACTTCAGTGGTGGCAGATTCTCAGTCATATGGAAGATATTTAGAATATTCTTTAATGGATATGAAAGGGTGCTTTAGTCTATATAACATGTTTATACATATAACTTAGTATTCAGCTCAGTCTATGTAACATGATATATTTATTTTTATTTGAACTATTAGCCAACCTTTCCCTGTACTTGTATCTTGACACTCTGCTCTTAATTATTGTATTTGTATAATATATTTTTATGTCTACTGGAACACAGATTGTATATTGTCTTTCTGTAAAGATAGCCTCATGAATTTTGGTTTTATGTATTTCCTAATGAACTTAGGAATCAGGTTTTCAATTTCCACCAAGAAACCTGCTGGTGTTTTTATTAAGACTGTGCTAAGTGAGTTCATACATTTGAGAATAACTGAGAGATTTACCAGATTCAATCTGGTAAATGTTGCCATTTAATATTCATGCTAAATCCTACTATTAAGAATATAATAGCTAAATGGGGGGTGGAAGAAAAACCACCCACATGAGTCTCTACTTCATACCATACACAAGGATTAATGCCAAATATATGCAGATGCAAGTTCTAAATGTAAGTGATAAAACAATGAACCTTCTAGAAACTAACATCAAAGTGGATTTTCCAAGGTCAGGGGATGAATAAGGACTTTTGCACAAGGACACAACAAGCTAATTATAAAAGAAGCAGTAACTTAAACTATACTGAAGTCAAATACACAGACAAGATGCTACAACACAGTAAAATCAGATGCTATAAAACTAGAAAGGCAGTTGTAACACATAGATACAGATGCAGGTGGCCAAGGGGGATTATACCCAAAACATATGAAGAATTCACAAATGAACAACAACAAACACAGAAAATCTAAAGGAACATTGAGCAGTATAAAGGAACATTGAGCAGCAAACTTAAAAAGAGAAATTTGGCATAGGAAGTTTAAATAGCCAATAAACATAAAGGAAGGTGCTCATATTTTTCTATCAGGGAAATAAAAAGTAAGACTAACATAGCCATGCTCTGGCAATAAGGTAAATCAATCAAAACTACTCTACATGGATGGTGGAAATGGAAGTCAGGACAACTACTTTAGAAAACTTTTCAGTATGAATTACTGAAGTTGAATATGTATATTATCTATGACTTAACCATTCTCTTTTCTTTGCTTGGTCCATGCCTCAATCCATACAGTATCTGCCAACTAAGCAAAAAGCCCTGAGTTCAGTCTGTTCTATATACACTGCTATAAATAAAGGCTTGTGCTCCAAAACACATATACAAGGATATAAGAGAAGAATGAAAGAGAGGGTAAGCTTCATCAAGGTATAATCTATACATGTATGGAAATGTCACAGTAAACCCTCCACTTGTACAGCTAATGTATCTTAATAAAAATCATAATCTTGTTATAAAAACAGAATATGTCACCGGGTGCTGGTGGCTGACACCTTTAATCCTAGCTACTCAGGAGATTGAGATCTAATGATTGTGGTTCGAAGCCAGCCCGCTCAGAAAAGTCTGTGAGACTCGCATCTCCAATATACTACTCAGAAAAATCCTGAAGTGGTGCTGTGGCTCAAGTGGTGAGTACTAGCCTTGAGCACAAAGAGGCTCAGGGAGGGCTGGGAAGGTGGCTCAGTGGTAGAGGGCTTGCCTTGCATGCGTGAGGCCCTGGGTTCGATTCCTCAGCACCACATAAGCAAAAAGAAAAAAGCCGGAAGTGGCGCTGTGGCTCAAGTGGTAGAGCGCTAGCCTTGAGCTGAAGAGCTGAGGGACAGCGCCCAGGCCCAGAGTTCAGGCCCCATGACCGGACCCAAAAAAAAAAGATAACAAAATAATATGTAACTCTTAGGAGAAGAGCAAAAAGGAACAATGCATATGTACAACCAATCATATAAAATAATATTTATCAAAATGAACTCCAGTAAAACAAATATAATAATATTTTAAATAATATTTTTAAAAAATTAAAATAATTTTTGAAAAGAAGAAAAACCAACCACCTGATTCAATTACATTTGATTAATAGTTACCTAGATAAATGAATTGCAGTCCATTCATTCCTTGGGAAATGAATGTAACTGAAAATGTAACACTGAAAATAAATCATAGATTTCTGCATGCAAATCCTTGGTTGAACTCACAGACAATATAAAGTTAAAAATTTTCTGGTCAAAAACAGATGTGTAGAGAGCAAGGGAAGGGGAGACAGTACCCAAAAAGAAATGTGTTCTTTACCTGACTTATTTAACCGTAACCCCTCTGTATATCACCTTTATAGTAACCGTTCAAAAAATTAAAAAAACAGATGTGTACCAAATGCTGCCTCTTATACAAAGAGAAAAAATGGTACAAATTAATCTTGGATGGAATGAAGGGAGCAAAGCAGTTGAACAGAATCTGCAGGGACTTGTGCAATGTTCACAATGGGCACTCAGGTATCTGCAATGAGTGATCATTCATCAAACTGTACACTTGTAAGTGCACTTTTCTATACGTGTATTGTATATGAAGGTACATTGAATCAGATAAAATTCCCCACTATGACTACTTCTAACATGAGATATTCAATGTGGACTCAAGATTAATTACCCAAGGAGTTAAAAATATACCACTCAGCATATTGATTGATTAAGTTAAAAGCACTTGACAAACAACAGGTAAAAAAAAAAAAAATCTATCCCTCTGGCTTTCATGCTGTTTCCTAAAAGTAGAAGATAAAATTGCTTGTGAAGGATGTCCTCCCTATTCTAGAAAGAAAAGTGATGTGTTTATCATCAAGACCAAGAAAATAGAGGCAAAAGGAATCTGTACAAACAATCCTTATTAAACTAACCCTTATCTTCTAGTCACTTTTTGACCTAATTAAACACCTGCCCCAAATCACCTTACCTTATCGCATATCCCCGATGTGTTTGTGGGGGGGTGGGGTAGAGGGCTCCCCTGCCACATAAAACTTGAACTCTATCGCCATGAGCATGCTTTTCTCCTGGTCACATTGCATGTCCATTTAATTTTGCACGATGGAAATGGAGTTCTGCTTTCCCTGTTTTGTTAGTAGCATTCCAATGGCTATGAAAAACCACTACAGCAATCAACTTCCAAAAAAGAAGGTTGCCTCTGGCCCACAATTTTAGCAGTTTCCATCTAGGATCAATTGGTCCCATTGCTTCTGAGCCTGTGTCGAGGCTCATCATGGTAGAATGATGTGATAAAGCAAAGATGTTTGGCCAGGATGTAAAAGAGAGGGAAAGGAAGAGGCTGGACTCCCTTAAAGAGTATGTTCGCATTGACCAGAAGAACTCTCACAATGCCTCACCTCTTAAAGTTTCCATCACATCAAGATTTTACTTAACTGGCCTCTGGGAACAATCCAGGTCCCAAAAATATCACCTACCTCACTTAAATTTCAGAAAAAGCTGCGGTAGTATGTAAAAGTTCATAATGTCTTTTCTGATTAATGCCCTCCGCTTTCCATTTTTAGTCTGGATTTTTTTGTTTGCATCTGCTATAATTTGAGTGTGGTCAATCTCAGTCTCATACTCATTCTGGGAGTTTAATTTTTATGTGTAACAGTACTGAAGAGGTAGATATTGTACAGAGAGCCCAAGCAAAGATGATTAGATTAAGGGACACCAGCCTTGAAAGAGATTAACAGTGGTTCTCACAGGACTGGTTTAATTCTCATGAGTAGACTGCTGGAAAATGAGGCTACCTCAAAGTTTGATCCCCGCTGTCACCCCGCCATTTCCCTTTGTGCCTTTCTGTCACATTCAACCACAGGCTTTCTCAGCCATCACCAATGCTGTGCTGTGTGGACTTCCTAGCTTACAGTATCATGGGCCCAATGAGCTTCTCTTCTTCATGAAGTTCTGAACCTTGGCTATTTTTTTATAACAATACAAAAAAGACCAAGACAGCATCTTAAGTTTTAAATTTGGTTTAAATTTCTGAGTAGGTTCTAACTGTAGTACTTGTTAGCTCAAGACTGAAAAGGGGCATTTAAAAGTTTCCCATTGAAGTTATAATCTACCCTTGTAGTATGTTTTAATTTCATTTTTACTTGAGTCAAAGAATGCAGCCTGAACAATTTTGCCTTAAAAAAAAATCCACATTGAGCCTTTAAGGAACCCCTATGACCCAGCAATTCCACTCTTGGGCATTTATCTAACAGAATACAAACAAGGCCACACTAAAGCTACCAGCACAACCATGCTCATTGCAGCATTATTTATCATAGCCAACATATGGAACCAACCCAGATGCCCCTCAGTGAATGAATGGATCAAGAAAGTATACTATATATACACAATGGAATTCTATGCTCCTATCAGAAAGAATGGTATTGTCTCATTCATAAGGAAATGGAAGGACTTGGAAAATATGACATTAAGTGAAGTAAGCCAGACCCAAAGGCTCCATGGTTTCCCTCATTTGTAATAATTAGTATATGTCTAGGATAGTTCTAGCAGAGGATCACAATAGTTCAATAGCTATGTACATATGACCTTATAAAATTATGCTAATCGAAATAAACTATAAGAAATGGAAAAACAAGAGGTTTTTTTCTTAGTGTATTGTATGCAGTTCTTTCTTTTTTCTTTCCTTTTTTCTCCTTTGGTTTATCCCCTGTTGTCATTGGTTGTTTATTTTGGTACCCTTTGTATTATATATGTTTATCTGATTTGGGGATGGGAAAGGGAATTACAAAAATAGTGAGACAAAGAACAAAGGGGAAACCAATAAAATGGTAATATTCACAAGACACTGTGTTGGAAGTGAACTTTACAACTTGAGAGGCAAGGTGTTTTATGGGGGAGGAATAGTGGAAGAAAATGAGGGAAGGGGTAACAATGTTTGACAAGAATTGCACTCATTTCCTTACTTATGTAACTATGACCCCTCTGTATATCACCTTTACAATAAAGAAAAAATAAAAATCCATGTAAGTTTCCCATGTGTCCACTGTATATCGGAGCTATATATCCCTACTCTGCCCGTCTTCACTGGAGCCAGCCCACATATCCTACAAATGAACATGGTGGCTTCCTGACTGAAAGCTTATAATGAATGGACAATAAATGGCTTCTCATTTCCCACAGGATACAGTATATATTCAGGAAGGTTTTCAGAACTACAGCTCAGTTCTTTTCCATCAACCCTCTCTTCTCCTCTCCCTTCCTTCACACCCCCCTCCCCCACGCCCACCTTCTCTCTCCTCCGTTCCTCTCCTCAGGTTCAATTGGTTCTCATAATCTCAAATCCTAGAGTCTTCACTTGGGATTAGGAGAACCAATGCTGTCTTACCTGTCTGTATCTGAAGGCCTAAGAACCATGATTTAAGCTCTGGCAGAAGGCTGCCAGACTTGAAGTCTGAAGACAGGAAAATTTCATGAAAGCAAAGGAAAGGTCTGAAAGAAGTCATTCAAAAGGATTGCTCCTCTTACCTTTTTGGTTCTATAGGGATTTTTGATTAATTGGAAGAAGTCCACCCACATTAAAGTGAGAAATCTACTTAACTTATGGTTCAAATTTTAATCTGATCAAAACATAAGTTCATTGGACACACCCAGAATAGTGTGTGATCCATATCTAGGTACCTCATGGCCCAGTCACATTAACTCATAAGCTTAAATACATTCATATGGCATTGTTTTAAAGGTTCTGAGTTGTTGCTTCCCAGAAGCTTGCTTGTCCTGTGTTCAAGGTTTCATTACTGGCTCCTGCTAGGACCCTCCTACTCATCCAGTCATGCCCTGTCCTGGTACTTGTGGATAAGACTTCCCTTTGCTTACTTAGTTAAATAAGCTCCCTTAAAGCCCTAGTTCAGGGTACTAGGAAAGTAGCTCAGTGGTAGAGTGTTTACCTTGCATAAATGAGGCCCTGGGTTTGATTCCTCAGCACCACATAAGCAGAAAAAAGTGGAAGTGGAGCTATGGCTCAAGTGGTAGGTGCTAGCCTTGAGCTGAAGAGCTGAGGGACAGTGCCCAGAGTTCAGGCCCCATGAAAAAAAAAAGCCCTAGTTCAGATATTTCCTAATCAGAGAGGCCTTCTGTATCTCTGGTTTATTGTCCTTTGCCTGACATACATGAGTGTCTTTCTTATTTCTGTGTCCTCTTATGAGAACAGAGACTTTTTTTCCTATTTCATTGGGCCTAGTGTTTCTCAACTCTAAAAGAGGACCTAATATTTCATCAGTATCAACAAGTAACATCAGGAATTCATCAGTATATTATTAATATGTAAAATTTACTGCAGGGGTGTAAGATTGCTTCAACACTAGAGAATGTACAGAACATTCGAGATAAATTTAGAATATAGGGCTGGGAAGGTGGCTCAGTGGTAGAGCGCTTGCCTTGCATGCATGAAGCCCTAGGTTCGATTCCTCAGCACCACATAAGCAAAAAGAAAAAAGCCAGAAGTGGCGCTGTGGCTAAAGTGGTAGAGTGCTAGCCTTGAGCTGAAGAGCTGAAGGACAGTGCCCAGGCCCAGAGTTCAGGCCCCACAACAGGACCTAAAAATAAATAAATAAATAATTAATAAATAAATAAATTTAGAATATATTAATGCAATCAGAATGTAAATGTTTGTAAAATGTGGTAGTCTTAGAAGACAAGAAAAGGTATTGTCACCACACACTGGTGGCTCACACCTGTAGTCCCAGCTTTTCAGAAAGCTGAGATCTAAGGATCACAGTTCAAAGCCAGCCTGAGAAGACATATCTTACAGATTCTTATTTCTCATTAACTAGAAAAAAATCTGAAAATGGAGATGTGGCTCAAGTGGTAGAGTACTAGCCTTTAGGGAAAAAACTGTGTGAGAATATGAAGCCCTAATTTCAAGGTCCAGTACTATCATAAAACAAAAAAGAATGGCTATGGGGTGGTAGAGAAAGAGAAAAAGAGACCATTGGCAATGTAGAATGCAATGACCAATCGCCACAGTCAAAATTATCATAACCAATCATGAAAATCATCGTAAGGCCTAGTTGGTAAAATAGAACATAGTTCAGTAAACCATGGCCTCTGGCCCAGATCTTTGCCAATTGTAATTTGTGTTCCAGGTCTGCTGTTGTGTGACAGTGGTAGAGCCAACTAGCTGTGACAGAAATAGTATATCGTTCACAAAAGAAAAAATATTTACTATCTGCTTCTTTAAGAAAAAGCTTGTCAACCTCTTAACAAAAGCATGAGCAAAAGATGCACATTTACAAATATTATTAACTTTGGTCTGGAATTCCCACTTAATACAAGATGTGAAATAGAATGGGTATCAATTAATTAATTAATGTTAATGTTAGCCCCATTCATTGTTGACCTAGGAAATTACAGAGGCTCAATTCAAAGGTCTTAGAACTATTAAGGAAACTCTCTCTGGGTGGCCAGTCACTAAATAATTTTTTTGAAATTATATTTTGGGGAAAATATTAGGAAATATTAGAAATTATTAGGAAGTATTAAATACATACCTAGTTCTTAGTTTCTGTGTTTATTATGAGATATTTACAATGTTTTCAGAATAAAAAGACATGAACAGGCAGGTGAAGAGTCAGACTCCATTTTGGATCAAGAAGATCCAATATTTTAAAGATGTCAATTCTTCCAAAACGTATCTTCAGATTTAATGATTTCACAGTTAATGAGTTTACAACCACAATCCTGAAGGGGAAAAAAAACAATTTCCAGACAGTTTTTGAGAATAGCAATGTAAGTCAGAATATTAACCTTCAAAGTGGCAAAACCACCACTCCCCTTCCTGTCCTTCCAGAAGCATCATTTTTAGTGCTCTGTGTCCATTGCATATTAACTTATTTTTTATATCCTTACAATGAGATTCAGATTACAGTTTCAATCTCCATCCCAGATGTGGGTGGGCACGGTGGCAGATAAAAGAAATCTGTAGATGGTTCTCAAATTGTAAATACTGTAGCCTGAAATGACAGCATACGTGATGGAGCTCACAAGGCATGGCCAGACTCAAGTCACATGGCCCCATCCCAGGAAGAGCAGGTCAAAACTATGCTCCTGCAGAGAGAGAAGCAAGTGAGAATGGCAGCAGAGAATCCACCCAGAGGGTAGGATGGGAGAGTGCAGAGAGCTGCAGTCATTTGTGTTACCAGATATAATAATTTGTTTTATTTTATCTTAATAGATTTTTTTTTAAGTACTGGGGATTGAACCCACAGGTTCTTACTTGTTGGGCAAGCATTCTACTTTGAGCCTTGCTTCAGCCCAAGGTTTGTTTTACATTGCAATACTTGAGTGTGGTACCCTTTTAGGGATGGATAAAGTCATGAATACAGCAGAGCCAAAAGGGTTTAATAACAAATGATATGGGTTACAAGAGAATAAGAAAGGCTCTCTAACTTGCTGTAATGGTAGACCATGTCATTTACATTTTTTTCCCCAGACTTAAAGAATATACAGCATTAGGAGTGAACTGTAACAATAGTTACTGAATTAGATCTGTCAAGCCCGTGTTAAGTTCACCGTGATGTAAATACACCATGATGGTGGGATGGTGAACAGGTTGATCAGGGAGGCATTGGTCATGTATGAGAAATCCAAGTGCATGTGGGATATCTCTGTGCCTTCCATTCAACTTTGCTCATGAAACAAAACTGCTTTAAAAGTTCCTCCTAACCAGGCACCGATGACTCACACCTGCAACTCAAGCTACTCAAGAGGCTGAGATCTGAGGATCATGGTTTGAACCCCAGCCTGATCAGGAAAGTCCCTAAGACTCTTATTTCCAATTAACCACCCAAAAGCCAGAAGTAGAGCTATGGATCAAGTGATAGAGCACTAGCCTTTAGCAAACACAAAGCTCAGTGACAGTACCCAGGCCCTGAATTCAAATCCCAGGACTAGCACTCATACAAAAAAAAAAAATTATTAAACTGGTCGCCCATGGCTCACACCTGTAATCCTAGCTACTCAGGAGGCTGAGATCTGAGGATCATGGTTCAAAGCCAGCCAGGGCAGGAAACATGAGACTCTTTTATCTCCAATAAACCACTAGAAAACCAGAAGTGGCACTGTGGCTCAAGCGGTAGAGTGCTCACCTTGAGCTGAAGAGCACAGGGATTGCGCCCAAGCCCAGAGTTCAAGCCCCACCACCACCAACAACAACAAAATAAAATTATTGTTTTTTATAACATATAGCAAATAAAAATAAAGGCCTTCACTAGCATTGGATATATATATGTACACACACACACACACATATATGAATGAGAAAGTCTTATTGAGTCTTACTTAGAAACTATTGTGACTTGGATATGATTTGTTCAGGGTGTAGTACTATTTAGGTCTTAGCTAGTGGTCTTGCTAGGGGATGTTCTAGAAGCCCCAGGAAGTGGGGAGTAGCTGGAGGAAGTGTATCACGGCAGGTTGCCTTGGAAGATTATACCTGGTCCCTTGTTCTTTCCCTTCTGCTTCCTTCTCCTATATCCACAAAGCTCTCCTTGACCACCCACCCGGAATTCATGGACTGAAATCTTGAAACCATGAGAGAAAATAAATCCTTCCCCTCCCCCAAATATGGCAGTGATGTGATCACATTGGCATAAACCTAACCAAGAGAAAGATCACTACGAGCACTCTGTGGATTGTTCATTAGTTGCATTGTTTTTTAGATAATGTCTTTCTAGAACCAGTGGTTACTTCATAAAAGCTTATTAGATAATCATTTTTCTTAACACAAAAGCTAGTATGAATCCAACTTTTCAGTGGATGCATTAACTATATTAAGTATGTGTAGACTGGTTTTACAGTGTCATAAACTTGTGTTTAAAAGTTTTAAGAAAAGTGTAATGAGGAGCTCTGTAAGAAATTCTACTTATGACAGTTCAGTTTCCATCTTATCCTGCTGTAGGAGACTCTTGAGAACTGTTGATTCTTCAAGTTTTTTGTCTGTAACTTCAAAGGGAAATATGTGGAAGTTGAAATCTCACTGTCTGAAAGCAGTAAGGGAATTCATACTACTCATAGAAGAAAAAATAGAAGTCAGGAGATTTGACTTAGAGCTTTTCTACCTCCATTAGAGCTGTTGTGATCTCTTAAACTGAAAGAAGCTACAACACATCTTAAAAAAAATCCAAGATTGGTCTGTGTTTTCCTCCTGCTTTTTCTGGGCAGAAACTAAAGTTAGGCTAGCAATGAAGAGAGCTATTTTTTGACAAGAGACTTGAAACCTTAGTTGTTGTTTTTTTTAAGATCATCATAGAGCCTTCAACTTAAGTTTAGTTCAACTTGCATTTGATTTGAAGCCAATAAAGACTGAAGAAAGAAAAATATTTGGGGCTGGGAAGGTGGCTCAGTGGTAGAGCGCTTGCCTTGCATGCCTGAGGCCCTGGGTTCGATTCCTCAGCACCACATAAGAAAAAAGCCGGAAGTGGCGCTGTGGCTCAAGTGGTAGAGCGCTAGCCTTGAGCTGAAGAGCTGAGGAACAGCGCCCAGGCCCGGAGTTCAGGCCCCATGACTGGACCCCAAAAAAAAAAAATTCAATTCTAAAAATTTAACAAAAAAAAATGACTTCCATATTTGCTATGCTGGTTACCTGAACCGTTCCCTCCAATGTCTTCATGGTCATGGCTAATGCTCGACCACTTGAGCCACAGAGTTCCAGTTATTTTGCAGGTGAAGCATTTTCTGCCCAGGCTAGCCTTGATCTCAGCCTCCTGAGGAGCTAGGATTCTAGGCACAAGCCATCAGTTTGTTGTTTTTACATCCTTCCAGGAACAAGCTGTGTGTCTTTCTTAATAGGTGTATTGTAACTGTGACCTCCCACTGGAATACATGTGCCCTGAGAGCAAGCATTTTTGCTTATTTTGTCCCCTGATTTTTTCCCTACTTCTAGATGAGTGCCTGCCTGGTACATGGGCTGCAGGTGGCCAGTCTGTGACATGCCCTGCCTAGGGGATGTGACTGTCCCAGAGGAACATTTCCGTTTTGAGAGGGCCTGGTATTTGCCAGATAGTTAGTATAGTTATTTATGGAATTCATGTTACATTGTAATGAAGTCAAATGTAATTATGAAACTGTTCCATTTTTCTGAATCATTATTTTTTTTGTCAAATTGATCATTCGGATTCTGAAATTGACACTCTGTTGAAGTACAACACCAAAAGAATATACTAACTTCTCACTTCACAAACATTTTAGGCTTTATATATCTCAAAATTATATCTTTTGGAGATGTAAACATTTAGGACTTGATTTCTCTTGTTTTAAATTTCTCATCAAGACCAGACAACCTTTTTATCCCAACTTAAAATCCTTTTAGTCTTCGGTTCCAAATATTAATTTTAAGCTCTGGGTTTATTTTTGTTGCATTTTTTTCTGAGATACTACTCCATTTTTTTGTATTTTTATGTCCTTTGAAGTAGCTCTCTTATGAACAGTATTCATAATGTTTAGCTCTAACATTTACCTTGTCATTCAACCTGAGAAATCCATCTTCTGATCAGAAGTTTAAAGTATTTCACTTCTTAACAACCAGTCAATGGGAACCATATTTTCACTACAGCTAGATATACTTTTGGGGTCTTAGTTTGTTCAAGTAGCATAACAAAATAGCATACAATGAGTGACTCACAGAGCAGGCATTATTTCCCATCATTCTAGAGACAGACGCCTATGATCAGGGTGGCTACCAGCATGTCGGAGTCTGCTGAGGGCCCTCCTCCTTCTACCAGAGACTGTCTTCTTCCTGAGTCTTCAAAAGACTCTACAGGCTCGCTCTTCCTTCTCTTGGGAGCCCTGATCTCATCATAGAAGCTCTTCCTTCATGGCCTCATCTACATCTACCACCAGAGTCCCCACTTCCAAATATCATCACACTGAAAATTAGAGCTCTCACGTATAAATGGAGGGTCAGGGACGTTCAGTGAATAATAACTGTGCCTTTATACTAAGACTGCCTTTGGACATCTCCTTGCTTCTTTTACTTGTACTTTGTGCATTCCTCCTTGATGCTGCATGCCAAAATACCTGGATGGCATAGAAGAGGCTGGTAGCTAAGAACTTGTGTCAAAGAGAGAAACGGGTTGACCTTAACTTTTTATCTGGTTGACTTTGTTCCTCTAGCTCTTACTGCTGATGCTCTGGAAGCTATAGATCTTGGAAGGTGGGAACCAATGTCATCTCCTACTTCTGCCACATAACCTCACCCTCACCAACTCCCCTTAAGACACTGGAGTGCTGGAGTAGACTCAACAGGCTTGCAAAGCACCAAGTCTGTGCATCTCTTCCCAATTCACTTTGGATCTTGAAATTGGCCCTGGCAGAGAGTTTACACTACACACCAAGTGCTCCAAACGAGGCCTTTATTTCTCTGGAGGCCTGGCTTTCCAAATCATCACTGCCAACAACTGTATTTTCTGAACAAGCATTTTGTTCTCTGCCACGTCTTCTGTGCTTCTCAAAAATTCCTTAAACTAAGGAGGAGGCTGCAATGCTTGGTAAGAAATGTATGCATTATCCTGCCCATGTAATTGTAACCCCTCTGTACAGTATGTTCTCAAATAAAATAAAATAAAATTTAAAAAAAAAATTCCTTAAACTTACAACGCGTCATTTATATAAACTTTGAGCCCTTTTCTTCGTTTTTAGGCTGATGTATTTTCCTGAGTTTTATCTCCACTTTCTAAATTAACAGCATTTCTGGATGTAGGGTAAAGCTATTCAATTATCATCTATTTCCAAAGTCCTTGTGATACATCTTCATCCCATTATCCATGCGAAACATGGACAGAATTACCCAGGTCCTTGTTGACTGCTTTAATTATCTCTACTTGGCCGAATTGTACTTGCTCCGCCACTAATGATTCTAATCTAAACTGGGAATGAGTGTTGACAAAACACAAGCTGTTTAGTTTTATTTGCAAAGGCTAATCAAATTTACCAAAAACAGAAGCTTTGCCAAATATCCATAATCAAAGCCTAAAAGATTGGAGGAAAAAAAAAAAAACCTAGCTGATAGGCAGAAGCATAGATAAGCAAAACCACTGGGAAAGTCGAAGAGGATTTATATGATTGTGAAAATATAACTATGGTTCTGTCACTGAGGAAAGGTCTAAACCAAGTTATCCAGTTATCCCTGGTGAAAATATGGCAAAAAAAGAGTGTTAAGTATTACATGCCCCGTAGATTCTCTCTATGGCTTCTTGTTAAAATAACACCTCATTTAAGACAGCTTGTCAAGGGAGCTGTGTGTGTTTTAGAGCTTAGCAAGGAATACAGTTGGCATGTAAGGTAAAGCCAGGGAGATTATGGTGATTTTGTAAATCAAGAAGAATTTCTAGTGGGAAGTGGGGAGCCATTGAAGAGTTTTAAGCAGGAAAACACTGCCATAAAAGTTGGTAATTAAAGAAGATTAGTCTGGTTGCATTAGGGCAAGATCTATCTTAAGTCCTTTATATAGAAAGAGACAGAGAGAGAATTAGTAATGAGTTAAAAACAAAACAAACAAAAAAACAGCCAGCATCCACTTGCTTCCAATTTGGTAGGCAGTGAAGGTAAGGCATAGGCTGGAAAGGATTCAAGGAGTCTTGTAAAGCTTTCTCAGTTCATTAAGTTAAATTACCTCTTCGCTCTCATTTCGCTATTCATGAATGCTAAAACAAGTCCTACAGCATCCAGGGAGTCCCAAGACAGCCCAGGGACCACTTCACCACTTCTTTCAAGCCCTTTCTTTGTCACACCAAATGAGCACTGTGGAACCAACAGCTCAGGAGTCAGTTGGAACCTCCTATTGTACCCTTTTAGGCAGCGATTAAAACCTTATCCATTCTTATGGGAATAAAGGAACAGGAGCCCCCTGCCTACTCTCATTCAAGATAGCAGTGAGAATTCAACCAAGGATGCAAACAGGACTGGGGACCCTTGCAGGCTTAGCCCATAAAGCTAAAGAATTTGTCAATGTGATTATTAGAGTTTATCCCTGATAGATAAGCCCTAAAAGGCTGCACCAAACCCTCCCTAGATGTCAAGAAAGTAATGTGTCCACCTAGACCACGTGACCTGTTTTTCTGCATCATCCAACACCTATCCAAGGTCTAGCTCAAGTCTCCTCTCTTTGGTGAATATTGTTCAGATCTGAGACCTCACAGCCATCTTCAACTTTTTCAGTTGTAACAGATTTGGCCTGGATCACAAAATGGTGCTCAGTTTGTGCCTCTTGGATGACTATCCTTCCCTCTGTGAGTTTTCTCTCCAAGTAGACTATCTGTTCCTTTAGGGGAGGATCTAAAATGTATATGTTGTCCATGTTTCATAGGATAAAACAAAGAGAGTAAGGTTGAGTTGAAGCCAAGTCTCTACTTTCCTTGATCCCAAATCATGTTCACTGTTCTAATGCTAATTTCCTGTCTTTCAAGTCCCATTTCTAAATACTCACCCATCATTCTCCAGGAGATATCCTTTTTAAAAAAATTTTTTTTGTTGGTGATACTGGAGTTCGAATTCGTGTCCTTGGGTTTGTTAGGCAGGTGCTGTACCACTTAAGTTTATGCCTGAATTCCCTGGACTGCAATCTTCCTATTGATATTTCCATGTTGTTGGGATGAGGGGTATCTGCCACCTGACCCAGCTTTATTGATTCAGATGGGGTTTTATGAACTTCTTTGCCTGGACTGGGATTGACCCAATGTGTCTCACCACCTTTTCCCAAATCAGCTTTTCATGACCATTTTCTGTTATCATTTTTGTGACCCATTCATGCTTTCACAGTAATTAACGAATAGGGTTACACATTGAGTGAAAGATCTGACAAATAGGATTCAATCTCAACTACCTATGGGGATTGTCTGAAATCTACAGAACATGATAATGTTTGCCTCCCTAGAGATTCTAGTTTAATTGGTCTGGAGTCCTACAGAGCTTTACCATCCTCCTCAGGTGATTTATAATATATGTACACTAGTACATTTGTACACTGTGTAACTAGTAACGAGTACACTGTGCTACATAAAAAACCGAAGTTAGTTATTGATAATATGATGGAGGAGAAAACTATGGATTTGGAGAGGGTGGGGTTTGGTGGTACTTGGGTTTAAACTCAAGGTCTTGTTAAGCAGGTGCTCTACCACTGATCCATGACTCCAGCCCTTTTTCTTGCTGGGTATTTTTTTTAGAGTCTCACTTGCTGTCTGGTATGTATGTCACTTGTGATCTGCCTATTTGGGGGCTTCCTATAATTGCTAGGAAAATAGGCATGTGCCATGGCTTCTGGCCTCCCTCTATGCAGACAGGGTCTTGCAGCCTTCAGCTAATGTTGGCCTACAATCACCATCCTCCAAATCCCAACCTCCCAAGTAGCTAGGATGTCAGATGTACAGCACAGATACCCAGCTAGAGTATGTTTTAAATGTATTTACTTCTTAGTGCTATCTTTGAGTTCAATATCTTATCTTCTGGATGGTTGGTAAATGGTGAAATAGGTTTCTGAAAAAACAAGAAAATCTTTAAGTCACTCTTTATCTAACTCAACTCTGGCTTTCATACCATTTGCAGAAGGTACAGAAAGAATACAGATGCTCCTGGACTCACAATAAATGTATGTCCCAGTAAACTCATCAAGATGAATATATTGTATATCCAAGATGCTTTTGATATACTGAATCTACCATACAGCATAGCTGAGCAATGTAGTGGTCTGGGCAGTGTCCCTTATTCACGTCATGATTGCATGTCTCATTGGGAGCTGTAGCTTATAACTACTTCCTGGTACCATAAGGGAATATTGCACAACAGGTAGCCAGCTGGGGTTAAGATCCAAATTCAAAATCTGAAGTATGAGCTCTTGTGATTGCATCTCACTATTGTAAAGTCAAAAATTCATGAATTAAACCATAATTAAGTCAGGTACTATATCTTGATTCGTGCTGTCATTAGACAACTTTATACTCTGTTCCTGGGCATCTTTGTAGTATATCACACACACACACACACACACACACACACACACACACACACACACACTCCAGCCATATAGGGCTGCCCACTGCTCCCCAGCCAGTCTGACTCTTCTTTTCTCTTTAATCTTGTTTCCTCCACCAGCCTTGTAGACTTAAAGGTCTATAGAGAGCTCGCAATGCCAGTCATGAGCCTTTGGCCCTCAGTCATAATTCTAAACTCCAAGGCACCCTATTGCACTTCACAAATCCAACGTAGGGAAGAGTTATAAGTGCACACATCACATATTCTAGTCAAATAGTAAGATCCCTAGGCACAGAAACTAAAATTCCTTTATTTCTGTATAGAGAAAGGAAAGGAGTCCCTATGATATGAGGTTCTTCCTACCTGAGTTTATACACAAGCTCTATTACTTCCAAGGTGTATGTTGCCATCTAGGGAAGCAATTTACCCCTGAGCCTCAGATTCTTCCTTCTCTGAATGATTACAGTCAGATATTTCCAGATTCTTAGGAAGAGGAAAGGAGTAAATGTCCATAAAGCACTAAGCACAGTATTTACTCCAAGTGATTGGTAATCATCCCTTGTAATTGGTCATTATTTCTGAGGCATTGGTAATAATGGGAACCAGTCTCCCCAGTAAGTTAGTAAGCTGGAAAAAAAGAGAGAGAGAAACTCTTGGATTTGGGAAATGTCTAATGTATTTTCCAACATTGCTTTAGTCCTGAGGACAATGCAAATTATTACTGCAGTTTTCAATATTCCAGACAGTGAGTCCTGCCTCCTGGGAGCATGTGAATTTCTCAGCGTGGTGCCATCTCCAAGATGTTAAAATTTCATTTTCTGTTCTTTTTTTTTTTTTCTACAATGACAGCTTTTCCGAAAACTCTGATGCCCTGAGACTCCTGTGTCTTGAGTGCTGCTTTTTTATGGAAGGCAACATTTTATAATCAGGTGAAGCTGTGAGGACATGTTAACTACCCAAGGAGGCCACACTCATTTGAGAAACATGAAGTCCTGCTGTTAGAACCCAGTGAACCAAGGGAGCCACAAGCCATTTCTCATGGGCTGATAGAATTACAAACTCCGGATCTAAAATGAGATCTATTTTAAATTTAATTCATTTGCTGAGAGATACATAACAAGGGCCCCTCCTGTCTACAACTGAATCGGAAGACCATATACTGCGCAGACACGTAAGGGAGTTAGGGGGAGAGCTCAGAGGGTGGCTTTCTCCAGAGCTCTGTGTGTATGGCTGGCATCTCTCCCCATTATGATGCCCAGGATGGGTTTTTTTTAATCCCACTTAGAATACCAGAGCTATAGCAAAGTGTGGTGGTGTGATAAAGCTACAAAGCTCATGCAGAGCTCAGAGAGGACCCACACTCCTTTTCTTTTCCTTTGTCATCAGTGTCACCTTCTCCGGTGGAATCATTTCATAGGCACAGCAGCTTGCTGGCCTCTTTCTTAGCCATAAAAATAAATAAAAATAAAAATTTGTATTGGCAACGACCAGCTGCCATTCCACTTCTTCCTGTCCTGGAACAGCCTCGGATGCGCTGCCTGCATTGATCATTTCTGTGTCTCCTGCAGTCCCAATCCGCTCCACATGCTTTCAAATCTTTTCCCATGTCCCTCTTGACGTAGCTCAGTCTAACACGCAGCTTATGTGTTGTAAATCCTCCTTCTAAAGATCTCTAGAGGTTTTGAGCTCCAGCCTCAGATCCACTCTGCTGGGCTTTTAAGTTTAAAAGGCAGATTCAGAGCTCTGTGCAAAGCAGGTGTGGCAACCTTGATGGCACTGAAATGTGAAGGTAGGGTCTGATCCAGGATCTTCTTGAAAAACAAACTGCCTTCCCCATGAAAACACTTCACCCGGCTCTGCTGTCTCAGGCACCAGAATTTAGGGTGAGAAGTTTCTGCATAGAACAAATGACCACAGCACGCTTGGTGGCTCAAAGCACTGTTCAGAAAGACAAGTGACTCCAGATTTCTTGTGATGTATAATGTCTATGGCCACCTGCCACAGCTCGCTGATGGCCCAACAGACATCATGAAGCACAGTGGATCGCTGCCCTCCCAGATGGTCAGCAAGCATCCTTTAAATACAGCCACACAGGCAGGAGACACATACGGCTACTGTATTTCCTCTTCCTTTCCATAAACCTCAGCTGGTCAAGCTTGCCGTACAAATCGCTGTTTGCCCATGCAAGGCTTTCTTCTCTGTGGGGTTGAGTTCTTTATAAAGAACCAAACATGCAAAAGAGCCAAGCCAGGAAGGGTACAAAAGCATTGGGAAAAAAAAAATTAGCAGAGGTAACTTGAAGTGGGAAAATTACTTTGCAATATTTTGTGGGGAAGAGGAGTCCAGTCATGGGCCTGAACTCTGGGCCTGGGCGCTGTCCCTCAGCTCTTCAGCTCAAGGCTAGCACTCTACCACTTAAGCCACAGTGTCACTTCCGGCTGTTTTTCTTTTTGCTTATGTGGTGCTGGAGAATCGAACCCAAGGCCTCATGCATGCAAGGCAAGCGCTCTACCACTGAGCCACCTTCCCAGCCCTGCAATATTTTTTAAATGCCCCACTAGCAATTAAAGATAAAGTTTGTCTTAGGGAAGAAGCTAAGCTTTCAAATAAAATCCATTATAAAAGACTCAAGGTCAGGTGCTGGTAGCTTACACCTGTAATCCTAGCTACTCAGGAGGCTGAAGACTGTGGTTTGAAGCCAGCTGGGCAGGAAAGTCAGTGAGACTCTTATCTCCAATTAACTACTCCAAAGCCAGAGTGGAGATGTGGTTCAAGTGCTGGAGTACTAGTCTTGAGCAGAAAAAGCCAAGTGGGTGTGGGATGCCCGGAGTACAAGCCCCTCCCCCATACACAAAAACTTTCTATCACACAACAGTAAGGTTAATTTCATAGATAGTAGAGTATTTCTAAAACGTGCCACATTCTATGAGGGCAATACATTAATGGGGTGTGGATTTTTTTTAATGCTGCCAAGTAAGAGAGACTGCTCTGGAAGCAAGTAGAAGGTCAGGATTCAAGTTTCTCCAGACCTGTGCAGTACACACCTGTAAGTTAGAATCTGTGGAGGCTCAGCTGACCTGCTCAGCATTCACTAGAACTAGGTATCCAGATCATGTTTTTAAGGGCTCTTAAGTCTGGTCTTGAAAAAACTTAAAGTTTCACTTTTTCTTGCAAGAGTTGAGGACAGTGGCATTGGGCGGTCATGGAGAACATGGGGTGTTTGCCAGTGGTTCTGATGAGCAGTTGCTGACAATTTGGCAATTTTAAGGTGACTTGTCGTGATGGTCATTTTTACGATGCTGGTGGTAAAGCATTCAGGAAAGAAATTTATAAGGAATGTCTGCATGTTCCGTGTAAGTTGGGATCACAGGGGTCAGACAAAGGCTCAGAGAGGCCAGCAGAGCCGAGGCTTTGGAATTGTGCTCACTCCCTAGATTGTCCCATTCTCAAAACTAAGGGGGACACCTCCTTATAAGGAGGAGTTAAGCCATCTTTAGCTTTTAGCTGAGAGAACTTGTCTGGGAGTCAACATGGGTCAATCCAAGCAGGGGAAGCCAAACATCTTCAAAAATAATCAAAGGCATAGTTGTTTGCAACTTAGACAAAGTTGAAAACTATTTGAGATGGCTCAAACAGAAAGGATAATCCTGTCCTGGGTATGAAATTCAAAAAGTGTTTGCCATTGCAAAGGTTTCATTGGTACCTTCCTGTCTATTTGTACACAATGTTTTCTGTTTTTAGAGCCCCATTGCTAAGCGGGAAACCAGTGGCTCACACCTGTAATCCTAGCTACCCAGGAGGTTGAGATCTGAAGATCAAGATTGGAAGCCAGCTCCAGCCGAAGAAAATCTGTGAGATTCTTATCTTCAACAAAACAGCAAAAATCTGGAAGTGGAGTAATGGCTCAAGTGGTAGAACACCAGCTGTGAGCAAAATAAAGTTAAGGGATAGCACCCAAGCCCTGAGTTCAAGCCCCAGAAAAAGAAGAAAAAGAAATGCTCCCAAAGTTCATGTCATTCTCAAATGCTGAATCCTGATTGGGTTCTGGTTCCCATCCTTCTTCCTTGAATTGTGACTCTAGTGACTGAATGATACTGTTGTGCTGGTGGGGATAAATTGCCTAGGAAATGTTGATAATTGTTCTAATTAATCACAGATCATGACACCGGTCACTTAGATGCTTTAGGCAAAGCATATTCACCTCCACTCTGATTTCTGATTTTTTTTCTCTTCTGTCTAGCTTTGTAGAAATTAAAGCAGGGAGCATATGACTCATAAATCGTAGAGACAGAGGCAAAATCTTGTCTTTACCCCCTGCTGGTCTCATTTACTCCTATGTCCTCTGTCCTATTTGCAGGTATACCATTAATTTTCAAAGAGGAGTTAATAATTCTTCCTGTGGTCCCATCGTTGCTATTTAAAGCAGGGGCTGTTGAGCAATATCATTTGAGGAAATGAAAATGCTCAGGCCCCACCCTGGCTGTGCGGATTTAGAAATTGCATTTGAGCAAGATACCCAGGCAATTTAAATGCACACTCCAAGACGCAGCCTTCTGGATAGAGAGTGCAGGGATAATCGTTTCGTGTGTGTTGGAGACTGGGTAAGATCTGGAAGGGACAGCAGGCATCTGTTGGAGGTCTGTGTCGGATGTCTGGGCAGTATTTCCTTGAGTTTAGTGCCGAGACCTAACAAAAGTATCTGAATGCTTAGAGTTCCCAATAACAGAGATGCATCTTGGCTTAAATATTAGCGCTTATGTTGAAAAGCTAAGAAGCACACTTCTAGGTATAAACATAAAATAAACCAAGAGTAAATCAAATTCAGCACCCGGATCCTACCAGCCTGGAGGCAAGCCAGCTGAGCCAGCATGGGGTGAACCAGTTACTACAAACAGACCTTGAAACACAGAGTAGGAATCGTAAATTGGAAAGCAAGAGACAAAATGATTGGAAACAATAGAACTGTCCCTGCAAAGTTCAAGAAAAGCAATTGAATAATTATGAAAATAATAATTGCCATTCACTAATAATATTCATTCTACATATGTACCTTAGTGTTCCCATACACCAGCAACAAAATACTTAGATAACAGGAGAAAAGGGTTTATTTGCCAACATTCATTAGAACAGCAAAGATAAAATGCTTAGACTTTTAACATCAATATGCAAAATGAGTACAGGTAATTGACCAGATGGAGAGATATGTGCACTTGATTTTAAGACTCACCATGTGGATCCTTTCATTATTCTCTTAGTTAAGCAACCACAATGGAAATGACAAAGACTTGTCGACCAATCTATGACACATGAGTTTTCTAAATATATAAATATAGCCAGTTGGGCTGGGAAGGTGACTCAGTGGTAGAGCACTTGCCTTGCATGCATGAGGCCCTGGGTTCGATTCCTCAGCACCACATAAGCAAAAAGAAAAAAGCCGGAAGTGGTGCTGTGGCTCAAGTGGTAGAGCGCTAGCCTTGAGCTGAAGAGCTGAGGGACAGCGCCCAAGCCCAGAGTTCAGGCCCCACAACTGGACGCCCCCCCAAAAAAATATAGCCAGGCATCAATGGCTCATGCCTATAATCCTGGTTACTCAGGAAACTGAAATCTGAAGATCTCAGTTTGAAGCCAGCCTGAGCAGAAACATCCATGAGACTTATCACAATACACTACTTAGTAAAAGCTGAAAATGGCTCTGTGGCTCAAGTGACAGAGCACTAGCCTTGAGCACAAAGAGGCTCAGGGAGCCCCAGGACTGGCAAAATAAATAAATAAATAAATATGTATACAAAAATACACATAAAAGAAATCTAACATGAAAAGTATATAGTATTTACATATAAATATATATACTTATATATGTCACATGTTAGATTTCTTTCATATATATTATCTTAATGTACATTCCATAATGCCATATATGTTATAATGTATAATGCTACAGCACATTGAAACATTTATTTATGTACGTTGAGTGGCAGGAAAACAGAGATAGGTCAGTAGGGAAAAGTAGTTGGCAGATCTTGCTTGAGCCTCAGTTTCCTCATCTGGAAAGCAGGGTAATCATAGGACCTTTAGAATGGGTTGCTAGGAAGATTTAATGGACACGTATTTAATGCACTCATTACAGGACCTAACAAATTGTAGATTTATAAAGGGAAACTCTCACCAGAGACAAGAAACAGGACCACTACTCTGGGAAGATCTGTCTCTGGGAAGAAGTGAAGTAGAAATGGGCTCTGAATAGATCATAGAAAGATGGCAGGAACCAGAGAGGAGGCCAGTTCCACTAGAAATGGTTGACTCTCTCTATGGCTCGTTTCTCCCATCCACCCATGCAAGAAAGCTACAGTCAAATAAATTAATATAAACATAGAACTAAAGATGCAGTTTAAAGAGGGGAAGGTAGGGCAATGAATAAATGTAACCCACACCGAAAAGAAATACGATACAAAGGCAGTGACAGATCATGTCTGTATGTGACTTCAAATAGGAGATAAAACAAGAGACCGAATGAAAAAGTGATAAGTGATTCACAACTATTAAAAAATAGCATCAAAGTAGGCAAAGAGCCAGGTGCCAGTGGCTCATGCCTGTAATCCTAGCTTCTTGGGAGGCTGAGATTCGAGGACCAAGATTCAGTGCTAGCCAGGGCAGGAAAATCCATGAGACTCTTATCTCCAATTAACCCCAAAAAAGCTAGACATAGAGCTCTGACTCAAGTGGTAGCACTCTAGCCTTGAGTGTAAAAGCTCAGGGCCAGAACCTAGGCCCTGAGTTCAAACCCCAGGAATGGCATACAAAAAAATAATAAATAGATTAAATAAATGATATAGCTTCAAGGATAATGATGTAATTTTCAACCCTACTGACAAGAAATAATAGTTCAAGGTACTGGAGACATGTTTCAAATGGTATAGTGCCAGACTAGTAAGCATAAGACCCTGAGTTCAAACCCCAGTAATGCCAAAATAAATATCCCACACTAGAAATAGCAATCTAGTTCAGAAGCAGGAGAAAACATTGGCCAGGCTTCAGACTTTTAGCACTACAACATTTAATTCCAGAAGGCTTTAGAGCAAGATCTAAAATATTCTAAAAGGAAAAAGATCTAAGTGGAGTATATCTAGCAAGTTTAAAAGCAAATAAAGGACTGTGCAATATGCTAATCTCAAGTCATTTTGGAAGGCTAAAACTTTCTGGATGGTTTCTAAAATCTTTTTGTCTAAAAATAAGAGGAATTTATTTAAAAAACTAAGCTTTTGTGTTGTGAAACTCTCTTTAGATTTACTTCATCTTCTCTTTAGCTAACTGAGAGTTAATGTCTTTTATCAAAACTTAAAGCAGCCTTTAGATGTTAGGATTACTAGTTGGACAGAACTTTTTGCTTTGCAAATGAAGAAGCAAGGCATCACAAATCACACACACACACACACACATCATTGTTATAACAATCCTGAGTGCTAGGAACTCACAGGACTGCATATGTTCCACACTGTATGCAATTAGATATTTTGTTTGGTAAAATAAACAAGGAAGCAATAACCCCACTGGGTATTGTTTCAGGAGCCCCATTTTATACAAAGATCTGCAGATATCTAAGTCCTTTATATAAACACAGTACCATATTTACATATAACCTTTGCTCATCCTAACATATGTTTCCAATCATTGTGTCATTGTGTGTGTGTGTGTGTGTGTGTGTGTGTGTGTGTGTGTGTGCGCATGCGTGCGTGCATGCACCAGTCCTAGGGCTCAAATTCAAAGCTGGGGCCCGGTCCCTGAGCTTTATTTTAGCTCAGAGCTAGCACTCTATCACTTGTGCCACAGCTCCACTTCTGGCTTTTTTTTAAGTACTTAATTGGAGATAAGAGTCTCAGGAATTTTCCTGCTCAGGCTGGCTGGAACCATGATCCCCAGATCTCAGTCTCTTGAGTAGTTAGAATTACAGGTGTGAACCATAGATACTTGGCTTCCAATCATCTCTTGATAACTGGTAATACCTAGCACAATGTAAGTGCTAGGAAAATAACAATGCAAAATTTATGTACATAACGGTGATGCTGTGTTGTTCAGGGGATAATGATGACAGAAAAATATCTGCACACGTTCAGTACAGAGAATCATTTTGATCCCCGATGGGATGATTCTGCAGAGGCCACACAGCAGAAATGGAGGTCAAACTCCATCTCTGTCAACGTCTTTCTTTCCTATACTTTCCTGTGGGCCTGTGGTTTGTGCAAAATGGCCTTAGAATCACTCAGAGAGATTTTGTTTCATACCACAGAGGCCTTGATGTGTGTTTCCTTCCAGTGTCCAGTCACTAGGTCAGAGAAAAGTTTCTCTGTGAGTCAGGAAGGATTTGAGTCTCCCCTGTGTCTCTCTATTACTGCCAGTTGTTACCAAGTGTTCACTCTTGTTCCTGAATTTGAAGACAGCACAGCAATGTCTGCCCTGATCTCTTTTCTTGCTTTAAAAAGAAAGCAAGTCTGGGGAAACAAACAGGAATTGCTAAGCTACATACTCACTGAATAACCTATCCCCTGGAAACCACATGTAAGCCATTCCATGTAATCTTTGGAGTAAGAGGAGGAGAGAGCTTGCGAGAAGGAAGAGTAGATCTGACCCTCTCCATGTAGAAGGAGAGTTTCTTCCAAAGGAAAAGGGCTGTCAGCCATCTTTTAAAAGACATCCGTCTGGAATAGGAAGACAGAAATGCGTTGAACATATGTGCAGTTGTCTGAAAGGGGACTTCCTTATCCCTTTGGGGGTATTCCAGCCATTTTTGTGCCTGAATTTGAAGGAAGAGAATTTCATGCAGTTTTCTAGACTGAAAAGCAAAGGGCAGATGGAGCCAGGCAGTGGTTAAGATTTCATCTGCCTAGATGAATTCGCATAACTACATTTGCTGCTGGCTGTGTGCCTTAAGCAAGGCACCAAATTTCAGTTCCTCAGTTTCTCTCTCCATTCCTCCTCCCCTCTCCCCCGTGAATAAAGAGAACCATGACAACACATATCTCAAAGGTTTTTTTTTTTTTTTGTCAAGGTTAATAGAATGACATACACAAAATGCTTATAATCATGTCCATCACATCATAAACATGTAAAGGCCGATGCTTTCCATACCAGCAAGAAAAGAACCTGGTATACATTTCAGACTATGCCTGATGGGATCTAGAAAGTTAGTGTAAGATAAGTCATGATCAAGTCTTGTGGGAAAGCGCACAGCAGAGTTCCAGTCCTGCCTTTGGGATACCAGAAAGGAATGCCCACATTTCTGCAGGTCCTCACTGGCCAGCCCCAAGGCCAGTTGGGACCCCTAATAACTGACAGCTATGCTGCCCAATGATAAGCAGCATCCGACCTCACAATGAAGCTGCATGATGCAGTTGGTATCCAGCTTCAGGTCAGTCACAAACAAACCCAGCACCTTTAGGAGGCCGTGTTTCTTATATTCAAGCGAGTAAGGGCTCTTATTACCAAAATATGGACAGTAAAAGCTACAGATGATGCTCACCATTTGGATTATTCTACTATGGGTATCTCACATAACAGGTGTTCCACACAGGGTACCAAAGCCTCTCTCTTCTGTGGTCCTGCAGCTCCTCTGATGGCTGAGCTCAGTCCTCACCCTCCCACCTTCCCATCATAGCTGGACAGACCAGATGCCCAGGAACCCTTCCATGCCTTTGATTGGTCTCTGAGGACAATCAATAGCAGTAGGTCAAATGATGTGAATTGAAAGGCTAATTATTCATTACTGACGCATGGGCATCCTCTCCGGCCTGCTCCTAAATGATAAAACAACAGAAAGAACCTTCTCCCCACTAGATGAGCCCCAAGTAACCTTTGCCACTGAACTAAAAGCTTTCAAAGGATGAACAGAAGTGCCATAAATCTCAGTGGTGACATTAAATATTTGTCACTGGAACACTTAAGTCTTGTTTCAAACCCATTCCTCTCTGAAAGTTCATAACAAATACCTGGGTGACTTAACCTCACTACAAATAGAAACAAATGGTCTATAAAGACTGACCCCCTTTCCCACTGAGGGGCCATCCTTGGCCACTGTGTGGTCTCCAGGCCCTGCCCACATGAGTGAGTAGCCCCTTTTGTTTAGATGAAATCTGCTCTTGCTTCTATGACGTGAGGGCCAAGAAGGTTTTAACTAGAGTTTCTTTTAAACTGCCCATTAATCATTCCTCCCCTCACCCTGCTGAATGAAGGAGTGAAGTAAATTATTTACATTCTGATGTTGTAAGGACTCTCCTTGCATTAGGCATTGCTGGAGCCTCTAATGTATCTGTGGAGGGGTTTCCTCTTCCCTTGATTATAACTGCCTAACTGCTCCAGTCTGACATAGAGACAAGTTTTGCCCAAGTTTTGTCTCCTCTGTCACAGAGAAGTTGATTGTCACCGGGTTTCAATGTCATCAAGCTCTGAATATCTTGGTGCCCAGGCATTCCAGAGCTAGTTTGCTGTGAAATATTCCAACAATCAATGTTCAATATCCCTGGAGGAAAACCAAAGCCCATTTGACATTTCCCAAAGGCCATTCTTTTCTGTTTCTTGTCAGGGTGCTGAAGGAAGGTCTTTGAAGCGGAAGAACAATGTTATTGCCTATATCAGCTCTCTCTGGTCCAGATGGACAAGCAGCCACCTACGTAGTTGGTAGCTATGGAGGACAGATAACCACATTTTAGTTCCCATTCAACCTTCAAACTCTACTGCACACAATTCACTTCTTTTATGGGAAACCCAAAATTACAACTGTTTTTTCCAGGGCTAAAATTAACCCCAAGGCTTTCTTTACACATGCTGGACAAGTACCTTACCAGTAAGCTACAACCCCAGCCTAAGATATCTATTTCTGCAAGATATTAAATAAATAAATAAATACATAAATAAAGTTTATTGTTATTAAAACAGGGATTCCCAAAGCAACATCAAAGAAAAGCAACTGCAAAGCCCTAACATCACAGGCACTAGGAAAACCCTATTTCCTACCATCATTGTAATAATTTCTTATTAAGTTCAAATTCATAAAGGAACTTTCAATTAGAGAATGATAGAGCAATACTTATAATAACAGAGTCAAAGTTATGAAGCATCACTTCTTCCCTCCCTTGTTTGCAGGCTTGTTAATTTCTATGGGCCTAGACTTCCTTGGACCATCTTTGCAAGTTCTTAGCTTTGCCACACAAGCAATTGATATTTAAATGCAATGCCTCAAAAAATAAATAAATAAATAAATGCAATGCCTGTGTAAAGGCATATCTTGCTGATTTTTGCCCAAACATGCCCAGCAAATGAAGACATTTAACCACCCCAACCATTAATTATATGGGTATGTTTTCAAGAACAATAGTATAAATGCTAGCTTTGCAACCACAGCGTGGCTTCCATGATTTTCCTCTGATACTTGGCCAGTAATAATGACCCAAAGCATCAGGGTGTCCTCTGTTAGAAGTAAAGTTAGTGGTGGCCCATTTTCAAGACAAGATATTTGATCCTGAGTGGAAAATTACCAGTACTTTGTTCTCATAGTGATTTGTGGACATGACAAAATTCTTACATTGGAAAGGCTAAAGATAAGTAAGACCAGGACCGAATAGAAAAGGGCGGGCTGATTAACAATGGAAAGAATGAACCCAAATAAAATTAGAAAATGGGTAGAAAGCATATATGTGTTAAAACTCAAAAGTCTTCCTGCCACAAAAGAACAAGGATCAGGGTGGGGGTGGTTTGTAAAAACAGACAAAAGCCCCACTTCTAAAATTAATTGGTGCAGATATTCGAATTACCCAACAGAAAGTAGTGTGACTTAGATGATGGCTGAGAGAGAATGGGAGCCCCATATTTCTAGGACAAATGAGGAATAGAGGGGAAGAAGTTTGCGTACTAGGTCTGAAAATGATTCTTACAATCTCTGAGAGCCTGTCTAGCATCAGACAAACACCAGATATTGCAAGGCCACCCTTAAAATCTCATTTTTGCTGTACTTTTTTGGTCTCTAAGCCCATCTATCCAAAACTTTGGATAGGTGAGCGTGTTTCTCACACGCCTGCACCTCCATTGGCATCTGCCAGGAACTCCATCACACAGTAGGCCCTGCCAATAATGTTGAATTGCAGAGGATCGCCGTCCTCTGGTGTCCTCAGAATTTAAAAGCTCTCCACCCCCATGCCGTCTCTCACTCTGTTGAAAACAAACAATTGTCAGCTTCTGACAGTTGCTTTACAAACATTCTCTTTGCTCTTTACCCAAACGTCTCTTTCTTGCCACTTCCAGATGGCATCCAGGGTCAGGACAAAAACCTTGTCTAGAACTTGCTTGTCTCTCCCAACCCATGGCACCTGGGGTTGGTATGGGACCAAGCTTGCCCATTTAATGTTTTATGCCAACCAATTTCCAGCTGTTGCACAGATGTGTACACACTGCACCAGATACCATTGAGAGGTACAAGCTGCCTCCACCGAGTGTCCCTCCACCCCACTCCCGCATAGTACCCCATCTCTAGTGCCTTGATCATCTTCTTTACTTCCGGGGAAATTCCTGAATAATGGCTAGTAGACCCAATGGCATCAGTGCCTCTACTGTTTGAGAGATATGCAGATGTCCACGCTGAGTGCAGAGCCCTCATATCACCAGGTCCTTGTTCAAACTGAAATGGCTTTTGCTGTAAGTTCTTTCAAATGATTCTTTGAGACAACCAGGACTATTTCAGGGTGCTAGTCTAATTATTTCAGACCTCTGAGTACACCTTACCCTCCCTCATCCAATTCTGCAACTTCTGGAATATCGTTCCTGGCTTTCTCAGGCTTGATTGTTGAAGCGTATTGTGGCCTTTTGCCACAGCTGCAGTTTCTAATTGACTTTCCCAGGCTGTATCTGAGCTAAAGCTTCTGCTGATTGTTCAGACATTTGAGGAGGTAAGTGGCAGGGGAGGGTGTGGGTAACTCAGATGTTGAGGTTCTACCCAGACCCAAATTCAACAGGGCACAGAGTTCTGGGAAATCTTTTTTTTTTTTTAATCTTGTTTCTTTGTAGGATGCTCCAGGCATCTCAGCAAAATTTGATATTTTTCTTTTCTTCTTTTCCCCCACCTTACCAGTTGGGCTTTTAAACATGAGGCCTTGGCACTGTTTCTGAGTTTCTTGGCTCCAGGCTAGTGCTCTCCCATTTGAACCACAGCTCCACTTCTGGCTTTTTGTTGGTTGGTTGGTAATTCATTAGTGACAAGAGAGTCTTTCAAACTTTTCTCTTGAACCTCAGATCTCAGATCTGAGTCTCTGGAGTAGCCAGGATTACAGGCTTGAACCACTGGGGAACTCTCCCCCCCCCCTTTTTTTTTAATAAGGAGAGGGTAGATGGGCCACTAGGTGTTGGAAACACACTTTAACCAATCACACAAACAAAAGATGTATTCAGGATAAGTCGCAATGTTTCAAAATTCACTGCATTTTAAATATATCAGAAAACAAGGTAGATTAATAAATGACTAGTAGGATGGATAGAGAGAAACTATAAAATGAAAGAAATCTAGTAAAATGTGAACAGCAGGCTAAATAGTTTTATGCATTCATTGTGTATTTTTTGAAACTCGGTATATTGGAAATTTTTCATAATTACATAAAGTATCATAGGATTAATTTATTTCTCAAAACATCACATTATAGCATTAAAATATAATGAAACCTTAACTTAGTAATAAGTATAAAATGCTCTTAATGGTATATGTGCTGATCTTAAAATAACTTACCTCCATCCATGAACACATTTCATTTCAATGCAAGTTTTTTTTTTAAATCAAGTGGTAGTGTTTTATTTTGATAAAATATGTTATTTTTATCCTGGCACCTTTCTAGCATCTGAATGAGTATCAGTGCACTTTATTTTAGGATGATTATATTTAAAAGAAGTTGCTATTTATGAAAAAGCATGCATATTGATCAGCTCGATTACATAGGCTAATCTTCCATTATTATTAAGCTATAGAAGTCAGAATCAAAAGGCCACATACTCACCAGTTTTATTTATAGGCTATCCATGAAAAGATTCAACTATAAGAGTGGAGAACTGATCGGCAAGAGTCAGAATTAGAGGCTAAATGAGGCATTAATTATTGAGGCAGCATAGAAATTTGGAGGCAGCATCATGGTGTATTTTGGTACATGACCGTCTGGAAGATGAGTTGATAAAAATCTCTGCAAATTATAAAAATCAGAAACTTGTGACCCAAAGGCTCTATGTGTAGAAATGTACCTGAGATATTTCTAAATGAGAAAGAAGTACATTCATAGAGGCACCGCTTATCACAGTGAAAAATTTCAACTGGTTTGTATGTCGATCAATAGGAACCTGGGTAAATCAATGAAATCATGTTTATAAATGGGATACTGTAAGCCTTTAAAAGGAAGTAAATGATAGAGAGGTAAATTGAAAATATACAGAGGTTGCATATCTGTGATCTGAGATGATTGAGACCCAAATGTTTTAGATTTTTGAACTTTGAGGGCATTCTAAAATAGTTACATACACCTAATGTGGTGTGCTTAGGTGGGGGTCCAAATTTTTTAATGTTTTATACGTACTTCATGCACACAGCCTAAAGGTCATGCTAATATTTTTAGTGCATCTGAGTTTTGACTGTGATCAAACATAAAAAGTCAAGTGAATTTTCCACTCCCAAGTCCTGTTGACACCAAGAACTCATGTTTTCCTTCATATGTAGAAGCTAGATTGAGCTTACAAACTCATAAGTAAATACATTGGGAGGTGTGCAAGTGTATACAAAACTGAAATAGGGTAGATTCAAGAGAAATCTCAAATAATGTAATTCCTTAGAAAGCTCAAATCAATGGGTTAGGAATGATGGGTGACAATGTTGTCAGATATCTTGTATTCATATACTGTTTTGTAGAATGGGAACTTCTTTGTACAACTACTTAAAGATAATAATAATAAAAGGAAGCTCAAATCAAAGTTCAGCAAAATAAAACACCAGGAAGCAGGCACTCAGAGGGATGGGGTGTGGTCAAGGGGGAAAGTAGACAAATGAAGAGAAGGAGGCAAAATGCAGACAAGAATCCAATATAAATGCTACAAATAAAGAAAAAAATGAGGGAAAGGGTAGGGAGGGAGGGATGTAAGAAGGCTGGAAGAGGTGACATTGATCAAGATAATATTGTATTCACTGCTTTGTTAAATGGCAAGTCCTTTGTACAACTACTTAAAGATAAGAATTAAAAAAAAATAAAAAATTTGTTAAAGATACATTGTACCGTCAAACTGACACGTTGAATCGAAACCCCTTTGTACAATTACTTGAAGAAAACTACAATAGAAAACAACTGAATATGAAAAAAAAATTAAGATTCAGTTTAGAAATTCCCAACCTGTATAAAATAGACAGCTATTAGTGTCATTAAAAGGGGGGGGGGGGGGAAGAAGCCAGTCACAGTGGCTCATGCTTGTAACCCTAGCTACTCCAGGGGCAAAGATGTCGAAGACCATCTTTTGGGACCAGTCCAAACAAAAGAATGTTCACAAGATTGCCATCTCAATCAATAAAAGACCAGGAATAATGGTACACACCTGTCATTCTAGCTATGAAGAAAGCACAAATAGGAGAACCAAAGTTACGGCCAATCTTAGACATAAAACAAGACCCTATTCAAAAAGTAAAAGCACAATAAGGCTGAGGACATGGTTCAAGTTACAGGACTCCTAGCAAGCCCCAAACCGCAAGTTCAAACCCCAGTACTGCCATAAAAGAAAAAAACATTAAAAAAAAAAAAAAGTAGGTGTCTGTAGTTGTCATAATTAAATGAAACATCTTCAAACTGGAATATCTTGAAGAAACGGGAAGAGAAACTGTCTGGATACTGTAAAGAAACAGTAGAGAAACTCTTTTCTTGCCCCCTACTCCAACTGTACCTTTGAAAATGTACCTGCTGCATCTGTTAACAATTTAAAGAATTAAACACTTTCCTGTTTGGCAAACATAGAAATAGGGGCCTCCTCCAAGCATAGAAATAAGATATACACCATGCCTGTGTGAGTTATCCTGAGCAGGGCTGCGGCTGACGGAGGCAAAGGTTCCCAGAGCATCTTTAACATGCCCACTGCCCAGCTCCAGACTGGAGCTGAGAGATGTGTGTGCTAATAGATTCTGGTCTCTTAGGTGCCATGCTTCCATGCAAGCTGCACTTGGAGCCTGGCTTTATTGATGGATGAGTCAGATTGAACGTGACACCGGTGTCCAGTGAACCCCCTGGCATCATTTAACTAACACTTAGAGCAGCTGCTTTTGAAAAATTACCTTCAGGCTGGGCCCACCCTGGCAGAACAAAATCATCCCCTTAAGTACTTTCCCAGTTCCCTATACATGAAGATTCTCGCCCGGCAATAAAGAACTGAGCCATATTTTATTTGAAGTCACATCTGTCATTTTCTTTTATTTCCTCTGCTGTCTGCCTGATTGCACGCTGCCTGGGTTACAGCAGGATCCTTCCAACAGATCACAGAAGCCCAGTCTTTGAAGTCCCTCAACCACGACTAGCTGCCTACAGCACTGGGTTCAAGCTCTAGGAAACTCACAATCTGCTCTCCAAAGATCATCTCATCAGCCCCCTCTGTCTCTCTCTGGCTCCTGAGCACCTACACAAAACCAGGGGTCTCTTTCCAACCACCTACATCTTCAAACCATTGCTCATGTTTCTCTCTTCATTTCCTTCTTAATGAGCCTCCACTCATTTATCAAGGCTCAGAGCCAGTGTCGCCTCCTGATGAAGTATTCCTCAGCCCTACCAGACTGAACTAATGAACACCTTCTCTGTGATTCCAGGTCTGTATACGCCTCATGGGCAGTATTTTCTACAATGCCGGCCTATTTCCCTCACCATCTCTCCTCAGTATTTGTGTCCATGAGAATATGGAGTACGCTATCAGATACTCTTCTTTACATTCACAGTGCTGAGGTAACAGCGTCTAGCACACAGCAAAAGCTCCAAGGTATTTTGTTTTCTTTTTAAAGCATGCATGGGTTCTCCCTCTTCTAGATGTCTAATTTCACCGTTGCTTCTGCTGGTCATTCCAGAGCATAGCCTCCTGTTTCAAAGATCATCTGATCCCACCCCTGCCTGGACTAGAGCATCTGTGTCTTGCCACACTCTGTTGCTAAAATGTGGAGTCCCAGTCCTCATCTATAGAAACACTGCACCCCAATATGACCCTCAGTATTCATCTCTACCTAACCCCTTTCCTTTGCCCATATTGTCCAGCTGTATACACGAAAACCACTGACAAAACACTCACCCGAAGGGTGAAAAATGAAAGGCCAGCTGTGACTAAGTGTTGACAAAGATGTAGAACTACTGGAATTCTCATTGATGCAGCTGGGAATCTAAATCTACATAACCCCCATAAATCTAAATAGGAATTCTAAATAGGAATTTGCTCATGACCCACAAATTCTCCTCCTAAGTATATGCCCAAATGTATATAGAGACATGCACAAGAATATTCAGAACAGTGCCTTCAACTACAAACTACCCAAGGGAATACCAACAGAAGCTGGGAGAAGCTGGTTTAAGCACACAATGGAATATTACAAAGCAGTTAACCATTGTTCTAAGGGTCAATATCACCTTACAGAGTGAAGGAAGAAAGGATTGAAAGACAAAAGATTTCATTGAGATCAAGCTTAAACCAGCCAAAATTAATCAATGATGATAGAAAGGAGACTATAAAGAGGCTAGCCACGGTGAGGAAGAAGGAGAGAGCTACTAGATATTCTATCTCATGATCTGGGCTGTGTTAGATGTCTGGAATTCAAAAGACTCAGCCCTATGGCTTGCATTAGACTGGAATGAAATACAAAATAAAATCCCTACAGCACCTAGCCTATACCTTTACATAGCGGGGTTTGTTCTTGCCAGTCAGTGACCAGCTGGAACTTGACTGTCCTGATTGTGTATGTGGGGGATACAGGAGGAGAGAAGAGGGAGGCAGGCTTATTTGCTTTCAATTCTACTGAAACCATCAAATACTGAGTCTGTCTTCAATTTCTCTCCATGTGAAGCACTGGCACAAAGATACATAGCTCCAGGATGCCAGCAATGCCCCCCTCTTTGCAACTTCTTCTTCAGAGCATCACTATTCGAAGTATGGTCCATGTGCCAGCAGTTTTCATGTCACCTGAGTCCTGGTTAAAAATAAAAATTAACATGCTTCACATATGACCAAACACGTCAGTTGATTGTGGGCCCCAAGTGGCTTTTCTTTTTGCCAGTCCTGGGACTTGAACTTGGGGCCTGGGCACTGTCTTTGAGCTTCTTTGTGCTCAAGGTTAGTGCTCTACCACTTGAGCCACAGCTTTTTTCTGAGTAGTTTCTTAGAGATAAAGAGTGTCATGGACTTTCCTGGCCAGGCTGGCTTTTAACTGCGATCCTCAACCCCCTGACTAGCTAGGATTACAGGCGTGAGCCACCTGCTCCCAGTTGCTAGGTGACTTTTTAAATAAGATCCCCGGGAAGGTCTTTGGTTTTCTGTGTCCTAATCCTTTAATATCTGGGGGCTTGCTGATCCCAATGACTATCCATTCCAGGATCAGCAATTTCCAAAGACATAAGACAATTCAACTGGAGGGTATATCTCAAACACAAACCAACCTACCAACCCAGATTCAACATACCACCTATCTCCTCTCCCAGGCCCTCATATTCCACAGCACTATCTGCCCTGATCACCCATAGCCAGACAAGGCGGTAGGGAAGTTGGCACTAAAAGGCAGGTGGTGGGTTAATAGAAAAACGCTGGGTGAATACGTCATAATACATAACAAACGTTTGTGAAATGGAACCAGGTGAATTCAATGAGGCAAGTGAGGATAGGATAGATGAGGGGGAGAATGACAGAAGCCGTAACTCTGATCCAGATGCATTGCACACATAAATGGGCATGTGAAATTAAAACACCTTGTACAACTGTTTAAACATTAGAATAAAATGATGAAACCATAAGGCAGGCTCTAGCCCACAGCTCACTTCTCTTCTGTCCTGTGATTGTCCTATCTTGGCAGGGCTCCTGTAGTATGGCAAGGTCCCTTCTTGGGGACTAAGTTAGGAATTATATTTTCAAGGCAGTTGCCCCTTGAGCTGTTGGCTTCATAATACTTCAAAAACTTCTTTTCATGCACTATACTTTACAACAGCAGGAGATATGCGTACAGGAGGGCCTTAGAAACATAGAAGTTTCCTAGAACAGAAGTGGGTCATGACTTTATCTTCCTCCCAGAACATGAACAAATCCTGTTGTTTCCCTACTGGCTGGGCTCTGAATCTGGAGTGCTAACTACATCAGCACCCCACCTACCACCACCACCACCCTGATGACATCTAGGGTTCCACTTTGCTTCTCTGCCATTTAAGGAATTAAAAAGCAGAAGAGTATTTAGAGAAACAGAGCACGTATTTTTGAAAGTGCAAGAAATATAGCAAAATAGACCCTTCCAAGGGAGGAGCAGAAGATCTCTTTGTCCAGTCTCCTTAGACATCGACCTAATCTAGATCTATAGATTTGTTTCCATTTAAGGGCATCTGCTTGGTTTGATTGGTTAAGAGGTGGTCATGTGCCATTGGAAAACTTGAGACTGGATGAGCATGAAATGATCTTCAGGTGGGTATGAAAAGGAAGGGGAGGAGCATTCGCCTTCCTTCTCTATACAAGACATACATCTGATGAACCAAAAAGAACCTGCAGGGCCCTATGGGAACTGGATGAGTGATTTTGTGCCATCTCTTGTTCCTGCCATGCTGGTATTGGTCCCAATCACCATTTTCTACTTCTACTTACCTAGCCAGGGAAGTCTAGCTCTCTCTCCTTCCCACTCATTACCCCATCATTGGCCCACCCAGTGGCAGGTCAGGAAAAAGAGCCCTCCTCAAAGGACTCAAAAAGAAATAGCCCCAAGTCTGCTCCATGTTGCAACTCCAAGTTTTCTTCCATTCATTTGTTTAGATGAATAATGATGGAAGAACTTATTGCAAAACTCCTGAATTCTCACTCTGAACTTCCTGACTTCTTGTTCAATTTGAGAATTTCCTATTCCTTGTCTTTCTATTTGGTTTCCAGGCCCATTCCCCGCCTCCCCCCAAAAGTTGTATTGCAATGATTCTAAAGTCGTTCCTCAGAACTTTCTTCCCCTCTGGGTCACTATCCTTGCTCTAACTTATACGTTATATGTGTATTAAATACCCTCTGTTAGGGGAGAAGTAATGCGATTGTGTCTCATATGTCAGGCATGATTTATATAAACTGAATGTCTTAGCTCACTATGTCCTTCTACAGCCATGTATGTCTATGAACAAGACTTTGTCTGTCCCCTTGAACATACATTGAAGCCATTTGTTATTTGACAGTGTAATGTGTAGGAAAGTGGGGGTGACAAGACTGGTAAGAAAGCCTGTCCCTAAGCTCCCCTAGCACAGTGCTGGTCGTACAAACATGAGCCTATGTGTGATTCCAACCTTAACACCCCAAAAACTATCACAAGAGTTACCATTTGTGGAATGCATTCAAAGCACCAGGTGAAAAACTAAGTACTCTTAATTCTACTCTTCCAATAACATCATGATAGCCCTGCACCAGGTGAGGTATTAGGAACCCCAAATATTAAGATGGGGTTATATACCATTTAAGAAGTACAGCCATTATCAAAACTCAGTTCTTTCTAAAGCCCAAACCACTATACTTAATGATTTAAAGATAGACATGAAAACAGAAGCTGCTCCCAACAGAGTAGCTTGGGCACTGGACACAAGATTGCAATGTATTATTGCAGATGTTGAAATGTGATTTTCATGAATGCTCCCATGACACTCAAAGTAATAAATGTAATTTAAGAAAAGAATTATGCCAGGCACCCATGGGTCAGGCCTATAAGCCTAGCTACTCAGGAAGCTGAGATCTAAGAATTGTGGTTTGAAGCCAACCCAAGCAGGAAAGACTATGAGACTCATCTCCAATAAACCACCCAAAAGCCAGAAATGGAGCTGTGGCTCAAGTGATAGAGCACTAGCCTTGAGCAAAACCAGCTCAAAGACAGTGCCCAATCCTTGGGTTGAAGCCCCAGAACAGGCAATAAATGAATAAATAAATAAATTATAGATCAAATTCTTGGCTGATGCATAGTCTTTACAAACTAAAGTCAACTTGGGATTTAATTACCAGTAGTAATTGATGCTTTCTTGCATCCTTGTTCTATTGAGCTTACCCAGGACCATGAAAGTGATAAGAATCCTGGTCCTTAGAGTATTCTGGATGTCAGTGCTTCAAAGGGACACTGGTCCTTGGCTATCTACAAGACCCTATATCCCACATGTAATTCTACTTGTTTTATTCTCACTAAACCTCCAAGGCAGATCACTCCATCCTCCTACATCCTCTCATGAAGTCCAGCTTGAGGCTGCTATGTGTTGTACAGGCCCCTTCCTGCCATCTGTCCTGTTAGCATTATCCCCACCTCAGGTCCTCTAGACCTGAGCTCCTCCCTGTCCTAGAGTTCCCACCATATAGCTGGCCACTCCCTCCCTTCTTCCCAGACCTACCTGGGCACTCACCCCTGAGCTACCTACCTTGGATAGGAAAATGCCATATTGCTCCCTTTCCAGGGGGAGATATGGCCCCTTTAATAAACCTTATAATAATCTTTCTCCTGTGCCTGCCTGCCTCAGCGTGGTCACCGGGGATGCTCATGATGGATCCTCACATGTCCAGCTGCCAAACTCTTCTGGGATCAGGTGACTCTTCCCCTTTAACTGCACAGCCTCTGGCTACTTACTCAGCCATCACCGTTTGTAAACAAAGTCTTCTTAACCTTGACTCTTGGGTTTCCCTCTTCCTTTGCTTCAAGGAAAATGGAAAACAAAATACAATCTCTGTCCTTAAGTCAAGGAAGCCAAATACCATAAAGATGGATGAAACTATTTCCCTCTTCTCCATCCTTTGTTCTTCTCTAACTCTTCTTCCTTTTCCTCTTTTTCTCCATTAGGAGGCTGGAGAGAGAGGGGAGAGGAAGGAAGAGAGGGACAGAGGGGGGAGAGAGAGAGAGAGCATCAATTTCTCAGTCACTTTCCTTTCTACTCAAGGGATCATCAGCATACAGGGCCAACATTAGCACTAAAAAGAAGATATTCCCTTTTGAACTGTGGCTCTCACTTTCTGTGATTCCCCTGGAAACTCCTGGAAGTCAGCAAGCCAATCAACATTTCACAGTCTTTCAAGACCTAACTCAAATGTCTCCTCTCCTGAGACAACTCCCTTAATTATCATCTTGATTGGAGCCATTCTTTTTTTTTTATTGTGAAAATACTGTACAGAGGAGTTACAATTACATGGGCAAGATAATGAGTACATTCTTTTCAATCTCAAAGCCTTTCTCTGGATCTCTGCTCCAGGGCATATTGTTTTGTATCCTAGCTATTGTATTATTAAGTGTATTGAGCATAAATTTTAGAAAATACCTGCTGACTAGGAATTTTATTTTACTTTTTTGTTGTTGTGGGGCTTTAACTCAGGGCCTGGGCACTGTCCCTGAAAATTTTGCAAGGCTAGCATTCTTTCACTTTGAGCCATAGCTCTACTTCTGGTTTTTTGAGTGGTTAATTGGAAATAAGAGTCTCATGGAGACTTTTCCTCTGGGATGGCTTCGAACCACGATCCTCAGATCTCAGCCTAGTGAATAGCTAGGGTTACAGGTGTGAGCCACCAGCTCCCAGCCTGACTAGGTATTTTAGAGTAATCCATATGAAACAGTTTTCTCAGTCTCTAGAGACTGAGGAGAAAAAAAATTGGCTTTTGTGTCATGAACTGAGAAGAGAACATCATAAATATGCCCAAAGTTTGGCTAATACCATACTACAAACCAAAAAAAAATAAAAATCTTTATTGGGCAAAGTAACTTGTGCTGGCTGCAGAGTCCTGATGGTCATCCAGGGTAATTTTATGGCAAATTCTCTTCCTTAAAAACTCTACTTGGACATCCACCAAGTCTGTAGAGTCAAATTCTTGTATGGCCAGAATTCCTCTACTGCTCTGGGAGGAGTTTATCCCTAGGAAATGGAGCAGAACAGCCCAAGTAGGAGACTGATTACCTCTCCCAAGGGTCCCAGGCAGCAAAGTGCATGCTGGGATGGGTGCCAATTTCACTTGCACCCTGGCTGGGCACCTGTAAAGCTGGGCTGGGAATCAGGAGTCCTGGATAGAGTAAAAAAGAGGTGTGGGGCTTTAGCCACCTGCTGGTTGGATGTGTCTAGAGATGTGTTAACTTTCCATTTCATAATGGCTGCTTTGACTTCTAGTCCCTCACTTCTTTTCACCATAGCTCAGCCCTGAGCCCTAAACTGCGGGCTCAACTTGTTTTCTCTGGTGATGTAATCTACATCGTAAAGGAATTGATCTCCATGTGATCTCCTCCCCAGATGACCATAGCTGCATGATAGCTTTGTTTCCTGCCACCCAACTTCTGGTACTTTCTCTTTTTTTTTATTGTGAAAATACTGTACAGAGGGGTTACAATTTCATGGGCAAGATAGTGAGTACATTTCTTATCAAGCATTGTAGCCTCCTCCTTTGTTTACCCTTCCCATCTCTTCCCATCCTCCCTCCCCCCCCCAATCCTCCCCCCGCCACCCCGCCCAGTTGTAAAGTTCATTTTCGACATGACAACTTATACTTCTCATTGTTGCAACAGGTCCACCTGTATCCTTATTTAAATGAATTGTTTTTCCCCTTCCCCTCCACAAATTATACCGACATCAAATACAGTGAAAGCAGGGGTTATACTGTGGGGGAGGGACATACAAAGCAACAAAGAAATAATCTTATAATTGCATTAGAAACAAATGCATGAAAGAAAAAAACATTCAAAATACATATCTTAGGGTTCATTTTCCTAACATCACCTTATCTGACCTTTTCTGCTTGACTCATACATATACTAGATACTACAAATAAGGGAAATCATGGGACCTATGTTTCTTTGGGCTTGGCTTACTTCATTTAATATAATTTTTTCCAAGTCTTTCCATTTCCTAACAAATGGGGCAATATCATTCTTTCTGTGTATTTATACCACATTTTCTTGATCCATTCATCTACTGAGGGGCATCTGGGTTGGTTCCATATCTTAGCTATGGTAAATAATGCTGCAATAAACATAGTTGTGCTGGTAGCTTTAGTGTGGTCTTGTTTGTAAACATTTGGGTAAATGCCCCAAAGTGGGATTCCTGGGTCATAGGGGAGCTCTATGTGGAGTCTTTTGAGGAACCTCCATACTGCTTTCCAAAGTGGTTGAACAAGTTTACACTCCCACCAACAATGAAGTAAGATTCCCTTCTGGCCACATCCCCTCCAGCATCTGTTGTTGTTAGAGTTCTTGATTTTTGCCATTCTAACTGGGGTGAGGTGGTATCTCAATGTTGTTTTGATTTGCATTTCTTTTATGGCTAGGGAGGTTGAGCATTTCTTCATGTGTCTATTGGCCATCCTTCTTTCTTCTTCAGAGAAGTTTCTCTTTAAGTCATTAGCCCACGTATTTATTGGGCAGTTGTTTCTTTGAGGATTTGTTGTTGGGGGATTTAATTTTTTGAGTTCCAAGTATATTTTAGATATGAGACCCTTGTCCGTTGTATGGCTAGTGAAGATCTTCTCCCAATCCGTGGGCCTTCTATTGATGTTGCTAGCTATGTCCTTTGCCATGCCGAAGCTCTGCAACTTCATGCAATCCCATTTTTCCAACCTTTCTTTGATTTGTTGTGTTTCCGGGTCTCTATTAAGAAAATTTCGGCCTGTGCCAAGGAGACCTAGGGTTCTTCTGGTACTTTCTAAACTTACTTCTTTTCCCTTGCTCAGTTTTCCCTCTTTGGACCTGGGGATAGTATTCTAAATCCCTGGAGATGGAGACACTGGTTGCTTTTATGCTTCTATTCCTGAAGCCCGAGTTTTTAAATTTGAAGTCCATGTATGAGCTGCAAGACCCCCTGGGACCCATCATCCTTCCATGAGCCTCAGCACACGAGCTCCTGCCCCACTGGACTCTGTGTGGATATGGGGCACTCATGTGCCACCTCTCCTTGCTCTGCAACCTTGCCTGCCCTGTGCTGCTTGCTATCTGCCTGAGTCTTGGCCAGTCAATCATGATTCAGCTTCATTTGGAACTGGATATCTGCCTGGCCTGCTATTTTTTTACAGGTTTTGTTTGGATACCCCCAGCTAGTTAGATTTCCTTCCTCCTATTGGTCTAATCAACCCTACCCACCACTAAGGTTTTGCTGTTGTTTTCCAATAAGTTCTATAGATGGTTGATTCTGTGGAGCATGGGTAAATCATAATGTACACAATGGACTCTAGAGTTGATTATGGTCTGAGGAGAATGTGTGAGATAGATGAGCAGGGCTTTTTATGAGAGGGCTCCTCAGAGTCTGTACTGAGGCAGCATGCACTGGTAACACCAAAGGAGGGACAGAGGATCAGGCACTGGTGACTCATGTTTGTAAGCCCAGCTTCTAGTAAATTGAGTTCTGAGAATCAGGGTTTGAAGTTGGGCAGAGAAATGCATGAAGCTCTTATCTCCAAACAAACCACTTAAAATAGCCAGAAGTGGAGAGTCCAAGCCTTGAGCAAAATAGCTCAGAGATAGTATACAGGCCCTGAGTTTACCTAGGCCCTGAGTTCGAGTTCCAGGACTCACTCACACACACACACACACACACACACACACACACGCATGCATGCACACACCCACAAACACAAAGAAGGACAGAGAGATATGGGCTCTTAAAAACTTGTTTAACCGTGCTTTACTTTAAACATGTTAGAAGACTTGATGCTTCATAGAACAGAAATTGGGAAATGGCAAATCAAATTCTGCAGGTGCCAGGCCTATCTTAACCTTGACCATTGAATCATAACACCACACAAAGCAACAGAGGTTGTGTAGTGTAGGAGTGGCATTTCAATAAAACCACTAAAACCCTCCTCTACTGAAAACAAGCAGTTCTTTTCCTTTGCTGATTTTGATTTTTTGCTGAGGAAAAGGGTTGAGAGTTGTTGGACAAAGGATATAAAATGTCAAAGGAACAACTTCAAGACCTCTATTATACAACATGGTGCCTGCATTGAATAGTGAATATTGCATTCTTTAAACATTGCATTCTGCCAAAAGCAGGCTGAGGTGTAGGCTCAGTAGTAGAGCACTTGATTACAATACACAAGGCTCTAAGTGTGATACTCAGCATTGCAAATATATAATACATATTATAATATGTATGTTTACATATAATACACATGGTAATATCTACTTATATATTGTATATTTACATATTTTAACAAGTTGGAATATGTGTGTGTACATATATGTATACATTTATTTGCTGAAAGAGAAAATTAATAGCTTGAACCCAACTGCAATGAGACTTACTAGTAACAGGCTTTTCTTGAAAAATTTTTCTACTTTCCCTCTTTTTAGTTGTGTCTGTCTTGGCAACAGGTCCAATGCTCGGTTGCTTCTGATTCTTGATTGCAGGACACAATCAAGTAGGAGGACCCATGGGCTCAGGTCCTTCTTCGGTGTTTTCACAGCTGTATCTTTTGGTATTTGGATCAATGCCACTTTAGCAGAACCCCCAAGCAACAGGTGTTTTTTAGATTCACAAATGCATACCCAGTCCTGAATATCACCTCTCCCTGAACTGTCAAAGTCAAGTTGGCCTAGACAGTACCAGTGGAGCAAATTTGAGCAGTGACTTGGCTAGAGTGGAAGCTCATGGTGATCTTTTCTTCAGCTCTTAACCCAGGATTAGGGAGATAGAGAGTCATAACTGAGGAGAGAAAAGGCACTGTGCAAGCCCTCACATCAAACGGTACATAAGCACATAGTCCAAAACTCTCCTGACTCAGAGCTGAGAAGCATATCTCCTTGTTCTGTTATTATCAGAATAACTTGTCAAAAAAGACATCTGTGTCCTTTAAGTTTTATCAACCAAGAAACAGTGTCTTCTGCTTGCTATTTTCTCTCTTTACCCCGGGGCCTATTGAAGCATACCCTTGCAAAACTGCATATGGTGGCTGGGTCTCTGATTTCTCACCTGAAACACACCTGGAACACTGTCAACTTTGCAATGAGTTAGCACAGAGCAAGCTCTTCTATATGTGCCATTCTCTTTCTCTAGCTCTTATAACTGGCTTTTTAAATACTTGGATCACTTCAGGCACAAAAGCCACAGATGTCAAGATTCGAGCATACATTTCCTGTCCACAATCAACCTGTGGCATTTGTTTTTAAATAGTTCTTTGTAATACCTCAATTTTGGAGGGATGGGGGAGTGGAAGTAGTACTGGGGTTTGGACTCAAGGCTTTGCAATTCCTAGGCAAGTGTTCTATTACTTGAGCCATACCTCCAGTCTGTGTGTGTGTGTGTGTGTGTGTGTGTGTGTGTGTGTGTGTGTTTGCCAGTTTGGGCTTTAACTCAGAGCCTGGGCACTGTTTCTTAACTTTTTTGCTCAAGTCTAGCAGTCTACCACTTGAGCCACAGCTCCATCTTCAGTATTTTTTAATGTGGTTAATTGAGATAAGTTTCTGCCTGGACTGGGTTCAAATCACCATTCTCAGATCTCAGCTTTGTGAGTAGTGATTATTACAAGCATGAGTCACTGGTACCCAACTTAAGCTACCTCACAACTATGTTCATTGAAGCATTATTTGCCACAGGTAAGATATGAGAAAATGTGATACACACACACACACACACACACAAAATAGAATTCTATGCTTTCATCAGAAAGAATCACATCACCTCAATTGTAAGGAAATAGAAAGACTTGGAAAAAATCATTTTAAGTGAAGTAAGCCAGACCCAAAGAAACATAGGCAGCCTGGTTTCCCTCATTTGTAATAATCAGTACATGTGTAAGATAGTCCTAGCAGAGAATCACAATAGCTTGATAGCTATATAACCATATAAAATGATACTAATGAAAATGAATTCCAAGATATGGAAACAAGAGAGGATTGTTTGATTGTTTCTTTGTTTTTGTTTTTTTTTCCTATTCTTTTTAAAAAATTTTTTATTGTGAGAATACTGTACAGAGGAGGGGTTACAGTTACATGAGCAAGGTAATGAGTACACTTCTTATCAAGCATTGTTGTCTCCTCCTTTGTTTTTCCCCTACCATCCCTTCCCTCCCAACTCCACAACTACACTCCCCCCCACACCCCTGCCTAAATTGTAAAGTTCGTTTTTCAACACAGCATCTTATACATCTCATTGTTGCAATGGGTTAACCTGTCTCCCTATTTAAACAATTCGTCTTTTCCCTTCATCTCTCCAAATTATATCAACATCAAATACAGTGAAAACAGGGGTTATACCATGGGGGAGGGACATACAAAGCAACCAAAAAAAAAAAATCACGTGGTACCTTATAAATAGGTTACAAACAATAGCAAGAAAAAAACCCACTTGTGTCCTTATCTTGGGGTTCATTTCGCTTAACATCATCTTATCTGACCTTTTCTGCTTGTCTCAGACATATACTAGTTACTAGTTATTGCAAATAAGGGAAACTATGGGACCTATGTTTATTTGGGCCTGGCTTACTTTACATAATTTTTTTCCAAGTCTTCCATTTCCTAACAAATGGGGCAATGTCATTCTTTCTGATGGAGGCATAGAATTCCATTGTGTATATATACCACATTTTCTTGATCCACTCATCTACTGAGGGGCATCTGGGTTGGTTCCATATCTTAGCTATGGTAAATAATGCTGCAATAAACATAGTTGTGCTGGTAGCTTTAGTGTGGTCTTGTTTGTGAACATTTGGGTAAATGCCCAAAAGTGGGATTGCTGGGTCATAGGGGAGCTCTATGTGGAGTCTTTTGAGGAACCTCCGTACTGCTTTCCAAAGTGGTTGAACAAGTTTACACTCCCACTAACAATGAAGTAATGTTCCCTTCTGGCCACATCCCCTCCAGCATCTGTTGTTATTAGAGTTCTTGATTATAGTCATTCTAACTGGGGTGAGGTGGTATCTCAATGTTGTTTTGATTGCATTTCTTTTATGGCTGGAGAGGTTGAGCATTTCTTCATGTGTCTATTGGCCATTCTTATTTCCTCTTCAGAAAAGTTTCTCTTTAAGTCTTTAACCCACTTATTAATTTAGCAGTTGTTTCTTTGAAGATTTGTTGTTGGGGGATTTAATTTTTTGAGTTCCAAGTATATTTTAGGTATGAGACCCTTGTCTGTTGTATGACTAGTGAAGATCTTCTTCTAATCTGTGGGCTTTCTATTGATCTTGCTAGCTATGTCCTTTGCCATACAGAAGCTCTGAAGCTTCATGCAATCCATTTTTGCCCAGCCTTTCTTTGATTCATTGTGTTTCCGGGTCTCTATTAAGAAAATTTTGGCCTCTGCCAAAGACACCTAGGGTTTCTCCTATTTCGTCCTGTAATGTTTTCATGGTGTCTGCTTTGACTTTGAGGTCTTTGATTCATTTGGAGTTGATTCTGGTGCAAGGTGATATATAAGGATCTAGCTTTAGTTTTGTACAAGTGCTTAACCAATTTTGCCAGCACCACTTACTGACGAGGCTGTCTTCCTTCCATTCTATTTTTTTAGCTCTATTCTCAAAGATTAGGTGGCTATAGGTCTGTGGGTTCATTTCTGGGTTTTCAATTCTATTCCATTGGTGCTGAGATCTGTTCTTGTGCCAGTACCAAGCTGTTTTGATTACTATGGCTTTGTAGTAGAGTTTGAAATTTGGTATTGATATTCCTCCAGCACTGTTCTTTCTGCTAAGGATTATTTTTGCTATTCGGGGTCTTTTATTGTTCCATATAAATTTTTATATTGCCTCTTCTATTTCCTTGAAGAATGAGGTTGGAATATTGATAGGTATCACATTGAATTTGTAGATAGCCTTGGGAAGTATTGCCATTTTCACTATGTTGATCCTTGCAATCCAGGAGCATGGGAGGTTTTTTTTCCACTTTCTAAGTTCTGTTTTGATTTCCTTTTTCAGGTTTTTTAAAGTTTTCATCATAGAGACCCTTCACTTCTTTGGTTTAGTTAATTCCTAGGTATTTTATTTTTTGTGGGGCTATTACAAATGGAGTTGCTTTCCTGATTTCAGCCATACTTTGCTCATTGTTGGCATACAGAAAAGCCATTGATTTTTGAGGGTTAATTTTATACCCTGCTACTTTGCCAAAGTATCGAATCAGCTCGAGTAATTTAGGAGTGGAGTCATGGGATTCTTTAAATACAAGATCATGTCATCTGCAAAGAGGGAGAGTTTTACTTCATCTTTCCCTATTTGGATCCCTTTTATGTTTGTATCTTGTCTAATTGCTGTAGCTAGGCATTCTAATACTCAATTGAAGAGAAGTGGAGAGAGTGGACATCCTTGTCTCATTCCTGAGTTTAGCAGAAATGGCTTTAGTTTTTCACCATTAAGTATAATGCTGGCTGTAGGTTTGTCATATACAGCCTTTATTGTATTGAGGAATGTTCCATGGATTCCTAAGTTTTCCAAAGCCTTCATCATAAAGGGGTGTTGGATCTTGTCAAATGCTTTTTCTGCATCCACTGAGATAACCATGTAGTTCTTATCCTTGCTCTTGTTGATGTGATTAATTATATTAATTCATTTGCATATATTGAACCAGCTTTGCATCCCTGAAATTAATCCTGTTTTATCGTGGTATATAATTTTTTGGATGAATTGTTGAACTCGATTGGCCAAAATTTTGTTGAGAAGTTTTGCATCGATGTTCATCAAAGAAATGGGTTTATAGTTCTCTTTCTTTAATGAGTCCCTGCCTGGTTTTGAGATGAAGGTTATGATGGCTTTATAGAAAGAGTTTGGTAGTGAACTTTCTCTTTTAATATCATTGAAGACTTGGAGGATTATTGGTGTGAGTTCTGCTTTGAAGGCCTTGGAGAATTCCACTGTAAATCCATCTGGTTGTGGGCTTTTCTTAGATGGGAGGTCTCTTATTGATATTTCTATTTCAATGCTTGATATGGGCCTGTTAAGTTGGTTTAAATCATCTTGGTTTAATTTTGGTATGTCCATCTTTGCTAGGAAAAGGTCCATTTCTGTCAAGTTCTCAAACTTATTAGCATAAAGGTTTAAGAAGTATTCCCTTATAGTATTTTGAATGTTGGTTGTTTCTGTGGTGAGGTTTCCGTTCTCATCTCTGAGTTTATTTGGGTGTGTGCTCTTCTTTTCTGATAAGATTTGCTAAGGGTCTGTCAATTTTGTTAATTTTTCAAAGAACCAACTCTTTGTTTTGTTGATTCTATAGTTTTTCTGGATTTTAATTCGCTTATTTCTAATTTTATTTTAATTATTTCTTTCCATCTACTGGACTGGGGTTTAGCTTCTGCTCTTTTTCAAGGAGGTTCAGATGTCTCATTAAATTGTTGGTTTCAGATCTCTCCAATTTGTTGGTGTAGGAACAGAGTTCTAAACTTGCCTCTGAGTACTGCCTTTCTGTGTTCCAGAGGAGCTGGTAATTTGTGTGTTCATTTTGGTTGAATACCATGAACATTTGAATTTCCTTTCTAATCTCTTCCATGACCCACTGGTGATTCAACAGTGTGTTGTTCACCCTCCAAGTGTTACAGGACTTTCTTTGGTGGCTTTTGGTGTTGAGTTCTAATTTTATTCGCTTGTGGTCTGAGAGAATGCAAGGTATAACTTCAGTGTTTCTGGATTTGGACAAGTTTGTTTTGTGACCTAAAATGTGGTCAATTTTGGAAAATGTTCCATGTGCTGCTGAGAAAAACGTGTATTCTGATGTTGCTGGGTGAAATATTTGGTCGATGTCTGTTAAATCTAGTTGATCTATGCAATTGTTTAGATCTGCGGTTTCTCCGTTGAGTTTTTGCTGAGTTGATCTATCTAGTGGGGACACTGGTGTGTTAAAATCCCCAACAATTAATGTCTTTGGATCTATGTGAAATTTGAGGGAAAGTTGTGTTTCTTGGATGAATTTGGGTGCTCCATTGTTTGGTGAATAGATATTTAGAATTGTAATATCCTCCTGAAGAGAGATCCCTTAATTAGTATGTAGTGACCTTCTTTATCTCTTCTCACTAATTTTAATTTGAAGTCTATTTTATCTGATATTAGGATTGCAACTCCCACCTGTTTATGGGGGCCGTTTGCTTGGTAGATTTTATTCCAGCCTTTCACTTCCAGAATATGTTTGTTTTTATGGTCAGGGTGTGACTCTTGAAGGCAGAAGATAGAAGGATCTTGCTTTTTAATCCAACTAGACAGTCTATGTCACTTAATTGGAGAGTTAAGTCCATTAATGTTGAGAGTTAGGACTGAGAGGTGTTTGGTAGTTCCTGCCATGTTATGCAAGAGGGTTCTTCCTATGGTCTTGGATTCTTAGTTTGGGTGCGGTTTCTTGGCCTTTATTGTGGTCTTGTTGGTTTTCTATGTGTAAGACACCTTTAAGTATCTTTTGTAAGGCTGGTTTGGTGGAGATATATTGTTTCAGTTTTCTTTGCTAAGGAAGGTTTTTATTTGACCTTCAGTTATGAAGGAGAGTTTAGCTGGGTACAGTATTCTTAGTTGATATTTGTTTGTCTTTAGAGTGTGGCATACATAATTCTAGGCTCTTCTTGCTTTCATTGTCTCTGCTGAGAAATCTGAGCTTATTCTAGTTGGTTTCCCCTTATAGGTGATTAAATCTTTTCTCCTTGACAGCTTTAAGAATCCTTTCCTTGGTCTGAATGATCCTGTGCAGATTATAATGTGATGGTGGGATGTCCGGTTCTGGTCCGGTGTATTTGGGGTTCTAAAAGCTTCTTATATCTGAATAGGCCTATCTTTTTGCATGTTTGGGAAGTTCTCTGCTAGAATCCTGTTAAACAAATTTCCTAGACCATTAACTTCTGTCTCTAGGTGCTCCTCTACACCCATTATCCTCAGATTAGGCCTTCTGATGGTGTCTTCCAAATATTGAATAGATCTATTATATTTCTTGGATTTGTCTTGGATAGTTCTATGTTCTTTCTCTATAATATCTAGGCTGTCTTCAATCCCCAAGATTCAAACTTCTGCATGGTCTAACCTATTGTCAAGACTTTCTACTTTGTTTTTTATTTCCTTTCCTTCTAATTGGTCAGCTTTGATGACTTTCAAATTCTTTGTTGGAGCTTTGCTTTAGATCTTGTATGAACTTTTTTACTTCCTTAATTTGGTGTTCAGTGTTTATTCTCAAATCACTTAGTTGATTGGTTATGGTTTCCTTGAACTCCCTTTCCTTCTGACAGGCTCTATTCAGCATTCCCTTTGTGGTCTCCCTGGATTCCTTCAGCTGTCTATGGATTCAATGAATGCCTCTATTGAGCTTTGTCTATTCTCATCTAGCTCACACAATTCCTGTATTACTCTTTGATTAGCTTCCTCATGCTCATGCAATTCTTATATTCCTCTCTGACTGTTCTCAGCCTGCTCATGCAATTCCTGTATTAATCTTTGTGTAGCTTCCTCACACTCACAAGATTCCTGTATTAATCTTTGGTTTGCCTCCTCTGGCTCCTTATCATGCAGGTTTTCAATCTTTTCATTCACCATGTTTACCAGTAGTGCTTGTAGATCTTTCTGGGAACTCTCCTCTGAATTATTCATTAACTGTTCTGTCACTGATCATCATAAGTGGGAGTTGAGATAACCAGACTTGCCATTTTTCTTGTGTTTCTTTGGCTTGTTCTGCCCATTTGGTATGAAAGAAACACCAGTTTTGTGCTAGAACCCTATATTAAGACAAGCATCAACCAGAGTCCTGTAGTTGCACAGTCAAAATAGCTGCAGATACAATCTAGTTCAACAGATACAATCTATTCAACCTCAAATGACTATGGATTAATGGGCTAAGAACATTAAAGTCAGGATTCATTTCAGGGATGCAAATCTGGTTCAATATACACAAATCAATTAATATTATTCATCACATCAACAGGAGCAAGAATAAGAACCACATGGTTATCTCAATAGATGCAGAAAAAGCATTCGACAAGATCCAACATCCCTTTATGATGAAGGTTTTGGAAAAATTAGGAATCCATGGAACATTCCTCAATACAATAAAGGCTGTATATGACAAACCTACAGCCAGCATTATACTTAATGGTGAAAAACTAAAGCCATTTCTGCTAAACTCAGGAACAAGACAAGGATGTCTACACTCTCCACTTCTCTTCAATCTAGTATTAGAATGCCTAGCTACAGCAATAAGACAAGATGCAGACATAAAGGGGATCCAAATAGGGAAAGAAGAAATAAAACTCTCCCTCTTTGCAAATGACATGATCTTATATTTAAAGAATCCCATAGACTCCACTCCCAAATTACTCAAGCTGATCCAAAACTTTGGCAAAGTAGCAGGTTATAAAATTAACCCCCCAAAATCAATGGCTTTTCTGTATGCCAACAATGAGAAAAGTGTGGCTGAAATTAGGAAAGCAACTCCATTTGTAATAGCCCCACAAAAAATAAAATACCTAGGAATTAACTTAACCAAAGAAGTGAAGGACCTCTATGATGAAAACTTTAAAATCTTGAAAAAGGAAATCAAAACAGAACTTAGAAAATGGCAAAACCTCCCATGCTCCTGGATTGGAAAGATTAACATCGTGAAAATGGCAATACTTCCCAAGGCTATCTACAAATTCAACGTGATACCTATCAAAATTCCAACCTCCTTCAAGGAAATTGAAGAGGCAATCCAAAAATTCATATGGAACAATAAAAGACCCCGAATAGTGAAAACGCTCCTTAATGGAAAGAACACTGCTGGAGGAATATTAATACCAAATTTCAAACTCTACTATAAAGCCATAGTAATCAAAACAGCTTGGTATTGGCATAAGAACAGACCTCAGGACAAATGGAATAGAATTGAAAACCCAGAAATGAACCTACAGACCTATAGCCATCTAATCTTCGATAAGGGAGCTAAAATAATAGAATGGAAGACAGACAGCCTCTTCAATAAATGGTGCTGGCAAAACTGGTTAACTACATGTAGAAAACTAAAGCTAGATCCTTATATATCACCCTGCACCAGAATCAACTCCAAATGGATCAAAGACCTCGAAGTCAAAGCAGACACTCTGAAAACATTACAGGATGGAATAGGAGAAACCCTAGGTCTCCTTGGCTCCGGCCGAAATTTTCTGAATAGAGACCCAGAAACACAACAAATCAAAGAAAGGTTGGAAAAATGGGATTGCATGAAGTTGCAGAGCTTCTGCATGGCAAAGGACATAGCTAGCAACATCAATAGAAAGCCCACAGATTGGGAGAAGATCTTCACTAGCCATACAACAGACAAGGGTCTCATATCTAAAATATACTTAGAACTCAAAAAATTAAATCCCCCAACAACAAATCCTCAAAGAAACAACTGCCCAATAAATAAGTGGGCTAAAGACTTGAAGAGAAACTTCTCTGAAGAAGAAAGAAGGATGGCCAATAGACACATGAAGAAATGCTCAACCTCCCTAGCCATTAAAGAAATGCAAATCAAAACAACATTGAGATACCACCTCACCCCAGTTAGAATGGCTATAATCAAGAACTCTAACAACAACAGATGCTGGAGGGGATGTGGCCAGAAGGGAACCTTACTTCATTGTTGGTGGGAGTGTAAACTTGTTCAACCACTTTGGAAAGCAGTATGGAGGTTCCTGAAAAGACTTCACATAGAGCTCCCCTATGACCCAGGAATCCCACTTTTGGGTATTTACCCAAATGTTTACAAACAAGACCACACTAAAGCTACCAGCACAACTATGTTTATTGCAGCATTATTTACCATAGCTAAGATCTGGAACCAACCCAGATGCCCCTCAGTAGATGAATGGATCAAGAAAATGTGGTATATATACACAAGGAATTCTATGCCTCCATCAGAAAGAATGATATTGCCCCATTTGTTAGGAAATGGAAAAACTTGGAAAAAATTATATTAAGTGAAGTAAGCCAGGCCCAAAGAAATATAGGTCCCATGGTTTCCCTTATTTGCAATATCTAGTATATGTATGAGTCAAGCGGAAACGGTCAGATAATGTGATGTTAGGAAAATGAACCCTTAGATATGTAGTTTAATGCTTTTTTATTTCATGCATGTGTTTCTAATGCATTTATAAGATTATCTCTTTGTTGCTTTGTATGTCCCTCCCCCACAGTATAATCCCTGCTATCACTATATTTGATGTCAGTATAAATTGTGGAGGAGATGGGGAAAAACAAGTCGTTTCAGGATACAGGTGGACCTGTTGCAACAATGAGAAGTACAAGGTTATGTCGAAAACGAGCTTTACAACGTTGGTGGGGGGGGGAGGGGGGAGGATTGGGTGGTGGGGAGGTAGGGGGGAGGTAGGGAAGGGATGTGAAGAGTAAACAAAGGAGGAGGCTGCAATGCTTGGTAAAAAATGTATGCATTATCCTGCCCATGTAATTGTAACCCCTCTGTACAGTATGTTCACAAAGAAAAATTAAATTAAATTAAAAAAAAAAGAACATTAAAGAGAGATTCAACAAACCAGAAATTATTCGATTTAGGTTGAATTGTGGAGAAAAATAGGATTAGAGGGATGTGGAGAGGTAGAAGGAGAGTGAATTTAACCAAGTCTTAATCTCAGAGAGGGAAATGGATAGGACAGAATAATAGAAGAAAGATTTTTTTTTAAAGAAAAGAAAAAAATGACAAAAGAAAAAATTTAAATGTAAAAAATGAAGCACTTAAAAATTATATAAGTATAGAGAAATGATACTGAGAGAAGAAAAGGATAGGATGAGAGGAGGGGAAAGATAAGGAAAATGAAAAAATAAAAATTCTTAAAATTGGAATACTTGAAAGTTATATAGGTATAAAGAAATAATACTACTACTAAGGAAGTTAAGCCTAAAAGGTTGTGAATTGAGTAATAAATTTCTGGATTAGGTATGTACACAATGAGGAATAAGGTCTAATAATCCACAACAGGTATATATCTGGGGATAAGCAGAGCAGCAATTAAAGAAAAGGGAAAAGAAAGAGAAAGGAGGGGGGGAGGCCAAAAGGTCAAAAGAAATTTTTTAAAAAAGCAGACACACACACACACACACACTCTTAAAATAAAAATAATGAAAGAAAAAAGAAAAAAAAAACAAATTTTAAAAATAATTAAAATAATAGGTAGAAAAAAGAGTTCTTTGAGTTTTGGGGGGCCAGATGAGGGGAAGATCTTGTATCTCCCCTATGTCCATAACCAGTCTCTTGGTAGAGTCTCTGGTCTGCTTGTGGTGTTTGGTTTTCCTGTAGGTTGACTGGTTTCTTAAGTCAGTTAGTGTGAGCAGGCAGACAGCCCTGCCTTACCTAGGACTTTGTGATCTTCCTCCCAGGCTAGTTCAGTGGGAGGGAGATCTGCTTTGAGTATAACAAAAGAGGGAGATGTCCGTTTCCTCTAGTTTGGAGTTGTTCTGATGAGGCTAGGTTCTGGGTAGGGTTGAGGCCTATCAGCAATCAGTAGCTTTTCCCTGAGGGGCTAGCTCCTGAGACACCGGGAGCCATTCTCAAGGTTTATATTTACTGAGTTTCAATTGTTTGTCTAGGCTGCCCCTGGCTCTGTTTACCCAGTGAAGAAAGACACTCCTCCAGGGGCGGAACATCCTCTGTCTGAGCGGGGTGACTCTCCCCTGGGTGGAGCTGAGCCTGGTATGTCAGGTCAGGTTCCTGGGGAATGGCTCTAATTGTATTCTTCAAAGGCCTGAGTTGGAGCTAGCTGCTTGGCTGGCCTTTGTCAGTATCAAAGATGGAGATCTTCTCCAGTGGTGGGGGAGGAGCTACCTATCCACCGTTGCTCCATGAGAAGGAATGTTGATGTCAGGGTTGTACTCATACCAAACTCTTGGTTCCTGGGCCATCCCTGGTCTGTGATCAGCTCCTTGTCAGTTCTTGATGGTGGTGAGTAGGATCCGCTTGCATGCCATGTCTGGCGCCTTTGTTCTGGACTATCTCTGTTGGTATGGCAGCCGCAGCTACCAGCAAGTGCTTAGATCTGTCTCCTTGACCAAGCTGCCTGGATTTTCCCTCTTTGGCCCAACTCTCTGTACTGTGATGGTACACTTGGTGTGATTCTCTAGCCTAGGACTGTTCACTGGAACACTAAAACTGATTTCTATGTGAGAGCTTGTTTAGCCTCCAGCTTCTCCTCTACCATCTTCCTCCAAACTCTGTTTTGGTTTTTTTAATGTACTGTGTGCTTTGGTTAATTTTTATACAGAGTCTCATTTTATGCCCTATCCAGCCTGGACCATAACCATCCTATTGTGGCTTCCTAAATAGCTGAAATGAAGGCATATGCCACTATGCTTAGCTTTTTCTGCCAAAATCAGGGTCTTTATGTGCCAGCTGGCCTTAAACAACAATCCTCCACACTCTAGCCTTCTGAATAGCTGAGATCATGGGATTGAGCCACCATGCTAAGTTTAATGCCTATATATGTATATATATATATACATATATATTCATAAAGTTGATTTTCATACAAAAGTCATGGATAATGTAGGAGAAAAAAATCAAGACCGAAAAGCTGTGATTCCAGAGAAAATAAAGTAAGTCCTAGGAGTGAGGGATGGGGTGGGGTGGGGGGGAATTCAGTAGTCTGTTGATGGCAAGGCTCTAGCTTCAAGAACCTGATCAGAAAGGAGATCTGTTTCTTAGAGTTGATTTCCCTTGCTTCTCATCCCAGCCCTGAGCAAAGAAAATGTTACAGTTATTTTGCTCAGCTCTCTTTGCAGCCACAGCTGCAGCTTGTCTGACATGGACCAGGTCATACATGGTATTTTCACAGACTTTAAATGTCCCAAGGGAATCCTTCAATACATTTCTGTGATGACAGAGAATCCTGAGTCCATCCTCTTGCTTGGGACTTCATCATGTACCAACTTCAGGAAGTTAAGTACAGTTATTGCCCTTTCTTAGAAAAGGAATCCAAGGAGCCCAGAAAAATTAGCTGGTCACCAGGAATGGGAGGAGTATGCTGTAACTGGTTCCCTCTAGCCCTTCAGTACCTCTCCTCTCCAATCCACCTTTCATGTCATTGGACATAGCTTAGAATCTGCCCACCATCATGATGTTACTGCCACCTTAGAAATTAGCAAATGTGGCCTACTAAACCTTCTTTTGGGTTTTGTGAGTTAAATATTTTATATTACTAAGGGTAAGAATAAAAGTTGAGTCATGGATACAGCAGTAAGTGATTCCTTTGAGGCTAAACCAGACATTTTAAGGGCTGAGATCTGCATCTCTCCAAGGTGATGTCTCCAAGGTCCTTATAAGCATGACACTGCTCCCAACTTCTCTTAGCTTCATGTTAAGTGCACACACCATTCACTTGTACAATTAGGTATTTAAAAGTTTCTCTTTAAGTTGTCTGAGTTATTATACATAAAGATATTTTAAAGGGAACTTATAGATACAATAGAAGAAAAGAGGTATGAAAAATTCTCAAAGGAAGTCTCCTCTTGACCCAGAGGTTATGACAATCTTTTCTCTCTGGGTTAGAAGGGCAGAGCAGAAGAAGAAGAGGAAGAGAGAGAAGAAAAAGAAGAAGGAGAAGAAGAAGAAGGAGGAGGAGGAAGGAGGAGAAAGAAGAGGAAGGAAAGAAGGAGGAAGAGGAGGAGGAGGAGGAGGGAAGAGGAAGAACAGCCTGGAATTGCTAGAATCTGGAGGAAGAAGTCAGTTCTGAGGGTCTTGATCTCAAGGAGAATTAGAAAGATGACTAAAGGAAGAGAGAGGTAAAGTCCAGTGGGGTGTCTGCCTAGAAAAGGAAGGAGTTACTCTGGGGGTGAGAAATGTGAGAATATGATGTAAATATGCAATGATCCCCTGAGTGTAAATGCATGAAGAAGGAAAGGATGAAGTCTGAAAGTAGAGGGATATTGAGCAGCTGGAGAAGCCAAAGAAGCTATGATTGGGAGGCTGAGAGGAGATTTAAGAGAGACAGAGCAAAGGATGAGGACATGGTAGAGTGAAGCTGAGGAATCAATGCTCAGAGAGTTAAGGGCAAAAAGGTTAGAGGCAAAGAAGAGCTGGCAGAAGGTCAAAGGATACAAAGAGCTCCAGGGGATAGGTGTAGTGTCAGAAGGACCAGAGGTAGTGCAGCAGGTGGAGGAGCATGGTCAGAGGGTACCATGCAAAGATGAGAGACACTTTACTGAGATTTCAATGTCCATCTGGTTCCAGAGAGTGACATAATAATGTCCCCTAAAGTTACCTATGTGCCACCCTTGGCCCCCATACCCCATACTGTGAACTGTTTTGATAAAACCAAAAAGGGAATGAGACACATTTTCTTGATTCTCCACCCTCCCCTTCCTACCCACTCCCAGTCTTGAGGCTTGAACTCAGGGACTGGGCATTGTCCCTGAGCTTCTTTGTGCTCAAGGCTAGAGCTCTACCACTTAAACCACAGCACCACTTCAGCTTTTTCTGAGTAGTTTTTTGGAGATAAGAATTTCATGGGCTTCATGTAATTGTAACCCCTCTGTACAGTATTTTCACAATAAAAAAAGAAAAACAAAACAAACAAACAAACAATAATTTCATGGGCTTTCCTGCCTGGGCTGGCTTTGAGCTGTGATCCTCAGATCTCAGCCTCCTGACTGAGAAGCTAGGATGGCATGGGTGAGCCACCCACTTCCAGCTTCTTGAGCCCTTCTTAAGGGAAGCTTGTTCATGTCGGGTCATCCATGAGTGGGTTAATTTCCTACATGCTACAAATATGCTTGGTGGTCAGATAAGGAGAATGGCAGTGAAATATCAGAGAAGAAATTAGCATAAAGGTGGGGTGTCAGAACCAAGAATAAGAAAATCACCTTGGCCTGGTGCCAGTGGCTCACACCTGGAATCCTAGCTACTCAGGAAGCTGAGATCTGTAGATCATAGCTAACAGCCAACCTGGGTAGAAAATATCATGAGACATCTCCAATTAACCAACAAAGATAATTAATTAATTAGTTAAGTAATTAATAAAATAAAATAGAAGTGGAAGTATGGCTTGAGTGAAGGATCATCAGTCTTGAGTGAAAAAGCTAAGTGACAATAACCAGCCCCTGAGTTTAAGCCCCAGTACTCACACACATGCACCCACATACACACACACACACACACACACACACACACACACACACATCAGATCCTTGGAGAGGAAGGAGCAGATACAAGTGCTTTGTCTACAGCTGACTAACATATACAAACATTGACAGTGATATCAGTTTTGTGTCAGTTTCTCTGTGCCCTAAACAATGTATTTTATCTTCATTTGAAAGACGAGGCAACTGAAACACAAACTGAGGGTGGTGAGTGCCTCTTTCTTAAGGAAATGGCAGGTCTGAGTTGAAGCCCACATGGACCATAAGTCCTTGCCTGTTGCCAGAAATCTACAGAGACTGCTAAATATTACCCTGAAAAACTTCATCCCTTCCAAACATCCAAAGCATGTTTTCCAATGACTTCATGGTTTTCTAAAAGTATCTACTTTGAAAACCATTCAGAAAGTGTAGGACATGTAGATTGCTTCCCAGATCCCATTCCCCTTCTTCTGGCCATAGAGCATCCTGTGGCTTTTAGATCTCAGTCATGAGGGAGGCTGATGCTCCAGGGCCAGGGCAGGCCTCATGAGGCTAAAGACCAAGCTGCGCTGCTTCTTAGCATCTGCTTTGTGCTTGTACATGTGGCCTGCTTCACACTAGGAGACATGAGAAGCTGATCAGAGGCTTTTGGAAAACTTTTCTTTACTCTCAAAAGAGCCCCAGGATATCCCTTTACCCCCAATAGATGGAAGCAAGCAACTTGTAAATGTAATTGCTACCAGCCGCTATCCCACACCAGGAGAAGAGCCAGACTTCCCATCCGGACTTGCAGAGCAAAGACACAGCAGTAAATCATGCAGGGTCCCTGATAACATCATGAGGCCACTGGACAAATGGCCATCCTGCACTGGACATTGTCTTTATAGGGTAGTAAATGATGTTTATTAAACACAAATCTATGGCATAACTTCCTAAGCCAATTGGAGTCCTTTTCTGTTGGTGTAGTTCAAAACAATAATTTATTTACTGACAATAATACAAGCAATATGTTAGGACCATGGTAAAAAAAAAAAAGGATAGATGATAGATAGATAGATTGATAAGACAGAAAGACAAATAGACAGATGGATAGATGGACAGATGGACAGACACACAAGCAGATAGATGGACAGACAGACAAATAGATGCAGTGGCTTACTCTGTAACACTATCCAGGAGTCAGATATCAGGAGGATTATCATGCAAGGCTACCTAGACAAAGACCACATCTTAACCAAAAACAGATACAGTGTCATGAGCTTATCATCCCAGCTACAGAGAAGGATGCAATCAGGAGAATTACAGTTCCAGGCCAGCCCAGAGGGGAATAAAAAGTTCACAAGACAATAGAAAAATCTGGACTTGGTATTGCTCAGTGTCTGTCCTACAATGATGAGAAGGTACAATAAGAAGATCACAGTCAAGACCAAACCTGACCAGAAAGAAAAAAGCTCAGGGGTACAGGTGGAGAACCTGCCTAAGGAAATGAATCCCTGAGTTTAAGCCCTAGTATCACCAAGAACAAAAAAGAAGGGAGAAAATCAGAAATTGGGCTGAAAATAAAGTTGGAAACCTGGCCACTAGAGGCTAGGAGAACTCCAGCTGCAGGAAGAAACTCCTTGGGGTAAACAACCATTTCTGTGCTTTGGCATCCACCCTGTTCATTAGGGTTAATTCAGCTTTTCAACATGTTGTTCAGGGACAGGCAACATCTGCAACGCCTTGAAACTTGTTAGAGATGCAAATACCCAGGCTCCACCCCAGTTCTGGTAAATCAGAAATCTGGGGTGGAGACCAACCATCTGGATTTCCATCAGCAGCCCTTCAGGGGATTCTGATACAGATTCAAGTGTGAAAACCACTTCCTTCAGGGGACTGAGAAGAATCAATTTGCCTGAGTGGTTCTCATTATTAATGATTAGCACTTGATCTGAAGCCAGAGTTCAGAATCTGCTGTCCTTATCTCAAGACTTGGAACATGGAGTCTCCATCAGCCTACGTTCAGAATTTAAGTCAATGAAGCCAAACTCAAACTCCTTTTTGCTACTGTGAAGAATTTAAACTTTGAGAAGCACTGGTCAGAGTGAGCACAAGCAATTTCATTTGGGAGTAGAGGCACTTAGAGAAGTATGGTATCTCCTACCTCTTCAATTTGCCAGTACTGCCACATGTTAAATGTAGGTGCTGAATATGGATAGATTTTTAAATTAATGTGGGTTTTTTCCTTGCTAAGTGATTTTTAAGGTTTGAATTTTTTCTTTCATATGCAGTTGGGAGGCTTAATGGAGCAAGCTTCATGAAGATTTCTAGGCAGCAACTTGTTCCCATCTAATGCAGTTAGCTGCACTCTGGGGGAGATGAGTATCAGGAACACAGTGTGATCCTGTTAAAGACAAAGCATCTTTCACCCAAGGAATCTAAGGAGTGGTTAGTGTCTCAATAATTAACTCACTGCACTGCAGAAAAAAAACAATTAATTAGAAACAAAGGCAATTAATTCCTTTTAAGTGACTTCACTCAGATCTCCTCTGCTGTTGAAATATCAATAAGACATCTCCCTACAAAAAATTCCATAGACATATTCTAGTTATTACAAATGATAGTCTTAGCAGAGGATCTCAATAGCCCAATGGCTAAGTGCATAGGATCAAATATAATGAAATTTATCAACATGAACTCCAAGAACTGGAAATATGTCCTGTATGTACTTATTTCTTTTTTTTTTCTGTTTTAGTTTTCTGTACCCTTTGTCATGTATATAAATTTATCCCATCCGTGGAAGAGAAAGTGAATCACAGAAACATTAGGACAAAGGATAAACTAAGGCATCATTGATACTCACTTGACACTATGTTGGAAATGAACTTTACAACTTGGAGGGGGGAAGGGAGAAGAGAAGTTAGGTAAGCAGGAGAAAATAAGGGATGAGCTAACCATGTTTTAAATGAAATGTACCCAATGTAACTCTAATCCCCCTGCTCATCACCTTTTCAATAAAGATTTTTTAAAAATCCCAGGGTTTCAGGGATTCACAGGTGAATTAAATAAGACACTTGAGGAAAAATTAACACCAATACTCCTCAAACTCTTCAATAAAATATAAAAGGAGAAGTCACTTCAAACTCATCTGATGAAGTCAGCATTATAACCATCTTCAAACCAGACAGGACCTAATTTTAAAAAGAGAGAAAGAAAACTATAGACCAGTCTCTTTGTGAATATAGATGCAAAACTCTTTAATAAAGTACTTGCTAACTGAATTTAAAAAAAGTAGCCACACACAAAAATTCATACACTATGATCAAATTAGACTTATTTCAGAGATGTAAAGATGGCTCTGTGTATATAAAACAATAAATGTATCATAGAATGATAACAAAACCAAGGACAAGAATCACATAATTATCTCGATAGATACAGGAAAAGTCTTTGGAAAAACCCAACATATCTTTCTCTTTTTTTCTTTTTCTTTCTTTCTTTTTTTTGCCAGTCCTGGGGCTTGAACTCAGGGCCTGGGCACTGTTCCTGAGCTTCTTTTGCTTAAGATTTAGCACTCTAAAAATTTGAGCCACAGTACCACTCCTGGCTTTTTTTGTTTATGTGGTACTGAGGAATTGAACTCAGGGCCACTAAGTCACATTCCCAGCCCCCAACATCCCTTTCTTATAAAAGAATTAGAGAAGCTAGAAATCAAAGGAAGTTTGCTCAACAAGATAAATGACAAATACATGACAAATCTGCAGCCATTATTACACTATGTGATGAAAAATTTAAAAACCATTTCCTCTAAAATCAGAAACAAGACAAGGATGTCTACTTTCTCCACTCCTTTTCAATATAGAACTGGGATTCCTGATGAGAACAGTAAGTCAAGAGAAAGGCACAAAGAAGATCTAAATAGAGAAGGAAGAAGTCAAACCATCCTTATTTGCAGATGACATGATCCTATATATAAGGACTCTAGAGGCTCTACTTCCAAGCTCCTAGAGCTGATAAAGAAATTTGACAAAGTAGCAGAATATAAAATCAAACCCTCCCCCGTAATTGAGTAGCTTTTTTGTATACCAATAATAAAAAGATAGAGAGAGAAATCAGGAAAACAACTCATTTGCAACATCAAATCAAACAAATAACAGCAACAACAAAACTAGGAATCAAACTAAGGAAATGAAGGACTCTTGGTACTGGCACAAAAACAGACCTGAAGAACAAGGAAACAGAGTAACAGACTCAGAAACTCACAGACATACAGCCAAAAATATAGGTTGAAGCAAAGATAACCTCTTCAAATAATGTTGTTGGGGAAGTTGGATATCCATATGCAGAAAACTGAAACTATATCTCTGTCACTTTGTTAATGTCAACTCAAGTCAATTTAAGACTCCAAACCTTGAAACTACTATAGGAAGTAATAGAAGAAACATCAGAATTTCTTGGCACAGGCAGGAGCCTTCTGAGTAGAGTTCTAAGGACTCAGCAAATTGAAGAAAGAATTGATGAAAAGTTTCTGCACAGCAAAGGACATAGTTAATAAGCTGAAAAGACAGCCTACAGAATGGGAGATTTTTCTCAGTTATCTGTTGGACAATTGCCTAATATCCAGAATATACAGAGCTCAAGAAAGTAAACCCTCAAAGAATCAAACAAGCTAAATAGTGACATCTCAAAAGATGTAGAAATGGCTAATAGACACATAAAGAAATGCTCAACATCTCTGGCCATAAAAGAAATGCGAATTAAAACAACATTGAGAGTCCATCTTGCTCATGTTAGAATGGCCATCATCAAGAATACAAACAACACATTCTGGTGCAGATATAGGAGAAAAGGAACCCTAATACACTGTTGGTGGGAATATAAACTTGTTCAACCACTCTAGAAAGTAGTTTGGAAATTCCTTAAAACAACTAAACATAGAACTACCCTATGCTCCAGCAATACCAATCTTGGGCATTTACCCAAAAAATTGCAAATCAACATACAGTAAAGCCACTTGCACAACCATGTTCACTGCTGTACTATTTACAATAGTCAAGGTATAGAACCAGCCGAAATGCCTTTCAATGGATAATGGATCAAGAAAATGTGGTATAAGCTGGGCGCTGGTAGCTCACGCCTGTAATCCTAGCTACTCAGGAGGCTGAGATCTGAGGATCGTGGTTCAAAGCCAGCCCAGGCAGGAGAGACCGTGAGACTCCTATCTCCAATAAACCACCAGAAAACCGGAAGTGGCGCTGGAACTCAAGTGGTAGAGCGCTCGCCTTGAGCTGAAGAGCTGAGGGACAGCGCCCAGGCCCAGAGTTCAAGCCCCAGGACTGACCAAAAAAAAAAAGAAAATGTGGTATAGATACACAATGGAACTTTACTCTTCAGGAAAAATACTATTGCATCATTTGCAAAGAAATGTATTGACGTGGAAAAAAGACAGGTTAAGTAGAGTCAGGCCCAGAGAGACATATGTTATTTCTAAAGTTAGATTAATTTATAAGTATATATGTAAACATATGCAGGGCCATAGACACATATATACAGAGATAATAACTAAAGTATGATGTATGCAGAAGAGAATTCCAATATGTAGCTATCTCCTCTGAGCAACTAACTTATGGTCTAACAAAATGAATACCAGGGATGTGGTTTTTGAACTGGAAGGAGGGGTGAGATCAAGAGGAGGGGGCAGGTAAGTGAAGAATGAAAGGGTGGGAATATGCAAGCATAATATTCAATATACATATATAAAAGTGAAAGTAGGAAAATTGCCAGGTACCAGTGGCTCATGCCTGTAATCCTCATTAAGAAGGAAGCTGAGATCTAAAGATTACGAGTCAAAACCGCTCTAGGCAGGAAAGTCTATGAGATTCTTATTGCCAATTATTAATTGGTAAAAAAGCCAGAAGTGGAGCTGAGGCTGAAGTGGTAGAACACTAGCCTTGAGAAAAAATGCTCAAGGACAGCACTCAGGCCCTGATTTTAAGACCAAGGTCTTGTACACAAAAAAAAAAGAAAAAGAAAAGAATGAGGAAAATTAAGGAGATAGAAAGGATTGGGAGAAATGGGAGAGAATGATGAGAGGTGATATTGATCAGGATGGATTATTCTCACAAACTGACACACTGAATTTGATCTCTTTTGTACAACTACTTAAAATAAAACTATAATAAACATAAAATTAAAAGGTTGATCCTCAAAAAAAGAAAAATAAAAAGAAACTAGAGCACAAAGCCTGGGGGAATTCATAGAGTTGAGTAAAGTTAGAGGGTGTATGGGTTGTGGAACATGGTAGAGAGTAAAAGGAAATAACCTCTTACACAGGGAGACATGGGCTTGCTTCCCAATAGCCTGTTTTAAGGGGGTATGACACCCTTGTTCACATGTGTTCACACAAAACCATACAGACTAAGAATAATCTGTAGGCAATGCCAGAAATAACCACATGAAATGTTTACATCATTATCTTGTTTGGCTTGGCTTTCCATCATATTGAATCTCTCTTGGATAAACTCCTTTGGCCCTTGACTCAATGGGTCTGTTCATCCTGTCTGCCAATTTCCATTATCCACCAAATCCTAATCTACCCAGCTCTACTTTGGACAAATAGATAACTAGTAAGAACTTGTGGTGTCATCTCAGTGAAATGAAGAAGCCATTAAAGAACCTTGTCTTGCTTTAGAGTGTCACATCTCTGTGCATTCAATGTTAAAAGAGTCTGAGACAGGGCAGGTCTATAGTTTAAAAAACAAGTTCAATTTTGCAGAGACTAACTCTTGCATTTCTTGCTGAGATAACTGAGTAGGTGTTAGGACTTGATTACCTCCTAAAACAACTATATTGCCATTATCCTATAATATACATAAGCCTGGCATCTCATAACATTCAAAATGAAATACAAATTGCCTACACACAATGAAACAAAAAAATTCCAATTGTGATTGTTTTAAAGTAATACTTTAAGTGAATACTGAGATACCCCAGGTACTGGAATGATCTAATGAAGAATTATAGACTACAGGTTACTGTCATAAAAAACGATCCAAGAAGTAATGACAAACCCTCTTGAAATGAATGGAAAGATAGGAAATATCACAGGAAAATAATAAAAGATATACAAAATAACCCAATGGAAAATTTAAAACTCTCGGGATGAGATTGATGATCACATAGTGACAAGAGCAGAGAGAAATATGGAACTTGATGATAGATGGATGGAAATCATCCAACCTGAATACCAGAGAGGGAAGAGAAGTTGAAACATAAACAGAGACTCTGAACTGCATGCTACTCCTGAGAGATCTTAAAAACATCTCATCAGAGTCCCAGAAAGGAGGGGAAAGACTCTGTTAAAGAAAAATAATTGTGAGGAGTAATGGCTAACATTTCCAGAATTTGGCAAAAGATAGAGTCATACAGGTTTAAATGGCTCAGCAAATACCAGAGTAAATTTTTTTTAAATCCATTGTCAATTCATCTTAAAAACTGCTGGAAAGTAAAGAGAAAGGAACATTATTGAAGCAACCAGAAGGAAAATGTAAATAAGCAACATATGTGTTAACCATGATTCAATGAGTAGATTCTGTATTGGCAGCAATGGAGGCCACTGACCAACTAGAATTCCATGTCCTATAAAAAAATCTTTCAGGATGAGAGTAAAAACAAGACATTCTCAGATAAAGAAAAATTAGAAGAATCCATTTCCATAGGCTGGGAGGGTAGCTCAGTGGTAGAGTGCTTGCCTTGCATGCAGGAGGCCTGGGTTCGATTCCTCAGCATCACATAAGCAGAAAAACCTAGAAGTGGCACTGTGGCTCAACAGGCAGAGCACTATCATGGAGCTGAAGAGCTCAGAGACAGCGTCCAGGCCCAGAGTTCAGGTCCCATGACCGGCAAAAAAAAAAAAAGAATCCATTCCCAGAGAAGTAATTATTTAAAAAGAAAGGAAATGATTATCAGAAGAATACTTAGGAGTATCAGAAATAAAGAGCAACACAGTAGTAAGTACCTGCATAAATGTAACTGAGAATAGAAACTAAAAATCATAACACTGTTCAATGGGTACATGTATAAAGACATGATATAAAGGTTTCCACATTACATTTCAAGGAGGGAAATATATATTCCATGTAGACTGGGAAAATCACTACTAGTGTAGCCAACAAATATCAAACCAAGAGATTTAAGAAAAATGATACAAAGCCAGCTGCTGGTGGCTCATGCCTATAATCTTAGCTACTTGAGAGGTTGAGATATGAAGGATTAAGGTTCAAATTCAGGCAGGACAGAAAATTCCACAAGATTCCATGTCTAATTAACCAGCAAAAAGCCAGGCTAGAGGTGTGGCTCAAGTGATAAAGTCCAGTAACATAAGCAAGTCAACCAAACTGGAGCCTCTGAATCAAAATCTGATGTCAGCTAAAAGAGATAGAGAGATTAAAAATAGTATCCAACTTTATGTCTGAAGTCACCCAACCTAACCATATAAGAATACTGAGAAATGTTAAACATAATAATGTTAAATCAAAGAAAGCTACAGGGGTCATATCAGATTACATAGCTATCATAACAAAGGAAAATGACCAGAAATAAATAATGATACTGCACAATGACTTTAAGAAAAGATAATTCACCAAAATACATATAATCATCAATGCATATGCACTTGACAGAGATTCAAAACACAAGAAATAATCTTGCAGGCCTTGACAGAGATTCACAACAGAGCTGGATACTTCAACACTCCCTTCTTATATAATTGATAGACCTGGTAGCTCAAGCCTTCCAGGCTGGGTAAGAGCAGGGCAACACTGTCAATGAATGACACACTCCACCTAACCACAATGGGAAATACTCATTTAGAAAGAGAGCCTTACAGGGCTGGGGAGGTGCTCAGTGGTAGAGCGCTTGCCTTGCATGCATGAGGCCCTGGGTTCGATTCCTCAGCACCACATAAGCAAAAAGAAAAAAGCCGGAAGTGGCGCTGTGGCTCAAAGTGGTAGAGCGCTAGCCTTGAGCTGAAGAGCTGAGGGACAGCTCCCAGGTCCAGAGTTCAGGCCCCACGACTGGACCTCCCCCCCGCCCCGCCCCAAAAAAAGAAAGAGAGCCTTACAAATGTAACAGAATCAAAATGTAAGTAACCCAGAAAAGAGCCAAAGAATAAAAAGAAAATCTCCCAAGACTCAAAAATTAAAGCAATGTATTTCTATTCTATTCGGATATATTAACTATACAAACTAAAGGGTTTCCTTGTGATATTTCCATACATACCTACAATGTACTTTGATCCTATTCTTTCCCCTCCTGCCCCCCCCCCCCACGGCCCCACCCCGGTGCCTCTGTGTGTGTGTGTGTGTGTGTGTGTGTGTGTGTGTGTGGTGTGTGTGTGTGCTGGTCCTGGTGATCAAACTCAAGGAGCTGTCCTTGAACTTTTTGTGCTGTTATGATTTCTTCTGAACACTAGTGCTCTACCACTCAAGCCACAGCTCCAATTTCTGGCTTTTTTGATGTTTAATTAGAGATGAGAGTCTTTGAGACTTTCCTGCCCAAGCTGGCTGGAACCCTGATCCTTAGATCTCAGCCTCCTTAGTAGCTAAGGTTTACAGATGTAAGCCAACAGCATCCAACTTCTATTACTCTTTATTATCTGACTCACCTTTCCTTCCATGGTTTTTATTAGCATACATCAGTTGTACAAGGGCATTTCATTTGGACGGTACATGCATACAACATACCCCAATCAAACTCACCCCTTCACTCACTCGGACTTCACTTAGTGTTTTATTCGATTTATTAACAGTTTTATTTCAAGACTTCAATTTGATTATTTATTTTATCTTTAAAATCTCTGTGCCTATATTGAACTTCTCTTTCACATCCTGCGTCATCTGATTTATGTCATTCAGTTGTTTTGAGTTCTTTTTGTAATTTTCTTTTTCTTTTTTGTTCATCATGGGGCCTGAACTCCAGGCCTGGGCACTGACCCTGAGCTCTTCAGCTCAAGGGTAGTACTCTACCACTTGAGCCACAGTGCTACTTCTGGTTTTCTCTGCTTATGTGGTGCTGAGGAATCGAACCCAGGGCCTCATACATGCAAGGCAAGCACTTTAGCACTGAACCAACTTTCCAGCCCTACTTAATGGATCTTATCATGACATTTCATAGATGAATATGATGCATTTAAGTCATATTTTCTCCTCCTTTTCCCAGTGATTCCCTCCCAAGAGTCCCTCTTTTTATATTCATGCACTTTGTGTTTGTTATTAGATCTAGATTCTGAATATAAGAGAAAACATGATATTTGTCATTTTGAGCTTAATCTGCTTAACATGATAATTTACATTTCATCCATTTTCCTGTCAATTACATATTTATAATCTTTTTATAGCTGAATAATATCTATTGTGAATATATGCCACATTTTCTTTACCCATTGATCGGTTAATTCAAAACTAGGCTAATTCCTTAGGTTGGCTTGTGATTGGAATAGCAATAAATCTGGATGTGCAGGTGTCTCTGTTATATGATGGACTTGCATTCTTTTGGTATATGTACAGGACCGATTTAGCAGAATCACATGATAATTCCATCTTAAGTCTCCTGAGTAACCTCCATACTTATTTCCATGATGGTTGTACTAGTTTACATTCTCATCAAAAGTGTGTAAGGATTTCCTTTTTCACTGCATCCTGGCCAGCATTTGTTGTTAGTTTTCTTGATGATGGTAATTCTGACTGGGGTGAGATGAAATATTAATGTAAATTTGATTCGCATTTCCTTTCTGGCTATGGATGTTAAACATTTCTTCATGTGGTTTTTTCTTCTATTTCTATTTCTTCTTTTGAGAACTATGTTCGGTTTTATTTGTCCATTTCTTAACTGGCTTATTTGTTCTTTTGTGTTGACATTTTTATTTATTTCCTGAATATTGGTTTGCCTGATAGAGGAATAACCAGCAAAGATTTTCTTCCATCTTGTAGGCTGCCTCTTTACTCTGACACTATTGCCTTTGCTATATAAAAGCTTTTTAATTTGAATCCATCTCATTTGTCAATTCTCCCTATTATTTCCTAGGCTACTGGAGATCTACTCAGAGGATTATTGCCTATGCCTAGATCAGGAAGTGATTTCAATATGCTTTCTTTAGTCATTTCAGAAGTGAGTCTGTGTTCTGAAAGAGGAGAAAGTTGCACATCAGTCATTGAAGCTTTCCTCCCTAAAACACTCAGAAAAAGAAAATAGCAAAACAGAAATAAGATCATGAGGAAAGGAACTGAAAACAGAAGCAATAACAGGAAAAATCAATAAAACCAGAAGCAGATTCTTTAAAGAGATTGATAAAATAAATCATTAAGCTCTAGCTAGTGAGACCAAAAAAGAAAAAAAAAACAAAGAAAAAGAAAGAGAATGGAGATATGACTATAGGAATGAAGTAAGGATTGTCTAAGGACCTGTAAGTCTATAAGTTGAGAAAATTGAGGTTAGAATCATTTATACATTCAGTGACAGCACTGATCAAAATAATTGGACTTCATCCTTTTTCAGAGTATATACCATATTATGTAAATATTAGATCACCTCTAAGGTACACTAACCACCTAATCTAACACCAGTCAAAGGAAAACAAAAAGATGGAATCAGTGTTCTAGAAGCGAGCAGGGTGCTGGCTTAGTGTGTCAGAATCGTGGGCTTCTTACTTCTTGTTACTCCCCCATTGATGACTGTCATAAAGATGGCTGCTGGAGCAAAGAGTTAAACATCCATTCCATCCATCCGGGAGGAGGGAGACACAAAGCCATGTAGAGATCATATCTGGAGAGTCCCTTTCCAAAGCTGTACATAAGACTTCCACTCTCTGTCTCTTTAACCAGAATCTAGTCACATAGTCACATCTAACTACGAGAGGCTGCAGGTTGCCAGGTAAAATACTAAACAAAGAAGCAGATAAGAAATATGGCTACAACCTGGGGTACTTTGCAAATAGGTAATAAAAAGCCATGTGAGGTGTGACTTGAGCAATTTGTACCCTCTGGAAAATTGCCACAAATGAGACTGCCAACCTCAGCCAGAACTGTCACTTAAACTAGTGTTCATCCCTGGGGATGCATCAGCTCGATCTTAAAACCAAAGTAGTAGCCACCTGGATGAAGTGCAAAATGGAGCGGGTCAGGGATCTTTCAAGAATCAACAAAGTTGAGGTGTTCGCCCTCATTCCCGGATCCATTCTCTTGCTTCTCCTGTCTCTTCTTTCCCTCAGGCCTTGTCTTTTCTTCATAACTTTTATCAAGTCCAACAACCCTTTTGCATGGTCTTCAAAATACATTCTGAATCTTCCCATTTATCCCTATACAGTTGTCCCTCTACATTCCTGGGTTCTCTAGAGTGCCCTGTGGATGCTCATACCTGTAGATATTCAAGTCCCTCATAACCTTTCATATCCTCCTAGATGTTTGAAATATCTAACACAATGCAAATGCGATGTAAACAGTGTGTGTGTTATTTAGGGAATAATGACAAGAGAACTGTCTCTGTGTCTTTGTTATAAACCAAGGTATTGTCCTGGGTATTTTCATCTTGAGGTTGGGTGAATCCGGAGATTCGTATCATTTGGTCCCAAAGGACTAACCATACTTCAATCCAGCTGGCCTCACTCTTTTCACACACCTTTGCTTTCCATGTCTAAAGCAAGACCCAGCCCTTCCACAGGCCTACACCAGGGATCAGCATAATTCTCTATCAGTGACCACTAGAAAATATTTTAGACTTTAGAAACCATTCAGTCTCTGGGTCCTTTACTACATTCTACCCTTGGAATGTAAAAGCATTTATAGACTGATGTCTATTTGTAAAATGATGGCTATGACTGTTCCTGTAAAACTTTATTTAAAAAAACAAACCATGGGCAAGATTTTACCTATCAACCATAGTTTGCCAGCCCCTACTCAATCTCTGCATCATACTACATCTATATTTGTTATAGCAAAACCCCTTAGAATTAATTATCCTCACCGGGAACAGGTGGCTCACAGCTGCAGTCCCAGCTGCTGAGGAGGCTGAGCTCTGAGGATTGTGGTTCAAAGCCAGTAGAGGCAGAAAAAGTCCCCGTGAGACTCTTATTTCCACCTAACTACTCAAAAAGCAGAAGTGGAGCTGTGGCTCAAAATGATTGAGTGCTAGCCTTGAGTAAAAATGCTCAGGGGGAGCACCCAGGACTCGAGTTCAAGCCCCATAATCAACAATGACACCAACAACAACAAAATCATTATCCTCCATTGGATTAAATACCACTTTTAACTATGTCATTTCTGGTGGTCATAGACTTGAACACACACTACAGTGACTTTTTCCTCACCGGCTACATGGAAATCATTCCAAACACCTGCAATCAATATTTCTTCATGTCTGACCTTTCCAGATAATGATCTGTGTGGTAGAAATTGCTCCACTGATACTTGTTTCATTCCTATAGAAAAACTAAACACTCCAATTAATGAATTCTCTAATTAAACCTGTTCCTTCTTTTGAAACTTCAGCTAAGAATATAAGACAAATTGGAATTGAGTCAGATTTCCACTTTGCTTTCTGTTGTAGAATATATCAGGACTCAAAATACAATTTGTTCCAGAATTCCCCAGGATGGAGAAATACAGAGGGTACAAAACACAAAGCTGTGGAAAAAGGTAAAAAGATACCCACTATAATAAGAATTGCAAACTAACCATCAGTACCCTAAATCTAACCCTGAGACATGGTTGTTTGTTTGTTTGTTTTGCCTTCAAAATACAAAATACACCATTACAAAATAGAGATAATTTTTATATAAAAAGTCCTAGGATGGGATGACTCTCATCAAGATGCATTGTATATGTAAATGGATATGTTGTTGAAATGTCTTGAAGATAATAATCATAATAAATAATTAATAAAAACAAGAAGAACAAGAGGAAGAACAAGAGGAAGAAAAGCAAGCAGAACAAGAAAATGGGAAGCAATAACAATAAGAAAAAGAGCAATAAAAAAAGGTATTAGATATTTCTGGCAGTCCTGGACCAAACTGCCAGGGCAGTGGTAATCCAGAGCTGATTGGCAGCCACAGCTTGGGAGAATATTCTTCTTTTCCCCCCACTATCCGCTATTCTCTTGTTTACCCAATATTGAAACAGTTTCAGCTACCAATTATTATTCTTTGTCCTTTTTTTTTAATAGAAAGGAAATGGTGTCTGTGTTGGTTTCCCCATCACAAAGTAGAAAAGAAGCCACTTACTCAAGGCTCAGACCTATAACTCCAGCTGCTTTAAGACTAGACTCCAATAGGGATGATGATGGCTTGAGGCCAACCCTAGCAGAAAAGGTTATGATTCCTCTTCTCAACTTGTCGCTGAGCATAATGCCATGTGCCTGCCATTCCTAACTATGTAGAAAGGTGAAGTTGAGAGAATGGCAATTTCAGGCCTGCAGTGGGAGGGATATCCATGAGGCTGCATCTCCGACAGAAAGCTGAAGAAGGTGGTGAATGCCTATGATCCCTACAACAAAGGGAAGCCTAAAGCAGGTAGATTGCAAGGCCGATCACAGTTTCCTGCCTGAGAAGGAAGTGTCATCTTGTCTGGGACCCACAAAAAACCTGCCAAAAACTGAGCAGGTGGTGTGGCTCAAGTGGTAGAGCACCAGCTTAACAAACAGCAGAGTACAAATCCTAATACTGCCAGAGAGAGAGAGATGGAAAATAGATGACTGAGAAGACTTGTGCATATGACTTATGGAGAAAAAAAATGGGAGAAGCTCTTATTCATTTTGCCAGTCCAACCAGTGTAGACATTTGAGTTTCACCCAAGTGCAGGAGAAAATGCCTTACAAAGAAGAAGCTGAGTGTGAGCTAATTTTAATTTATTGCAAGGCGAATTCAGAACAAGATACACATCTCTACCTCCATGTCTTCTCTCGGAAAAATAAAAGGTTTTATAGAAGTTAGAATGCTCTAGCTATAATAGAAAAGGAATTAACTGAGAGGCTATCAGATATCATCAAGTTGATTGGAACACTAAGGAGCCAAGCCTAAGAGACAAAAAGAGCAACAGCTGTAGCAACAGACCCCAAAGAAAGCAAAACAGCAATAACACTGGCAGAGATGGGTCCCAGACACTTCCTTTGCTGCTGTCTTCCTAATATATCACTCAAAGGGCCAGCAGTGACGGGCCACGTTCAGAGCAGATGAACTGGTTCACAAGGCAGGCAGATCTGGGTGAAGGAGAGCCAGAGATCATTTTTGCCTTCCATATTGCAGAAGAGACTCTTGGATTTATAATCTCACCAAGACTGCATGTTATCAGCAGAAGAGGCCATCAAAGAGCTGGGGCTGCTGGTGATGAAGAATAAGCATCTATGATTGGATAAAGCCTAATACCCTATAGTCCTGGCTTCTAAGAATAACAGGTAGTCTCGGCTCAGTTTGAAGCAGGAGTGAAATGCCAGGATCCAATGGGCACGTGGTCCCTTCTTGTGCTTTAGTCCTGAAAGACTTCTACTCACCCAAGATGTCCCTGAAGCCCAAAGTGGAAACACACACACACACACACACACACACACACACACACACACAGATGAAGAAAATTTGCAAATGCCCTGGAAGCTGCAATTTTTTTTTCCATTTGAATGATGGAGAAATTCATTCTGAGTTTCCACTGGTTGACTCAGCTCAGCGACTGTAACTAGATGATGGAAGAAAAATCTTGACAGGCAACTGAGCCATAAGAATTGCTCCTCTAGGAACAGCAAACATACCACTACATCATCTTCCTTCACTACTGATGAGAGGGACTGCCTTCCACTTTCTCCCATTAGAAACAGAGATCCAGAGACACTGACCTCAATGCTAACAGTTGAAAGGCTGATCAACACATGGACCCCCAGCCTACCCCCACCCCCAGCACTGGAGCCTCAAACATGTGGGATTTCTCTGCTGTTGGACGACTGAAGGTGTCTCTGGTCCACCCCTCGCACACGTATTAATGCATCTTCATTCTTTGTTTAGCATGGGAAAGGGAACAGAGGAGAAAACAGGCCCTCGTGGCCTCTTAGCATGAGCTATCAGCAGGAAGAGATGAGGAATGTGAGAAAATAGAGCATATTTACCCAAGATTTGTTTTGAGTAACTAGCCACTTGGGGTAGAAGGCAGCTGGAATCACATTATGAAACGATTACAATATTTGAACAGAGTTATGCTAATAGCATCCACTCTGATGCAGAAAACCCCAGTTGCAGAAATCATTAACTCTTTGGAGAGTTCAGATTTCTTCAACCCCCCCCCGGCCCCGGCCGCCACCGCCATTCAGCAACTATCCCAACTTCACACCATTCTCTTTGCTAAGTGTCTCATGGGGTTGGTGTTTAGATAGAAGGATTCAGTGGGTAGATCCATGTTTGTGTGTGTGTGTGTGTGTGTGTGTGTGTGTGTACGCACGCGCGCGTGTGCGTGCATTTGCAAAAAGGGTTGTTTGTTGAGTTATAGTAATGTATCCTTCCTGTGTGAATTTTTACTCTTCTGGGTGAGTTATTTGTATGCTTTCAGAATTCATTTGACACAATCCTAATCCATAAGGTGATAGGATAAAGATTATTGGGAACTAGGGTGTCTGGGAGGTAACGAAGTCTTAAGAGTGCTTCCCCCACAATAGAATCAGTATCTTATGAAAAGAGACCAAAAGGGAGCACTCAGCTCTTCAGAGCAGGCAGATCAAAGCACTCAGCACCTCACCAGGAAACAGTCTCTGGAGTGGATCAACTCTAAGCTCCAACTTGCTATGAAAAGTGGAAAGTACGTGCTGGGGTGCAAAGCAGGCTCTGAAGATCAGATAGGGTAAAGGGAAATGGATCATCCTCGCCCCAAAACTGCCTGGCTTTGAATAACTATGAACTAGAATCCTCTGTAACTTTGACCCAAACTGATGCCCATCACTCTAGTGGACACAGTGTGTGTTAATTACTCCCAAGGATGTGCACTGCCTCGCCATCAATGACCCAGGTGACTCTGATAGCATTAAAAGCATGCTGGGGACAAACTGGAGGAAGGTAAACAGTACATAGCTTTTTCCTTAATAAAACTTTCCAGAGCTGGTCTAGAAACATTTAATTTAACAAAAATAAAAAAAAAAGAGGCCCAGGGAAGCTCGATGACCCCACCCACCAAGGAGGAAGGAGGAGGAACCATCTATGAATCAATTTGCAGCCCTCCGCAGATACCTGATTCCAACATCTCACCTTGTACTTCCCAGCCTCCTGGTCTGTGAGAAACACATTTCTGTGGTTGTTACTGCCACTCCGCTTATTGCATTTTGTGGCTATAGCCACCCAAATAGAATAACGCGGATATCAATAAGAAACTCCACCTAAGCAGAGGGTGAGTGAGGCCCTGGAGGAATTCAGATGTGAAATGAGAAAAAGTGCAATGTGCTCTCTCAGGAGACCTAGGAAATCAGTTTGGAAGGGAAAAAATTCCTATCTTCAGAGTCTCTTTGTTGTTTTGTGTTTTATCTTTAAACAGTTCTGCAAAGGGACTTCAATTCAACATATCCATGTGTGATTGCAATGCATGTTGGGAGTCTCTTTAGAAGATGACCTCGGCATCCTAGAGGGATACTTCACCAACGAGACTGGGTCTAAAAGTCATTCTAAGGCATCAAACCCCTTGTCACATGGTTGTTGGGCTGCTCTGTCCAGTAACCTCTCTACCTGGCCTGGGAGAACCTAAGTGACAACATTGTTGTGCATCCTTCCAGGACAACAGTGTGCATGTGCCTGACCCATTGTCCTCGGCTCTACGTTCTATCCCTGTGATCCTAGGGAGAGTAAAGTGCCATGCAGATC